>NC_067400.1:466745323-467345323 GCF_016432865.1 Antechinus flavipes
AAGACCCCCCCAGCTCAAGGTCCCTTCTACAATGTGATACCTGGAACTCAATATGGTTATTATACACATAATACGACCTACGCAGACTATACTTTCCTACTTGGACATTTATCAGATCTTTTTAGATTCTATTATCCATTTAATACGGCAACCATGCTGTTCAAGCTTTGAGTCTTATGCAAATTTAACATGCTAACTAATTAGCTCTACTAATATGCCTTCAAGATACCAATAAAAGTATTAAATACAGTATGAAATCTGTATCCACTGAATATTACATTGGAAATATCCTCCCAAAATGATACTAAATCATTAAATAATTCCATTTTCAATCTGGCTAATTGGTTCCAAATCCTAGCTATATTACTGTTTATAATACACAACATTTTATCTTTCCTACAGAATAGAATGAGACTTAGTAAAATGTTTTTTAAAATCAAGGTAAACTACATTTACCACATTCCCTTGATCTGCCAGTCTGGTAACTATAGAAAAAAATGATTACTTCAACATAACCTTTAGACAAGGCCATACAGGTTCTTTATAATCTCAACACACATTTTCTATTATGTTCATTAAGCATCACTTTAATATTATGTGGTAGAATTTTTCCAAGAATTAGTTAAGCACATTATCCAAGCCAAGACATGTGTGCCTTTACAATACAGTAGTACTTCTCTCTTTCTCCACATCTTTCAAAGATCATGGACATATACCATTTTCTTAAATACATTCTAAATGGATATATGACCTTAACATTAATGATCAGATACCAAAAAAAAATTTGAATTGGCTTATATACCACTTATAGCTATGAGTTGGAGATGTATTTTTAACCTACCAAGAGATAGAAATAATTTAAAAATATAAAATAATGAGTTTTGATTTTATGAAATTTCACTGAAATTGAAATGCTTATGCCGAAACAGAATTAATGTAGCTAGGATAAAAAGTAGAAAAATATTTTAATGAAATTTTATCAAATTTCTGATAGTTTTGATATCTTAAATTAGTTAATCTAAATAAATGCACACACACATGATTAACATCCACTCTCCTATTGGTAACTGGTCAAAGGATATGAACAGTTCTCAAAAGAAGAACTGGATGAAAGAATATTAAATGTTAAAATAACCTTAAAATTTCACTTAACACTGAAAAATGGCAAAGATGACAAAAATGGTCACTCAAATGCTAAAGAAATTGTGGAATGACAGGCATATTAATATGGTATTATTGGTGGTGTGAAATGTTATAGCTCACGAGAAAGGAATAAAGAAATATGCAAATAAAGTGACTATGAACATCTTTTGATCACTTATACACCAAGTAAGTTAATAAAAAAAGGTATCATGTACATCAAAATATAGCAGAACTTTGTCATAGCAAAGAATTGGAGGGAAAAATAATGTTCATCAACTGGAAAACTGACAAATTATGGAATATGAATGTAATGGAATATTACTGTGATATAAGAAATGTGTGTGATGAATACAGAGAAACATGGAAAGATCTATGTCAACTATAGTGAGTGAAATGAGCAGAAGCCAAGAAAACAAAATACACAATAACCACGAAAATGTAAATGGAAAAAACCACATCCCAAAAGAACCAAAGTGAATGTAACAAAATAAAATTCAAGAATGACTTAAAGAAATACAAGAAGATACTCCCAAACAACTCCTTTGTGGAGGTAGGAGGGCTATAAGTATTATACATTGAACACGTCTGACTTTTTCCAATGCACAGATTAGATGTGCTAATCATATTTTTATAAGAAAAAGTTTGCTAGATTAAGTGTCTCTGGGATGGGGTAGGAGGAAGGATAATTAAGATGACGTAAGAAACAGAAGACATCAACAAAAATTTATTTTAAAAATGAAACATTAATGAAAGTTTAACTGATAATTTATCAATCACACATTAATCAATTCTTTTAGTAACTGAGAGTACAAAAGTCCAGAGACTTGAGAGAATTCTATGATGCCTGACCAAGAAGATGGAGGGCTAGCTTCTCTATCTCATTACCTTCCAGATCTCACCCCAAAAGAAATTATACAATAAAGAAAAAGCAACTTTAATTCTCTTCTTGGTCTAGGATATCAGGAAACTAAGGAATGTACCAAAAATAATGCCCTACCTTGAGCTCACCCAGTATAGCTATTATGGCTACATCAGACCCAAAGTCTTGCAACAAAACCCAAATTCACAACTTGGCTCCTCCACCTCCCTTCTAGTGCTGTAAAGATTCAATCTCCAAAATGAAGAAATCTGTTAAGGCCTCAAGAGTTGGAGCCACAGAAACCTGTAATATAAAAAATCTGTGTAGGAAAGCAGAGAAACGGAGAATGTGACAGAACATGTTTGGGTTTGAAATATAGCTTTACCCTAGGGTCACAGTCAGTGGGGAAACTCTGGGTAAGGTATAAGACCCTTCAGCCCAGAGGGAACCTGCTGACAATGTCTGTTTGGCTCCCCATTTTCCCTAAGGACTCTCGGCCTTCCTGAGAAGTCAGGGGTATGACAACCTGTGTTGATTGAAGAGTGATAAGAAGTAGAAGAGTGATACCATGTGGCAAACTACATACAATAGCAAGTTGTTTTATATGGTCCTATGTGCATAGTGTTGTTTTTGTTACATTACATGAAGCGGAAAGTCCTTGAAATAAATGGATTTCATTTTTCCACCATCCTCGGGAGTCCCACACCATCACTTCTCCACTAGGAAGACATTTTAATCAGCCTGGCATAGGGGCTCTAGAAAGCAGCAGTATGTTTTGTCACCCCAACTTGGGGGTTCTAGAAAGCATGATACAATATTTGGCACCCAATGTGGGACATAAAAAGCATAAGAATTACAACAAGAACCAGAACTGTTCATGAGAAGGATCCTTCCAGAGTTCCTTCGTTAACCTGTGGGGAAGGAAAGGAAGAAGAACACTGGTAAGACTTTTTTAGTTGGAGTAATTAAATGGGCCAACACATCAGAGGGTCAAGCCAGGAGACTGATGAGAGACTTAAATGCCTGTTCTGACTATAGTCCTCTTCTCCGTTGGAGAGTTTGCCTTCATGATAAGATCAACACCTGCTACAACCATCCAGAAGTGATAGTGCTGCTTGCATTCCTCGGTGTGCAGACCATGCTATGGGGAGAAAATAACAGCAAAAAAACAAAAAATGGGGAATTTTTAAGGGACGGGTCAATTCTCTGAGAGCCTCCACAGCTGTGGATCATAACATCTGAAGGAGTTGCAGGGCAGCCTTTGCTGACACAAGTGTTGTGAACTGGGAATGAGATAAATTGGAGGCAGAGGGAAGAGGAGTGAGATCAGACAATGCAACAGCCTCTCAGTCAAAGATGTCAGAGAACAGCAACTGTCTCTCAGTCTCCTTGATTCATCCTCTCACAAGAGGAGATTCATTTTGGGTTGCATCTCCAGCAGCCACTGTCAGGTGGCTCCTGTGTATCACCCTATGTTCTTCTCCCCTTCTCCCCCAAGACTTCAGAGATCCAAATAGAAATCTTCTCTGCTATAATAGCACCAGTAGAGCTGTGCTCTGAACTGTCTGCTGAGGGACTGAGGAGAAGAATGGGACAGAACAGTTAAGTTATGTTGGCTGGAGATGGAAAGGTGGGATTGTTGGAGACTCATCTAAGTAGGAGAAAGAGTTCAGCTTCTAGCCGAGGCCAATTCTATCTTTCCAAAAATGAGGTATAAAAAAAATCTAGCCTAGAGACCCAAGGTGGTAGCAGACATCAGATCCAGTCTTCAAGGAAATTACTATGAGAGGGAAAAGTCAGAAAGTCAACTATAGGGGAAACCTAATGTGAGTTAAAACACACACACACACACACACACACACACACACACACACACACCAAAAACTCCCAGTCTCTGTGAACAAATATTACAAAAGAAAGGAAAATGATCCACTGTAATAAAAAATAAGATTTTGTGGAATTTGTCAATGTGGAAACATAGCACACTTTCCTGAGTTCCTGATATGTAAAATATACCACCAAATCCTGATGGATAAATTCAGAAAAAGTCACAGTGAGTCCTCTGGCCTAGGTTAGCATAAGAAAGTCCAAAAGAAGTTTACAGACACTGGAGAGAGGCATTTGGAACACAATGATGTACAATGAGTATGTGCACATCAGCCCCAAAGGCATTAAACCTATGATGTACTACAACAGACAAGCGCTAACTGAAAGTTTTGTAATTTTCTACCCAGACTCAGAAAAGAGTATGCAAACCTATACCGTAGTAGCATGCCTAGGTAAAGAGTCCTGGGGGATGGTAAGAGAAAGGAATTCAGAATTCAGCAGTAGCAATGTGACTCAGACCCCATGCTTCATAGCAGAGTATCAATTCTAGCACCTAGCTTAGCCTGAAGAGGAATTACCAAGGCATGAAACTTAATCCAAAGGGAAGTCTACAATTCTGCATTGCTAGACTAATAGAACTTTCTATCTGGCTGACTGGGGCAGGATCTAGCACTGATCTATTCTTTTTTTAAGGGGATAGGGAGAGGCAATCAAGGTTAAGTGACTTATCCAGGTTCACACAACTAGTAAGCACCAAGTGTCTGAGACTGGATTTGAATTCAAACCTTCCTGACTTCAGGGCCAATGGTTGCATTAGCTACACCATCTAGCTGTCTCTGCAGCTGTCTATTCTTGCTCAGATCCAAATCCTAGATAGAAACTCAGAATAAGTGGAAAGCATTCAAACCTTGCCCTGAATCAGACCCCTTTAGAAGTACTGAAAACTTTCAAATCTGCATCCTATCCTTGAGATCTTGGAATAATGTAACATTCAATATCCCAAGAAAGCATCAAGAACACTAGCCTAGATCTTCACTCTGAAAGTATGGCAAAGGTCAACTCCAATATCATCTCTGAAGTCAGGAAGTAAGCTGGAAGAAAAAGAACTCCAACATAATTATCTATCATACTAGTAGGAACATCCAAGGCAAAACACATAAAGAAGGATGCCAAAGCATCACTGTGAGATAAATCAAGTGCTTAGATGACTCTGGAAAAAGTATCTCATAGTTAAAAATACTAATCTGAAAAAAAAATGAGAAGAAAAAATATCAGGAATCACTGAATTATTTGAAAAACATAACCAAAAAAGGAACATTTTTCCAAGAAACTTAAAAATAGTAACAAAACCGCCCAGGTCTTTTAGAACCAGAGGACAAAGTAGAAACATCCCATGAAAAGAAATTCCAAATTCCCAGGCACAGCACAGCCAAAATCTAAACTATCCAGATAAGAGAAAACTGCAAGTAGTCAAAAAAAAAAAAAAAAAAAAAAAAAACCAACTATCAGATTTATATTTGATTTACTAGCCACCATTAAAAAGGACCAGACAACTGAGAATAAAATATTACATTACTTGCTGGTTTTTGTCATGGTTTTTTCCATTTTGATCGGATTTTTCTTACACAACATGACAAATAAGATCATAAGTTTAAAAGGATTGTACATATCTAACATATATCAAATTGCTTGCTGTCTTGGGGGGAGGTAAGGGAATAAAGAAGAAAAATTTGAAACACAAAGTTTTACAAAATTTAATGGTGAAAACTCTCTTTACATGTGTTTGGAAAAATAAAGTAGTATTGAAAAAAAAAGAATACAATGCTACAAATAGCAAAGGATATGGGCTTACAGCAAAGAATTGTTTACCTCAAAAAATGAGTATATTAGTACAGGAGAAAAATGAATTTTTAATGAAACAGAGGACTTTCAAACATTCCTGATGAAAAGAACAGAATTGGAGAGAACCTGAAGTTCACATCCAGAAGCTAAGAGAAGGATAAAAAGGTAAACATAAGTGAACAATGATAAAGGACTACAGATAAATTGTTTACATTGAAATATGGGGAGATGATCCAAGTGTCCTCTCTGAATCATATCATCATCAGAGTTCAAAGAGGGAGTCCAAATGGATAAGACTTAGGAATGGTTCTATTAGGTTTTTATGAATTTTAAGAATGAAAATTGAGGGGAAGAAGAGTACATGGGGGGGAGGGAGGGAGGGATGGAAGAGAAAGGAAGGATAGGGAAAATTCTCACATACATTTGGGGTGCACAAGTAGATTGATAGCTATATAAACAAGAAGGAAAAGGTAGGGGAGAGTGGTTGACACTTTACTCACGTCAGAACTGTTCAAAAGGAGGAAGACTACATACATATAGACAGTTTGGCTACAGAAACACATTTCACTCACTAGGAAAACGGGAGGAAGGATGGAAGGAAGAGGGAGAAGAGACAGAGTTATGTACAAAAATATTTATAGTTCTTTAAGTGGTAAAGAATGGGAATCTGAGGAGGTATCCGTTGGCTAACTAAAAAAGTTATAGCATATCAATTGTAGTGGAATAGCAATGTCTTGAACTCTAATAAGTATAAGGACCAATAAGACTAATGATGAAACATGCTAGTCATCTCCTGAAAGAGGTATGACAGACTCAGAATGCAAAATGAGATAAATTTGTTTTTTGGACAGAGCAATGAGGAAATTTTTTTTTTTTAAACTGACTATATGTTTATAATGGGGTTTTCATGACTTCAAAAGGGGAGGAACTTGGGAAAGGTGAGAAAGTAGATGCTGGCTAATTAAAACAATATCTAAGAAAATATTCTTTAAGATACATAATGTGACATTGAAAAAAGATATTAAGAGTTGTGAAAGCAGATTTTATCATTTGTATAACAAGAATAACTGGAAAAATAGAAAAACTTGCATCTGTAAATGGCAAATCTCAAAGAAATAAAAGAAAATAGGAAATACAAATAGAAGTGAAGGACGATCTAGAAGAGGAGAAGCAAATACAACCAAAAGAAAATAACGTTATCTATTCAAGGAAAACAGATTGAACTGAAAGACAGAATCCAAAGAAACAACCTAAGGATTATAGATCTTCCAGGACACAAGTCAAAAGAACCTGAATACTATTAAAAAAAAAAAAAAACCTGCCCAGAATTTCTCATCAGAAAAGAAAATATCAATAGAAAGAATGCATAAATGACCTCCAGAAAAAAATAAAAACAAAATTGCCAAGATGTAGTGCTAAATTTAACAATTCAATTTAGAAACAAGAAATTCTCCAAGTGACCAAGCTCAATGGTTTGAGCTTATCAAGAACAGGGAGATGCTCTCTTATGATGTACCTGCCTATGTTGAAAGCCAATTCTCTTTTAGTTATTTTTGTTCTCTCCTTTCTTAGCCGAAGGTTATTCTGTTCAGGAGAGAAAAAGCAGATTAAAAGTTAACCTGTTCTTCCTTTTCTCTGTTATATTACTTAGTTCTATTTTATTTTGTAGCCACAGTCCCATCCTCTTCTTTTCTCACTATGCATAAAAAAAAAAAAATCCTTTACATATGCTATTTGAAAAAAAGCTAAGGATTACATAAATCATGAGGCATTAGCACTCCTGTTCTTATACTTGTTTCCATCTTTTGTGTATCTCTTTTTAAAATTATATTAGTCTCTTTAGGTAACAGCATGATTTTCTCATCAGAATAGTTTCTCTGTCCCCAATTCAAGAAAGATTTTCCCTGGAGAGTTTGTCATCCCTTCTATGTTCAATTTCCCTTAAGAAATTTAGGTCATAGGACCCTACACTTAATTTTTTTTTTTTTAAACTTTATAATCTTAAAAGTTGGCTTCCCTATATTCTATTTATAAATTCTAAATTGGAAGAATTATTTCTTCACAATATTTTCATTCATTATTTCTACTCTAACATAGAAAGTCCAACCAAGAACAGAAATTTTACTTGTTGGTTCTCCCACCTTTTAAAGGAAGACACTTTTCATTCTAAGGGATGAAAATAAGTCAATCAAATTTTACTTGGTCAGAGAGCCAGCAAGTGCCTGAATAACTAAAAGTATCATATTACTACCACGTCATACCACTACTAAAATGACATTTCACAAAATCCCAGTTTTTCTTTGTCCAGATAATCTGCAGTAAACAAGGGTCTCTCTTGTTCCCACTATCTTCATCCAAAATCTTTCTACCAAATTTCATTCTCTAGCTCCTGAATTTCTTCAGGAGCATATATTCTTAATATATACTACTACTTTGCCCCACTTCCATATCCCTTTTCCCATTTTGCTTCTAGAGTAAAGTCTAGTTGTGGGGTCCATCCCACAAAGTACATTAGGATCTTTATCAGCTTGCTTATTAACTACTGTGATTTGTATATAGACATGTGAGATTATAGATTATGCTGTTAGAACTTTTATTAAGACTTTTTCATTTGAAATTGAGCACTCTTCTTACTACACCACAGTAATTCTATGGATTCAAGCTCAGTGAATACACTTTGCTTTTTTTTCTTTAAAAAAAATCTTCTGATCAGAAGTAGCATATGGCATTGTGACAAAGGACTGGACTTAGATTAGAGAGAGGAAGATCTGGATTTGACTGCCACGTTAGATACTTACTAGGGAAGAAACTCTAGGCAAGTCACTTCGCTTCTCTGGGGTTACCAATAACTTCATAGTACTACTATGAGGACTCAAATTAGATACTATAATTATAGCAAAAATTATATAATTATAAGAACTTTTATTATTACTATTGACATTTTAAAATTCTAAGCAGATATATTCTTGTGAGATGCACTTAGTCCCTGGCAAAATCCATTATTCATCTCTTTTAGACTATGCTCCAGAAATCCAAACCCAAGATTACAATACCATTTTCTCAACTTTTTTATTCCTCACATCTATTTTTCTTACGAACATATAAGTTTCTACAGAAACAATGATGAACACACCGTCTATATCTCAGGTCTTCTGTTTCTTAGTTAAGACTTCATAATCTTTAGTCTGATATTCCAAATTTATTATTTGAACTGTGAGTCGACCTTAAATAGGGAACAGTCATTAGGCTCGACAAATGCAGTCATCAGAGAACAGTCTTCTCAGGAGTGACCTCATCCTTTAGTCTACTCAAATGACAAATCCTATTCCTCTACTACAACTTAGCCATAGAGATGGCCATGCCCTTGATCTTGCCATCACCCATAAGGTGTTTCATTTCCAAGTTTATGGACTCTTTGATTACACTCTCCTCTCTTCCTATTTCCATTCCTTAGATAAATCTGTTAAATTCTATACATTTGAAACTCCTGGTCCTATTGCCATTAGTGCCTTTCTAAATCCCAACTTTAGATCCCCATTATGTCTTCTTCAATTATGCTTATATGGTAAAGAAAACTAGAATAATAAGAAAAGACATGGAATCTTGTTTTTATTATAAATACATGCTATATAATCGCAACTGTGCCCCCACAGCAGAAATGGATCCTTTTACATCTCTATTCTTATCCCATTTATCATCACTGGCTGCAAATAAACCATTTCTCTAACCCTCTTTACTTCAAGGCCCCCCACTCCAGGTAATTTGCTGAGCATACCCTTTCTCTCTATTATCTCATCACTCAGTTGTGTTCCCTCTTATTTTTCATCCATCTTCCAGGAAGAAGTGGCCCTTCTCTTTGCCACAATGAATTCTTCAACATATATTCTTAATGATATGGCTATCTTTACTATTAGCTTATCTCCCTTACAATCCCTTCCCCAACATCTTCTATCTTTGCTGAACAATTATTTCTTTCCTTATTGCCTACCATCTCTCCTATCTTTAAAAAAAAAAAAAAAAAAACAACACACTTGATCTTTTCATTCCTGCTAGCTACTATGCTATATCTTTCCTTCAGCTAACCTCCTTAAAAGGTTCCTCCATTTCTTCTGTCACTTGTTTCTAAACTTTCTGCAATCTGGCATCTACCTCACCTTCACATTTGTTATTTAGTTCAAGTGTTCACTGGTCCTTGTAATTTCTTTGTAAATTTAATCTTTTTTCCCCCCTCAATTAACAGAAATTTATTTTCTCTTCCTCTACCTCACACCCAATGGAAATAAAGTTTAAAAATAAAACTCTTGTAACAAATATGCAATCAAGTAAAACAAATTTCCACATTGTGGCTATGTCCCAAAAGTATTCTTCAATATGCACCCTAAATCTGTTCTACTTTAAGAACTGGGTAGTATTCTACATCATTGGTCTTCTAGAGCCATGATCACTGAATTGATAAGAGATCTTAAGTCTATCAAAGTTGCTTATTTTTAAGAGTGCTATTAATATTGTATAAATTGTCCTCCTGGCTTTGCTCACTTCACTGTCAAAAGGATTCTCAAACTGTCCCTTTCATTATTTCTTCCAACACAATGATTTTATTACAACACAGTAATTAATTACATTGATATGATGTGTTCAAAGAAATCCAAGAAAGGAAAAAAAAAAAACTGGAAATGAAGAAGTAGTCATCACTTGAAAAATATTTTGGAGTCTAGTAGTAGTACTATTGGGTAATAGGATATGAAAAGTTTAATAAACTCTAGGCAAATTACAAATTATTTTCCAAAATGGGTAGACCAATCCATAGTTCTACTATTATTAATGTGCTTGTTTTTTCATATGGCTATTGAGATTTATTTTTTCTATAGAAAACTGACTGTTCCAACTTTTTCTGATAAAGTTCTCATTTTCAAACCATAAGAAGAATTGATTCAAAGTTCTAAGAATAACAGCCAAATAAACAATATAGAGAAGAAATGCACATATCCATATAATATAAATGATATTTTCTATCTACATGAAAAAGTATCTTGAATAATAGAGAAATGAAATAAAAACTCAGATTCCACCTCACAATCATCCAATTAGCTACACTGATAAAAATGGATAAGGATAAATGTTGGAGAGGAGACAAAAATCCTCACAATGATGCACTGCTGACGTGAATAGATTAAGACACTGCAAAAAGTTAACTTGTAATTAAATCTCCCAAGTTATAAAACTATGCATATACTTTTGAGTAAAACTGCTTTGACTTGGAACATATATGTACAAAAATATTTACTATAGTCCTTTATGTGGTTGTAAATAAATAGAAATTGATATGGAATATTACTGTTCTATAAGAAATGACCAATAGGATGATTTCAGAGAAGCCTGGAGAGACTTACATGAATTGATGCTAAGTGAAATGAGCAGAATCAGGAGGTCATTACACACAGCAACAAGATTATACGATTACCAATTCTGATAGACGTGGCTCTCAAACAATGAGATGATTCAAACTAGTTCCAATTGTTCAGTAAGAAAGTCAGCTATACCCAGAGAAAGAACTATGGGAAATGAGTGTAGACTACAACATAGCATTTCTACTACTTCTGTTATTGTTTGTTTGCATTTTTGTTTTCCTTCTCAGGTTTTTTTTCCTTTCTTTCTAGATTCATTTTTCTTGTACAGCAAGATAATTGTATAAATATGTATACATATCTTGAATTTAACATATACTTTACATATTTAACATGTATTGGACTACCTGCCATTTAGGGGAGGGGGTAGGGAGGAAGGAGGGGAAAATTTGGAACAGAAGGTTTTGCAAGGGTCAATGTTGAAAAATTACTCATGCATTGTTTTGTAAATAAAAAGCTCTAATAATAATAAAAAAGAAAAATATTTTAATAAAAGAAATAGAAACTGAGACACCTATTAATTTGGAGACTAAATGGTATCTCTATTAGAGTTAATGGGATGTAATTGTGCTGCAAAACGAAGAGGTCTCAAAAAAGATGTACTAATATATAGTGGAGTAGAACTAGGAGAACAATTCATATGCTAATATCAATAGCGTAAAAATTAACAATTATCAAAGATTTAAAGACTGACCAATGCAGTGATCAAAATTCCAGAGGACCAATGATGAAAATTGTTACCCAATTCAAGAGCATTAAGAATCAACATGCAAAATAAAATATTTTTGTCATAGCAAACGGGAAATTTTTTCTGCTTGACTATTACAATTTTCTTTTCTTTTCTTTCTTTCTCCCTTTTTGGGAGGTTGTAGGGGCCATGGAATAGGGGAAAAACATTTGGTAATTTAAAAACTGCTTGTTTATATCCTGTAATGATTTATTAATTGTAGAATGTCTCCTTCATATTAAATAGTCCCTTATAGTTTAATAGATTTAGACCTGGAACCATAAAGGTTATCTAGGTCAATCCCCGATTCTTACAGATGCAACAAATATTTTGTCTGAGCCTTTAGATTCCTCCCTGCAAAATCCTAAGACTTTCTCTTCATAATGAAGCCCTTCGTTATTTTTTTAATGTGATTTCCTTCTTCCTAATAATCAGGAAAAGCATTACTTGAGCCTTTCATTTCCAGAAGACTGAATATGTTGCACTTTCAGGATAGATGACATGAACATAATACAAAGATAAATATCATACACTTCATATTTTAAATAACTAAATTAAAGCATTTATTGTTTACTATATGCCTGGACTGTACTGCCTGCTGATAGTTCCTACTCTCAAGGAGCTTACATTCTATACAGAAAGAATAAAAGGAAAGAGCAAAGAGGAATAAAAAAGAAAAAAGGTACTCCTTGTGGGGACCAGGCAGCAGCTACAAAAATAAGACTTGGAGCTAAGGTAGAAGCCAGTAAGTGAGCAGCATGGGCTGTGTTTTTTCATGATGGAGCAGTTCCAGGCAGAGATTCCAATTACTGAGTTACCTTCAGGGAAAAGTCATCCCCACGAAGTCAGCAAGCCAGGTCGAGCTGGATGAAAGTGAAGCAGTCTGGCATGTAGGCAGAACATATTGGAGAGTGATCCACAAGTGAAAAGTGAAGAGGACTTCTCATGGTAGTTAACAGGAAGGGATTCATCAATCATGACGTGGATAAGAATCGTTTCTAGGGGACCATGCAGGTACAGAGATTTATGCATGTATTACAAAACTTCTTGCTCTCCAAACCTATTGCAAGAGAGATCTTCAGCACTTTGCTGTTCTTGCTAGTGGCTACCCTGGAAATCTGCTGGAGTAAACTGCTTTTGGGAGTAGTTAATTTCAGATTTGTCAACTCCTTATTATCACCTTAGCAGTTCCAACTTTCTTTCTCTTATCTTATTAACTAAATTCTTACCATGTCTTAACAACTTCCTTCTCCTCTTCCATGATTTCTTCTCTTCGAGGACTTTCCAATATTTTTCAGTAATATATGAGGCTTTAACCAGGGAAGCTAACTTGACAAAGACATTTGCCCTTATCATGGAGTAAGTACAAAGCTCAAATGAAAGAATAACTCCAATAAACACATTTTTCCAGATACGTGGATTTACTTTGTAAATAATACTACTGACGCCATAAAATTCCTCAATGAAAATTATAGGATCTGCTCAATGAGATCTTTGGTTGCTCAAGATAATTCATATTAAAAAAAATCTACTTAGGAGTCTACACAGAACTAAACAAATAGATGATGAATGCATATTTTCCAAGTAATAGTTCATTAATACAATGAACAAGTTACCAAGTTACAGATAGTATGTTAGTATGTAATGTAGGAAGACAGTAACGGATCAAGAATTGAAAAGGAATTAGAGTTAACTGAGTTTTATTTGAAAGTTTCACAGCATTATTTTTGACTCATTATTATCATTTTTTTTTTTTTGCTCCAAAGTTTTTTTTGTTATAATCATAGAATCTTAATGTTAGGACTTTAGGAATTCATTAATCCAATTCCTTCATTTTATGAATGAAGAAACTGACACTCATAGAGGACAACTGTTTTATCCAAAGCCACATATATAATGTCACAATTAGGATTTAAACTCAGGTACTCTAATTTCAAATTTGGCATTATTTCCACTGTCAGGATGCTTCCTCTATTGGTCACAATGCAAGAAAAGCAAAGTTTTTAGTGGAACCAAAAATTTAATGACTCAAAATAAAAATATTATACTAGTGAGTATAAAAGATACAACAACATACTGTCATTAATGACATGTATGGAAGAATGGGGTGTAAAATGTATCTGGAAAAGAAGATACATGTGTTAATACACAATGAAAGCAGGACCAGAGGTACGGTCCTGAAATCAATGAAATAGAGAAAATTGATCCTGTGTGGAAGACAGAAGAAGATATGGACTAGAAGCAGACAGTATGGGTGAGTTGTAATTTGCACTGATGTAGGCAGTACCCATAATGTTGACTTGGAAATCTCAAAACTGGATACTCCTATTACATATGTTCATTTATCTTTTGGAAACTGAAATATCATTCCCCAAAAAGGCTCTAGATACTTACCAATTGAAGATAAAAATCAGAAGGATTATTTATATGACAAACCACCACTGACACATTTGACAATTCTTTTGGTAATACAGGTGGATGGTATCTTAAAGTCATATTCTGTTCAGATGGAATACTGGGTGACTGTGACCTAAACCTAAGTAAAAGCACAATCAAAGTGTAAATAAATTGTTAAGGTAAAAATACCCCGCCCCCGCCATTTCTATTTTCTAGTAACTATCTCTATAATTTCTTATGAAATTCATGGACATTTAAAGCCTTAATTATTTAAATAAGCCAGATAATTCTCAACTTGTTAATTTTAAATGTTAATTTAGTCCTTCTCTTCGATTCCTATTAAGAGATTTCACTATTCTACTTTAATCTTAAGCTGAATTATATACTAGAGATAAAAGTTTTGGCCTCAACAAAAACAAAAAATTTACAAGCATGCATTTGAAGACATCTACTATTATCTACACTCTAAACATAATAATTTCTAAGTATCAGCTGATGTGGTTCCATAGTTTCTGTGATTTATTCTGTTTTCCTTAAATAAATCAGCCCTTTACTGCTTCAAGTAGTGACCTTAAATATTATTCATATTCTCTATTTATATATTATTTAACTTTAAAACTTACTTTTAAAATAATTTTAATAATAATTGCTTTAAATAAGCACTTCCTGCTAGCAGGATATCTCGTACATAATTGAGGGGGAAAGGAAGGAAAAAACTCAAGGGTATATAACCAACATCACAATAAAAGATGGAAATAATAAGACCAGCTTTTTTTTTTTTTTTAAGACTAGTAATTTAACTTAATTAAGATCTGTGGAAATATGTAGAAATACAGAATTTTATAAGAGATTATTGGGTGCACTAAAGAAAATATCTGCATTTTAAATTTTTATTCACATTTTGAATCATAATGCACTGACTTAAACTACGTTTTCCCCATTTCTTGTAGTTAATAAACCAAATAATTTTAGTTTTTATAGTCACAGAATGTGACTAGAGCAGATGATAGATAGTACATTAGACCTATGCAGAAGTCTGAAGTAGACTTTTAAAAATCATATATTCAAAAAAGCCAAGAAGTTTTTCAAGATTAAAAAATGCTATTTGAAAAGTCCCAATCTTAAAATGACTTATCTTCTTAAGATGCATACCTTGCTAATTCCATAAAAACTAATGCATCTCTAAGAGATACTGGCATATCACTGCTTATTTTATTTGCTGGAGGTTTCTTGAGATCTACAATAAGTACACCATCTTCTTCTCGAAAGACTTTCATAAGAACAGCTTTGTTGTTTACCATTTTTAAAAATTCCATTTTAACTTCTTCTCCCCAGCCTTCATTCTATTGAATAAATCATAATCAAAAGTCAATTTAAGTATTATAATACTGTTATAACAACACTCTCTCTGATTGTAGTTTTTTTCTCTACAGAATGTAGAATGTAATCTTAAACAAAAGTATCAGATCACCAATTTAAACATTGGAGGAAAAAAAAAAGCAGTTTCCATTAGGAACCAAAAGATAACATTACGATGTTTCTTATATCAAGGCTATACTAACAGAACTATCCATATCAAGTGTTGCTTTTATCACCATGGCATAGTGGAAGAAAGAAGGTCTGGGATGGACTATATATCATGGATTATTTTACCTCTCTAAGGGTCAGTTTCAAAGACAGATTACTCCAGGTAATATGGATCAATCATGAAGTCAGAAAGACTTGGGGTCAAATCTTCTGAAATACTTAACTCAGGTAACTTTCTAGGACTAAAAATTATAAATAAACCACACAAAAATTACCAATCTTAGTGTGAATATTCTATGTAAAGCAAAGGAAAAAGTGGCCATTTTTTGAAATGACCCTCTTAGAAGGTGACAAAGTAATAAAAAGTGAGAAATTCCACATTCCTTTATCTTGGTCTTTTCATTACTTCAGTCCGTGCTTCTAGGCTATTGTAGCAATTTCTTTTTTTAGCTATTAAGAAGAAATTCTACTTTAAGGCTGAGATGCAAACTGGTTCACCTACAAGGTAAAAAGTTAGCCATAGTTCTAGATAAGGGATTGAAATGATTGCCCCCTTGGAGGGGGCCCAGTTTTCTTGACAGGAGTCTTATTGTAGCCATATGCATTCGAATCTGTCTTAGGTGTTTGTTTCTTTCTTTATATTTCTCCTGACCTATATAAGAGCAAAATGTAGGTGCTGTGGTGAAAACAACAATCAATGCTTGCTCTACCTATACTTTACTGGATTGTGAGAAAAATACTCGGTAAAACTGTAAAGGACTATTTAGATGTGAGCTATTTCGTTATACAAATTACAATACAATAAGTGTAAATTTAAATAAACTATCTGAATATCCTACTTTAAAAAAAGGTTAATAATTTATAGAAGCTCTGAAATGAGACCCTAGTCCTCCTAACATAAAGACCTCTTTACTTGTTATTACTAATTACTATTTGCTTGCCCCTCATTTTCTTCATAAAAG
The DNA here is from genome assembly GCF_016432865.1 of Antechinus flavipes. Classification (NCBI taxonomy): domain Eukaryota; kingdom Metazoa; phylum Chordata; class Mammalia; order Dasyuromorphia; family Dasyuridae; genus Antechinus; species Antechinus flavipes. The sequence goes on from NC_067400.1 coordinate 466,762,013, forward strand.
GATGTATGGAATGGATAAATGGGTAAATGAATGGATAAAAATCACTGTAAGAAGGCATTATGATCAAGAATAAAACTAATGCTTTGGAAAGAAGGAATATTCAATTCCTCAAATGAAGAAAAACTTTGAGAATGGGAGTAGTGAAGCAAGCTTATCATGACTGACACCAATTGTTGATGGTTAACTTTCAGATGAACCATGCATGATTAACAATAATTAACATTATTAACAAATATGAATTATATTTCAAACTAATAAACAACATTTCATACTATTGTATTCCATGGTTGATTAAAAACTAACTCAATTTTATCGATTATTTGAAAAGCATTCTGTACTAATTTTGAGAAATAAAAGCAAAACTGAACTTGATTTTTAAAAAAATCGGCTCCTGCAAACTCAGTATATAAGTTTTTTGTGCATATTCCAGTTCTACTGCTTACTCTTTTAGAAAAGACTGATTCATATGTAATATTTAAAAATTCTTTTAACCTAAGAGAAACTATCCTTAATAAATACTAGTTAATATTTGTTGATTTATTTACTCACCGAATTCTGTGGAACAATATCCTTTAATGAGCATGGCAATGCTAATGGATGGAGATCTCCTAGCAGTGCTTCAATATATGAATCAGGCTTTCTTATAATCAGACATAGATCATTTACCACTAAATGTTGTAGAGCACCATGTCCTGGTCTAACTATGTGGCCATCACCAACCCTAGCAAGAATTTAAGCAATATTATTAGAAATAGTGATTTAATCCTGAACTTTTACCCATTCCCAAAACCTATGCTTAAAATTTAGGAGAATGACAGTCATTAACTCCAATTTCCTTATTTTACAAATGAGGAATCTGATTATAATAGAAGGACATGACTTGTGTGAGATCCCACAAATAGTATGTAATAGAGGTGGGCTTTGAACTCAGGTTTTCTGACTTCAAACCCCATATTCTTTCCACGATACCAAACTGTCTTCCATTAAAAAACAGAAATGGCTTATTTATGGGGATCAAATTTTGATTTGCTTATAAAAACTGACCAATGACTTTACAATGCTACGTTTATTGTTTAATTCACAACAGCTCCATGATAGTGACAGTTCTCATAGAAATATTTTCTGCTCATTTTTAATTGATGTAGGACATTTAATACCCAAATGGAAAATATCTTTAACTTAATTATAATTTAAAATCATATTCCACTAAACAAAAGTTCTTATTTTTAATAGTAACAAATGACTTTTACTAATCTATTAAGAAATAAAAGAATGAGGAAAAAGTAAAGTAGTTCTTGAGAGGATGTCTCTACACATAAATATTTCTCACCTCTTGTTTTTTCCCCCAATTTATTCAAGTAGAACACAGACACACCCACAAAAACAATTAGAAATGGCATACCCTGAAACAGTTAAGACTTCAGAATTCCCAAAGTCTATCATGAAAACTTGCATCAGTGCAACATCCCGGATTGGGTATTTGTTAAGACCACAGGGTTTCCCCACATTTTTATTTTCAATAGGAATTAATTCAGTGATAGTTCCACGACACCACATTCCGTTTTCTATACTGTTGATAAATATCTTTGCACCTAAAGTGATGGAAAAATATATCAAACTTAATACCAAGACAAAAATTTTTAAAAGGTATAAAATCTTTCACATGAGTTAGTTTTACTCTATCACGGATTTAGAAATGCATTTGTTCATTTAAGTTTCATTCCTTGCCACTCAATTGAGATCACTCTCTTCAAAGAGAAGGATTTCATCATCACTAAATCCAATGACCCTTTTCTCAGTCTTCGTTCTTCTTGACTCCTCTGCCTCTGTTGAGCACATTCTTTCACCTTCTAAATACCTGTTTCTCCTTGGATTTTGGGGGGATTAATTCTGCCCTATTTTGACTTTCTTTCAAATTGATCAGTTTGGAAGCTTCCTTTGCAGGATCATACAATGTGTTACTTTCAAATTAGGACTCTTTTTTGGGCTCTCTATAGTCTCTTATTAACTTTAATGGATTCAATTATCACTCAAATAAACATCCCAAATCAGAATATCTAGTTCATCTCTTTTCAGAGCTTCAATCAATCAGGAAAAAGGTATTAAGTTCCTACTATGTGCCAGGAAATACGCTAAATGCTAAGGATAAAAAAATAAATATAAAAGTCTTTGCCCACAAGTAGCTTACACCCCAACAGTGTAAACAATATATATACACCTTAAATATATGTAAATAGAAGGTAATTTAATGGAGTTAATGAACAGTTGAATAGAGAAAGAAAGGCAGTAAAGAAATAAAAGCCTCCCAAATGGAGTTGAACACTGAAGAAACCTAAAAACTCAAAGAGATGGAGGTTAAGAAGTAATTAATGTCAGGTACAAGAAACAGTAAACAAAAGAACACAATACAGTTAACAAGATGATTGTATGATTATTAAGTGTGATGGATTTGGCTCTTTTCAACAACACGGCTATTCAAAGACAATTCCAAAAGACTTGGGATGAAAACTGTCATCCCATCCATAGACAATCTGGATTGAAGCAAAGTATTTTCATAATTTTTTTTGCCTCTCTCATGGTTATTTCCCTTTTGGTCCGTTTTTTACTTGTACAACATAAAAAACATGGTAACATGTTTAAAAGAATTGCACACATTTAACCTGTATCAGATTACCTGTCTTGGGAAGTTGGGAAATGAGAGGGAAGGAAAAAAAATTGGAATACAAAGTCTTACAAAGGTGAATGTTGAAAACTATCTCTACATGTATTTGGAAAAATAAAATATTACTGAAAATTAAAAAAATTCCAGTATGTACAAAAGATGGCATATTGTTAGGCATAAGGAAGAACAAGAAAATCAACTTGGCTGGTCCATCATGTGTGAAACGAAAAGTACCAAGCATGGAAAAGTAATTCTAAACAAACTGTTAATACCTTTAAATGACAAACCAGTTAATTGGCTTTTGCAATTGGTCTAGGTGTAGGATACCTGAACAGGGTAATAAATGAATGGTGAGAAAATGGATTCATGAGTTATTGTAAAGGAAATAGAATACATAAATCTGTCAACTAAGTGAATATATTAAATAAGGTGAAGGAGAATGAAGACTTGATGAATCCAAGGTTACAGACCTTAGAAATTTGGGAGAAAAGCGAGTTCTGCTTCTAATACAATGAATTATAAATATGAAATATTCAGTTTGAAATGGCCAAGAAAGAGTACAACTGGAACTCAGAAGAGACTAAAATTAGATATAAAAACCTTGAAGTCAGCTATAAAGAGCTTTCAGTGGTTCCCTAATGTTTTTAGATTTAATTCTACTTAGCACTCCCCTCAAACTGCCTTAAAAGTAAAACAAAACAAAACAAAAAAGCTTTAAATCCTTCAAAAACTGGCTTCAGTTTATCATTAAGTGAATTTTACTACTCCTTAAGGAGTATACTCCAGTAAGAATACCAGTTTTGCTTTTCCCTAACACATGATGCTCTAGCTCACGTTTCTGGTCCTTTGTATGAGCTATCTGCCAATTGTGAGACATTCTCCCCCCCTGCACTTTTAATGAGAAAATCCAGACCCTTCATCTTTACCAATGTGAACTATTTTCTGGTATTTTCTACTTATTTTTGATGTCTCTTTCTATGGCCATCTCAACTAAAACAGGAAATAAATTGTTGTTTTTTTGTTATTAAAAAATGTCTTTTGGACTGTTGGCCATCTTTTCTACTCCTCTCCCTGAGTTTGGTGGGGGGGTAGAGTGGGGTGGGGTGGGGAGAGAGACGCTTTCACTTCATGTCTATATTAAATATTATCAAGATCAGTAAAGTGTTCTATTATGTCCTTACTAATATTAGTTCAATAAACTGTTTTTGCCATTTGTGTAATCCCTTTTAGTTTAAAGATCATTTTCCTTGATTAAGAAAATAGAACAGACTGGGAGGACTGAGTGTGGATCACAACATAATATTTTCACTTTTTTATTGTTGTAGTTTGCTTGCATTTTGTTTTCTTTCATTTTTCCTTTTTTGATCTGATTTTTTTTATGCAGCATAATTGTAGAAATATATATAAAAATTGCACATGCTTAACATATATGGGATTATTTGCTATCAAAAAATGGAAGGGAGGGAGAAAAAACTGGAACACAAGGTTTTACAATGGTGAATGTTAAATTATCTATACATGTTGAAAATAAAAAGCTTAAAAAAAGTCAAGTAGCATTATTTTCTTTATCATTAATACTTTAGTCATCCCACATACTTCTGATTCTTTTTCTCCAGTATAGTTAAAAACATACCATTTTTCTTATCCCTATTAGCTATCTTCATGAAAACCAGGGGATTTTGAATTTTTTTATTCCTGAGTTACCTATCCCCACAGAATTGTAAGCTACAGGACCCTATTTATTCTATTCTTTCTTTAAAAATTTTTTGAAAGGTTTTCTTTACTAAATCTAACACATTATCTAATGTGTTATTAATGCTATTTTTAATTTTCATTTTCTCTCTACACAAAGTCTAATGGGGAGCATCAGAGCCAAAGTAGACTTCCTTCTCATTGGTTCCTTCAACTTTTAAGGAATGAAATTGATATCACTGATGCAATTCAAAGTTGTCTCCTTAAAAGATAGTGAACATTATAACCAGTATGCAAATAACCTAAGTACCCATCAACACTCAAGCCTCTCTGTCAGACTGAACAATCCCTTTATTTTCTAGGAACTATATTCTGTCATATTCTCATAGTATCAGTTCTGTTCCTGCTCCCATAGAGGTCAACATCTAAATACTTTCCCTTTTCTTGTTCTAACATTCCCTTGTGAATACAATGTCTATCCTATCTCCCCTTAAATCCATACATCCCCCCCTTTTTTTTTTAAATACAGTATATATTTCCAAAGCCCTATTTCAGTCAACCAAATCTCAGTGGCACATTCCTAGGAGGTCAAATATGCCCAAGATGTATGAACTTTAGGAATGTTTTTTAGGAATCACTGAATAAGTCTTGAAAGAAATCTATCTCTTCTGGCACATATGCCCTGAGAAACCAGCAGATCTCTCACAAAGTGATATCTTGGCAGTTTCAACAGTGAATTAAAAAATAACTATTCATTTTTTCCTTCCTCTGACCTCTACTAGATAATTCTGCCAAGAGCCTCAATTGGACCCTTGTTGCTAGTAGGCAATCTACTTCCTATTCAACTCACCATCCCACTCTTCAGAGGCTCTTCCAAATATTTATATCTATCTTCAAACCTCCCATAACTCCCCTTTGCCCTATTTTTAGCTTAGAACCTTGTTTCACATTTTACAGGAAAAAAACAAAACAAAACTGAAAGCATTTATTGTGAACTCCTTCCTCATCTCATCACTCCGGTGCCTTTCAGCCACTTTTTCTTTCAGCTGTTCACATGATGAAGCGGCCTTTTTCCTTACCAATTTGTTCAATGGCTAATTTGTTCAAATAATGCCATTTGATTCCATCTCCTCCAAGTGCTCTATCATCCCCATTCTTTCATTTATTTTCAATCTCTCTTCCTCTACTGGCTCTTTTTCTATATACACATGTGTCTTCCATTCTGAAAAACTGTCACTTGATCCTCCCATCCCTGAAATGATCCTATTTCTCTACTGTCCTTTATAGCTAAACTCTTTAAAAAGACCATCTACATTCAGCACCTGTTTTCTCTCCTCTCATTCTCAACTTCTTATATTCTCCAAAACTCCTTTCTCCAAAGTTACTAATGACCTGTAAAGAGCCAAACCCTTTCCTAATCCTCCTCCTCCTCGATTTCTGCATCTTTTGACATTGCTGATCACTCTTTCTTCCTAGATTTAGTCTTTCTTCTAGGTTTTCAGGACACCATTCTCCCTTCATTTTACTCCTATCAATCTAACTAACTGCTCCTTCTCACTCTTTTGCTGGATTCTCCTTTAAATAATACCCTCTAATTGTAGATGTTTCAGACTTCTGTCCTGGATTGTCTTCTCTCTATATACCAGAGTTTCTTAAAAATGACCCTGAGGGGGCAGCTAGGTGGTGCAGTGGATAGAGCACTAGCCCTGGAGTCAAGAGGACCTGAGTTCAAATCTGACCTCAGACATTTAACATGTCCTAGCTGTGTGACCCTGGGCAAGTCACTTAACCCCATTTGCCTCAGCAAAAGTAAAAAAAAAAAAAGAAAGAAAGAAACCCTGGATAAAAAAAAAATGACCCTGAGTATATAAAATAGGTATACAAAAATTAAACATTTGCTGATAATAAATTATAACTTCATAAACCTCTCCCACTCAATTATATGATGCCATATGAGGTTGAAACCTACAGTTTAAGAAGCTTTTCTCTATGCTGTAGTCATCACCTACTATGAATTTAATTATTATTTCTATGCTAGTAATTCTCAGATGTACCTTTCCTGATCCAATCTCTTTGATGACTTCCCATCTTATGTACTCAACTGCCTTTCAGACATTTTGAACTGGCTGTCCAATTTACATCTTAAATGCAATTAAATCTAAGACAGAACTCCTCCAAAACTCTTTTGCTCCCTATTATTGCAGAGGGCAACACCAACTTTCCAGTCCTTCAGGCATATAACCCAGTAGTCACCCTGAATTCTTTGTTCTCTCTGACCTCAACACCACTCCAAATCCACTCTGTTCCAGGGATTGTCAGCATCTCTCAAATTATCTCTTTTTTCCCCCTTATAATGCCATTGCTACTCTGGTACAAGCCCTCATCACCTTATGCCTATACCCTTGCAACATTCTGAGGGTGAGCTTGTCTGATTCAAGTCTCTTCACTTAAGTCTCCAACCATTAAAGTGAATTTTCCTAAAATAGAAGTCAAATTCTGTCACACCCCTAACTCAAATTCAAAGCTCCTCTAGGCCCTGCTTGCTAGAATTTCTATTGGTCTTATATTTTATTCTCCATATGCACTTTTTCACACTGACACTAGCATCTAGACATTATAATCTAACCCATCTAGACATTTTCTCTGGTCTCCCATGCCTAGAAAGCCTCCTCTGCTCTGATTAATTACTAAATCACCTGGCTTCCTTTAGGTCCTATCTAAAATTCCACCTACTGAGAGAATTTCTTAATTCTTCTTTTCAGTGTTTTACCTATTATTTCCTATTTATGCTATATATAGCTTACTTTGTATATATTTGTTTGTATATTCCCCTATGAAGATTTTAACTTCTTTGAGGACAGGAACTCTTGTCTCTTTTTGTATCCTTAGCATTTAACACAATGTCTGCCTCCAAGTAGGCATTTGATGTTTATTGAACTGAATTACAGAAGACCCCCTATGGATTCATGTTATCATTCTTTGGAACACAAGTAATTTCCTCCTCCCAGAAAAAGCTCTAGCTGCTCCTCTTCAGGAAAAGCTACTACTACTTAGTTGCAAATATTCAATAGTCATCTTTCCCTTTTTCACTCACCCCACTCCTGATTTGTCAAAATTCCATGTCTCTTTAGATCATTTTTATTGTTTTTACACTAAAATATTTCTTCATTTTTAAAAAGAAATTATTTCCCTTTATAACTTGGGAAAGTGGAAAAAAGCTAGTCAAGCCCTTTTAGCTTATGTCCTAGAAGGGAGACCAGTCTGTAGTGACACGGATAACAGTTATGTGGCCCTGGCAAAAACAAACACTTCGTTTTATGCAGGTGCTTGCAGATTTCTATTTGTTCTCCATGACTGTGATTTGTTCCCCCTTGTTTTTCTTGCTATTTGTTCTCTTGGGAAAATGCTGTGGTCAACTGTTTCTGGGTCCTTAATGTCACTTTCAACTCTGGAACTTTGACAAGTCTAAGAACTCCTCTCAGGTTTTTCAGCTTGATCCTTCCTCTATTTTCTTTTCTTTCTTTCTTTTTTTTTTTTTTGCTGAGGCAATTGGGATTAAGTGGACTTGCCCAAAGTCACAAAGCTAGGAAGTGTTAAGTGAGACCAGATTTGAAATCAGGTCCTCCTGACTTCAGGGCTGGTGGTCTATCTACTGCACCATCTAGCTGTCCCCTTCCTCTATTTTCTTCTCTTTGAGGTGTACTCTCCCTTTCTTTCCTCTTCAAGTCAAACCCCCTTCTTGCTCTTTCAGCCTAGGCTCTTCTTTCTCCTTCCATCTTCCCAAGTATTCCTTCCCTAAATTAAATCACTGTAATTCGAAAAGTGTTCCAAAGTCACCTTCAAGATCTTTCTTCAACTCGTCTTTCTTTTGCTCCTTCTCTCATAACTTTTCACCAAAAGATCTATGTAAATTCTAAGTTCACCTTAGTCCTAACTGAATGTATGACCCACAGAGAACTTACATCTCTCATTTTGTTTTTCATCTGTAAAATTAAGGACTGGGCCTAGATCATATCTAAAGCTTTGTCCCATGCAACCAAAGCATTATTACTTAAAGAAAAATTTCTCAATGTTTCTGTCAATAAAAGATATCAGATCATACAATTAAAAAAAAAACACCTAGAAAAAGAACAAATTAAAAATCTCCAATTAAATAACAAAACAAAAATCCTGGAAAAAATGTGAGATTAAAAAAAAAAAAAAAAAACACCTTTCTGAATACATAAAAGTAGGATTGCTTTTATTTTTTCTTAAAAAATAAATAAATAAAAAAGATAAGCCACTGCTTAATTTCATTTAAATAAAAAACCAAATTGTTGGTATCAAAAATGGAAAAAAAAAAGTGCAAGTACTACCACAAAGATGAATTTAAAGCAATTTATGGAGTAATTCTTTCCAATTATATGTCAATAAAACTGACAATCTAAGTAACTTACATGAATATTTACAAGCATATGAATTGCCTAGATGAACAAGAGGAAAAAATATTTAAATAACCTCCCATAAAGAGAAATTGACCAAGCAATAAATCAGCACTGAGAAAAAAATCTTTTAGACCGGGTAAAGTTCCAAGTAAATTCTACCAAACATTTAAAAGAACAATTAATTCCATTACTCTATAAACTACCTAAAAAAATAAACGAGTCATACACCAAATTCCTTCTATGATAAAATAAGATTGATATTTAAACCACAGAAATCAACAGGAAAAAGCCTTTAGACCAATTCTCTAATGAATATTGATGCAAAAATTTTAAATAAAATGCTAACAATGAGATTATAGCAACATATCCCAAAAATCATATACTGATTAGTTGGGATTTATATTAGAAATTAAGGGCTGACATTGGTCCAATATTAGAAAAGCTATAAACCAAGATGACCATATCAAAAACAACCAAATATATCAACAAAAAAATCATATATCAATAGAAGAAAAGCTTACAACAAAATACAAGTCCCATTCCTATTTAAAAATATTAGAAGGAGAGGATTCTGGGAAAATAGTGGAATAGGTTGGTAAATTTCAAGCTCTCCAGATTTCTTCCCAAAAATAGAACAAATTTGGGCCTCAGGGCAAACTAGTGCAAAATCAATTAGATATGAGGCAGAATAAGGTCCTTCTGATACAACCCAAGAGACCTAAAGATCCTGGGTTAGGGAATAACCTGTCTGAAGTGCAAACACCTCTGGGCTAGCTCCACAAAAACATCAAATGGGGACCCTTAGAGCTACCTAGGTGTGGCTGGAGCCTCAGCAAGAATCACAGAGACTTTCACCTTCCTGACTGTTTATGGAATTCAGGTTTGAGTCTAGAAAAACTGAGGGAACCTCAGCTGATTGGGAATGCCAGGCCAGCTGTGCTGCTGAGAAGAACTGGCACTCAGTGCAGACATACTGCTGTGGCTATGGGCACCTGCAGTAGAGGGAACTCTTGGGTTTGGGATTCCTGATCAGAGTAGAGAGCTGAAGACAAGCTTGAGGGCACCATGTCCCTCCATCCCAGGATTAGAAGTGCTTACACTAAGACCTCTTATTTAAAAAAATAAACTGGCAAAGAAGAAAGCCCACCATTGAAATATATTAAGGGAACAGGGAAAACTAGGATTCATGTTCAGAGGATACTTGTGTGTGGGGAGGGAAGACGTCTACTCCAAAGAGTAACGTGAAATGGCTCCTCACTCAGAGAGAATTTACAGAAAAACTCAAAAAGGCATTTAAAAATTAAATGAGAGATATGGAGGAAAAACGATAAATAAATAAAAGCCATGAAAGAAAAAGAAAATTGTGGGGGGGAAGTCAACTAACTAGAAAAAGAGGTACATAGTCTTAAAGATGAAAATAATTCTTTGAAAATTAAAATTGGGCAAGGGTAAGCCAGTGAAGCTATGATAGACCAAGAAATAAAAAGGCAGATTATAAAGAATGAGAAAGAAAAGAAAGTAAAACAAGAAAAATGAGAGATCTGAAGAACAGATCAAGAAGAGAAAATATAAGAATATTATGGACTGCCTAAAAGTTGTGACCAAAAAGAGAACCTTGAGGAATGCAGAAAATAATGCAGGAAATAATCCAAAAAGATTGTCCTGGAGTGATAGAAGATGAGGGGAAAGTAGAAATAAAAAATAGAAAAAATCTACTGATTACTACCTCAAAGAGATTTTGTGGAAAACACACAGGAATTATTATTGTCACATTTTGAAAACCTCCAGATCAAAGAAAAAATTTTGCAAGAAAAAAAATTTCAAATATGCTGAAGCTACAAATAAAACTGTACAAGACTTACCAGCAGCTACAATAAAAGATTGCAGGTCTTGGAATCATATCTACCGACAATCAAAAGAACTAGGCCAGTGGCCAAAAATATATCCAGCAATATTTTCTATAATTTTGAATGAGAAAAAAATGAATATTCAATGAACTTGCAGATTTTCAGAAAATTTAACATATAAAAGCCAATAGCAAAGCTCAATTTTAAGGAACTCAACATGGACAAACTGTAAACATGGACAATTTTTTTTTTTTAACATGGAAACGCTATATGTTTAATATTCACATCAACAATAGGTAGCTCAAAAGAAAGACTGATGGCAGAGTTAAAGTAAAAATAATAATCATGTTATACAAATGAGGTAACAGAGGAAGAATAGTCACTGAGGCATCAGACAGGGGAGGAAGGCTTGTAATTCTGAAAACCTACTCACATCGAGAATGGGTCCAATAGGCAAAACCTCATATACCATCAAGGATCTTCAAAAACTATCAAGAAATAAGGGAAGAGAGATGGGTGGATGGGGAAGCAAAGAATGAGGGAAGAAGACAAAGGAGGGTAAATTATGGAGCAGAATTAGAGTGTCGGCAGGGGAGTGAATAAGTGAATGAGAGAGAGAGAGAGAGAGAGAGAGAGAGAGAGAGGGAGAATGTGTGTGTTTCTACATACGTATACATAAATATATCTTTTCTTAACTGCAGCTTGCTTAGAGTTGATAGGACTGATGAAAGGGGAAAAAAAGTAAATAAGGTACGCAGCAGAGAACCAAAGAACAATTTACAGGAAAGTAAAGAAAAAATGGTAATTTATGAATATAATTTCTTATACTAATATATCTATATATCTATTGATATATAGATATGTATCTACAGACACACACACACACACACACACACTTTCTTGAATTTGGTAATTTGTTATGTATTTCAAATTCTCCCTGATGTTCTGCTGGGCACATGACAATGTTCTCTTGTTTTGCTTTATTTTGTTTTAAATTCCTTTTCTGTTTTTCTTTTTTTCTTACTGTGTTTTCAAATAAAATAAGCTTTAAAAATATATACTTTGCTCAAACTAAAAAATACTAGAAAGCAAAAGAATAAATGGAGTTTTTCTTAAAACGATAAAGTGTCTAAAACTAAGAATAAGCATTATCTGTAATGGAGATAAGTTAGAAGCCTTTCTAATTAGATTAGGGATGAAGCAAAGATGTCCATTAATTATTATTCAATACTGTTGTAGAAATGGTAACTATAGCAGTGAGATAAGAAAAATAATCTGAAGAATATGTAAAGAGAAAATTATCACTCTGAAAATGATATAACTAGAAAATCTGAGAGAAATAAAATCTAGATGAAATAATTAACTTTAGCAAAGTTAAAGGATTGTAAAATAAATTCACATAAAACAGCATTTTTATATGCCACCAACAAAAACAGATAAAGATAGAAAGTCTGTTTAAAATAACTGCAACAATATAAAATGCTTGGGAGTCTACCTTCTAAGACAAACCCAAGGACTATATGAATACAATTACAAAATACTTTTCATACAAATAAAGGCAGATAATTACTCATGGGTAGATCGAGTCAATAAAATGACAATTCTATTTAAATGGTTTATTCAATACCATATCAATCAGACTAACAAAGAATTATTTTTTAAAACTAGAAAAACAACAAAATTCACCTGGAAGAATAAAATGTCAAGAATATCAAGGGAATCAAAGGAAAAAAAAAGTGAAGGCAATCTAGCAGCAGCAAATTTCAAATTATATTATGAAGAAGCAATCGTCAAAACAATCTAGCTAATAAACAGTGATAGATCAGAGAAACAGGTCAGTTATGTAAAACACAAAACTAAATTATCACTGTAACTTAGTATTTGACAAATGTAAAGATCCCAGTTATTAGGGCAAGAATTCACTAGCTGACAAAAATTGATGAAAAAACTAGAAAGCAGTGTGACATGAATTCGATGGTGAAATAGGGGACTTTCAATCATTTCTATTAAGAAGATCAGAACTAAGCAGAAAATTTTACCTATAAACACAGGACTCGAAAAGCACAGAAAGGTAAACAGGAAAGAAAGAAAGGAAAAAAAATATATATATATATAAAAAGCTCAAACTGTTAACATCCCTAGATGGGAATGTGATACTTGTCACTCTTGAGAATTATATCTTTTATCAGGGTAGTTAGAGGGGGCATAGGTAGATAGAGAGTATGAGCATAAAGTGCTCAAAGGTAATGATATTAAAAGAAAGACATTAATGGGTAGGAAAAGATTGTACTGGGAGAAGCAGCAGCAGTAGGTAGAAATGGGACAAATTAGATCATGTGAAAAGGCACAAAAGCCCAATTACAAAAGAGGGAAGGAAGGGAAGGGAATGAGCATTATCTGAAGCTTAATTGCATTAGCTTTGGCACTCAGTTGGGTATAGAAATTTATCTAACCTATATAGGAGGAGGAGGAGAAAGGGGAAAGAAAAGGGAAGGAAAAAGAACAAAGAGAAGGGAGGACAGATCAAGGGCAAAATGAGTTAGAAACAAAATACTAAGAGGGACAGGGTGGAAAAAGAAAAGTATATGTAGAGGTGAGAGGATAGAGAGAAATACTGGTAATAATAACTAATAATATAGATGATATTTATAACTGTGAATGAGAATGGGGTGAACTCTCCCATGAAACAGCAGCAAAGAGAGTGGATTAAAAACCAGAATCTTATAATATGTTGCTTATAAGAAATACTTTTGAAACAGAGATACATACAGAGTAAGGGTAAAAAACTGGAGCAGAATTTATTATGCTTCAGCTGAAGCAACAAAATAAAGGGTAGAAATTTAGATCTCAGATAAACCAAAAGTAAAACAGTTCTAATTAAAGGGTACCACAATAAAGTGGTATGGACACTAAACATATATGTACCAAGCAGTACAGCATCCAAATTCTTAGAGAAGTTAAGGTAGTTACAAGAAGAAATAGAGAGCAAAACTATACTAGTGGGGGACTTCAACCTCTCCCCTCTCAGAATTAAATAAAGCACAAAATAAACAAGAAAGAAATTAAGGAGACTAACAGAATCTTAGAAAACATATTGATAGACTGTGGTAGAAAACTGAAAAAGATAGAAAAGAATATCTTTTTCTCAGCAGTGCATGACACCTACACAAAAATTAACCATGTATTAGGACTTTAAAATCTCACATTTAAATGCAAAAAGGCAGAAACAGTAAATGCTTCCTTTCAGATCATGGGCCAGGGAAAGACTAAAAACCAATTGGAATTGAATGAAATTAAATAATCAAATTCTAAAGAAACAATAATTTCATCAAAGAGAATGACAATAATGAGTCAACATACCAAAACTTATGGAATGTAATCAAAGCAATTCTTAGGGGAAATTTTATATCTCTAAGTAGTTACATGAATAAAATAGAGAAAGATCAAGGAATTGCCTATGAAATTAAAAAAAATTGAAAAAGAACAAATTAAAACCCCCAATTAAATACCAAATAAACCCAACAAAATAGATAAATCTTTGGTTAATTTAATTAGAAAAAAGGAAAGGAAAAAAAAACCAAATTACTAGCAACAAAAAACGAAAACTATGAACTTACCAAAGAAGAAATCGAGACCTATTTTGCCCAAACGTATGCCAACAAATCTAACAATTTAATTGAAATGAATGAATTTTTACAAAAATATAAATTGCACAGATTAACAAAAGAGGAAATAACTTAAATAAGCCAATTTTAGAAAAAAAGAAATTGAACAGGCCACAGATGGACTTCCTAAGGAAAAAAATCTCCAGAGACAAATGGATTTACAAGTGAATTCTACCAAAACATTTAAAGAACAATTAATTCCAACATTATGTAAACTATTTGGAAAAATAGACTAAGAAAATGTTCTGCTAAATTGCTTCTATGACACAAATATGGTGTTGATACCTAAATTAGGAGAAGCCAAAATAGGGAAAGAAAATTATAAACCCATCTTAATGAATATTGATGCAAACAATTTAAATAAATAGTAAAGATTTGTCAGCAGGATAATACACAATGACTAAGTAGAATTTATACCAGGAATGCAGAGCTGGTTCAGTATTATATAAATTATTGACATAATAGACCATATCAATAACAAAACTTACAAAAAGCTTTTGACAAAATATAACAAGCATTTCTATTAAAAACACCAAAGAGCACAGAAATAGAGTTTTTCTTAAACTGATAAGCAACATTTATCTAAAACCACCAGCAAACATCATTTATAATAAGAAGCTAGATACATTCCCGGTTAGACCAAGGGTGAAACAAGGATGCCCATTATTACGACAATTATTCAATACTATACAAGAAATATTGCTTTAGCAATAAGAAAAAGAAATCAAAGGAATTAGAGTAGGTAATGAGGAGATAAAACTAGCACTCTCTGCAGAGATGATAGTATAACAGAAAATTAATCAAATCTATTTGAAACAATTAATGGCTTTAGCAAAGTTGCAGTATATAAACCCATAAAAATCACCAGCATTTCTATATGTTACTAACAAAATCTAGCAGCAAGAGAAATTTCCATTTAAAATAACTAGAAAAAATAAAATATTTGGGTGTCTATCTGCCAAAATAAATCCAGCAACAATATGATCAGTTACAAAACACTTTTCACACAAATATAGTGAGATCTAAATAAATGGGAAAATACCAATTGTTCATGGGTAGGCTGAGCTAATTTTTTTTTAAAGGACAATTCTACCTAAATTAGTCTACTTGTTCAATGTCCTATCAAACTGCCAAAAAATATCACAGAACTAGGAAAAAATAATTACAAAATAAGGTCAAAAAGGGTACATGGTTTAGGTGTAAAGAGTGATACTATAAGCAAATTAAGAACCAGAGAACATTATGAAATTTGAAATGGATAATTTTGATTATATTAAATTAAGAAGTTTTTGCACAAACAAAATAAGATTAAAAGAAGCAGAAAGCTGGGAAAAAATTTTTTACTGCCAGTGTTTCTGATAAGGGCCTCATTTCTACAATATGTAAGTAACTGAGTCAAATTTATAAGAATAAAAGTCATTCCTCAAATGATAAATAGGCAAAGGATATGAACAGACAATTCTCAGATAAATTAAAACCATCTATAGTTATATGAAAAAACGCTCCAATTAAAACAACTCAGAGAATACTACACACCTCTCAGATTGGCTAAGATGACAGGAAAAGATACTGATCAATGTTGAAGGGAAAGTGGGGAAAATTAGAACACTAATGCATCGTTGATGGAATTGTGAACCGATTCAACTATTCTGGAGAGCAATTTGGACCTATGCTCAAATGGCTATAAAAGGCTGCATCTCTTTGATCCAGCAATGCCACTGCCAAGTCTGTATTCCAAACAGGGAAAAGGACTTCTATGTGCAAAGATGTTTGTAGCAGTGGCAAAGAATTGGAAATGAATAGATGCCCATCAGTTGGGAAACAGCTGAATAAGTTATAGTATATGAAGATAATGGAATATTTATTCTTCTATAAAAAATTATGAACAGGCTGATTTTATAAACTGATGTCAAGTGAAATAAACAAAACCAGGAAAACATTGTATATAATAACAGGAAGATAGCAACAGGATCAACCATCACAGACTTGATTCATTTCAGCAGTTCAGTTATCCAAGGCAATTCCAATGAACTTTGAATGAAAAATACCATCTGCATCCAAAGAGAACTGTGGAGAGTGGAGAGTAAATCAACACATGCTATGTTCACTTTTTCCCTTTGTTTTCTTTTCCTTGTTGTTTTTCCTTTTTGTTCTGATTTTTCTTTTCCAACACAATTTATATGGAAATATATAAAAAATGAATGCACACGTAGAACAAAAATGTTTTACATGTAACTGGGGAAAATAAAAATAAAAAACAACAAGAATGATAAAAAATCTAGGAATAATGTATAAAGAATGCCACAGTAAAAGTGCTGTATAAATAAAAGGACAATACATTTACTGTTTTTCTTTATAGGTTCCACTTAATTGTATTATCTTCAAAAATATTTCCTTCACCATGTTCTAAGAAGTTGAATAATGTTATATTTCCCTTGACCATTTAATAATTTTTCAAAGTCATCTATCATTTGAAAAGTTTACAAGTATATAGGATATGTTAATTAATCTAGTTATATAAATATAACAAAATAATATTTATGACACTACTATAACCTTCCTACTGTTTAGAAGCAAAACCATTATATTCAGAGATTCCTTTACCTATCAGGTCAACATTACTACACTGAAATATCCTTGACACAAAAATATTAACATTTTTGAGTAATATTTCTTAATTACCTAGCTCCAAAATATCTGAAGGACTGAGGTATAGACTCTTGTTGCAAAAATGGTTCAACTTCTTTTCCAATATTGTTGCATTTTTTCTTTGTGAATACTTCCGAATATAAAAGTGGCAAGGATGTATTACATGGCTCACAAAGACTAATTCTAGAGAACCTGCAGAAGAGAGTCATCACACAATCTAAATGAATACGATATAAGTTGGGTTCTAATTAATGAACCTTACAAAGAATAATTTACAATGGCATTTTTCTAGAGAAATTAACATTCCAATCTAACAGTTAGGCATTCTAAAAGATGTTAAAAAAAAAAAAAAGAAAGAAAAAAAGAAAAAGAAAAGAAAAAAGGCTTCTAGCACAACACATGGAATACTTAGAATAACATTTTTCAGCCTTCTGAAAATATGGTCTGTTCACAATTGATCAGTGGGTATTGGTTTCAAAGGTCATTCTAAGTCAGCTGTTTGGAAGTTAGAACACATTTTCCTTTTAAAACAAGGTTACAACACAGTGATATTAGTGACTCATTATCCCTAAACAAGCCTAGTCAAACCAGAAATGAACAGTAGAAAACTACTTTTGCAATACCAGTATTTTAAGCAAATGGAAAAATAATATTCAAATAAAGCATGACTCCTTTGACCCCCTTACAAACTGCAGTTTTAGACAGAAGAAAAAGTACAGAATTGGATTGAGTAATTTCAGGGAATTTCTAGATCTTTCAAGAGCTTCAGTGGTTGACAACAACGATTATAATCAATTTCATTTCAATGCATGAGACTTGGCCTTATTATTCATATATTTATCATATATAACTTTTGGGGGGCATGGGGTATCAAGAAGCACAGATACTGGACAACAGCTGATACTGAACTAAGTGGCAAACACCTGGTTCAGCCTAGTCTTTTGCTGTTCAACATTGCTCAAAAGAGGTGCA
The DNA here is from genome assembly GCF_016432865.1 of Antechinus flavipes. Taxonomy (NCBI): domain Eukaryota; kingdom Metazoa; phylum Chordata; class Mammalia; order Dasyuromorphia; family Dasyuridae; genus Antechinus; species Antechinus flavipes. Next base: position 466,779,924 of record NC_067400.1, read on the forward strand.
TACTGCAAATCTCACAAAGTCAAATATATATATATAGACATTGCAATTAATTTACCTGCTTTCAGTCCAAAAGGTGCTGACTTTTTCTGCAAAGGTTTTTTTTGATGTCTGGGAGCCTCCATTATATGCTCTATAAAGTATGCTTCAAGAAAATAAGAAATAAACGTAATTGTATTCATCTTGTTAACATGAACAATAGCACATTAAAAACTGTACCTGAAACACAAGACACCTTGCATAACAAAGTAAATGCATGATGGATTCTCCTAATTTGCAAGAAATTCTTAAAGCATTTTAATGGTAGAGTGTCATTTAAAGTTTCACTCTGTTCTGTGTCATTTTGAAATAATGAACTCTAAAGCATTTATTATATGCCAGGAACTGTGCTAGGTACTAAGAATACGAACACAATGAATAATTCCTCTATGGATGAAGTTTACGTTATATAAATAAATCAAATAAGATATAAGATAGTTTGAGAGGAAGGATACTAGTCATTGGGGTAATCAGAAGATGTAGAAAATGTTTATATTAGATCTAGAAGGAAAAGAGGAATTCTATGAGATGAAGAGGGAGAGGATTCCAACTATTGGAGATAGTAGTGCAAAGTTATAGAAACATGACTGGGAAAGCCATGTGTGAAGAAGAGAGGAGACCAATTTAGTTGGATCATAAAATGCAAAGGTGACAATAATAATTAAAGCTGGAAAGAGGTTGAGACTGCAATGTGAAGAACTTCAAAGGCTAAACAGAAAAGTTTAAATTTGATACTAGAGGCAATAGGAAGCCAGTGAACTAGGGAGGGAAGGGGCTTTCATATGGTCAGCTTTGCATTTAAGGAGAGAATCTTTGGCAGCAGTATGGATAACAGGTCTTCCTGCTTCAAATATCTCCCCATTCCAGGGTATTAGGACGCTGTTGCAGTAACAAATGAGAAACAAGGAAGGCCTAAAATAAAGCTATAGCCATGCATGCAAGGAGAAGAGATAGGGTTAAGAGATGTTGTGAAGGTAGAAAAGGCAAGATTTTGTAATGGATTAGATAAAGTAAGTATAATGAGGAGTATCAAATAATTCTGGGATTATAAATCTGACTGGAAGAATAGTAGTGTCTACAATAGAAATAGTGAAGTTTGAGGGGAAAGATAATGAGTTTCAGCTTTCTCCATGTTGAATTCCAGGTATTTACATAACATTTACTTTAAAATGTTCAAAAGGTGGTGCAGGACTGAAACTTAAAAGAGTATGGGATTAGATAACAGATTTGTGAGAAATCTGCATAAAGATAATAGTTAACTGTACAGAAGCTGATGGAGTTACTGAGATAGCACAGAGGGGAAAAAAGGGCCTAGAGTAAGACCTTGGGAATACAACTACAATTAGACAAGCCTGATAGGGATAATGTGCCTGAAAAAAAATACTGAGGTAGGAGAAGAAGAGTGACACAAAAACTCAAAGAGGAGAGAAAATCAAGGAAGTCAACTGCATCAAATATAGCAGAGTTCAAGAAAAATGAGAATTGAGAAAAGGCTATCAGATCTGGCAATTAAGAAATTACTGAAGAGAGCAGATTAAGTTGAACAATAAAGCTGGAAATAAGGGATATGCAGTGAATGAGAAAGTAGAGGCCTGAAGTTTAAATAACTGTCAAGGAGTTTCGCTGAGAAAGAGAAGAGAAATATAGGACAACAACTTGAAGATAAATAATACATAACAAAAAGGCAAGGAGGTAAATAGAGCCTAGTGAAATGTTTTAAAGGATAGGGGAGTTCTAGGCATGTTTGACGCTAAGGAAAAAGGAACCAGCAAGATAGAGTAAAAAAAAGAAAAGAAAGCAAAATTGGTCATGGTCACCAAAGCATCCCATGCCAGGCCACTTTGCCTATTTTTAATCAAGGTGTCAAACAAACAAGACTGCAGCCTATTGCAGATATTTAATCTTGTATGACAATTTCCTTATTTAATTGCATAATATTTCATGTTTAAAAACATTTTTTATATTTTGTGAAATAAGGCTTATATATTCATTGGCAAATTTATAAAAATCTATCAGAAGAATTAAACTTGAATCATTTTTCATAAAAATTTGTATTTAAGGTATTACTAAGACAGCCCCTGAAGTCAGGAAGACCCGAGTTCAAATCTAGACTCAAGACACTTGACACTTCCTAGCTGTGTGACCCTGGGCATGTCATTCAATCCCAAATACCTCAGCAAAAAAAAAAAAAAAAAAAAGATATCACTAAGAAATGAAACTGATTGCAGAATATACACAACAGAACCCAATACCATTTTAGTCACACTTTGTATGATACAACTAAGTATCACCTCTCTGATATCATTACATGGATCAATTTCTCAAATTCTTTATCAAATCAATAACATTCATAATTAACATCAGACAAACTCAACTAATATCACATTGAAAATAGAATTGGCTATAATAGTACATGAGAATAGGGAAAAGGAAAAACTAAGTGACAGACAACAGGGATGAGACCATAAGGAAGTAATACTAATCTTAAAGATTTGCAATGCCCGTAGGAAGCTAGAAAGATAACTGTTTAGAGGTTTATTTTTTTCCTCACATATATATGAATTTTGATTTGGATGACTTAATTTCACTTAACTTACTTTCTTGATCCTCTTCAATAATTTCTTCTATGATTACATCAGGGCTAGAGCCCATTTGTGGTAAAACAGCAACAGTTTTGGGGGAGGACACAGACACTTTTTCATCTTGGTGCTGGGTATTTTTTGTTTCTGAACGTGCATCACCAGCCTCATGCTGCACAAGGGACTGAGGTTCATCATCTGTTACAGTAATTTCAAATTTATTCTTTTCTACAGACAGGTATGCATCACAATTTGAAGATTCCTTCTTGTTAGTATGCTTATGAACATTCTGTCCAGAGCCTTCATTTTCTTCAGAACGAAATCTGTTTGAGAAGCATTTAGAAGCTGTTCAGGTTAACAAAATTTTGATACCATTTGTTCACTTATTTGATGTGACAGTAATCTCTTTTTCATGATTAAATCTAAATCTAAAAGAACATCTCAATAGCATAGGTACCCCAGGATCCATCCATCAAGAAGTACATCAACAGTACTTTGGAGCAAATAAATTTTTCTACATATCTTCACCTCACATGAAGAAAGAAATGGGTAAGGATTATCAAAAAAATCAATGTAGATTGAGTGTAAGCAAACACACACACACACACACACACACACACTCTCTATCTCAATCATATTTATGTCTCTCTCTATACTCTATAGACATAACAGATATGTAGATATGTGTATGTATATCCATCTCACATCTGTTTCTCTTTCCACATATGCCACTGTTTTTTTTTTTTGTTGTTGTTTTGATTTTTTTGCCTAGGTAAAAGGGGCAATTCTGTCTCATTTCTTACCTATCCTTAATTATGATTGGGCACTGCCTCAGTCAAACTGAGATCTGTTAAAGATATTAGCTTAAAAGGCCCAAATTTCCCACTGTATTTAGAGCAATCTCCAGTCGTCCTGATCTCTCTCTAGTGACTGGACCTAGACGTCTCTAGATAGGTGACCTTGCCCAGCCTCCCTCACTGAAATCCAGGTTCACTTGTATGTCAAGAATCACCTCTGTGATATCATTATCCTCTTGAGAAAAGAGCCAACAACTATCCTATCTGCTGCACTACCTACCTGTTTTTATCACCCTTTTAGGAATTTTCAATTTCTCTATTACCAAGAATTCCTTCCAACATCTGCCTAAGAAACTTTCTAAATCTTCCCCAATTTTTAAAAAAAGGAAAAAAAAGTATTCCCTTCAATGTCATTTACTTCTTGATGTTACTCATAATGTGAGAATTTGTTTTGCTTGACTATATGTATTTGTTACTAGTTTTGTTTTTCTTTATTGATAGAAAAGAGTTGGGAGGAAAAAATAAATGCTTATTAATTGAAAAATAAAATAAGCTATCCATAACTTAGTCCCACTTTCTTAAGACACTTGCAATGGCCTCCAGTCTATGAAAGCAGAAACTATGTCAAATTTTTATCTCATTCAACATTTTATTCTACACAAACCAGATTTAGTAAATGTCCGCTGAATCAAATGGACATCAAAAGTACTGTGAGATCTAAAACAATCCAGAACTCTCAATTGTGTCTCTAAAAATTATGGACAGTTTTCTGTCTCTGGAAAAGCAATGGTTTATTTCTTCATATCAAGTTCTTGTGGTAGTGGTTTAATAGGAAGCCACTTATAGTGTATAATAAAAACAACTGAATGTCAAGAGATCTGAGTTTTACTTTACTATTAACTTGCCACATGACCTTGAACCACTCATTCTCTGAAGCTTCAGTTTTCTCTTTTGCAAATTATTTTCATTTTCTGAATGTAATATTGGTTGATTTAAAATAAAACAGCCTATATTTTATCATCATTAATCAATAAAAAAAGGTTAGAATAGAACTCTATCTGGGGAAATACATAGGAAAAGCTTAAAGGTGAAGGTGTTAAGAAAAAAATAAGGTTAAAACTATTATACTTTGAAGTTCTGCTTTGATGCATAAATATAAAACATTTATTTTATTTTTCTTATGGTAGAACATTGTAAATCCTGTTGAAGAGCTGCAAAATAAACAATGTTTTCACTATGATTTAAATTTTGAAATAAGAGGCAGAGATTTTTTTAAAGTAGTTATTTTCATATTAAAATTAAATTACAGCATAAACCAACATCTCACATAGTTGTATCTCAAAGTAAAGTCAAAAGAAGTAAATGTTTAAATCTAAGACAGAACACCTAAGCTAAGGGAAGCATAGAAATATTTACATGTCAGATTTATGGATAAGAGGAATTGAGAAACAAAAAACAGAGAGGATCAAATAAAGTAAAATGGATAACTTTATGAAATACAAAGCCTTTAACCCTGATCCCCACCTTTTGCAATCTGGCTAATACGAAAATATTTTGCATGATTGAACACATATAACTGATATTATATTGCTTGCTTTCCTTAATGGGTAGAGAAGGAGCCAGTTGGAGAGAATTTGCAATTTAAAAATTTTTTAAAATCAATGTTAAATCATAAGTATTAAAAAATTAAATCAGAAACTAAGAAAAATGCATTATTCTCTCTTTAAAATTTAGTAATGAATCCATTAAATAAGATGGTATTTACTGGGTTATTTTTGGTGATTTGAACAGTAGATCTAAGTCTTCATTTACAAATGTAGAATCAACTTGATAGATGGATTGTAGTTACTGCAATTTGAAGGGTCCCTAATTCCATTATTCTGTCCTCAAATCTTTATGCTTACATTGATCCTATCTATCCCTTTGTATTGAAATTCTCATTATTAGTAGATTTTTGATTTTCTAAAACTATTATCATTACCAAGATCTCTAGCCCATATGTGAAGTTTTATAATCCAGATATTCCAACTCTTACTCTTTGATATCTTATACGTCATTTTTTAAAAAGATCTCTGAAGCTATTAAATTCAAAGCATTAACAAAATTCACTGCATTTAAAAATGTTTAAAAATTATTTCCAGTATTCTATTACATTATGATGAGTATGTATTTATTGGTTTAAAAAAAAAAATGTTAACAAAGATGAAAGGAATAAGCGTTTACATAGCTCCTGCTATGTGCTAAACACTAGACAAATTATCTTATTTAATCCTATCAACAAGTAGGAGCTATTATCCTCACTTTACATAACAAAGGTTATATAATTTGTTCAGGGTCACAAGGCTAATAAGATGGATTTAAACTGAAGTCTTCTGACCTTAGACCCTTCCCTTTATTCACCGAATTTCTAAGCTGCCTCAAAGGAAGATGAAATCATAAATCTTTCAATGATTAAAATTTCATATGAATTTTTGGCATATTCTGTGTAATAGGCTCTATCAGAATGAACAATTATTTTGCTATTCTTAAGTAAAGACTTACTTTGTAGTTTCTTCAAATTCAATTTTCCCCATATTTTTAAACATACAGATAATTTCATTACAATTCATATTCATCAACCTATAAAAAAAAAAAAGTACAAGTGTTGGACTCAGATAATTGAAACTTTCACCTAATGAAATTTCCTAATTTCAAATTTAGCAATTTGTTAGATTAAACAGCAAGTAAATGTCCAATATTTAGACAAAAATAAATGTAATTATAAAAATTAGGAATTAAGTTATATAGGGAAACTCTAAAAGTTCAATGTATCACTTCTGCTTAAATTTACGCTCAATTATCATGTATTTTAAATATACATATATACAAAAGTAGTTATTTACCTGAGAGAACTTCTGAATTTCAGAGAACTTACTTCTGACAATTCACTCTCAAATGCCAACTTCAAAGTACGGATAATCTATATTCAAAAGACATATCAAAAAGTAATTTATAAAATTAAGTCTGATGGCTCTCTTAAAAGAGAAATGTGGCTTTTTTCTGGGAAAAGAGTGAAATAGAAATAAGATCTCTATAGAAAAATTAGAGGCCACATTCATTCTGCCTTCTGATGGAACCACCCAACACAGCTAGTCATCAAATCAGAATTCTCTAAGTGCTTAATAAGTACAATTCACTGTTAGGTACTGAAGGAAATGGGGGGAGGGGAGAGAAATGTTGTGAGGCAGTGAACACTTCTAAGTTCACAATCTAGGTGTGGAAATTAAAGGAACTTAATTCAATTATTGTTGTTCAGTTCTGTCCAACTTTTTGTGACACTATTTGGGGTTTTCTTGACAAAGATATTATAATGGTTTGCCATTTACTTCTCTAGTAGATCCATTATGTCAAGCAATAAGAGGTTAAATGATTTGCCCAGAGCCATATAGCTAGGAAGCATCTCAGGCAGGATTTAAACTCAAGTCTTTCTGGCTTCAGGCCCAGTGCTCTGAGCCACTAGTTGTCTTCTTTTAATTCAAGTTAACAAATGAGAAGATCTCTATACATTAGAGATAAAAGATAATTGAGAAAAGTATAAGGGAACAAAAGATGTTTTAGTAACTATCCATTTCTTTGATTGAAATTTTCCTCTACTTCAAAACATAGGTGCCTGATAGTACAAAGTACATACATGCCTGAAGACATGTTTAACTGGCATATTAAAGACAACGAAAGGGTCTCTAGACTAGTGTTCAAAGGAGATAAAAGTGATACTTTATGTAGTAATTCTAACCCCTTTAACTTCTCTCTCTTATCCTTTCCCCTAAAATTGATGACAGCCTTTCTTTATTATGATTGAATGAAAACACACACACACACACACACACACACACACACACACACACACACACACACACACACACACGATTTTCCTATTTGTTCTGGTCAGAAGTCAGTGCACCTAATAATATTTTATAAAGTATCCATACACTGTGGGCTATGTATGCTGACTGTATATATGCCTAATAAAGCGTACTGAATATATGTATGTGTATATACACACTCACTAACACTAACAAAGTTTAAATATATTTTATAAACTACGTTTTTAAAGACCTTACCAAATCTTACAAATGGTAGGAGATCCAGGATGAAAAATAGGAACAAAATCTATTTTGCACATATTCTGTATATTTGTCCAATGCTTAGCTTATTGCTTCACTCCTAAGTGCTTTCTGCTTCATTAATTTTTGTGTTTAATCACAAAATAAATTCCCAGACCTCCTCCAGTCTCAAAAACATGCAAAATCAATTACCACCAAAATATTTAATTTTCAATGAGTTCTCAAAATTACCTGATTCAAGTCACAATATGTTCTTAGGGAAGGCGACATTTTCAATTCTCTTGCTATTCTCATAGCTGCATCCAAATCATTTTTTTTCCCTTCAATGTATTTTTTGGCCATTATGATATCTCCTAAGTAGTCCTCTGTATTTCTTACAACTTCTTCATATAGACTTCTTTTCCTTCAGTAAAGAAAGTTTTGTAAGCATTTAGATATATTTTAATTTTCAATAATTATGTCAGATTTTTCAAAAAATTTATATTGAGAATGCCATATTTAAATGTTGCTAACAACCATATCATACAATTCTTCCTTTAAATTACTTATAAAGTTTTCCTTTGAATGATACACTAAAGTTTCTACATGTTATAGCAAAAAATGTAAACTTTAACCCAAAGAAATGCAAGGTATTGGGATTCATATATGTATTTCTCATTTGACATTATCTTAATACACTGAAAGATATAAGTGTATTGGGGGGAACTAGGTAGCATAGTGATAGAGCATCAGCCCTGAAGTCAGGAAGACCCGAGTTCAAATTTGGTCTTAGAAACCACTTCCCAGCTGTATGACTGTGGGCAAGTCACTTAACCCCAATTGCCTCAGCAAAAAGAAAAAAATATATATACTTGTATCTTCCACAAATCTTGCATATTTTATTAGGAACACTCCTAGACAAAAGACCTTAGTTAAGAACAAAGGAATATGTTTTTCAAAGGCCCAAGAGCACAAAATTCTGATAGTAGCTCTATGATATCAAAAAACTAGAAAGCAAAGTAGATGTCATTTTTCAGTTTTGATGGCCAACAGTAGATGAATGTCATGGATTATTACTGTGCTAAAAGAAATAATGAATGTGAAGAATACAAAGAAGCTTGGAAAAAAACATGAAATGATGCAAAAAGAAGTGATCACAACGAAGAATTTACAAGATGATAACAAGGTAATAAATGGAAAGAACTAGTACCATGTATGAAAAGTGAATGTGACAAAGTTACAAAGAATAATCCCGGCCCCAAAGAGAAATGAAAATACTTCCCCCACTTAATTCCTTTTTAGGGAAAGCATCCACAGGTGTGGAAGATAACTGATGTTTTGTAGCTTTGCTCTTATTCTCCTTTTATGGAAAAAAAAATTAATTGGCTCAAAATTATATGGCTCTCTGGGTAAGGGGAGAAAGGAGGAGAGACAGGGACAGGGAGAGGGGACAGAGACAGGGAGAGGAGGAGAGACAGGGACAGGGAGAGGAGGAGAGACAGGGACAGGGAGAGGAGGAGAGAGACAGGGAGAGGAGGAGAGAGACAGGGAGAAGGAGGAGAGAGACAGGGAGAAGGGGGAGAGGAGAAGAGAGGGGGAAGAGAAGGGGAGAGGGGGGAAGGGGAGAGATGGAAAGAAATGTAGCCAATGTAAAAGCAAAAAATAGCACTACACATTTATTTTGAAAAAGGATTAAAAATAAGAAAAGGAGAATACATAGAACTTGACACATGCATTGTCCTTGCTTGATTGTTAATCATCCAGGTATGACTTTTAAGAAGTGTACTATTTTAAACGATGAAATTACATGTCATATATAACTAAAGCTGATCACAATGACAATTTCTTTTTTAGTCATCTTAATTTTAAAAATTTATATTTTGACTAAGGGAATGTTTTAAAAGTTTGCTTACCTTGACTTTAGTGAAGTAAAAAGCTGATGAAATTTTTCCTCAAGAACTTCTAGAAGGCAGTCTGTTTCTTGTTTTGTTTGATTTTCTAGACATTCTAGCATCTAGTTTTGTTTTTAAAAAGATTTGTAAAGTTAACAATTTATCTTCATACTCTAATACCATGTATTATTTTCTATAAAAATCCAATTTGTAATAATTTATATTCAACACCCTGACCCATATAACTGAGATACTTTCATTGGTAGGAAGTTAAATAATAAAAATGTTAGAAATTACATCTGCTCAGATTTAGTTTTGTTAGTATTTAGGATATATCTGTTCTCCTGCTATGTATTTTTAACTTGAGCCACTAATTTTCTTAGTGGCTCATGATAACAACAGCTAACATTTATACAGCATCTACTATATATGCGAGGCAATGTGCTGAGCATTTCTATCTTCATAACAATGCTGTGAAGTAAGAGCTGTTATCCCCATTTTGCAGATGGGGAACTGAGGCAAATAGATTAAATGACTTGCTAAGATAAGTATCTGAGACTGGATTTCATATCTACTAAACCCAAATCTATCTGTTCCTTCATATCAAACAGTTAGTCTTTAATTAATGTTCTTCCAGTGTAGCAATAATGCTCATAAAGTACTTCTTCCAAGGCTGCTAAATATTGTGAATAGGAACTCTGTACGTTATTTTCTCCTTTAAAATAAAAAATTACAGGGGCAACTATGTGGTGCAGGATATAGAACACCAGTCCTGAAGTCAGGAGGACCAAAGTACAAATCTGGCCTCAGACATTTACTACTTCCTAGTTGTGTGACCTTGGGCAAGTCACTTAATCCCAATTGCCTCAGCCCAAAAAAAAAAAAAAAGGCTCATAAAAAATTATATATAAAATAACTACATAGAGAGAAATTTTCAGTATAACAGGGCTTAAAATTTTCTTGATTTCGTAATAATTTTCTTTATTCATGGGCATTATTAGCAAATTTCAAACCAAAAAATTTTGTAGGTCCAAAATGATTTAAAAGATTCCATGTTAGAAGTCATCTTCTCATCTACTCATAAGAACTAGTCATGAGAACTTATGACTGCCCCTGCAGTTGATTTCTATTTATTCCTTCCATTTCTTTTGTATTTCCTCTTGCTTCTTTTGCCTGACATTCACAGGAAAAGGATGGATTTTACTGGCAGATATTACCATTGACAGCATTTGTTCCTTCTATGCAATGATGTACCTAATCAAAATATGTTAGGCATAATCATTGGGTATGTTCAATAATTTATGGAGAAAATTTCACTTGCCAAGTACTCTACTACAATGCCCCAAGTACATTACATGTCTAAAATCAAGCAATAAAGCATTTTACATGCATTTTCATATTTTAATAAAATATCAAATTATTATTATGGAGTTCACAATCACATATTATTATGGAGCCTCAAAAAGCATGTTCAATTCTTTATTGATATCAGTAATATTCTACTAATCAGCTAAGCAGTTTATTGGGGAGAATATTTCCTATAAAACATTTTGATGTATAGAGATCCTATTGACAACAATGGCTGAGGTAAAGTTCAACAGTGTGAAAACACATAACCTCGAATCTGGTTACTCCTACATCAAAATGGTAATGTGAGAAGAATATATATATATAAATCTCTCCCCTCCCTTTTTTAATCAATAAAAACAAGAATATTTTCCATGGCAGAGAACATCCATTTGGCTTACCTTTTCTGCATCACTTAACTGTTCAAAATTATAACCAGCTATTTTCAAAGCTTCATCAATTTCTTGCGTCATTTTAGTTTCCTAAAGGGAAAAAATCCCCCAATATTAAAAAAGCAGCACAATTAAAAGACATTACATCATATTTATCTACAAACGGCTTTAAGAGGGTAAAATATTGTAATTTCATATATCAAAATATGATAATAAAGGATGGAATTGGAGAACCCAAGTAAATTTGTCCTCCACTAACAAATGACATTACTCAATAGAGTTTTGGAGTTCCTTTCTGGTGACACTAAATTAAAACTCAAAAACCCCCCCAAATCCCCCAAAACTTTACAGCATCACAGCATTAAGGTTGGAAGAAACTTTGAGGACGACCTAAACCAAAACATTCATAGGAAACAGAGGTCTTAAAATCAAAGTTAAGTTTGATTTTATACTATAATACAGCTGATGATTTTATTTCTTCAAAAAACAAAAAACAAAAACAAAAACAAAAAACAAACAAAAACAAAACCCAAAGGTTTTAAAGATCAGATTTTCCACCCTCCTAAAAAAGCAGGCAGATATAAAAAAACAAAAATAAAGAATAAAGAAAAAAAAAATCTGGTTACAGCTTTAGAAATTCTCACATACACACACACACACAAAACATAGTTTATATAAGGTTACAGAAATGAGAGAAATGAAAAAAGTTGAGAGGATCAAGTTTTAAAAAATAAAAACAACTACAACTACAACAACCATCCCTTTCCCAAATAGTAAGATGAGAATAAGATAATTTAAAAGTGGGGGAAAGAAAACCATCAGAAAGTTTGGGTAGAAACTTTGAATGGCGAAAAACAGCAAAAAAAGAAAAAAAGAAAAAAAGAAAAAAAGAAAAAAAAAAAAAAAAAAAAAAAAAGAAAAAAAGAAAAACCCAGAAAAACAACAATTTAAAAAAATGAAAACAACCAAGATAGTAGACAGCTACAAGCAAGAGATGAAATAAGCCAAAAGGGGCAGAATGAAAACTTTGCCTGTATCCGCTCTAAGAAAATAACATTTTTCATACTGTCACAACTGCTGATGGGTTCAAAATAGGCCTGTGTAGGGTAGATGAATTTTCTAAACCAACAACCTGCTGACCAGCTGTCTTCTTGAAATCCTGAGAACAATTCCTTATCCTGGAAAAGGGCACAGAAAGAAAGTTAATTATATGTACCAATCTCCAATCTTCCTTTAAAACAATAGCAATAATGACAATTTCAACGTTCTAAAATTCTACTCATTGATTCCCACATTTTTCATTTTAAATAATCCTTGCCACACCATGTCTAAGGACATATACAACTGATACTCAATTGTGCTGATTGAAGATAAGAACACGAGAAACTAAATCTCTTTCCATATAAGAATTTTACTTTAATTAATCTAATCAAACTTTTATTGGAACTGAAATAATTCGAAATGGAATAACTCAGAAAACAATGAGAATCTACCATGTTCAAGACATAGTTAGGGAAGAAGCATTTATATAATTCCTTCTATGTGTTAGACATGAACGAAGTGCCTTTTACAAATATTATCACACTTAACCACTAGAAGGTAGATGCTGTTTTTCTCTCCGTTTAACAGATAAAGAAATGGAGGCAAAAAGAGGCTAAAGTAACTTGCTCAGTATCGTATCTGTGAAATTGTATGAGGCAGGGCTTTTAAATCAAACCTTCCTGACGTCAGGCCCAGCACCGTCTATTATACAACTTAGTTACCTCCTTATAGATATTATACTAAACACTGCAAACGAGAAAAAAAGAAAGAAAATATTATCACTTCTTGTCTCTGATACTCATGGTGTAGATTACAAAGGTACAAATTACCACTGAAATAAAATTACTAAGAAAAATAAAGGATGTTTGAGACCAAAAACTATATAAAGCAGCAGTTATAAAATCTATTTGGTACTGGCTAAGAAATATAGTAGTGGATCAGTAGAAGAGGTTAGTTTCACAAGACACAATAAATAATTGTAGCAACCTAGTGTTTGATAGAGCCAAAGACTCTAGGCTTCTGGGAAAAGAACTCTGACAAAAATTGCAGTCAGGATTAGAAGGAAAGCAGAAAACTGGGGAAAAAAAATTACATCAAATGTTTCTGATAAAGGCCTCACTTAAAATTTATAAAGAACAGACCCAAATTTATAATACATTCTAATTGATAAAGTTAAAAGATATGAACAATTTTCAGACAAAGAAATTAAAGCCATTTCTAGTCATGCTCTAAATCACTATTGATTAGAGAAATTTAAATTAAGACAACTCTGAGGTACCACTTCACATTTCTCAGATCTGCTCAGATGACAGGAAAAGATGATAAATGTTGGAGGAGATGTAGGAAAACTGGGACACCAATACATTGTTGGTGGACTTGTGAACTGATCCAACCATTCTGGGGAGCAATTTGGAACTATGCCCAAAGTGCACAAAACTGTGCATACCCTTTGACTTAGCAGTGTTTCTACTGGGCTTATATCCCAAAGAGATCTTAAAGGGGGGAAAGGGACCCACATGTGGCAGCCTTCTTTGTAGTGGCAAGAAACTGGAAACTTAGTGGATGCCTATCAGTTGGGGAATGGCTGAACAAGCTATGGTATATAAATGTTATGGAATATTATTGTTCTATAAGAAACAACCAGCAGGATGATTTCAGAGAAACCTGGGAAGACTTACATGAACTGATGCTGTGAAGTGAGCAGAACCAAGAAAATAGTAGCAAGATTATGTGATGATCAACTGTGATGGACTTGGCTCTTTTCAAAAAAGAGATGATTCAAGTCAATTCCAATAGACATACAGAGAGAACTATAGAAAATAATGAAGATCATAGTATTTTCATCTTTTTGTTATTTGCTTATTTTCTCTCTCAGTTTAAGCCCTTACTTTGATCAGATTTTTCTTGTGCAGCATGATAAATGTGAAAATATGTTCAGAAGAAATGTACATGTTTAACCTATCTAGGATTACTTGCGGTACAAGAGGGTGGGAAATAGAGAGGGAGAAAAATTTGGAACCAAGTTTTGCAAGGGTAAATGCTGAAAAGTATCTTTGCATGTATTTAAAAAAATACCAAGCTATTATGATAAAAAGAAAGAAAATGAGATCCTTATAAATTTGATATAAAATTTTTTTCACATATTTAAAAATTTCTAGAAGGATGCAAATAACAAATTTGACTTTAAAAAATGGACTTATTTCTTTTAGTCTCACCTCTCTAATTTATATATATATTTTTTCTGAATCCATAAACATGGTTACCCTTTAATAGAAGGAACCATAATGCTCAATAATAATATATTTTTAAGTGAAAAGCCAAAAATATCCATATTATAAATTTCTTACAAAAATAAGACACGGTCAAATAGTGTTTACAACACATATTGCAATAGATATACATGTCTAGTATGACCTAATGAATTATGTTTCATAAGACAGAAAACCTACTCGATATGCAAAAAACTAGCAAATTACATATTAGAGTGGAAAAGAACTTTGCCCCTATTATTACAGGAATGTTTATCCCATTTTGCAGATGGAGAAACAGAAGTTTTACAACTAGATTCAAAGGAAAAATTCAAACTCAGCTCTTTTAAGTTCCAAGTTCAGTACGCTTTCAAACTATGACAATCTATCTTCTCATGTATATCTAAAGGATTTTAGAAATCAACATTCCAAACTCTTCATTTTACAGATGAGGTAACAAATGGGTGCTTTAAAAAATATCTATTGGTCGACTTTTAAATGACTAACCTGTAATAATTTGCCTAAGAAAATGTAATGAAGAAAGCAATATGATACAAATGGAACAACTGGCCAGAAAGATTCAAGAGACTAGAATCTTTTTTCCCAACTCTCTTTCATATACACTAAAAAAAAAAAAAAATCTCAAAACCAAATCAATGTATTATTTTGCACCTCTGTTACATCTCATCTGTAAAATGAAGAGGTTCAGAGAAAAATCTATTAATTAGGGAGGAGGCAATGCTCATTTGTATGAGAATACAAATATAAATAAATAATCCATGAAGCTGACATTCTAATGAGGAAATGATAAAAAAAAATACAGACTAAATATTAATTTAATGAAAACAAATTCACACACACACACACACACACACAATCATGTAGAAAATGGTATTTGAGCTCATCTTAAAGAGAATCTGAGGAAAGAACAGAAATGCATTTCCAAATATTTGGAACAGCCACATATAAAGGCAAATAGGTGGCACCTGACATACCATGAGGGTAGAACAAAGGAGTACAATTTAGACTATAGAATGCAAAAATGAAAATAATTTTTAAGAAGACAGGAAAAAATAAGTTGGGGCAAGATCACACTGGATTTGCCTGAGCAGAGAGTAATGGTCAGATTTAGGCTTAAGGAAAATTACTTTAGCAGCTGTGTAGACAACCACTTGAGCAGAAAGAGACTTAAGAAAAATGCCAATTAAACTATTGCAATAATCTAGGTGAGAGGTGACGAAAACCTGAGCTAAGGTAATAATTGTATGAGTAGAGAGAAGAGACAAGATGCAAGAAATAGCATTCAAGTAGAAACAGCAAGATTTGACAACTAACTAGATAAAAGGTGAAGGAGAGTGAAAATTATTGGATAACATCAAGTTTACAAATCAAAGAGACTGAAAAGATATCAGTATATTTTATAAAAATAGTAAACTTTAAAAATTATTATAGCTTTTTATTTACAATCTTATGCATGGATAATTTTTCAACACTTCTGTTCCAAATTTTCCCCTCCTTCCCCCCACCCCCAATACATGTTAAAATATGTTAAATCCAATATATGTCTACATATTCATAGTTATCTTGCTGCACAAAAAAAAAAAAAAAAAAAAAAATCAGATCTAGAAAGAAAAAAAAAAAAAAAAACCCGAGAAGGAAAACAAAAATGCAAGCAAACCACAGAAACAGTAAAAATGCTATGTCCATACAGTTCCCACAGTCCTCTCCTTAAGATGGCTATCTTCCATACTGAAGAATTAGAACTGGTCTTAATCAATCCATTGTTGAAGAGAGCCATGTCCATCAGAATTGATCATCATGTAGTCTTATTGTTGTCGTATATATGATTCTGCTCCTTTCATTTAGCATCAATTTGTACCTTTCCAGGGCTCCCTGAATCCTGCTGGTCATTTATTCCAGAACAATAATATTCCATAACATTCATATACCATAATTTCTCCAGCCATTCTCTAATTGATGGGCATCCATTCAGTTATCAAAAAATATAGTAAATTTGAAAGGGAAAAGCTTAAGAGGAAAAAGGAATTCCACTTTAGATATGGTGATTTAAAGCTGTCTCCAAGATAGTTAAAAATGGCAAATAGATAACAGGTGGTACAAGTGTCTGAAGCTCAAGGGAGAGAACAAGACTGGATAGAGATGTGCATCATCTATGAAGGAATGACAGTTAAACCCATGCAATCTGACGAGATGGGGAACAAAAAGTGATCCCCACTTCAGTCTATGTTAAGAAAACTCCATAGTACTAAAATGATAAGAGGTGTCCAATACACTACTGGGAAAGAGCAGAGCACAAATGGAACTAAAAACAGCTCCAGTACTAAAAAAGTACCTGGCCAAAACCAAAAGGAAGCTCAGCTGTGAACGCATATAGTGATGAAAGGAAAGTCAGAGGTTATAAAGAACTATACAGAAACTTGTAAGATCTACGAAACAAGATAAGCTGAATATGGTCAAACAGGAAATAAAAAAATTAATACCACTTAGGAATCTGACAGCATAAATCTCCCAGTTTCCTATACCTAAAACCTGAGACATCTTTTGACTCCTTTCTTCTTCCCTCCCCATTCCAATCAGTTACCAAGTCCTGCTAATATACTTGTTGCATTGATCCCCAGTACTATCATCAAGATCTAGGCCAATATTGCATTAATAGATCACTGGGACCACCTCCCAACTGGTCAAAAATTCCCATGATTATCTAATGTCTACTAGACTAACTTAAGACAGGGTACCTTGATCATTACTTCCTTAAAACTTTTCTCCTTGGCTCTTCATTGCCTTTGATTATCAAAATTCTACTAATGTTAAAGTCACATTTCCTTCATGATTATGAGAGCTTACATTCAGCTCTATTCTTACGGTGTTCAGCATTTTCTCCATACCATTTACTCAGATATTTAATTGAGTGACAGTATAGCATGAGGCTAAAGTGCTGGATTTGGAATCAGTAATACCTAGGCTTGAATTACTTCTTAGAAACAAGAATCCCAGGTTATTAGTGATTTACAAAATGGATATAATAGCTACCTCCAGGCTTATAAGAATCAAATTAAAAATATAAAATGCTTTATAAACCTTAAAGAACCATATATAAAAGCTATTATTGTCATTATATTACATTATTTCTTAATTACTTCATGTCACAGTGTTTCAAAGAGGCAAGTTCCTTATAAATGGTCCTTTACCATGGCTTAACAGCTACAACTTTGGAAAGTTAAAAGTTCAGGTTCCCCATGATCAGCAGTCAAAATTGTCACACAGGAAAATGATCTCATTCTCCCTCCAGAGAGTGAATTTTCAGATACTTGCAAATGTTTGCTAAGATTTTGTTTACTACAGGTTTAAAATATACAGTTTTAAGGACTGCTTTCTAAGGTTTCATGGTTTTCACTTTTCACATGAGAAGGTTAGGCTTCTCGCATGTTCACATGTCTTTGGAAAACCTTCACTGCGGGTTACAAAGGCATGTCCAAAGACCTCAATTAGCCGAATTTATCTCTAATGTGCCAAAGCCAGCTACTTCAATCCTATCCCCACATAATTAAGCAGAACCAGCAAACCATGAGCAAAATCTAATATTATTTTTGAAATGTAAACTTATGAGGATTCTGGGAAAATGGTAGAATAGATTGGTAAATGTCAAGCTCTCCTGATCTTCCATATAAATATAACAAATCTGTGCCTCAGAGCAAACAAAGACTAGTGAAAAATCAAGAGGGCTTAGGGTAGAACAGGGGATCTCCTGATATAAATCAAGATATGAAGAAAGATCAGAGAAGATCCAAAGAAAGAGGCAGGCCAAAGATTAACCCCAGTTTAGTGTAAACACCTCAGGCTAGGTCTGTAGAAATACCAATTGGGGCCCCTGGGGCTAGCTGAGTGGGGCTGGAGCCTCAGCAAGAACCAGAGACTTTAGCTTTTCAAACTGTAGACTAGGGATCCCAAGTCAGGGAAGACTGAGGGAATCTTGGATAACCAGGCACATCAGGCCACGCTATGCTGCTGTGCTGCAGAGCTGGCGCCCTCCTCGAGAAAGAATCAGCATAAAGAGTTAGTGCTGAGGCAGTGGGGCAGAGATGCTGCAGGTATCTGCTGGAGGGGGGAGCTCTTGGTTTAGGGTTCCTGGTCAGAGGAGACAGCTGAAGTAAAGCCAGAGACACCATTCCTCCCACCCCAGGATAAGAGGTGCTTACTTTAATACCTCATTAGAAGAAAAAAAAAAAAAAAAGCCACAAAGAATGAACCCAACTATAGAAACTTACTATGGGAACAGGGAAAACCAGGGTTCATAATCAGAGGAGGATGCTGAAGTAAAAATAACTTCTACCCCAAAGAGTAACATGTTTAACAATTTACAAGGAAGTAAGAAAAGATGGACACTCATGAATATAATTTCTTCTACTAATACATATACACACTTTATTGAACTGGCATATGTCGCTATATATTTTGAATCCTCCTGATGTTCTGCCTTCTCTTTCCAATTCTGTCAGTCCAATTCTAATCTATCCTTCCAGACTCATTGTAGCTTCTATCTGCTCACATTTCCCATTTTTGTAATTTTTTGAGAAAATTAATAAAGTTAAGTTAAAGGTTTTATGCAAGTGTAAGGTATTCTAGTAGATTTGAAAGAAAGAATGATGGGAGAAACTATTGTAGGTTGTTCTTTCTGGGTACTTAAATGGAAAAACTTCCAAGAAAACTAAATTCCACAGTGGCTCTTTTTGGAGGGGCAAGGAACTAGAAATTGAATTGATGCCCATTAGCTGAGGTCATGGGATATGGTTGTTCTATAAGAAATGATGAGCAGGCTAATTCAGAAAAATTTAGAAAGAAGTGAACTGATGCTGAGCAAAGTGCACAGAACCAGGAGAACACTGTACACAATAACAAGATTATGTGATATTCAACTATGATGGACTTGGTTCTTCTCAAT
The DNA here is from genome assembly GCF_016432865.1 of Antechinus flavipes. Lineage (NCBI taxonomy): Eukaryota > Metazoa > Chordata > Mammalia > Dasyuromorphia > Dasyuridae > Antechinus > Antechinus flavipes. Next base: position 466,799,299 of record NC_067400.1, read on the forward strand.
AATGTGATTATTAGCTTATTCAAGCTAATTCCAACAGACTTGGGATGAAAAATGTCCTCTGTATCCAGAGAAATATGGATACTGAATATAGACTGAAACAGTTACTTTGTTTTCTTTCTCATAGAAGTTTTTTCCTTTTCATCTGATTTTTCTTGTACAACATGACAAATATGGAAATATATTTTAAAAGACTGTATATATTTAACCTGCATCAGAAATTGCTTGGTGTCTTGATAAGGGCATAGGTAAGAAAGGGAGGGAGAAAAATAATTTAAAACAAAATCTTATAAAAATTAATGCTGAAAACTATCTTTACATATATTTGGACAAATACTGAAAAATAGTATGTAGGCATGCATGTATATTTATGAATATACATGCAAACATGAAATGCATTTGGTTGGGTTCTAATGCAGTTGTGTTCCAAGTCACAGTTCTTTCTCTCTGTATAAGCATATACAATGCTTATAATATTATGCTTAAGTCTTCCCACTCTTTGCTACCCTTCTCTCATCACCATGCTTTTGTTTCTAATTCCTATGCTAAACTCCATAAAGCCAGAAAGAAAAAAGTAACCAAATTTTGTTTTACCAAGAAATTTCTGCATTCTTTCATTTCCTTAGAACTGGATTCTGTAACTTTTGGTTTTCCACTTGTTTTTCTGGAAAATCTACTTTTTTACTCGCTATAAATAAAGAGCAAGCTTTGCTCCCTTTATTGCCAGTGACAATAGCTGAGAACAAACCTAAGCAAGAGTACTCTACAAATGACTCAGATCATTAAAGAATATTTTTAAGTGCATAGATAACATTTTGCTGGCAAATTATTTTTTGAAAGGAATTTTAGTATTCTAAATCAAAGTGCTCAAATAGCTCATTTTAGAATTTTAAACACATTCAAACCATACTTTTTAGGCTGAAATTTTTCTTCATAAGCATCTTCTTCAACATAGCCATCTAAAGGATAGTATCCTTGTCTTCTATTTATAGTTGTAACTGCCTTTTGGGGGGAAAAAAAAGTTTTTAGTGGAAGTAAATATTCTTTCCTCTTTAAGACCAATTTTTTTTTCATTCCTAAATGATTCCAGAATAAAAAATTAGAAAGTAGATATTATTTATAATATTGAAAACAAGATTAAAACTTCATGTAATATATAATATACATCTACAATTTTTAAAATTAGAATATAATAATGAATTTGTTTAAAAAAAAAGTGCTCCTCTTATTTTATACATAGGCGAAACCCACAAATGTTGGTCTGGGAGATATGTAAAAAAATAGAAATCAAAGAAACCTGGAACTTTAAGGTTTGGCTCAAGAGCTATCTTAGAAGAGGTCTATTTGAATCTCTTATTTGCTACTGCTCTCCTCTGGAAAAATACTTTGTAGAGATATCTTATTTTCTTATCTGTATTAATGATATCCTCCTTGTATAATGTCAGCTCTGTGTTTTTATATCCAATATGTGGCACTTAGGGGAAAGAGAATAAGCATTTATACAACGCCTCATATGTACCAGACATCAGCTAAGTGCGTTTTTGTTTACAAACGCTACTTCATTTAATCTTCTGTACTTCAAGTTAGATGCTATTATCCCCATTTTACAATTGAGGAAACAAATGCAAACACATGTAAATGACTTGCCCATAATCACACAGCTCACAAGTGTCTGAAGATGCATATGAACTCATGACTTCCTGACACTTCTTAACCCCCATCCACTGTCACTAGCTCCAACATGTTTGTTGGATTGCTGACAGTTTAAAAGGTAAAGAGAGTCCTAGAACTGGAATAAATGGGAGACAAAGAGATTCCTTTAAAGATGAGTCATATGTTCCAGAAGATAATTTTTTTAAGCTCTTTAGGAAAAGAAAGGGTATTTCTAAAGTAATTATACCACAGAATCTATAGAACTCATATCTTCCATACATTAGTCTATAGCACCTTCATTATAGTTTCCTTACAGATTTCAAGGAGATTGAAGAAGAGCAAAAGTTGGCTCCTTAAGAAACACTGTTTTACAAAGAAAATCTGAGATGGGTCTTGTGAAGAGACCCCCTGAACTCGTTTCCTTGAGTTGCGCTATTTTTCCAGAGATGAAGTCCCCTAGAACTATCTTCAAAGTGATTTTTTGCAAGTAACTCTATAAGACTCAGTACCCTTGAAACCAAATCAGTTAGAATCTTGATTCCTGCTATCTTCACCCAGACTGAGAGACTGAACAATTGGGATTCCTTCAGTAATCAGAAAATCCTTCTCCACAGTCCAACATTCCCAAATCTTCTTGTTCTTTCCTCCCCCATGCCACTTTCCACTCCTGTTACATGACCTCCCTTTTTGTGATACTCCATAAATACCCAAGGCATTGTTTGTAAAGTAGGATCCTTGGTATTAAAAAACTGCCACATGCACATGGACCATTATTTAGTAATAAATCAAGTTATGACTCATAGCTTGTGGAGCTGCATACTTCTATCATATGGTTTCTTCACTTATCTGAAGTCTACCAACACAATTTATGTACCTAATTAACTTTCTAAATTGAGTATATATTCTGGAAAAAAATCACATGTCAAGCAAAGCAGAAAAGCCTAGAGAATGACTTAAAATTAAGCAAGTGGCTTTTATATAAAAATAGAACAGGTGTGATTAAGTTCTTAAAAACCTCGTAGATGACACAAAAGCTAGTTTATCTTAGAGAAATGGGAGAAACGTAGGAATTTACAAAGAAAATGGGAGATCACTTTAAACTTGAAATAAGTGGCCTAATTTAGAACATCAAATACTAAATTATATAACTGAAATAAATATTACTTTTCATTATGCTACATATTTTATTAAATCACATGTTATCAGCTAATGTATTTTTAATATTAATTTAATTAATTTAATATTTGCAATATTAAAGTATTAAAAGTGCATTTCACATAATTTGAGTTCACCTCAAAGATCAACTACTCCAACTCATACCTATTAATTTTTTTTTTTTTTAAAGATCATTTCAGTCTTTGCTAGAAAAAACTTACCTGAAATGGAAAATCTACAGCTCACTCAAGCAGCCCATTCCATTTCAGGAGAATTCTGATTTTTCTGGAAGTTTTTCCTTACATCAAATCTAAATTTGTCTTGAGTAAAAATATTCATATGTACAAAAATACTTCTCTCAACTCTTTTTGATTAAAGAAAAAAAATAGAAACTAAGGAGCACCCATCAATTGGTAAACAACTGAATAAATTATGGTATATGAATGTAAAATATTATTGTCTGAGGATACATCTTTTAAAAAAAGAGACTTCTCAAAGAATTATGGAAAGGCAGTCATGAAATGATGAATGGCTGAAGTGCAAAGAACTAGGATGACAATTTTTACAATATAACATCATAAAAAAAAATCTGAAAGACAAGAACTCTGCTTATTTTTAAAAAATGCAACCATGAAATCAACAAAAAGTTTTTTTCTTAAGAAGAAAACAGAAAGAATAAAAAGAATCAATGAGCAGAAAGATAGCTTTGAATATTATATGTAGAATATATTTAGTTCAAAAAGAAAAACAAGCTATACAGAATAGATTCACAAGTTGTACAGAATACATTCCCAATTCAAGTAGAATCATTTTTTTCTATTCTACTATGTGAAAATATGGATCTGATTTAGTTTTTTTTTTTTTTTTAAATTCAGAAATCCAAAAAAAAAATTAAATTAAAAAAAAATCTGTTTTGGGGCAGCTAGGTGGTGCAGTGAATAGAGCACCAGCCCTGAAGTCAGAAGGACATGAGTTCAAATGTGACCTCAGACACTTAATACTTCTTAGCTGTGTAACCCTGGGCAAGTCACTTAGCCCTAATTGCCTGGGGGGAAAATTTGTCTTTTTGAACCTTCTACCCACTGCTTAGTTCTGCCTTCTGGGATAAAGCAGAATAAACAAATACTCCATGATATCTATTGTGCTTTCTTATATCATCTGTTTCACAAGGTAAACATTCCTATTCCTGTGTTAGAATATAAGGCCCTTCACCATTCTGCTGCCCCCTTCTAGCACTCTTAACAAAGACACTACCATGTGGCTTCTGGCACAGTAGAGAACCTTATTCCTAGGCTTGACTTTCTTATTTTTAAAAACCATACCTCTAAATATGACCAAAAATTATATTTGCAATCTGGGCTGCCCATCATCAAGCTTCTGATAGCACATGCCATCTATCTTGTATACTACCTTGTGGTAGGTAACAGTCAAAGTAGCACACACAAAGCACTTAGAAAACCTTTAAGTGCTACATAACTGGTATTATCTGAACAAGTACAAAACCCAACTTAATAGTTGCATTTTACCTGATTTAATTCAATCCAATGTTAGAATTCTATCATTCAATATTTTAGCTTTATGTCACCGGCAAACAATTAGCATGATTTACATATCCCTTTATTGAAAATACTGATAGAAGCTTAAATGACAGGGTTAAATCCAGGTTTGGGATCACTCTGCCTTATTCCAAGCTGATTATCAAACCATTAATAATTGTACTCTAGATCCAACCATTCAGCTAGTTTAAAATACTTTTAACTGTAATACCACATGGATGTGGTATGTTCTCTCTCCATATTTTCCAAAAGAAAATCTTGAGAAATTTGATCAATTGCTTTGCTTATGGACCGATATGCTTCTATTTTATTATACTGCCTTTGTTTCAGACTTAGGATTGCCTGCTTTCTTTTAGTTTCATTTTACTTCCAGTGACTAACTTTTTAATCCTTGGATATCTCTAGATGCTAATGTTCTCTGTAACATACAATAAACCAAAAAGAAAAGACAAAAATTCTTTAGTGTCAAGTATTTGTGAGAAGGACAGGACTTTGAATGTATGGTTTGACTAAGATTATATAATAGAGATAAGAAGAAAAAAAGGTCAAAAAGGGGAAAAAGAAAAGGCAAAGAAGCAAGGAGCGAAAGTTTACCAAATTATATGATGCTCAAATCAAAATTCAAATAAAAGCTTGAAAATATTTCACAACTTGTAGGTGTTGACGTTAAGTATTATTTTAACAAGATAGAGCTATACAGACACATACCCTTCCCGCCATCCATTAGTGAATCTGGTACTTTGGTTGTTTCACAGATACGTGTTCTTTTCACTGACAGAAGTGCAAGCCCTTATGGGTCTTTATCTGCTAAGATTCTTATCCATTTAAAGCTTAAATCTTTCAGAGGACTTATTCAATTAATTACTGATGTTCTGGTTCAGTTATTATTTCATTCTTAATAGGTGACATGAAAAAGCAATGGGTTAATTACAGAGACCTTCAATTATATTTATGCCACTTTTTATATCAGAGGTGTTTCTGGACCAAGATCACATTCCCTGCATCTACTATCTGTTTTCGTTACCATTTCAGTATTCTATACTTACATCAAAAACTTGTGAAGTTGGTGGCGAAAACCTTAAATATAGGTTACTTTTATGAAGACTCAAGATTAATTAAAATTAAAATATTCATTTTTAATTTTTTTTTTTTTTGTGGTGAAGAATGTTACAAAATTATAAAGAAAAAGTCTGGTCCCAAAGAAATGACACCTCTCCCTAGTCTTTTGCAAAGGTAGATGGATGGGGGCAGATGTACATGAGTGCATATAACTATCTCTATAAAATATTATATATACATATATGTGTAAATTATGTGCATAATTTAAAAAACATGCCTATCAGTTTTGCCAATTAAAAAACATTTTTTGTTAAATGGGTTGGCTCTTTGAAAAGAGAAAGGATACAATTTTGTGATGGAAAAACAAGTTTTTTTTTTTTATTAAAATCCAAATGTTCTATAAAGAGTAGTTGCAGAGATGACAAACCTGCATTAGGAGAAATAGTAAAAAGATAAATCCAGTTTTTCTAATTCTCTAAAGTCTATATGTTTAAAATTACCAGCATTATATTTAATAGTGATAAATTCAAGTACTTGGAATGTATAAAATACTTGGGACTCTATCAAGATAGACACACAAGAACTATGTAAATAAAAGTTTTGGTTTTTTTTTTTAAAGAAGTTGACAGAGGAGGACTTATTAATCCAAAGCCAGCATGAAACATCATTTCATGGGGTATTTGAAGAGCTCATATTGCAATATTCAGCACAAGGATTTTCAAACAAAAACAAATACAATTACCATAAAAATAGCTGTGGAACAAGATTAAATATAAAGTTGAAGGGAAAATTTCTCATTTTGGCTTTTTACACTGAATAATAAGGTAAAATTCATGAGAAATAAAATAAGGAGTTTCTTAAAAGTAGGTCAAGGTATAATATACTGATGGGCTCAAAACTGAAGATCAGCAATGGCTTTAAGGTGGGGCCAGTTTTTAATGGGTATCCTTATGACAATTAAGATACTTCCATTAAAGCAAAAGAGATTATTTTATAGACACTATTAAAGATTATAGAAACAGTCTGAAATAATTGAAGAAATAGTAATTGCTCATCAATAAAGGCTGAGCTAAAAAATAGTAAAATGACAACAAAAACTAAATTAATTTAATTATTCAGTGTCATATTAAACTACAAAAGATTACTTTATAGAACTAGAAAAATAACAAAAAATTCATCTGGAGAAATAAAAGTCAACAAGGCATATAGTGAAAAAAGGAAAAGGCAGCAAATACCAGATCAGGAACTATACTATAAAGCATTAATCATCAAACCAATTTGGTACTGGTTAAAAAAATGGACAGGCTATCAGTGTTAATAGATTAAATACAGAAAGTATAGAAAGCAAATATACTCAGCCTAGGATTTGATAAACCCAAAGACTCCAGTTTTGGGGGCAGGAAAATCATTATTAGAGAGGCATTTGGCAGAAATTAGGTTTACCCCATAAACCAACACAAGCTACACTTGATATGATTTAGATATAAAACAATCTTTCATAAAACACAATGTTGAAGGCTTAAGAACTCTGATCAACACAATGATCAGCTATAATTCTAGAAGACTGATGAACCATGCTGCCCACCTGATGGCACAAAAGTAATAGACTAATAAGCAGAATAAGACACATATTTTTGGATAGTCAATGTTGGGAATTATTTTGCTCAATTATGCTTATTTGTCGAGGAGTCTGTATTTTACCCCCTGGGGTAGAGGGGAATGAGTGGGAGGAAAAACACAACAAACTTAATAATTGAGAGAAAAAAAATCTATCATTTTATGAATAGGTTGGCTCCCTGAGAAGGGATATATACAATTAAGTGATGTAAAAACAAAAAATAAAAATTAAATGTTGTATGAGTCGCACTGAATTGGTTAAAATTTCCTCATCCCAAACTCCCCTACGCCAATGGAAAAATCATGTTTCTAGTTGCTATCATCTTTATCTGATTCACAACAATTATGTTGTTTTCATTTATTTTTTACTTAATTATAATAAACAAATATGTTCTTTATAAAAGATTTAGACTATCTGGAACAACAACAAAAACACCTTACCTCACAATCAGGGCATACAACTGTGCTATATTCTTCAGTTACTGACAAGCACAATTCACAGTAAGCATGTCCACACTGAAGCTCACGGTAGTGACCTGCTAATGAAATTAATTCTACTATTAACCACAATAGTATAACTTATTTTGTTTTTTCCCCCTAAAATTAAAAAAAAAAACCCACTAATTCATTAAGAACTCAATGAACACCTATTTTTGTATTCAACACTGAGCAAGTTAATAAGGATAAAATTTCACAATAGAATATATTTCCTTTTTTGTAAACTTTAAAGTTCTAAAAATAAGAGGCACCAACATAGTATAGTACCCACTTTCTTAAACTATAGTCCAAGACTCCATATAGGGTCTTGTAATTGAAAATGTATGTGGGGGGGGGGAGGGGGCTGCAAAATTATGATTGTTAATGTTTGATTTACATAATTTTATATACCTACATACATGGAGTCAAGTAAAAATTCTTTGGGTAAAAAAAGAGGTTGCAAGTGGAAAAAGTTTAAGAAATCCTGGTATAATTAGGTGCCTAACCCTACAGTGGGCTGGATAACTTTCTAAGATTGTTACAGACTTGTGGTAATATACAGAAAACTCCTTATATTAAGGAATTTACAAATTCAATCTATAACCTTAATCCTAATAAAATCTTATATTTCCAGAAATAGTTATAAATTTAGCTCCATGTAAAACAGCATGCAAAATTTAAATATTGGAAATAAATTAGAAACTATAATAATGTGGTTGTCTTAGTTTTATAACTTGAAATTATTATCTAAATATATGTAAGTAAACTTTGTAAAGTTTTAGGTATGTCACAGATCAAAGAAAACAAAGTATGGCCATTTCTCATTTATAACACCGGAAAGCTCTGGGTATCTTGTTGAAAAAGGAAAAAAAATTCAGCAGCTACATGATTTAACCAATAAAATTAAAATTAAGTCTTAAGAAATTTTTTGTAACTACATAAAATTTATTTATAAAGTTTTATTTAGGATCCAGTGAAAAAATAAACACCTTAATAAATTAAAATCTTCTATCTAGAAGTATTTATCAAAACAGTGATATTTGTTATTACTGGATTTCTCCCAGGTAGCAAATACTAAGCAATTCTGTGGCAAAACTTTATGTAATTTACTTAAAGTGCCATACTAAATAACTCACTGACTGAAGAAGGCAGAACAAAATTAGTTAGTTATTTGTCATCCCCTGAGAATTTGCATATTTTGCTTAAACTTCTCTACGCACATCCTACATTTTTTTTTTTTTTGAAAAGGCAAACAACTGAAAAATATCCATGTCCCACAAAAGCAACAGCCTATTGAAAATATAGCGAAGCTTTTGCACAAGCAAATAGCATTTTCCTCAATTGGTCCAACTTTTAAGGAACTTCCACATTCTGGCAGAAATACCTATGACATGAAAGACTATCTCATTGTGATAAAAAGGTTAAGCCATCAATCAAAACTAAGCAAGAGCTGGATATCATCAATTGCTTATTATTCAATACAAAGTAAATTCTAAAGTTTTAAAGAGTCACAGTAAGAGGGGATTTGAAATAAGACTGGCTTTGCAAGCTCTTACCTAATTAAGGGAAAAGCAAATCAAAGAAAGTATTTGGGGGGATTTAGTCGAACAGAGGGCCATTACAATGTAAGACGTAACACATCAAATGGGGATTATGATATACTTTTTTAAGTATTAGAAGTGGCTGAGGTATCATTATATTTGGATTTCAACATTGCAGGAGAGCAACATTATGAGCAATATACATGTAGGTCGTAAGCAAATCTGTAATGCTATTTTTCGCTGGCAAAAAGATTTGCAAAAACACTTTAATACATTATTTCCTCAGATCCTCACTACCTTACAAGGAAGAAGCTGTTGCAGGGTTCTTTTTTTGTGGAGAGGCTGAACCATTTAAACCAGGAATCATCAGAGTGAGGCTGAGAGCCGGCAGATCTTTCTAATGGCTATATATACATATGGTCAGTTGGAAGGGAGCCTGCTCTTCCAAACATAACATTCTGTAAATTTGAATGCAAAATTGTCCCTTTAGAGGCACATCTATATTATCAATCTTAACTAAATCAACCGTTTTCACAACTTGGTGTCCTGTTGGAAACTGTCTCAAGAAAACGAATTAGACGTCCACAAAGAAAAGTGGAAAAATAAAAAATAAAAGGTCTCAGGATCATTTTGTCACTGTGGGAATGTGCGCAGGGACCCTTGACTTTGGTTTGGGGGACTTAAGTTCTTATTCTGATATGACCTAAATGCCTCGGTATCTTCTCGATCTCAGTTTCCCCATCTGGGCTGGGCTAGAAAACCTGAGTGGTTGCTTCCACTCCTAAATCTCAGATCTGAAGACGCAGGGAATTCACCGAGGGGAAGTACAGAGAAAGGGAAAAAAAAGAGTAGGGGGAGGGAGGAGAAGGTGGAAAGGGGAAAAAGGGGGGAAGGAGAATATAGGGGAAAGGGGAGGGAGCAGGAGGAGAAGAGGGAGGAGAGAGGACGGTAGAAAAGATGAGTGGATGGGGAGGGGGAGGGAGGAAGAACAACACTGACGAAATCCACTAGACGCGAAGAATGGAGAATGGGGATGAGATGTGTAGCCAAGAAGGCCAGTGACTCTCTAACTCTGTCTCATCTCTTTGCTTTTCCCTCCCCACCCGGAGGGGCTGCCTTTTGGGAGAACTATAGGGTAGGAAGAAGAGCCGAAAGTGGCTTCAACCTCGCCCAAGCCCGCAGGGGCCTCCTCCTCCTCCTCCCTCCCTCCCAGCACAACCAGAGTTTTCCGAGAGGGCAGTAGGCCTGTGGTCAAAGGGTCGACCAAGGGGCTCCATACCCGCCGCGGCCACGGAGCTCCTTCCACACCCGCTGCACAGGACCTCAGTGGGACCCCAGAGCCGGCTCTTTCGCCTGGGAAGCCGGTGGGGAGGAGATGAGGAGGAAGAGGACGACGCGGGAAGCCGAGTGGTAGAGGAACCCACGCCAGCCATGGCACCCGCTGTAGCTCCCGTCGGCGCTACTGCCGCCGCCATCTTGCCTACACAGCTCAGCAGCACGTGCGGCCTCGCAGATCTCGTGCATCTTTCTGGTTGGCGGGCCAATCAGGTCAAGGGGGGGGAGGGTTCTCTGTTCAGCCAATCACTGTCGAGGAAAGAAATTAGTCGTTGTTCCAGGTCTCTTCTTTATTAAATTCACGTGAGCCGCTTCTGCTCTCGAGAGGTACGAGGCTGCAAACATGGGAACAAAGGTCATCGATCCCGCAGCTGGTCTTGCAGAGTGGAGTTTTGGGAAGCAGAGACTGGAGTCTGTAGGATCCTTTTGCTCCGAGTAGTTTACTGGAATGAATTCTGCCTCGGGCCCTCAAATTCAGAGGGTCATTAACAGTCACTTGATTCAGGCTTCTCGGTCTACACAATTATAATAAATGCATAATTATACAATAGCCTACCCTGAAGTTTTGAGGTTCAAATGAGATAAGGTGCTTTGCAAACTTTTGTATATAAAGTCAGCTATTTGCCAGAACACTGAGCTAAGAGAATCATATTTAGCTTTTGGGGAAAATGTTAATTTGATCATAAGTGAAGCCTTTACATTGGCTGCCCTTCCTGTATGCAGTGTTCTCCCTCCTCAATTCCAACCTTTCAAATCCCCTTTGACTTCAGGGACCGCCATCTAGCTGCTCTAGTCAACTCATTTTTAACAGGTGAACTCTTTTTGGATTTTACCAGGTGTCTTTCACATAGTTATAGAATGATGGATATAATCAATCAATCAAGCACTATGGTAGGCTCTAGAAATAAATTATATCTCATTGAAATCTTTCCTCTCCGTCTTTAATTTGGTTTGTTTAAAGCTTCACAGTAGTTTCCATATTGTCTTCCCCCTTTAGATTGTGAGATCCTTGAAAGCAGAATCTTTTTTTTTTTTTTTTTTTTTTTGCCTTTGTGTCTGTACTCAGGACGTAGGATATTTCCTAGGGAGCTACTTAAAAAATACTAGTTGTCTGACTTAAGGAGCTTCCATTCTTTTGGGGAAAACTATATTTCTAAGCATATACAAAACAAATCCAAGAACATTTTAGAGGAAAGGGCATTAGATTTTGGATTGGGGTTGCTCTAGACTGAGTTCTTTTAGCATTCTTTGATGTGGATAATATCTATTTTTTTGGTTTGTTTGTTCAGTGTTTTGGTAGTTTCAGCTGTTTGCAAGGGAATTGAATATTCCTATGAGGTTTTTTTTTTGTTTGTTTGTTTTTGCTGTGAATAACATTTAATTTGATTTTTTGTTAAATGCTTTGGCAGGCAGTTGGTTGAAAGGGAATTAAATACTCCTATGGAAGGGCAAAGATTAATCATATATAGATTTCTTCAGAGAAAACTCTGTGAGAGGCAAAAGTGGAAGAATCCAATTGGGCCTAGAGTAAAGAAGACCTGAGTTCAATTCTAGTCTTAGACAGTAGTAGCCGTATGATCCAGGGCAAGTTAATTAACCCCTCTGTCTCATTTTCCTCATCTGTAAAATGGGAATAACAATAGTGTTGTGAGAATCGAATGAGATAATAATTATAATGTAATGTGATAATGAGATAATAATTGTAAAGCACTTAGCACAATGCCTGGCACATACAAGTTTCAGTTAACAGGTTCCATAAAGCCAGTGTCATCATTATTATTATTAATTTTATTATTACCTGAATGGTTCCCCTTGCTGAAGCTCCAGTGAATCCCAAACTATTCAGTTTACTCATAGCAACTTTAATTTTTCCACCTTCCTTCAAAGTACTCGTACAGTTTTTCTATAAATTTCCATGCTTTTTTTTGAAACATACTGCTTAATTCTGCTTGTGTAAGAGAATTCTCAGTCAAGGCTCCTTGTTCTATGATATCACTGTGGCTTACTGTTTGTGCCACTGAAGGATACTCACCCTAAAATTCTCCTATATCTTGGACATATTCGCCTTTATCAAATTTCTCCACCACCAGGTCATTAGCTTTCTTGTCCAAGAGATTTGTAATAATCTCCATCTGTTTTTGGATTTCTTCACTATCCTCTTTGTTTCCCTAAGTATTGGTAGCTCTTTCTTCTCCAGGAAAAATGCATTAATTATTCCCCCATCTATGTGAAACAGCAACAAAAAAGCTTACACTTTGAAGTTTTTCATCTCAGGTGATCAGTTTTGTTTTCTTAATTGAGTCTTGTTTGAGATATCAGATATTGGGGAGCAGGATAGATTGGGCATTGATCCCTAGCAACTTCCCTCTAATTCCATAGTAAAGGCAAATCAATAAGATATATATCATTGTACTCTTCGTGTTGGGAAGGTAGGATTGATAATTAAAAAGCCATTTTTGAGGATAAATGTAAAAATATGTATAGAAGAATTGCATATGTTTAATATATTGCATTACTTGCCATCTAAGGGAAGGGGTGGGGGGAAGAGAGGGAAAAAATTTAGAATACAAGATTTTGCAAAGGTGAATGTTAAAAATTATCTATGCATATGTTTTGAAAATAAGTTTTAATCAAAAAAAATTTTATGGGATTTATAGAATTAGCATGAACCTAAGTTTATCTACTATTATACTTTCATTTTACAGATAAGAATTCATATTGGAAAAGGCAAGCCCAATATCTCAAAGAATGCAATAACACAGGCATAATTTTCATGGAATCCCAGATCCTATAAAGAGCTCTTAAAGATGATTTAGACCAACTATATAGGGGTAAAACAGGGTGAGGATGTGATTTATGATTCCACAGAAAAATGTAAACTACCTTTGGAGAAGATAAACACTAAAAGAAGCTCCAACTGTCCCTTGGGAAAACCTATATATGACTTTGAGCCATCCTGGCAATATGTTTTCTTTGTTCTATTTCTGTATAATAACTGAACTGGCCTGGAGTTGATGTTGGGATCCATGATGTTATTGTCTTGCTGCTGTCCAGGATGATTGGCCCTCATGAATAAACTTCTCCAGTTAACCTAATTGATCCTAATAAAATCTATTAATAACCAAGCTGGCATAAACCCCTGTTTCTTTGGTACCTCGGCATTTTCTCAAAGATTATGTGACCCTAAAATTGGCATAATTAGGGCAGAACATACCTGCCCCCTTACACCAACCCCCTTACTTTGTAGCTATGGAAATGGGAGTCCAGAAAAATCAGTGCTTTCCTCAGGTTATACAAGTAGTAAGTGTCAGAATCAGGATTTGTTTTTTTTTTTTTTATTAAAAAATTAATATTATTTTCCCCCAATTACATAAAAAGACAATTGTTAACATTTCTTTTTTAAATGTTGAGTTCCAAATTTTTTCCCTCTCTCACCTTTCCCTTTCCTAAGATGGTAAGCAATTTGATATATCTAAATCATCTAAAATATTTCCATATTAGTCATGTTGTAAAAGAAGTAATAGAGTGAAATCAGCAGAACCAGGAGATTATATAGCAACAAGATTATAGGATGAACAATGTGGCTCTGTGATCTTGTGATGAAGAGAGCTGTCTATACCTCGAGAAAGGACTGTGGGAATCACATGTTGTGTGAATCACAACATAGTGTTTTCACTCTTTTTGTTGTTGTTTGCTTGCATTTTATTTTCTTTATTTTCTTTTTCATTTTTTTCTTTTTAATTTGATTTTTTTTGTGCAGCAAGATAATTGTATAAATATGTATGCATATTTTGGATTTAACATATTTTTACCATGTTTAACATATATTGAATTATTTGCCATCTAGGGAAGGTGGGTGGAAGGATGAAGGGGAAAAATTGGAACACTAAGTTTTACAAGGATTAATGTTGAAAAATAATTGATCCATATGTTTTAAAAATAAAAAGCTTTAATAATAATAATAATAATAATAATAAGCAATAGAACCAAAGGGGGAGGGGAAGCATGAAAAAAGGAAAGTGGAAAATAATATACTTTAATCTGCATTCAGACTTCATCAGTTCTTTTTTTTGGATATGGATAATATTTTTCATCATGATTCCTTTGGAATTGTCTTAGATCATTGTATTGCTGAGAATAACTAAGTCATTCATAGTTGATCATTGTACAATACTGGTTACTAAATACAGTTTTCTCTTAATTGTGCTCACTTTATTTTGCATTAATTCATGTAAGTCTTGTTTTTTTTTTTTAAATCATCCTTTTTGTCATTTTTCTAGTTCAATAGTATTCCATTAACATCATGTACTACAGCTTGTTCAGCCATTCCCTAATTGATGTTCATCCCCTAATTTCCAATTTTTTGCCACCACATAAAGAGATGCTATAAGTATTTTTGTTAAAATAGGTTCCTTTCCCTTAAAAAAAAAATCTTTTTGGATTACAAACCTAGCAATGGTATTACTTTTATTACAGTTTACCTTTTGGACATAGTTCCTAAGAATGGTTAGATTAGTTGACAACTCCCACCAACAGTGCATTAGGGTCCTAATATTCTCATATCTTTCTCAACATTTATCATTTTCCTTTTCTCTCATATTAGGGATAAGATAGTACCTCAGTGTTGTTTTAATTTGCATTTCTCAGAGTCAGGATTTGAATTCTGATCTTGTTTATTCACAGTTCCAACACTTTTCCCATTAAACCACAATTCAAATCCAGATCTTCTAACTCCTCTTCCAACTAATATTTATAACTATTGCCCCACAAATTGGCACTTCATGGGATATTTGGTCATTTCATAGTATAGTACTAAGACTTGTAACAGCCTCATTCTATTATATCATGAAACCTTTCTTTCAAAAAACAATTGGACACTGTGGACACCAAATAATACCATAAAGAATTAAATACATTATGTTTTAATAGACAGGAAAAGTCTTGTTTGATATGGGAGTTATTCTTAGATCAATTGTCTGTGTAGAATCAGACTATCGGTTTATTAGAGCTAAGGTCAGAATTACTTTAAAAAAAACCAGAAAAAAATAATGAGAAAAGACTCTCATGTATACTTGAAACAACTTAACCCTAAAACATTTAAATATGTAATTAGAGATAAAAAATGGAAAATGAATAAGATACGACATTGACATCGACTAAAACAATTTGATCCAAAAGTTTAACCAATGTAAATTAACTGTTATAAGAGGATCAGAAGAGTATATAAAGTGCTTTAATCATCAAACATTTGATTTGCCAAATAAAATATGATTATCAAAGAGTAACACATGATTAAATTATAAAGTCTTTTAAAAGTCTTATGAGGAAGGATGATAGAACGATTATGAGTAGTATCACTTCATAAACCATAGAGGAGTGGAGGACAAAACCAATTTAAAGAGAGCTTGGCAAGATATCCAACAAGGCAAAGTCCATTTAAGGACTGAAATAGAAAATGGAAAAGATTTGCAAAAATAATAATGAACTGTTTTTTCCACTAACTATAGGGGTACCACCATATTTGGATAGTAATTTCATGATCCCAGATTCACATATAAAATTTATATCAATGGGCCACAAAAGAATTAAGCAGATGGGACCAAGTGTATATAGAGGATATCTGTGCTGAAGGTGATTCAAATGTGAGAATATTAAGGGGTGGATATGCAAAGGAGATTAGAAAACCAAAGCATGGGAAGAAATCTTGGCCCTTACTAATACCAAAAGAGAGAGTATTAACAACTACTTACACACACACACACACACACACACACACACACACACACACACACACATCTTCTAAATACTAGATAAATGCAAGATATTTAAATAGGTTGAAAGGAGGACATTAGCATTTGGGGGTGATCAATTTGAGCTGTTCATTCAAGGAAGAAAGGAATTCTACAAAACCCAGGGAATGAATTTTAGGTATAGGGGATAGATTAGATAGAAGGATGGATTAGGTAGATATGGAATAAAAAATGGATTAGATGGTAACAGAAAGAGAAGATGAGACAGTCACAGAGCAAGGAAGAGGGCCTCTTTACTCCCGTTCACCCATACATCCAATCCATTTACAAATCTTGTCAATTCTATCTTTACAATATTTTTCATAGATGTCTCTTTCCTTCCACTCATACAGCCACAATCTAATTCAGCTTGTCATCACCTCGTACTTGATCCACAGCAATAGCATTTTAGAAATAATAGTTTTTTATTCTTCAAAATACATGCAAAGATATTTTTCAACATTCACTCCTGCAAAACCTTGTATTCCAAATTTTTCTCTCTCCCTCCTTTTCTACCCCCTATTTTAGACAGCAAGTAATCCAGTATAGGTTAAATATGTGTGATTCTTCTAAATACTTCCATATTTATGATGCTGCACAAGAAAAATCAGATCAAAAAAGAAAAAAATGAGAAAATACAATCAAGCAAACAACAACAAAAAGGTAAAAATGCTATGTTGTGATCCACACCCAGTCCCCATAGTCCTCTCTCTGGGTGTAGCTGGCTCTCTACATCATAAGGTCATTGGAACTGTCCTGAATCACCTCATTGTTAAAAAGAGTCTAAATCCATATAGTATATCATCTCTTTGCTAAATTTGTAATTTGTTTTCCAAAAGCTGCATCCATTTTCTACTTTTCTCCTTCCTACTTGCAAGCTCAGTCTTTGGAAAAGCTCAGTGTTTTGGTCTGGGAATGACCCTTCACCACGACAGTCATTTTTCCTTATAATACAGTATGCTAGTAGTATATGATAAATGAGTTGTGTTCCTTATCAGATGGCAGGAAATATGTGTTGTATCATAGTGTAAGTATTTGGACAGTTGTCACATGGAAGGAGCATCTTTCTGAATCTTTAATGCTAAGAGACTTGCAACAGCAAGATTATATGATGATCAATTCTGATGGATGTGACTTTCCAACAATGAGATAATTGAGGCCAGTTCTAATGATCTTGTGATGAAGAGAGTCATCTGTACCTGTACCCAGATAGAAAATTGTGGGAACTGAGTGTGGATCACCACACAGAATTTTTACTTTTTTTGTTATTTGCTTGCAATTTGTTTTCTTTCTCATTTTTTCCTTTTTAATCTGATTTTTCTTGTGCAGTAAGATAATTGTAAAAATATATATACATATATTGGATTTGACATGTATTTTAGCATGTTTAACATATATTGGATTATTTGCAATGTAGGGGAGGGGATGGGGGGAAAGAGAGGAAAATTTAGAACATAAAATTTTGCTAGGGTCAATGCTGAAAAATAATCCATGCATATGTTTTGAAAATAAAAGGCTTTAATAAAATATAAGTATATGCCTCCAAAGGGGGCGGGGGAAAAGCTAAGAGCCTTGGTTAACAATCATAGATAGAGTTGGAAATAATGAAAGGAAAGACTTCTCCTAACAATTAGAGCTATATCAAGAGGGGAATGAGGAGGTAAATAGGTTTCTTCTCCTTAAAGCTTGTTGAGTGAAGGCTGGCTTCTTCCTATGTTTCCAATCTTCTTACCTATTGCCCTCCATATTTGCTATGATCCAGCTGCACCGGACTGACCTATATTCTATTTCCTGACTCTCTTGCCTTTATACTAACTGTCCCCTGGACCTTGAATGCTGTTTTCCTTGATTCCCACCTCTTTTCCCCTCTGGTTTCCTTCAGGTCTCCCCCCTCAAATTCTTACTTCTTCACAAGATCTTTCCTGGATGCCAGAATTTCTCATGGCTTTCTATCTCAGATTATTTTTTATCTAATCTGTACAAATTTTACATGTAGATGTCTATACGTTTTCTCTTCCGTTAGAATGTGAGCTCCTTGAAGGTAAGGAATGTTTTTGCCTTTCTCTGTATCCCTTGTGCTTAGTGCTGGGCTCTTAATAAGGACTTATTAAGGGTTGTTGATCAGTGGGTTTAGCTGGGCAACATGGTCTTTGATAATCCTTCTGATTCAGATTCTATGTGAACACACTAGATGGCGCCAGATTCACACAAAACATCCATCTCTGTGCCCTCTGGTTAGTTTTCAGTTTGAATTCTTTGATTTTGTTAATTTGCATCTCTCCTGCCTACCTGCAGCATCAAAAAATAAACTACAAAACCAAAACAAAACAAAACAAAAATTTTTTAAATCACCCCAATCCTGAGAGAGAAACAGAGATACACACACACACACACACACACACAGACAAAGACAGAGAGAAAGATAGACAGACTGAGCCCATCACGGAGAACCACAAGAGGTGGAGTGTTCAGGCAAGTTAAATTAGCATCACCACCACCTGGACCACCACCCTTCCTCAAACATAGACCCGAGCCCAAGTGCTCTGGTGTTGTAATAGAGGAGCCACCTGACAGTGGCTGCTGGAGATGCAACCCAGATCTGCAGAATGGATCTCCTCGTGTGAGAGGATGATACAAGGAGACTGAGTGTCTTTTTCTGATCTCTCTGACTGAGAGACCATTGCTGTTGTCTGACTTCTCTCCTTCCTCGGCCTCCAATTTATCTCATTCCCAGTCTGCAACATCTGTGTCAGCAAAGGCTGCCCAGCAACTCCTTCAGATGTTATGATTCACAGCTGTGGAGGCTCTTGGAGAATTGACCTGTCCCTTAACACCCTGGGGACAGTGGCAAGCCCTCAGACCATAGATCTTACATTTAATTTAACCTGGCTCCCTGTAACCACCTTTGAGGAAAGCAGTCACTGTAGAAAAGGAGCCTACCTTCCTTGCCGCCACCAACTTCTACTGACAGATAAGCCCATGAGGTCCTCAACACTAAACTCTCAAATTTAGGGGATTCTACAAGAGACTTCCTTCTAATTTATATCAAATCATTAATAACTATTTTTGGTTTAAACAAGTGCAAATCTTTCTAACCACATGACTAAGGAGCCTGCATTTCTCCATCTTATCTGTGAGACTAGCATGAGAAAATAATTCTCAAATGATTTGCTGAAATTTAGGTAAATTATAACTATAACATTTCCATGATCTAGTAATCCTGTCAAATGATTTGCTGGAATCTAGGCAAATTATATCTATAACATTTTCATGATCTAGGAATCCTATCAAAAAAAAAAAAGAAGAAGAAATGAGGTTGTCTGATATAACTTGCTCTTCCTGAAGCCATGCTAACTTTTGCTGATCACCACTTCCATTTCTAGATAATAATTAACATTCTTCTTCGGATGAAAAGTTTTAAAATTTTGGTTGGAACTATAGACTCATTGGTCTATAGTTTGTAGAACTGCTTTTCTTCTATAGCACAATCTTTGGTTATTTTAATTTTTAATTGCCATTGGGGTGTTAAAGTCAGATATTGACTCTATAGAACAACTCTAAAGTGAAATATGATCCTCATGATAGCAGAATTTCATAACCCAAATGTATAAATGTTGTAAACTTATGGTATTATGTTCCAGAACTTCAATATATACCTTGTTTTCTCTTTTAATAAACCACTACTAGTCAGTTTTAAATTTTTTTCCAAAAAAGTACAGCTTTACTAAATTTTATTTCCTTCTTTTCAAAAAAATTATTAAAAAAACAAAAAACTTGAATAACATATTGTGGCTTGGTCATCTTAAAAGTATTTTTCTTTGTGAGTGAGATAGGTGAAGCTTTCTCAAAAAATAGTCTATGAGACTAGGCCCAAATCATGTGATCCCTATTCCCAGAGGTCTTTAGAGCCAAGATCAGGTTTTGGGCCCAAGTTGCAAGAAGTCACATAATCTCTAGGCCTAGAGGTCTCTAAAGGCCAAGACCTTAGCTCAGTGACAGGAAGTGACAGGAGGTGACATGACCCACAGGAAGCAGACAACATTGGTAAACATTGGTCAATGATGTTACTTCCTTTTAGTCTATCCAATGAAAAGACTTGGGTCTTTTGCTTTTCAACCAGCTTAACTGCTTCTGGCTTGTCAGGTTGGGCACATGTTGGGAGCTGAGATGTTTCCCACATGTGCTTGGGCCTTTCCCTGCAGGGACTGAATACATGCTATCTTTTTGTATCCGAAGAGGTCTCTGACTAGTTAATTTGGGGAAGAG
Source organism: Antechinus flavipes (assembly GCF_016432865.1). Taxonomy (NCBI): domain Eukaryota; kingdom Metazoa; phylum Chordata; class Mammalia; order Dasyuromorphia; family Dasyuridae; genus Antechinus; species Antechinus flavipes. The sequence goes on from NC_067400.1 coordinate 466,819,744, forward strand.
GGTCTGGTACTCATTATGTGGCTTACTATGATGGCACTTCTGCTACTAGGAAGACTGAAGAGGGTGAATTGCTTGCATTCTGGAGTTATGAGCTGAGGTAGAGTTAAAGTCAATTAAGAATTTGTATTCATACAAATATAACACCACACCTATGAGCCCTTAGGACAAGGGAGCCATTAGGCTGCTTAAGGAAGGATCAACTGTTTGGAGAAATGAAACAGGTCAAAGTTTCCAGGTTCATCCCATCAGTAATGGGATTAGGCCTATGACCCACTTCTAGTCTGGGTAGGATAGGGAAGTTCATTCTTAAAAATAAAGTCTTCATCTTAGTAGGAACTCTTTATTTTTAACTATGGATATTGTAAGAATTTACTATTGCAGCTACTTAAAAGTTCTTTTGAGTTTTTGTGTCTGTTATGGTTGTTTTGAATTTGATAATTCAAAATTAGGGACAGCAAGATGGCACAGTTGATAGAGGACCAAGCCTGGAGTCAGGAAAATATGAGTTCAAATTTGACCTCAGACACTTGTTAGCTGTGTCATCTTGAGCAAGTCACTTAACCCTATTTGCCTTAGTTTTCTCATCTGTAAAAATGGCAAACCATTTTATTATCTTAGCCAAGAAAATCACAAACGAGGTCACAAAGAATCTGATATGGCTGAAATGATTGAACAAGAATTCAAAATAATATAATTTCTTAATGGAAATCTATGTTAAGCAGAAATCTGGCTTAATGTAACTCTAATCCTAAGAGAAACTCACGGTTTTTTAAGATTCCTTTGGAGACAAGTAAAATAAGCCTAGGCTCTCTACCATAAGACAGTCTGCCAAGTGAGAAAGTTGGAGATAAAAAGAGAAGTAAATTTAAATTGAAGGAGGTATGCTCATTTGTTTTTATATTTCTCTTATTTCCTTACATGTCACAAGCTATGAATTATCATAATAGTGTGATGATGAACTAAAAATGAAGTTTCTTTCATTAATACTTTTAATTCAAAAGATATCTAGGTGAGTCAAAATCTGACTGAATATAGGTCTTTCAATTCAAGCTCAAAATAAACATTCAATAGATATTTGTTCCTTTATTTTTATGGTCTGGAGTTCCTGACCCCTTTGGATTAAAGGACAAGAATTCAAAAAGATTGTGCAAAGACAGGAAGTTGATAAATGGAATCTGATGTATGGGAACTAGCAAATAGGCCAAGTACATAGATTTCGTGATGGGGAGTAATATAAAGTCAATCCAGAAATATAAATTGGAGCCTGATGGGAAGGATTTTAAATATCAAAGGAGGAGATCATTATCAGCAGAAAGGCACTGAAACTCGCTAATAGGGGATTGTAATAGTCACATCTATATTGTTTGAAGGACAAAAGGAGAGACTGGAGGCCAGGGCACTAATTAGGAAGCTGAAGTAACTGTCTAGGTAAGAAGTGAGAAGATCCTGGATTAGAGTGATGATCATATTAATGAAGAAAGAATGATAGATGTAAGAGATGAAATCAGAAAACCTTGAAAAGAAGTTTTTCTACTTTGAAGAATAATTCACAGAAACCCTTGGAGAAGCAAATAAAGATCATGATAGAATTGGTTAACAGTATATACCAAAGTAAAAAGAAATATCCCATAGGATTATCATATGTTGTAAACAATTAGAAATAGATCACTTTGAAGTCAATTGTAACATCTGTTGTCCAGGATAAGGAAGTAAGCTCTTCAAATAATTTGATAAAACTCTCCAAATTAAATCTATGTCAATATAGAAATATTCTAAAATTTGAAGATTTCTGTACTAACATGGACATAGGAGGGCATAAGAAAACTTGGTTTAATAATAAAAAATGAAAGAAATCAGTAAGTCAACAAGCATTCATTAATGGCTATATTTCAGGTATGCTGTGCTTTTATATCATGACTATTTTCTTTAAGAAGAGTTAGATGTAATTGTCTATTGTGAGTACCAACATGAGAATCATTTCTGAGCTAATTGTCTTACATGGTCAGACAAATTACTTTTTTTTTTTAAATAGTTTTTTATTTACAAAGTATACGTATGGATAATTTTACAGCATTGACAATTGCCAAACCTTTTGTTCCAATTTTTCCCCTCCTTTTCCCCACCCCCTCCCGTATATGGCAGGATGACCAGTAGATGTTAAATATATTAAAGTATAAATTAGATACATAATAAGTATACATGACCAGACCATTATTTTGCTGTATAAAAAGAATTGGACTCTGAAATATTGTACAATTAGCCTGTGAAGGAAATCCAAAATGCAGGCAGGCAAAAATATAGGGATTGGGAATTCAATGTAATGGTTCTTAGTCATCTCCCAGAGTTCTTTCACTGGGTATGGCTGGTTCTGTTCATTACTGCTCCATTGGAACTGATTTGGTTCATCTCATTGCTAAAGATGGCCAGGTCCACCAGAATCATCATTTAGTATTGTTGTTGAAGTATATAATGGCTCTGCTTGTTTCACTCAGCATCAGTTCGTGTAAGTCTCTCCAGGCCTTTCTGTTGGATCATTTCTTACCGAACAATAATATTCCATAATATTCATATACCACAATTTATTCAGCCATTCTCCAATTGATGGGCATCTACTCAGTTTCCAGTTTCTGGCCACTACAAAGAGGGCTGCCACAAACATTCGTGCACATACAGATCCCTTTCCCTTAGACAATTGACTTGTTAGTGAAAGATAATTAATGCTAACTCAGAAGAAAGTTCAAATTTGACCTTACACACTACATGGAAGAAGATCACAGATTTAGAGTTATCATAAACATTAAAAACCTTTAAGTCCAGTGACATTGGAGATCATTTAGGCTAATTTTCATTTTACAGATGAAAAAACTGAAACCAAGAAAAAATAAGTGACTTGCCTCAGATTACACAGATAGTGGCTGAAGCAACATTAACCCCAGGAGTTTGTGATTCCAAACCCTTTTCCTACAATCTAGCATCACTTATCTTAAATGGAAGCATATTGTTCTCTACCTAAATTGTGGGTTCTTTCTCCTTACCCTAATCCATACTTCCTCGAGGTAAAGACACAGGTCCTGTCCTTGGTTCTAGTCCATTTACCATCTGTGTGATATAGAAATCACTTTCCTCTCTCTGCTATAGTTTTCTCATCAAGAAAATAAGGACAATGGATTAGATGGTTTCAAAGACCCCTTATAACTCTGAAATTCTATGTTCTAAGTTCCAAGATTCCAGCTCTAATATTGTATCATATTCTAGCCCAAACTATTTAAATAAGTACTTGACACCAAAAAGAAAAAAAAAAAGGGATATGAATGAAAGAATGGACTTGGATTGTCACAATTTTCTAAGGATCTTTTATATAACTAACACAACAGCATATGGTCAAAGGAATCTAGAAATTGTTCCTAAAGAGTTGATCTCTGCTAAATTGAAAGATATGGCAGTTAAGAGGCATATTAATTTAGAATTCTAAGCACACTTGTCAAAATCTTTTTGAGGAGAATTATAAAAAGTATTACTTGATTAAACAGACATAATTAAAAAGGAAAAATGTTTACAGAAAGTTCAGTGAGAAAACCAAGAATATATAGTTTGGAGGACATTTTAAAGATGAAATTGGAAAGAGGAAAATGAACAAGCAATAAGGAAAGAAACTGTAATGATTTCTTTAACAAAATCTTTTTTTCTATGAAAGACTGTGAAGCTACCAATATTTGACTCTAGTATCATAGTTAGTGTTGTGCTACATGGCAAGTATAAATGGAAGCACCCATATTTTTAACATCAAAATACTTCCAATGGCATTGGGTGATCATGAGTCATGTAATACTAAAGTTTCCAAATAATTAAGCTTTATTTTCAAAGAATTAAAGATCACTCAAAAAATAAAGAAATAGCCAGTGAGGGTGAATAGATTGTAACATGTTAAAAAGTAATTTAACTAAAAGCTTGAAAAGATTTTAACCTATGCTAGCCATATTTTCAAAAGGAAGGTAAGATTGTGTCTAGGCAAGAGGAAGATAAAGATTCTTTTGGGCCTCAGTATTGTCATTAGATTGTCCCTTCCCTAAATCTGAGAGTTTATCTTTAAAGCATGAAAACAGAAGATTTGAAATTCAGAGACCTAGTTCAGAGTCCTGGCATTTACTTGGAATTGTAACATTTAAAGTAGAAACTAATTAGGGGAAAGCAATATGATGTAGTGACTGGATTTGGAGTCAGAGAAGTTGTTTAAATTCTATCACTGACAGTTACTACCAGCATCAATTTTGGCAAGTTATTTAACCTTTTTGTGTTACAGTTTCCTTATCTGGAAAATGAAGGGATTGGATTAGATGACTCTTAAGGTACCTTCTATTTCTAAATTTATGGATCTACAACCTATCAGAAATTAAGTTCAAGAGAAATAAGGAAGGCCCATACTAACCTAAAGTGTGGTCTCCAAAGAAGAAACCAAGCTCAAGCAACCAGGAAATTAGGGTAAACAACAACAACAACAGATTTAACCAACTGGAAAAATATCAAGTGCTCCTGGATAGGTCAAGTGAATATAATAAGGATGACAATACTACCTAATCTATTTATTTAGTGCTATACTAATCAGACTCCCAAGAAACTATTTTAATGATCTAGAAAAAATAACAAAATTCGTCTGGAAGAACAAAAGGTCAAGAACTTCAAGGGAACTCAAGAAAAAAAAATCAATTGAAGGTAGACTAGCTGTACCTGATCTAAAACTATATTATAAAACAGTGGCTAATTAAAACCATTTGGTATTGGCTAAGAAATAGACTAGTTGATCAGTGGAATAGGTAGGTTCACAGGACAAAATAATCAAAAACTACAGCAATCTAGTGTTTGACAAACCCAAAGAGTCCTACTTTTGGGATAAGAATTCATTATTTGACAAAAACTGCTGGGGAAATTGGAAATTAGTATGACAGAAACTAGGCATTGACCCACACTTAACACCGTACACCAAGATAAGGTCAAAATGAGTTCATGATCCCTAGATCATGATTTATGCCTACATAAAGAATGAGATTATAAATAAATTAGAAGAACATAGGATAGTTTATCTCTCAGACCTGTGGAGAAGGAAGAAATTTGTGACCAAAGAAGAACTTGAGATCATTATTGATCACAAAATAGAAAATTTTGATTATATCATATTAAAAAGCTTTTATACAAACAAAACCAATGCAGACAGGATTAGAAGGGAAGCAATAAACTGGGAAAACATTTTTATAGTTAAAGGTTCTGATAAAGGCCTCATCTCCAAAATATATAGAGAATTGACTCTAATTTATAAGAAATCAAACCATTCTCCAATTTGTAAATGGTCAAAGGATATGAACAGACAATTTTCAGATGAAGAAATTGAAACTATTTCTACTCATATGAAAAGGTATTCCAAATAATTTTTGATCAGAGAAATGCAAATTAAGACAACTCTGAGATACCACTGCACACCTATCAGATTAGCTAAGATGACAGGAAAAGATAATGATGAATGTTGGAGGGGATGTGGGAAAACTGGGACACTGATGCATTATTGGTGGAGTTGTGAATGGATCCATTCTGGAGAGCAATTTGAAAGTATACTCAAAAAGTTATCAAACTGTGCATACCCTTTGATCCAGTAGTGTTTCTACTGGGTTTATATCTCAAAGAGATATTAAAGAAGAGAAAGAGACCTGTATGTGCAAGAATGTTTGTGGCAGCCCTTTTTGTAGTGGCTAAAAATTGGAAACTGAGTGGATGCCCATCAATTGGAGAATGGCTGAGTAAATTTTGGTATATTAATGTAATGGAATATTATTGTTCTATAAGAAATGACCAGCAGGATGAATACAGAGAAGCTTGGAAAGACTTACATGAAATGATGCTAAGTGAAATGAGCAGAATCAGGAGATCATTATACACTTCAACAACAATACTACATGATAATCATTTCTGATGGACATGGTTCTCTTCAACAATGAGAGGATCCAAATCAGTTCCAATTGATGTGTAATGAACAGAACCAGTTACACCCAGAGAAAGAACACTGGGAAATGAGTATGGACCACAACATAGCATTTCCACTCTTTCTGTTATTGTTTGCTTGTATTTTTATTTTTTATTCTCAGGTTATTTTTTTCTTCTGTCTAAATCTTATTTTTCTTGTGTAGCAAGACAATTGTATAAATATAGATATATATATATATATTGTATTTAATATATACTTTAACATATCTAACATGTATAGAACTACCTGCCATCTAGGGAAGGGGGTGGAGGGAAAGAGGGGAAAAGTCGAAACAGAAGTTTTTGCAAAGGTCAATTTTGAAAAATTATCCATGCATATGTTTTGTATATTAAAAGCTATAATAAAAAAAAAGTAAAAAAAAAAAAAAAAAAAAAAAGGCCTCCAGCATATTGCATGGATGTGTCTTCTGTAGTGCACTTAGAGGAGGACAAAGATAAGAATCTCAGGATAAATAGGCATGAATGGGCTGTTATCTATATTGTTCAGTCAGCAAGTGTTAAGTGCCTAGTTGTGCCAGCCACTGGACAAAGTACTAGGGATAACAAAGGCAAAAAATAAGTCCTACTCTCAAGAAGCTCACAGCATGATGGGTGGCAACAATCTGAAAACCACCATGTATAAAACAGAATATATACAGCATATGTATGAGAGTTTGTTTTTGATGGTGGTGTTCGGCCTTCGTTTTTGAAGGGACCATGAAATCGGGGTGGGGGAGGTGTGATGCCATAACATGTAAGTGTTGAATTTAATGGGAATGCATTATACAAAGTTCCCAGCCTCATTTTTTTCCTCCAAAGTCATCTGGATTAAGTGTCAAGATATAGACAACTGGAGATGGATCTGGATGCAGTGAGAAACCTTGATCTTTTTAAGCTAAGATTTTTAACAAGTCTCAGTTTAACTGAGGCAAGACCCATTCAGTCATTCAGCTTAGATAAGAACTGAGGCAATGAAAGATATCTTTCACCTATTTAAAAAAATTATCTCTGGGAGGGAAGATTCTCAGAGTTTCTGACCAAAATAGAAATAACTCTATTTACATTCATTTCGAATCAATCAGGATCCAGACTATGACCAACTGGGGTTGACCTGGGAATTATAGTTGGCCAATCAAAAAGACCCAGGATGATTTAGGTTTAAGACATGGTCCTTGAGAAAGAAATCCAGTTGGTAAATGTAATGCCGAAGAAACTGAGGCAGGAGAGAGATTAAAGAGTTTTTTTTTAATATTTTATTAATTGGAGAATATAATTGACTGTACAGGATTCTTGTCTCAAATTATCCAGTCAGACAGAGATAAAGATATACTGGGACCAAGGAATCCGTGGTGGTCCCAGGGCTGGAGGAGACTGTCATCTCAAAGAACCCAGCATCCAGCATCCAGCATCCAGCATCCAGCCTCCAGCGATGAATGGGAGAACCCCAACTTCTTAAATACCTTTTCTCTAAACAAAGGAAGGGGTAAGAAGTGCGGGAAAACTTCTGTCAGGATGGGGGAGGCCATAAATCCTAAAAACCCAGAGACAGGATGTCTGAATACATAGAAATAAAGATATCAGTGAGATATCTTGGAATATTTTAGAGCGATATTGTAAATTCTTGAGGACAGAAAAGAGTCAAGAGGTCTACTCTCTTGTTTGTCTTGCTAATTTATAACCTTAGAGCAAATGGTCCTCAGTCTTAACGGCCCAGAGTGGGGTTTACAACTAAGGGGAATAATTAGGGAGACTGAGATAAGGGAAACTCGTACAGGGAAACTGAGATAGAACAGTTCAAAAGAGACTGTGGCATAACAGTAAACCCCAAGATATCTTGGGAGGTTTCAGTGATAACAAAGAAAAAACTACATTACTTTTGCAAAGCACCTGCAGGTAAGGGTATATGTGGAAAGGAAGAAAAGAACAAAGGAAGGAAGGAAGGAGAAGAAAGAAGAAGGAAGGAGGAAGGAAAAGGGGAAGGAAGGAAGGGAAGAAAGAAGGAATAGAAGGAAAGAGGGAGGAAAAAATGTAGACCTATGTAAATCTGTAACAAGTTTAGTTAGGTCCCCAGTGGAGCAACTCTACTCACAGAGGTTGTCCTTCATTCTTGAAGAAGTCCATGACATAAGGGAAGTGACACTAGTGAGTTGGATGTGAGTGAGGGTGGTCTGTGCAAAGTCACCATCCTCATTTTTTCTTCAGGGAAAATGCATTAAGATCAGAGGATTAAGAAAGGCTTCTTGAAGTACCTCTCTTGAGTTGAAAAAAGCCAGAGAAGCCTTAAGGCAGACACAGGAAGAGAGAGAAAATCCAGATATGGGGAATAACTAGTAAAAATGCCTAGAATCAGGAGATCTAATTATGGTGTGCAAAAGAACAGCAAGAAACCAGTCATTAGATTATAGAGTTCCTGGAATGGGATAAGGTGTAAAAAGACTGGAAAAGTAGGCAATGTTATGAAAGGTTTTAAAGGCCAAATAGTATTGAAGGTGATAGGAAGTTGTTGGAATTTATTAAATAGAGGGTTAGATCTGGGGGAAGATCTGTTTGGGAGCTGGGGGAGAGGAGAGAGAGGATGCGCTGGAATGGGGAGAGATCCAAAGTAGGGAGAACAAGCAGTAGGCTATTGCAGTACTCTAGACATGAGTTGATGAGAGCCTGCACCAGGATATTGACAGTGTTAGAGGAGAGAAGGGATAATATGGAAGGGTAGAAACATCAAAACTTTGACAACTGATGGGATATGAAGGGTAAAGAGTGTGAAAAATTATGCCTCAGTCCTAGGTTGTGATCCTAGGTAATTAGGTGATAGATAGTACCCTTAACAATAATAGAAAATTATTAAGAGAGAAAAGTTGTTTTTTTGGGGGAAAATATAATGAGTTCAAGTTTATTAATGAGTTAAAGCTGTCTAGAAAATCCATTTTGAGATGTCTAATAGGGAGTTTGAAATGTGAGACTATAAGTCAGTAGAGAGGTTACTGCTAGACAAATAGACATGAGAATCATTAGATTCCAATTTTTGGATAACGCAAAAAGAACTGCTAAAACATTTTAGTATATATGAGTCCTTTTCCTTTTTTCCCTTTGAAAAAAGGGATATCAGTTTAGGAATGAGTCTCTGGGTCAAAGGGTATGATAGTTTAATACCTTTTTGAGCATAGTTCCAAATTGATTTGCTGAATCAGTTCATAGTTCTATGAAAAGTATATTAGTATACTTATTTTTCTATGTCCCTCCAGAATCTGTCATTTTTCTTTTTTTGTCATCTTTGCTAAGCCAGTATGAGGTAGGACCACAGAGTTGTTTGATTTGCATTTTTTAATTATTGGATTTTAGATCACAACGATAATTTGGATTTCTCCCACTGGAAATATTTATTCATATCCTTAGACTATTTATCATTTGGGAAATTGCTTTTGTTTTTTTACAAATTTGAATCAGTTTCCTGTATATCTTAGAAATGAGACTTTTATCAGATATACTTTCTGCAAAGCTTTTCCCAACTAGATTCTATTCTAATGTTAGCTTTATTTCCTTTGCTTGTACAAAAACTGTTGTTTTTTAATGAAATATTTTTAGTTTACTTTTTGTGCTTCATTCTATATTCCATTTGTTTAAGAACTCTTCCCTTATCCATGGAATGGAGAAGTAATTTCTTCCATGCCCCCCTTATATTTATATGATATTTTTATGTACCCATTTGAAGTTTATCTTAGTATAAAGTGTGAGATGCTGTTCTATACTTTGATTCTAGCAATTTATTGTCCAGTTTTCCAATAGTTTTCCCTCTTCAAATAATGAGTTATTGTCATAATAGCTGAGATCTTGGCATTTGTCAAATCCTACACTACTGTGCTCATTCATCTCTGTTTATTATGTATCTAATCTAATGAATTATTATTCTCTATTTCTTACTCAGAGTTAAACTGTCTTAATGATTACTGATTTGTAGTATAATTTGAGATCTGGTACTATTAAAGCTCCTTCCTTCCCATAATTTTAAAAGTGAATTATGAGATGTGATTCATTAGAACCCCTATTTTATTCCAATTAATTAAATAAAATAAATTCTTATAGAAGCCCCCTATAATAGGCCTTACGCTCACTATTTACTAGCTATGAATTTTATTTACGTAACTGCAAGAATGCTGACATTGATGTCTCCATCCTATTTTGCTTAAATTCTATGACCATAAAGCATGGGCATTATGGTGTAGAAAGTCCCCTGATTTTTTCTTGGTATCTATGCATGATTTATGTCATCCCCTCTTGCTCAATATGAAGAGAAACTCATCCACCTTATGAACAATTGGTGAAGATATTCCCTACTTTAGTCAACCACCTATGATATCCCAAACATTTCCTCCTACCACTGACATACTATTTCTAGTTAATGCATTGTGTCTGAGGCAAGATTTAAACTTAGTTCCTTTTGACTTCAGGGCTTCACCTTCAGTCTTAACAGCACTAGGCCAGGAAACTGAATTGCTTCCATTTGAATGGTCTTGGGAAGATTTTGAAGATCACCTGGCAAGATAAGGTACCAGAAACTGAAGGCCTTTCTCAAACTAAACTGCCAAGCATTCCAACTCTACTGCAGAAAGCACAACTTTGTTGAGCTGACCATATTGTCCAAATGCTAAATGTATGCTTGCTAAAAATTATTTTATAGAGAAATGACACAGGGCAAGTGCTCAGAAAAAGTGACACAAGGATATTCTCAAAATCTCTCTTAAGAACTTTAGAATAATGATAAAAAAAGAACTTTAGAATTGATTTTATAACATCAGAGACATTGGCAAAGGCCCTCCCAGCATGGTGTGCTCTGATCAGAGAAAGTGCTGTGCTCTATGAGCAAAACAAAATTGAATTAGCTCAGAAGAAATGCAAGATGTGCAAAGTTAAGGAGTCCATCCCAAATGTGTTCAACCTATGGCTGACATTCTGAGCTTGTATTGCTCCAACCACAAAGGGCACATTCTAACATAGTGATGTCATTTTGATCTTCTTTGAGAATGAAGGACAACCCTTGGCACTCAAAGCAAGATCTAACAATAGGATTCTATATTTTGTGTAGCCCCTTAAAGTGTTCAAATATCAAATATGGCATAAAACCTTATGAAAAATGAGGCCCTGGAGGAAAGGGACATCTCAGATTGTGAGGATAACTTCATTAGAGGGAACCATGGACCATTTAATAAAGTTCTACTGCTTCAGAGCTTTGTCTCAGTGGCTTTTCTTGCAGAATTGGCATGTACAAGCCCCACACAATTCCCTTAAGATTCTTAGACTTTTGTCCCTCTAAATGAATTTTATTATTTTTTGTTAACTCTATAAAATAATTCTTTGTTAGTTCGGTATATCACTGAATAAGTAAATTAATTTAGATAATATTTTTTGTTTTTATTATGTTGATTCAGTCTGCTCATAGGCAATTAATCTTTATTTATATCTGTATTCAATGGTTTAAAGAGAATTTTGTAATTGTGCTCATATTCTATTTGTGTATGTTGGAGTAGAAAACTCTTAAATATTTTATACACTTTGTGCTTGTTTTAAAATAGAATTTCTCTTTTAATCTCTTACTATTGGATTTTGTTGGTAAGAAACAGAAATGTTGGTGATTTGTGTGGGTTTATTTTGTATCCTGAAATTTTAATGAAGCTCTAAATTGTTTCAGTTAGTTTTGTAGTTAATTGTCAAGAATTTTCTATGTAAACTATCATATCATCTGTAAAACATTCCTAATTTTGTTTCCTTTTTGCCTGTGCTTTTACTAACTACATTTTTATTGCGATATCTGGCAATTTTAGCACTATATTAAATAGTAATGGTAATAATGTATATCTTTTCTTTCCTTTGATCTTATTGGAAAGATTTTTATTTTACTCTCCATTACAGAGTACTCCATTACAGATAATCTGACTCTTAGTTTTAGAAAAATATATTTATCATACTAAACAAAGATACATTATTCTTATGCTTTCTCATGCTTTAATGAGAATAAATGTTGTATCTTCTCAGTAGCTTTTCCTAAATCTATTAATATATATAATATAATAATTATTATTATTATGGTTGGTTATAGTTATAGTTTTCCTGTTTTTAAAATAGTTCTCTATTCCTGGTAGAAGTTCAGCCTCATCAAGGTACATAAATATTTGTGATATATTATTTTAGTCTTCTTTGTAATTTTTTTTGAATGATCTATATCAATATTCATTAGAGATATTCTTTCTCTGTTTTCACTTTTTTTTGTCTTAGGTCTTAATATCACATTTATATAATAGAAGGAATTTCATAGAACCCCTTTTTCTATGTTTTCAAACAGTTTATGTAGTATTGAAATGAATTATTCTTTAATTGTTTTGTAGAATTAACTAATAAATTCATCTGATTCTGGAATCTTTTCTCTTGGGCATTCAAGAATAGATTATACAATTTCTTTTTTAAAGATTGAAGTATTTAAATTTTTGGCATCATATGTTTTTATATTTATCCTTTTCATTTGGATTATCAGTTTTATTATCATACAATTAAATAAAATAGTTCCTAATAATTTCTCTTATTTCTTCTTTATTGGTTGTAAATTTCTTTTTCATTTTTAATATTGTTTATTTGTTTTTTCCCCTAAAAAAACAAACAATAAAGGTTAAGCCTCACTTAAACCAACTTATTTGCATGCCATGGCATCACCTCCTTGATGTCATGGTCATCTTTCAGAAGGAAAGACAAAAAACAACAATGACCTTTTCTACCCATATAACTTTGGGCATATCATTTGACCAATTTGGATCTCTTTTCTCTTTAAAATGAAGGGATTGATCTAAAGCTTATATCTAGAGTTGAAAGAGTTCAACTTAAACTCTTTGTGCCTCAGTTTCTTTACCTATGGAATGAGATTGGATTAATTTACCTCTGAGATCCTCTATACTTCTGGATCTTTTATTTTATAATTTAATTCAAGAAATTTTTTAGTTAAATTAACTTTTCCCAATAAACAAAAAAAATCTGTTTTCTTCTTCTTTCATGTAATTTCCTTCATTGGAAAAAATAATATTTTTATTATTTTTTAAAAATCAGCACCAAATTTTACTTAATTCAGCTTTTTAGTTTCTTTTTTATTTTTAGGATTTCTTTTTTAGTACTTAATTGGGGGTTTTAAAATTTGTGGTTTTTTGAGGTTATTTTTGTTACATTCTCAATTTATTGATGTTCTCTCTCTTTTACTAATGAATATATTTAGAAATACACATTATCTTTAAGTGCTGCTTTGGTCATATCCACAAATTTTTGGTAAATTTGATAAATTGTCTCATTTTATTACTATATGTATTTGTTTTTATAATCTGTTATTTGATTCATCCACTTCTTTTTAGAATTTAGAAAGTTTATTTTTATTTTTATATTTTATATTTATTTTTAATCATTGTCTCAGAAACCCTCTATTGAATATAATTTTTGTTGCATTGTGGTCCATAAAAGATGCATTTAATATATCTGCTTTCCTGCATTTCTTTATTATGAGATTTTTAATATTGTAATCCATGGTTGATTTTTGTAAAAGTGCCATGCAGAGTTGAAAAATATGTATGATCCTTTTTGTTACCATTCAACAATCTCCAAAAGTCTACTGTGCTTGAATTTTATAGAATTCTTTTCAGATCCTTCATTTTTCCTTTCCTACTTTTTGATTTAATTTATCTAGGTTTAAGATGGGATAAATTCAATTTCCCAACTATTATAGTATAGTTTTATTATTTATTTTTCTTTATGACTCACTTAACATTTCCTTGAAGTTTAGATGTGTCATTTAGGGAATATATGTTTAATACCAGCACTAATTAATTAATTATGAAAACTGTGCAAAATATAGTTTCTGCATTTATCATTTTGAATAGTATTCAAAAATTGCAGAGAAATCAAGAAGACTGTGACACGAGAAAAGGTCACTGGATATGACAGTTAAGAATTAATAAGTAACTTTGGCGAGAGCAATTTCATTTGAATAATGAGGCAAGAAACCAAATTGTAAAGAGTTAAGAGTGGGAAGAGAGGAAGTAGAAACTTCAACCCTGGATTGTCTTCTCAAGTTTAGCCATAAAAAGCAGAAATGATATGCTACAATAGTGGAGATGAAAAGATCAAGTAAGGGTTGTATTTTTTAAAGATGACAGAGATATGAAAAATAACCAGCAAAGACAGATTGTAGATAAGTGAGACAATTGCACAATTATTGCAAAGTTGGGATCACACTAGATAGCTCTTGGAATTCTTGCCCTGTGCATAACCTTGGTTTTCTTTTAGCTATAATGTTCTTCAGTCCCCTGGCAAGATCCCATGCCCAGTATCCATGGATCTTTCTGCCTATCTCCAGAATCTGGCCTGGAAAGATAGCTCATTGTGATTTTTTTTTCCTTTGAATTTCCCAGTCAGGACGTGGTCTAGTGTCTTTTCTAAATCTTTGTGGAAGATTATGAGGGGGAGCTAGGTTGCATTTCCTGCTACTCTGGCATCTTGACTCTGACTCCATAGTATAACTGTATTTTTTTGTTTTGTTTTGTTTTGCTTTTTTGCTGAGGCAACTGGAGCTAAGTACTTGTACAGGGTCACACAGCTAGGAAGTATTAAGTGTCTGAGGTCAGATTTGAACTCAGGTCCTTCTGACTTCAGGGCTGGTGCTCTATCCACTGAGCCACCTAGCTGTCCCTATAACTGTTTTTTAAAACTTTTTTTTTTTAATGGGGTTGAATGACTCACATAGGGTTGCACAGTTAATAAATGTTACATGTCTGAGGTCAGATTTGAACTCAGGTCGTGCTGACTCCAGGGGCCAGTACTCTATCCACTGTCCCATCTAATTGCCCTTCCTTACTGTAACTCTTACCAAAGAGAAGGTGGAGGCTTTATTATGACTCTAGCCATTAGAGGTTCCATCCAGATTTGTGGCCTATATGAGACAAGGAAAAGGGCATGTACTCTGTATCCGTTCCTTGAGAGGCAATGGACACATTAAACAAAGATAATAATACAACCAGTAATAACAACTACTGGCATTTCAAGTCTTTAAAAAAATATTATTACATCAATTTTTTTATTAAAGCTTTTTATTTTCAAAACATATGCATAGATAATATTCAACATTCACCTTGTAAAACCTTGTATTCCAATCGTTTTTTCCTTTCCTTTCCCTTTTCACCTTCCCTATATGGCAAGTAATTCAATACATGTTAAATATGTGGCACGTCAAGTCTTTTAAGATTTTACAAAATTCTTGATAGATATCCCATTGAACTTCCTAATAACCATGCATGGTAATAGATAAACAGTCTGTAAGGCACATACAAGAACAAAAAACAGTCCATGCTCTAAAAATCTTTGTATGTTCTATTGAGGAAGACAACATGTACACATATAATTATTAATAGAAGTTAATTTTGAGGGATAGGGTTGTAAGGTAATAGCATTTAGTGGAATCAGTAAGATCAGGAGATGAGGAAGCATTATTCTGGGCATGGGGAATGGCAAAGGAAAAAATAAGAGTCAGGAGAGAGAGGAGATATATGAAAAACAAACAGCATGAAGCTGGTCTGTAGACTATATGACAGGGATTAATGTATAAGTAGAGGGAGGCACGATTAATCCCTTTGTACCGATGAAAAAACTGAGGCAGAAAAGTTAAGTGGTTTAGTTACATAGGTAATAAATGTAAGAGGGGAGAAATAAGTGTGTAATTAAAATCCAGGTCTTTGTGACTCCAGGTCCAGCAGTCTCTTCATTATCCCACTGTGCCTCATGCCAAATTAATATCTCTTGTTCTTAGAAAAATTCATCCTAGGGGTTTCAGACAAGAGAATATATGCCATAAAAAACATGGTCCGTTGGTCATATGAAAACTTTCTAGCCAAAGACTTCAGGCAAAGCCTGTCACATCTGAGTGAGAGTGGAACACAGGCCTGCACAGATCCAGACCCAGACCCAGGCCTAGCAAACCCAGGAGCAGACTTTAGGAGCAAGCCCCTGAAATCAACAGCAGCAGCAACAGCTGCCCTCAGCCCCCAGACAGTAAAAGAGTCAAATAAATCATCAGGAGGAAATTACAAGGTTTTTTTTGGATAACCCAGAAGTAGGACTCTGTTGTTTTGTCTGTACTCAGATCTGTTTCACAGCCCTGGGTGGCAGTTCCAGAGTGAGCTGCAGTGGAGCAGACACCCTTGTCATAATACCAGAGCTTATGGTTGCTCACAAACCAGAGCACAGACCAGGAGAGGAGTAAACACACTTCTCCTTAGATCATACCACTTAACTTACAGGGCCCTCAAAATATCTCTAAAAACAGCTGCATAAAACCCCTAAAGCTTGGGACAGTGAGCCTTCCACTCTGGAAGCAGACCTCTACATTAACAGAGTTAAAAATCAAGACATAAACTGGGAAAAATGATCAAACAACAGAAAAAAAAAATCTGACCATAACAAGCCAATGAGGATAAGAGTTCCTCAAAAAGCAGAATTGACCAAATGGAAAGAGAGAAACAAAAATTCACTGAAGAAAAAAACTTTAAAAAAGTAGAATTGGTCAAATGAAAAAAGAGGTAGAAAAAGTCAGTGATCAAAATCTTTTTTGGATAGTCCTTTAGGGGGAAATTCGATATTCAATGAAATAAAGGTTTTTCAAGCATGCTTGATGGATAATACTGATGATACTAATAATGTATAAAAACTTGGACTTTCAAATACAAGACTCCAAAGAAGCATAAAAAAAGTAAATAGGAAAGAAAAATCATAAGAAAATCAATAAGGTTAAACTGTTTATACTTTTACATGGTAAGATGATACTTAAAACTGTGTGGGATGGGTGCTAGATCCCCTTCCCCAAATTAACTAATCAGAGACATCTTCAGGTACAAAGAGAAAGCATTTATTTAGTCCCTACAGGGAAAGGCCCAGCACACCCAGGAGACATCTCAGCTCGACCTGATAAGCTGAAATAGGAAAGGTGATTAAATAGCAAAAGTCTTTTCATTGAATAGACTAAAAGGAAGTAACCATCCTTGACCAATGGTCACCCATGTCTGCTTCCTGTGGGTCACATCACTTCCTGTCACTTCCTGTCATTGACCTAGGGTCTTGACCTTAGGCCTAGAGATCATGTGATTTCCTGCAACCTGGGTTTAAAAACAGATCTTCCAGCTCTGCAGACCTCTGAGAGTAGGGATCATGTGACTTAGGCCTAGTCTCATAGACATCTTGAGAAAGCTTCCCCTATCTCACTCATAACTTATAAGAACTTTCTTATTATTAGGACAGTCAGAAAGCGTATATGTAGATGGAGGGCATAGAAACAAATTGAATATGAAGGGATATCTAAAAAAAAAAAAAACAACCCAAAACTTAAGGGTTGAAAGAAGAATGTACTGGGAGAAAGGGTAAAGTAGAGTGGGGTAAAGTTAAAAAAAAAAACCAAAAACTTTTACAGTGGAGGGGAAGAAAAAGGTGAAGGAGAATGAATGAACCTCACTCCATCACAATTGGTTTCAAGAGGTAATAACATACACATTCAAAATTTGTTATAGAACTCTATCTTACCCTACAGAACAGTAGGAGGTGGACAGGACAAGAGAAAGGGTGGTGGTGATAGAAGGAAGGGCAAATTGGGAGAAATAAAAATGAGAAGCCAAACACTTTTGAGTGGGGCAGAGCAACAGTGATTGTGAGAAAAAACTTGAAGTTTCTTTGATAGACTGAATCAATCTTATAAAATAAGACTCCTTCAGTTGATAAATGATCAAAAGATATGAATAGTTTTCGGATGTAATAATCAGAATTATTTATCATGACATGGAAGAAAATGCTCTAACTCACTATTGTTTGGAAAAACACAAATTAAAATAATTCTAAGGTACTTCCTTATATCTATTAAATTAGTAAATAAGATAGAATAATAAGATAAATATAAATAAAAATAAGATAGAAAATCAAAATGTTGGATATGGACAAAAGGATACACTAGTGCATTGTTGATGGAGTTGTGAATTGATTCAACTATTTCATAAAACAATTTGGAATCATACTCAAAGGACTATAAAATCCAGTATATCCTTAATCTTATTAATACCACTATGAGGTCTCTATTCAAAAAGAGATAAAAAACAAAAAGAACTTATATATACAAAAAATATTTACAGCATCTCTTTTCTGGTGGCAAAGAATTGGATATTGAGGGGATGTTCATCAATTGAGAAATAGTGTTATGATGAGGATGAGACACAGTAGTATTATAAGAAATGACGAACAGGATGTTCTCAGAAAAACCTATAAAAACTTTTGTGAGTTCATGCAAAGTGAAATGTACTATGTACAAAGTAAAAGCAATATTGTAGGATGATCAGCTGTGAATAACTAAAATATTCTCAGCAATACAATGATCCAATGCTACTCTGAAGGATTTATGATGAAAAATGCTATCTATCCCCAAAGAAGGTAGTGATTGTTTCTGAATACAGATTAAAGCATACTTTTTTCTTACTTTATTTTTCTTGAGGGTTTTGTTTTTTTTTTTTGGAGGGGTGTGTGCCTTTTTCTTTTTAGTCACAACGTGACTACTAGGGAAATGTTTTGCATGGCTACCCATGTATAACCTATATTGAATTGCATGCCTTCTTAATGGAATGGAGTGAGGAGGGAGGAAGAGAGAGAATGTGAACTTGAAGTTTAAAAAATGAATTTAAAAAAAGAAGTAAAAAAAATGAATTTGCATGTTACAGGAGAAAATAAAATACTAAAATTATTTTTTAAAAAATATTTTCCTATCTATCCTGTATATAGCTTGCTATATATATATTTGAATGATTTCTCCTCACTAAATTGGAAGTTTCTTGAAGGCAGGGTCTCTCCTGCCTTTCTTTTTTATAGCTAATAGTGAAATGGACAAAGGACTGGCCTCCACTCCCCTGCCTTAGTCTTAGGTTAAATGGCCTTGGGCTTACAGAGAAATGTCTGCTCAGCTAGATTAAAGGAGGTATTTTGCACTTCAAAGTGCCTGCTCAACATTGAGGGGTATCTGTTCAATAACCCTGACCTATAAACTATGTTAAACATCTGCCATTGTATCTTTCACCCTGTAAAGTCAAGTCACTGTTTAATGTCAAAATGTGCCAGCAAGGGTGAACAAGAATGCTTGTAAGGCTGTCCCTACTTCAGTTAGGCACGGAACCATGCCAGAATCCTACTGGAGGTCTGTCCAGGCCATGCAGGCCATCTAGGCTAGTAAGAATAAATTATTTCTAAATTATGAATTACTATGGCTGTCTTGAATTTTATTGCCTGAGCTATTTCAGTATTTAGCACAGAACCTGACATACCTAGGAATAAATGCTTTCTAACTAAATAATGATTTAGTGCTGACTGCCTTTCTGTTGTTCCTTTGTTTCTGCCTTTTTTTTTTTTTTTTTGCTCCAAAATTATATAGCTATTAATTTGAACTAGATGAATCCCATTGTTTCAGGCAAACTATTAACCATCTTGGAAAAAGCTAGTTGCAGTTATGATGTAAATGGCACTGAGTGAGATAGGTGAAACTTTCTCAAGAAGTCTATGAGACTAGGCCCAAGTCACATGACCCCTATTCCCAGGGGTCTTTAGAGCCAGAAGATCAGGTCTTGGGGCCCAGGTTGCAGGAAGTCACATGATCTCTAGGCTTAGAGATCTCTAAAGGCCAAGACCTTAGCTCAGTGACAGGAAGTGACAGGAGGTGACATGACCCACAGGAAGCAGACAATATTGGGGACCACTGGTCAATGGTGATTACTTCCTTTTAGTCCATCCATCCATTGGGTCTTTTGCTATTTAAGCAGCTTTACTGCTTTGGGCTTGTCCGGTCGGGCACATTTTGGGAGCTGAGATGTTTTCTAGTTGTGCTTGGGCCTCTCCCTGAAAGGACTAATGTTGGAATCCTTACTAACTGCTAACTAATTAGAGTTGATCTAATCTTACAAGAAGATGTTTTGGCCAGAACCTGAAACAGGGTACTAAGTAGAACTAATTAATACAAGGCTTGTGTTCACACCTTTACTCATTGGAGTTCAATGAGTTCACACCTCCCTTGAAGCTCTTTGGGAGCATAAATAGAGCTTCAATGGGCCAGTCAAAAAAGTTCTTCAGAGTGAAGACGCTACAAGTCGAGATTTTGCCGGAATGACATGAAGAGTAGAGCTGGCTGGAGGCAGAAGAAAGCAGAGGCAGAGGCTGAAGGACCAGACCTTTGGATTTGGTGACATTTGGAGGGAGCTCTTGGAACCAAGCAGAGAGATAGGTCTCTAAGCTAACCGGGCTATATTGGAGATAATAAAAGATCTGAACTTTTATCACCTGGCTGTATTTTGAGAAGAAAAAGCTCATAACAGACTAAACCAATGCTGTCTTTTTGTACTTGACGATGTCTCTGATTAGTTAATTTGGAGAAGGTGGTCTAGCACCTGTCCCACTCAGCACATTGCTATGCTTTGGAGAATCCAGGTAAATTATTGGGGAATGGCAAGGAATGCAGATTTGCTGTGTTCAGATAATATTTTTAAAAGACCCAAACTAGAATTGTGTGCGGGAAGAGTTGGGTCATCCATTCTGGTGATAATCCGTTTTTGTAATATACTGATTTAAGTGTAGTTTATTAGAACAGTTCAGTTAAAAGATTTTTAAAATAGATGTTTGGCAGTTTTCTTTTGTGAAAACCTTGTTTCTGAGTAAACTTCAGCCACTGAAAAGTGTGTATGATTCATGGACCGTTGGGAACAGAGATTTAGTTGGGAGAAGAGGGAACTCCTTCTGAAAAGATCAGTATGAGTAACAGTCACATCTTTTATTTCAAAAATATTTTGGTACAATTCTCTCTGAAATATCTGACACTCTAGAATAGGGAAAAGAAATAAAAACAAGAACTGTCTTTGGACATTTGTCATTGGCTACAATGCTATTGATCAAGTTCCTGATTTATAAACCAGAACTGATTGAATAAGACATCAAAAAGACCCTATATCTGGGGTATCAGATGGTGCAGTGGATAGAGCACCAGCTCTGAAGTCAGGAGGACCCAAGTTCAAATATCTAGACACTTAACACTTCCTAGCTGTGTGACCCCGGGCAAGTCACTTAACTCCAATTGCCTCAGCAAAAAAAAGACCCCACATTCTGGAATAGATGGGTAGGTCTTAGGGAAGAGCACTTGAATTACTGTAAACAATCCACAAGCTAAGCTACTCCTTGAGGCAAGCAAGAAGGACTGGATTTTGGATAAGGTCCTTAAATAGGCCTTTTATTCTTAAGTAAGCCTTTGTTACCCTTAAGTGAACCTTTATTGCTCTAGGTCCTTATTGAATTTCTTGCATTTATAAAATTCTCATGATCCAGGAGTTCCTGTATCCAATCAGAAGACCAAGTTGTGTCAAGGCAGTATTTTTCTCCTGTTGGCACCCTATTTTTTGCTAAATTTTTTTAGGGTTAGCTCACTAAGTATCACAATAGTTAACCCCTTTTGGGGAACTCAGTCTTCCAGTCTAATGGTGTTAGACTGCTAGCTTCTTTAGGAACTTAGCCCACCTATGGAATCATGGATTCATTAGTAACTGCCTGCCTAATTAATTAATGCTTCTTATTAATGGCTAAAACTCCCTTTTGGAAATTAACTGGTTGCCAGCAGTGTAATAAAATCTTGGTTTGGAGATGGCCTAAACCTAAATTTTTGAGACAACTCATGGCAGGCCCCAAACCCCAATATATTTTTTTGGTCCAAGCACAAAGCCCAGAGCCTATTTTTGGTCTGGCTCAGATTTGAAAGAGCTGAATGAGATGAGATGAGATCTTTCAAGACAGTTGTAAAAATCGAGTAAGGCTTCATCTACTTCAGAATTTGAGTAGGCCTGAAGGACCTCAAACATTGATCCAAGGGCATACCTAAATCCCCTTCCTGCTATCCTCCCATGACATCATTTTCTCCCTGTTTCAGTCAAATATGGGCAACTATGTACTTATTGGTCAAATTCAATTTCTTGGGTAGTTCCCGAGTTTAGAATGTAAGATCCTCAACCAATAAGGATGAGGGTCAGTGGTGGGAGGGGGTATTTGCATTAGGGATTAAAAGTGTTGACGCTGGGCCTGAAGGTGCTTCCTCCCTTCCCTTGTCTGCTTGATGGGTTGGAGGCCCTTCTTGCCAGAATGTATGATAAACTTTGCTTTGCTTCTAAAGATCTCTCCATCTTTATTATTATTATTACTATTATTATTATTATTAAATGATGATCCCTCACCATTTCTGAACCACACAGAGCCTTTAGTAGCTAATGCTATTAGAATTCCACAGAATCATAGAATCTAAGAATTGAAGGTAATTGAAATTCAACAATAAAGAAATCTTTACAATATTCCAACAGGTGGTCAAGGAAGCCTTGAATTAGGAGGAACTTAAATCTTGAAGTATCCCATATTACTTTTGGATGTATCTAGTTCTCAGGACATAGTTTTCCTTGTATTGTTAGACCCTGGATAATAGGCCATAAGTTTCTCCACCCCCTTTCTTGAAATTAGGCCTGGGAAAACTGAGTTTAAGAAAAAACTCTAAATCTTAAGGCTTTGACCCCTTTTCACATAGCATTCTGACACAAAGAAAAACAGTGATCAGTTGTCCGCTTGTCTGCCTTCATCCTTGTTCAAGGTTGTCCTAGGACTTGAGTCATTGCCCCCTGTCTCCTGTCCTTGACTAGACATCAAGTTAGGCTTTTCTATCTTGCCTCCTGTCCTGTCAAGGCTCCAGTTAATTTTTCATATGTTCACAAGCTTGTCCTTCCCTAGAATCACAGTCCCTATCAAACCAGGAGAACCTTATCTCCTTAGTCTCCTGGCCTGACAGGCCTGTAGTTATGGTTCTTCCCTTGTCTCTTTGTTCTCACCTTTGAAG
Source organism: Antechinus flavipes (assembly GCF_016432865.1). Classification (NCBI taxonomy): domain Eukaryota; kingdom Metazoa; phylum Chordata; class Mammalia; order Dasyuromorphia; family Dasyuridae; genus Antechinus; species Antechinus flavipes. Next base: position 466,842,701 of record NC_067400.1, read on the forward strand.
TGTTTCCTAGAAGATAACAACTGCAAGATGTTAGGCTAATTGTTTGTTCAGCTTCTGTAATTAGTTAGGTCTCTCTATATAAGCTCTGTGCCTCAGTTTCTCAGACTGTGTACTTTGAAACATATTCCCATACTGCCAGCTGGCTCATTAAACTCTCCACTTTAAAATTAACCATTTTCTACTTGCTTCAGTTTTTCTGGCACTACAATATTTTTTTTTTTAGGGTAAATAATTTTTTTTGTTTATTTGTTTGTTTTTTTAAATTTTTATTTAATAATTACTTTATATTGACACTCGTTTCTGTTCCGATTTTTTTTCCCCTCCCTCCCTCCACCCCCTCCCCTAGATGGCAAGCAGTCCTTTATATGTTGGATATGTTGCAGTATATCCTAGATACAATATATGTTTGCAGAACCAAACAGTTCTCTTGTTGCATAGGGAGAATTGGATTCAGAAGGTATAAATAACCCGGGAAGAAAAACAAAAATGCAGATAGTTCACATTCGTTTCCCAGTGTTCTTTCTTTGGGTGTAGCTGCTTTTGTCCGTCATTTATCAATTGAAATTCAGGTCTCTTTGTCAAAGAAATCCACTTCCATCAAAATATGTCCTCATACAATATCGTTGTCGAAGTGTATAATGATCTCCTGGTTCTGCTCATTTCACTTAGCATCAGTTCATGTAAGTCTCGCCAGTCCTCTCTGTATTCATCCTGCTGGTCATTTCTTACAGAACAATAATATTCCATAACATTCATATACCACAATTTACCCAGCCATTCTCCAATTGATGGGCATCCATTCATTTTCCAGTTTCTAGCCACTACAAACAGGGCTGCTACAAACATTTTGGCACATACAGGTCCCTTTCCCTTCTTTAGTATTTCTTTGGGATATAAGCCCAATAGAAACACTGCTGGATCAAAGGGTATGCACAATTTGATAATTTTTTGGGCATAATTCCAGATTGCTCTCCAGAATGGTTGGATTCGTTCACAACTCCACCAACAATGCAATAGTGTCCCAGTTTTCCCGCATCCCCTCCAACATTCATCATTATTTTTTCCTGTCATCTTACTGGCACTACAATATTAAGATAGAGTCTGGCTCTCTGCATCTTTTAAAATAGCTCTGCAGGGAGCAGTTAGACGGCAGAGTGGATAGAGCACTAGCCTGAAGTCAGGAGAACCTGAATTCAAATCTGGCTTCAGACACTTAACACATCCTAGCTGTGTGACCCTGATCTAGTCACTTAACCCCAATTGCCTCAGAGGAAAAAAAAATAGCTCTGCATATAGTTTGACCAAGGCAAAAAATAGCAGGAATATAATCTCCTGTATTCTGGACTCTTTGTGCCTTTAAATTAAGGATAGAGTCACCTTAAATTTTTTTTTTTTTTCAGAATTAATGTACCTTTAACTTGTAATTTACCATGACCCCTAGTTTTTCTTCATATTAACTGTTTTTAGTCTCTATAAAGCCCCGGGCTTTTGGATTCTCAGTTGTATACTTTTAGAATTAAAGAAATGTACTAGAGGAAGCTAGGTAGTGCTAGCTTCTAGTCCTGAACTCAAAATGGCCTGAGTTCAAATCTGGCCTGACATTTAATACTTCCTGGCTGTGTGGCCATGGGCAAATCACTTAACCCAAATTACCTCAGGGAAAAAAAAAAGAAAAAAGAAATGTATCAGAGGGGTATGTTAAGGGTAGAAGTCTAAATCTTGTTTCATTAAAGAATTTTAGGTGAGGAAAATCCCCCAGACTGGCAGCTGTTGTAGAATCTATATTCTTAGAAAATTACCAGGGAATGGGAGCTTGTGGGTGGGTAGGCATAAGTGTTGTGCCACAGTTCCCTTTTATTGTCCTGCCTCAATTTTCCTGAATTATTTTGCCTCAGTTCCTTGAATTGTTTTGCGTCAATACCCCGGTTGCAACCCGCATTCCTGGCTATTAGGACTGAAATAATTAGGGCTATAACTGGACACTCTGACATTCCAAAAGAGTCATAAAACTCCAGATGTCCTATCTCAGATACCTAATTGGCATACTCTACCTCTATCTCTCCAGATTTCCTGGTTCTAGTTAGATACCTCCTTAACTTACAATTTGTAAGAATTTATGGTCCTCACCCCTCACCCTGTCAGAACCAGATTGATGGTTCATTCTTACTCTCAGTGCTTGGACTCCACTTCCTTGCCTTAATTTACCCCAGTGACTTAGAGCCACATGTATATATTTCATGGGAAACTCACATTTGTTACTGGATACTTTGGGACGGGAGTCTGATCGGGTCAATCAATTAAGCTCTCCAATAAACAAAATATTAAAAACTCTCTAAGCTCTATCTTGCCTCAGTTTCTCCGGCATTACATAAGAAAGCAAGTAGCTTGCACTGTGTCATAAAGCCAGTCTTGGGGGTCTTGAAAAAAGATTGTCATGATTCCAAGGGTTGTCTGATAACATCCCATTTATTTTTTATGAACCTCAGATAGTAGTTGTGTGCCCTAGGCAAGTCATTTAACCTTGTTTGCCTCAGTTAATTTCCTCATCTATAAAATGAGTTGGAGAAGGACATTTCTTTTTCCAAAAAGATTCTGTTTTGGATACTATGAAAAATAGCTGACCAGATCTGAAATAGGGTCCATTTCCCAAGATGTTCCCCAAAATAAAGGGGAGAAAATGTCTCTGAAAAGAACCAGAATTCCTGATGAGAGAGATATTCTATTTCTTTAAGATCACTCTAGACTTGTCTCAATAAATATTAAAGATTTATCATGGAGCCTAAGGACCAAGAAGTAAAACATTTGCCATACCTATGGTGAGGGCCTCTAATATGTGTTAAATTGATACAGTCTCAGTTAAACCAGTTGACCAAATGACTAACTCCTCTCTTTGCCCTTTTATAATCTTGTTTTTTTTTTTTTTTTAATACTTCAAATCAGTTCTCTGGCAGCCTCCTTATTTGCTCTAAACCCTATATTTCTTTCTTTTAAAGGGAGTTTTAGAGGATTTTACTTTTTATTCCCAGCTGATATCAAACTACAGATTTGTAGTGGACCCAATCAATGTAAGTTTGTGACATCTTCTTTTGACATTCAATCTCACTTAATACGTATAAGACCTTGTGTAGAAATTAAAGGTGTAGAAATTAAGTTACATATAACTTCTACTCTATATTTTTAACTGTACTATCAATCCCTAGTTTATAATTCAGTAAGTAATACACAAGTAACAATAAGATTTGTACTTATAGTATTTTTAATTGTTTATGTTTTGGGGTTCTACACAATTCCAGCACACTGGCATTTGTGAGACCAGATCGCTTCTATAGTTGTCAATTCTCTTTTTTAATATTATCTTTTTTTTATTCAATTAAGTCAGTTTGTCGGTCTAGTTTACATTGGCATACAGTCTAAATATATCTGTGTTATCCTCTATCTAGACATGTCTTGGGATTGCCATGCCATTTCTGGCAAAGTCCCTGAACCCATGTCCCTGAGGAATTAATCCAAGACTCCAAAAATGGTCCTAAATATGGTGACTCACATTATACACTGTATAAGAAGCAGTTGGGAGCAAGGAAAGACTAAAATAATGAGTCATCCAAATGGCTTACTGATATCTTATTCCTTTTTATTCTCAGTGCAGAAAGAAATTTAATTAGTAGCTTTCAAATCCCTTCCTAGTTGAAGTAGAACACCTTCTCAGGGAGCCCAAGAACAACATAGTCACACTCTTATTTTACAAAATACTTTTTACTTTAAAATGTAGACTCTCTAGACCAGTCCACTAAGATTTGTGATATACATGATCATGCCCAGTTTGTTTTCAAAAAACTCAAGTCTCATACACAGTGCGAGTATTCATTTTACAATTGTATTAAATGTTATGAAAACTTATGTATGAATTCTTCTTTTTCTTTCCTACTTCTTTAAAATTTATACATTTAAACAAATAAGACGGACAGAGGGCAAGGTGATGAAGAAAAATAAACTATATAAAAAGCCAAATCTCATTTTTACAGTAGATTAGCTGAAAATCTTTCATACAAATTTCTTCAAAAGTGTGGATTTTGGTGATATCCACATTGCACAGGAGACTTTCTAGCAGAGATGATTGGAGAACACTGAATATCTTGGGAACCAATAACAATTTCAGTAATACATGGTCTTATCCCACCAACCTGTAGGGGGGGGAAAGAAAATCAATATGAAATATGGAGCCTGTGAGAAATGTAAAAAGCAAATGCTTAATAAACCTCAGTAGAATCTCCCAAATCTGGACCCAGATCCAGAATCTTTGAGGTTACTTACTTCCTGGATAGTGCCTGATTAGGAGTTTTCGGAACTCATCATATAGCCAGATGACAATGGCATATGGTACCGCCACAAACCAATACTGAATCCTGGAAATAAAATGGAATCAAGACAAGAGTCAAAGTATATCAGAAGACAAGAACCTGCTTCTCAAGTAAATAGTGGTGGGACTATTAACTTCACTGCCTTCTTGACAATTGCAAGAAATTCAGGTGGATACAAAGCAGAGAGGACTTTTTCTAAACTGGAAAAAGCTCTTTTCTTTAAAAGGCAAAGCTGGGAATACTCAAAGATGAGGACATAAAGTGTGCTTTTTCCTTCAAATCTTTATAAAGAAAATATGGAATTGGATCTGTTGCCATTTATCCCCATTCCTTGACCACGTGTGATCATATTTCCATATGGGGATATCTGATTCCATATTACCTTATTTCTGAGCCAGACATCCTCATCCTAGCCCAGCCTGGTCCCCTAACTTAAGATTTTCCTCAGAAGGAAGCCAGAATTTTTCCTTCCCACAGTAGGGCAGGTAACTTACCGAAGTGTGGTGAAATTCAGGACTGGAATGCTTCCAAATCCACTGGAGAGGATTACTGCTATGATAATTTGAGATGCAATCCCAACCCAGATGTATTTGTTTCTATATGAAATATAAACATGAATAGATTTTGAATCCATTTGATTATTCCTCAGCTCTTCCTAGCTTCCCTATTATTGTAGAAAAATGCCCCCAATTTTTAATTCCTCAGGCTCCCGACCTGCAAGTCACTCAGGACCCCTCACTCTCTTATACTCCACAAGCCTATTGACTTCATCCTTATGACATCTATAGACTTCCTTTTCTTCTCTGATGCTGTCACTACCCTGGTATAAGCCCCCATTATTTTACCCCCGGACAATCTCTTCTCTTCCCCATCCTTCACAATAAACTCCAGTGGCTACCCATTATATCCAAGATAAAATAAATATTTTATGTGTTTTTTGTGAATGTGTCTATGTACATATGTATGTATCCCCTCCCCCATATTTTTTCAGTACTCTTATACCTTACACACCACCAAATACTACTTTCTGATCCATTGACACTGATCTCCTTGCTGCTGAGTATCATACAAAATGGATTATCTCCTACCTCTGGACATTTTCACTGGATGTACCTCAAGCAAGTTCCAGCTGAAATCCCACCTGCTGTGGGAAGCCTCTCCCAATTGCCCTTAATGCCAGCACCTTCCTTTTGTCATTTAACACCAGTTTATTCTGCATTTATTTTGTTTGTATACAATTGTTTGCCTGCTGTCTCCTTTGAGAGCAGAATATAGTTTTATCTTTCTTTGTGGCCCTTACCTTCCGTAGCACAGTGCCAGCACAGGTAGGGCACTCATTATGTTTACTGACTGACTGAAGCCCTTCAGGCTAATATGATCCAAAACCCTGTCAAACAATCTTTTCCCATAGTAGGCATCCTAACATTAGTCCCTTTGATGAACTATCAGAACTCTGCTCTCTTTACATACTCTTTACAAGAGTTACAAGAGTAGTTTCTCTACTCTTTTACCTCACAAATTTTCATCTAAAGAATAGCAGATGCTGAGTGGGGGAAGATTTAGGGACTTCCTGCTGTTTTCAGAAGTCAATCCTAGTTGTGCTGACCAGACTTGAGCCTGGGCTGTGGCTATGGGCGAGATGGAGTGAACACCAGCTCTCTAAGTGTGATAGCCGCAGGGAGCAAGAAAATATTTCGTACAGTGAGGCTGGGACTTAAGGGAGGAAGAAAGGAGTCCCTAGTCAGAACTCAGAAAACAATAAGAAGGGCTTGAAGCCTGGGACAATATTGTCCACAATGCCAAATTAAAACTTAATAATAATAATATTAAGTTGCTAAAAATAAGACAAATTAAAAATAAAAATGAGCAAGTAAAAATAAGCCCTTGAGAAGTGTAGTTGATACCTGAAGAGACCTTGCTGGAAAACTGAGTTTATCCGTGTTTTTCTGATGATTACATCTGCAATTTGCTGGACCATGACTGCAACAAAGTAAGCAGTGTATCCAGTCCATTCCAAGTATTTTCGCTGATATTTTGTCTGCAAATGATAAGAAAGGGGGATAGGTTTCAATCCTTTCATTTCCAAATGATTGTATCCTTTTCTTCCCTGAAAGCTGCTCAGCAAATCAGTTTCTTAAACTATTCTCTTCCACTATTAGGATATAAGGTTATTGAGGGCAGAGGCAGATTCTAGTATGTGTATAATAAATTATTTTTTATTCATTGTATTTGTATACCATGAACTCCACACACCATCTAGTGCATAGTCACCACTGAATAAATGCTTGTTAATTTTTTCATTCACTCATCGATTCTAATAAGGTAGCATTACTAGAGCATTCTAGAGTATGACACTTCAGCATCAAGGTCAATTGGGCAATAAAGTGGAGAATAAATAGGATTAAAACTTTGACCTCCCTTACCCATTCTTGTCCATAGCTATCTTCAAGGTCGTTAAGACTATCTTTTTCCCATAATGGTCGTAAGTAAAGGAGCAGGTCAGGTTTGAATCCCTGCACTGTATAGACAGTAAAGTAGGCAAAGAAGCCTCCCACAGATTGCAAGATTCCTATAAGACAAAAGAAATGTAGGAACATGAGTTCTGGGCATTCTATTTCCAATTCTCCTCCACCCATTAAAAAAAAAAAGAGACTGTGGGACCTGAGTATGGATCACAACATAGCATTTTCATTCTTTTGTTGTTGTTTGCTTGCATTTTATTTTCTTACTCATTTTCTTTCCTTTCTTATCTGATTTTTCTTGTGCAACAAGAGAATTGTATAAATGTTTACATATATTGGATTTAACATATTTTTAACATGTATAACATATATTGAATTGCTTGTCATCTAAGGGAAAGGGTGGGGGAAAGGAGGGGAAAATCTGAAACACAAGGCTATGCAAGGATGAATGTTGAAAAATTATCCATGCATATGTTTTGAAAATAAAAATCTTTAAAAAAATGAAATAAATATGAATGCATGTATTGGATTTAACATATCTTTTTTAAAGATTACTTGACATCTAAGGGAGGAGGTGGGGGAAAATGGGGGGGGGTTGCAAACAAGGTTTGCAAGGGTCAATGTTGAAAAATGATCCATGCATATGTTTTGAAAATAAAAAGCTTTAATAGGAAAAAAAGAGATAGTTTTTTGAATGTTTAAGGAAGGACCTTTGGTACTGAAGTGACAAGTGTGAATTAGCATACCAATTTGCAAGTAGGAGTACAAAGCCAACTGATGATTCACCAATCTGTCCTTCTTCTTGTGTCGTGGCTTTCGGCTCATGATATCACTTTCAGCCTTCTCATAGGCTAAGGCAATGGAAGGAATCTATGGAGGGGAAAGAAGATGGTGAAAAACAGTCAGTTACTACTGCCCTGTATCTAGAACACAGCCAGTTAATAGATAGATAGCAAATAGAATACAAAAAGAACAAAATGAACTCCCAACTTTCTGGAAGCAACAAATCTTCAAGCAACAACAACCATTTTTTTTTTTTAAAAGAAACTGATCTCTGACCCTGCCAAAATATGAGCAATCCAGTACACTATTAATTGTAGAGAACAAAGAGGAAAGTTTGGCAAGGGATTGGAAATAGTCCTTCCCTTCCTTTTCTTTCCCTCTTTGATTTCTGTTATCCATATGACTTTATTCATGCTTTCCAAAGACACATGAATAATGTTTCCTCAGTAGTATTGGTTATTCTTTATTTAAGAATTATCAGTTGTGGATTTAGAGAGCAAATATTACCTCTACTTCTTATAAGCTACTTGGTATGATCTTGTACAGATCATTGGGCTGCAATTTCTTTATCTATAAAATAAAGAGATTGAACTGGATGCTCTCTAATCTTCTAGCTCTAGAGCTTTGACTTTGTTAATTAATTTGGTTCATCTTAGATGCAGAGAAAATTAGGGAAATTACATTGACCTATGCTCAGCTTTTTGTCACTAGATATGAAGATTCCTGAAAATATAAATAATGCCATCTTTCCCATTTTCTATTAATTTACTCCAGTCACTTGTCTCAGGGGGCAAGTGACCTCTTCCTTGAAGTGCGGAAGATTTAGTGAAACTGCCAGATGTACAGACAGTCTTTTAAATTTAGGATGTTTAAGAAGTCTTGGAAAACACTATAATTATTCTTTATTGAGAATAAAACCCTGGATTAAGTAGGGGACTATAGCTACTATGTTTCTTGGCTCTCCTAAACATGTCTGGACCCCTAAACATTGGGCAAACTGTTTTGGTGGTAGCTTCAATGATGATCCTTGAGCATTATCCCTACTTTAGGGATAATGAACCTGAGAAACAGGCATTGTACACATTTTTAGATGGTAAAGTAAATGGAATGGTTTGGAAAACTCAATTCAGAAGAATGTTGATTATTAATCTCTCAACAAGTTGAATATTTTCAAGGGAAGGAAAAATCCAAAGGAAAAAGAAAAAACAGTTCCAAAAGTTTATGGCACTTGATGCTATATTTACTTGATTCCTTAGTTCCTCTGAAATTTACTTACAATGTCAGTGCCCAAGTCGATGAACAAGATGGCTATGGTACCAATGGGCAGGGGGACCCCTGCAATAATGAAGATCAGGAAAGGGATAAGCTCTGCGATGTTTTTGGTCAGGGTGAATGCAATAATTTTCTTCAGATTGTCAAAAATTAGGCGACCTATGAAAAGAATATTTTTGTCAGACAAATAATTCTCAAACCAACAGGTTAAATCAACCATTTGTAAGGGCATGTCTAAGATGTTCTTTGTATGCAAGGGATCTTACTTACCTTCCTCTATACCCGTCACTATAGAAGAAAAATTGTCGTCTAATAAGACCATGTCTGCTGCAATTTTTGCTGCATCAGAGCCTGCACAACCCATGGCAATTCCAATATCGGCCTTCTTAAGGGCTGGGGAATCATTAACACCATCCCCTGTCACTGCAACAATAGCATTCTAAAAGAACACATTGAGATTCAAAACTTTAAATCTTGAAACTTCAAGGAGTAGCCAAGTTTGGGGTATTGATAAAACAATAGCTTCTATCTGCTCTGGAAGTTAGGAAAACATGTTCTGTAAGAATCCATTTTTGAGGTAAAGGGTTATATCAACTTGTGGAATGAAAAACAAGAGTAATAAGTCTCCAAGCAACATCTTTTTAAACCAACAAAGATGAATGATAAAATGGCACGGAACAGGTCTACTAATAAAATATTGACTACAAGATCACATTTTATTTATCTCCACAGGTAGGATTTACTTAACAAAGAAATCATATTTAGAGAATGACAATTATATCGGCCACTATCTTCTTCAAATTGCCACAGATTCAAGCCAAAGCTATGGTATATGAAGGTAACGGTATATACTATTGTGCTGTAAGAAATAATGAAAGGTATCATTTCAGAGAATCCTTGAAAGATTTTTATAAGCTGATGCAGAGTGAAGAAAGCAGAATTTGAATGACTTATATAATAATAAATTTGTAAAGACAAGCAACACTGGAAAATGTCATTTATACAATGATCAACTATTATTCCAATGGACTGATGATGAAGCATGCTACCCACCTCCTGATAGAGGTAATGGAATCAAGGGCCAGAATGAGACATTTGGTGACGGAATCAAAGGCCAGAATGAGGCATTTTTGGACATAGCTAATGAGGGAATATGGCTTTTTTGATGATACATATTTATAGATGTTATGTTTTTCTCTTTTGACTCTTTTTTCCCTTAATAGGAGGATATGGGAAAGAGAAAAATGGTAATGTTAGTTGAAAAAAACTTAAATATAAGTACAATTTAAGTTCATGAAGGGGTTATTTTGTCCTTGTACTTCCAAAACTTGGTACAGTGCCTAGAACATAATAAATGGTTAATAAATGCTTGTAGAATTGAATTGAATTTTTTGGAAAGAACTAGTCATTTCTTTTCCTGAGCCTAGTGAAGGAACAGTCACAGTGTTTTGCGAAAGAGCTTTCTGTTATGAGATAAAGCTTCCCCTCAGGCTCAATAGTAATCTGAAGGTATCTAATCTCGACTCACTTGGACCTGTCAATCAGTAAATATTTATTAAGCACCAGGCACATGCCAGGAATGGTACTGAACTCTACCTCCCCAAACACTCACCTGTCTCTGACAGCCCTCCACAATGACCAGCTTCTGCTGGGGAGATGTCCTTGCAAAGACAATTTCAGTGTGATTGGCCAGGAGCTCATCTAGTTGCTCTGGGCTCATCTCCTTCAGATCCATTCCACTTACCACAGCTGCTTTGGCTTCCCTAGAAGGGTCAGAGCAAAACCCAGTAAGCTAAAAGGATAGCTCTAATACTGAAGGATTCTCCTTGATCAAGAGAGTCCTAGAGGTAATAACACTCCAACAGTGATTAGCCCCTCACTTCTTCATTAATGCTCCCAATAATGCTCCCAATGCTCTGTTGCAAAACAGAGAAGCTCAGAATGCATTCTGGGAAAACAGGAAATAAATCAGAAATTTTCAGATCTCCTGATTTTCTCCACAATTTAAAGGAAAAATAACTATGTAGAACAGCAAAAATGAAAGGGGTAAAATAGTTGTTCTAGGACAACTTGAAAGGACTTCAGAGAAGACTAGGGGCTGAGATTTGACCTGAGTGAAATGTGCATTTACCTTTAGGCTGACTCCACTGATAACAAATCAGTCCTATGAATTTCACCTCCTGAATGGGTGAAATAGGGCAGGGAGGTACCATAGTGGATAGAGTACTAGCCTTGGAGTCAGAAGGACTTAGGAGTTCAAATCTTGCCTCTGACACACAGCTGATGCCTACTAATTGTGACCTTGAGCAAGCCATTTAATTCTATTGTGTCACCATTAAAAAAAAAAAAAAAAAAAAGACACTTCATCTCAGGAGCTTTTGCTCCAGAACTTTTTACCTCACAAATTTTCATCTAAAGAATAGCAGATGCTGAGTGGGGGAAGATTTAGGGACACCCTGCTGTTTTCAGAAGTCAATCCTAGTTGTGCTGACCAGACTTGAGCCTGGGCTGTGGCTATGGATGAGGTGGAGTGAACACCAGCCCTCTAAGTGTGATAGCCGCAGGGAGCAAGAAAATATGGGAGCAAGAAAATATTTCGGACAGAGAGGCTGGGACTTAGGGGAGGAAGAAAGAAGTCCCTGGTCAGAATTCAGAAAATAATAAGAAGGACTTGAAGCCTGGGACAATATTGTCCACAATGCCAAATTAAAACTTAATAATAATAATATTAAGTTGCTAAAAATAAAATAAGACAAATTAAAAATAAAAATGAGCAAGTAAAAAGAAATTGACCAGTGATGGGTGCTTTGATGTAAAAAAAAAAAAAAAAATCTGGCTTCATATTCAGAGAAAGGAAATGAGATTAAAACAAAACAAAATGAAACAAAACACTCCTACCATAAACGGTAACAGTAAATGTTCACAAGCCCCCCACTCCCCATTTTGTTGTTGTTGTTGTTGTTGAGGCAATTGGTAGTAAGTGATTTGCCCAGGGATACACAGTTAGGAAGTGCTAAGTGTCTGAGGTCAAATTAGAACCCAGATCCTCCTAACTCCAGAGCCAGTGCTCTATCTACTGTGCATGTAACTGCCTTTCCCCAAAAGAAATCTTTGAAGAATTTAAAAAGAATTAAAAAATGAAATGAGAGAATGAGTGAAAGTCAGAAACAAAAACAAAATAAAAACAATTCAAGAAAATTATGAAAAGATAGGCAATTGGATAAAGAGAAAAAATCTTAAAGAAAATAAGTCCTTGAAAACTAGAATGGGCAAATACAATTGAATGATGATCTAAGACATCAATATATAATAACCCCAGAAAAATTAGAAGAGAATGTAAAACATCTTATTAGAAAAATAATTGACTTGAAGAACAGATCTGAACAGAACTATCTGAAAGTTATGATTAAAAAAAGAATCTGGATACAAAAGTACAAGAAATTATTAAGGAAAATTGCCTTGAAGTTTTAGAACAAGAAGGTAAAGTAGAAATAGAGAGAATACATCAGTCATTACCTAACAGAGACTGTAGGAAGAAAACATAGAAGAATGTCACAGCCAAATTTTAAAATTCCCCAATTAAAAAGAAGACAAGAAAAAATCTCAATTTAAATACTGCAAAAAAACAACCAGGATTTCAAAAGATCTAGCATCTTCCACAGTAAAACACCATAAGTCTTGAAACCTATTTCTAATAGCAAAGGAGCTGCAACAACAATTTATTCAGCAAAGTTGGGAACAATCCTAAATAGAAAAAAAAAATGGATATTGGATGACCTGAAAGACTTTCAGGTATTTATAATAAAAAGATCAGAACTCAATATAATAGATCCAGAACGGAAGGGAAATCATTAAAGACTAAATTATAAGCCACTGATTAAGGTCAAATGGCTTATTTATAATATATAAAAATGTTATTAATATTAGGAAATGTTTGCTATTATTTGTAATAGTATTCTAAATACTATTATCATTACTAAGATAGTTTGGAAGAAAGGTTGAGGCTGAATTGTATATAATGATTTTTAAAAAGTAAAATTGAGTAGGAAAAGCTTAAAAATGAAATTATAATTTCTTTCTCGTAAAAATGAGGTGTATAAGGAAGAACTAATACAGGGGAAGCAGGTGGAGGGTTGGTAATACTAGAACTTTATTTTCACCTGGCTTGAAGAGGAAACTGTATACACAGATACAAAATCTGAACACACACACATATAAAATCTGAAGAAGTTTAGAGGTCTTAACTTCTAGAGAGGTGAGAAAATTGAGGGATATGGTGGAACAGGACTTTTAGAAAGACATATTGATTAAGATTAGTTGGTTAGTTATTGTCCTTCATTCTTAAAGAGGACCAAAATGATGTCACCATGTTAGATAACACAAGATTTAGCAGCTTCTACATTAAAGGTATCAGAATATATGTAATGTGTCCGATACACTTTACAATACATGTAAGTATCTGAGGTCAAATTAGAACAAATTAGAATGTAATGTAATATGATATTCTGAAGAGCAAGGGAGCTTGAATTACAATCAAGAATCATGTATCCAGCAAAACTGAGTATAATCCTTCATAGGAAAAAATGGGTCATTCAATGAAATAGAAGACTTTCAAACATTCATGATGAAAAGACCACAGCTGAATAGAAAATCTGATTTTTAAATGCAGAACTCAGGAGAAACATAAAGAGGTAATCAGGAAAAAGGAATCATAAAGGATTTAATAAGTTTTGTATGTTTACACTCCTACATGGGACAATGATACATGTAACTCATTAAGAACTTTCTTATTTTTATGGCTGTTAGAAAAAAATAAAATTAAAGGGGGGAATGAGGAGTATATTGGGAGAAAGGGAAAGGTAGAAGTAGAATGTCATAAATTATCTGTTATAAAAGAGACAAGAAAAAGTTTTAATAATGGAAAAATGGGGGAGTTGGTGAAGTTTTCTCTTATCAAAATTGGCTCAAAAATAACACACACTTAATATGGGCATAGAAATCTATTTTATACTGCAGGAAAATAGGAGTAAAAGAGAATACAAGAAGGGGGGAAAGATGATTGAAGAGAAGGTATATTGAGTGAGGGAGTGATCAGAAGCAAAACACTTTTGAGGAGGGACAGGGTGAAAGGAGAGAATAAATGGAAGGGGGAGATAAAGTTACAAATAGCAATTATGAAGAGAATTTTGAAGTTTCTCTGATAAAGGTCGCATTTCTCAAATACATAGGGAATTGAGTCAATTAAAAAAAAAGAAACATTCCCCAATTGATAAATGATCAAAAGATATGAACTCTGTACAAATGTCTATAAAATCTTGCATATCCTTTGATTAACAAAACCACTACTAAGTATGAATCCCCCCCAAAATTTTTTTTAAAAAGGACCTATATGCACAAAAATATTTATAGCATCTCTTTTCTCAAGGCAAAGAATAGGAAATTTAGGGAATGCCCATGAATTGGAGAATGAATAAATTGGGGAATGTGATTATGATGGAATGTTATCATCTTATAAGAAATTATAAGCAGGATGCTCTCAGAAAACCCTGGAAAGTCCTTTGTGAATTCACACAAAGTGAAATGTACTATATAAAGTATAGCAATGCTGAGGGATGTTCAGCTGTGAATAATTTTGCCATTCTCAGCAGTAATGAGCAATAAACTTTGAAGGACTTATGATGAAAAATGTTAGCCATAACCTGAGAAAGAACTGATTAGACACAATCAGATTGAAGCATACTTTTTTTTAAACTTTCTTTTTCTTGAGAATTTTATTTTTGGGGGGGAGAGGGAGCTTTTTTTTTCAACTTGACTTTTTTATTCAATTGACATAAAAAATTATGTTTTACATAATTTCACATGTGCCTTCTCAGTTGGTGGGTGGGAGTGTGGAGGAGGGGGAATCTGGAACTCAAAGTTTTAAAGAAATGTCAAAAAATGTTTATATGTAACTGGGAAAACAAAATATCTCTAGCATAAAAAAAGTTACATTATCACAGTTCTTACCTTTTGTTAACCTGTTCTACGGGAATTTTAAGACGTTTTGCTATGTCTTCCACAGTCTCGCTACTAGCCGAAATGATCCCCACACTTCTGGCAATAGCTTTGGCAGTGATTGGATGATCACCTGTCACCATGATAACCTAAAATTAGGGAGAAAAGATAAAACCAATAAGAAGCAGGTCTAGCTGTTATTGTTTGTCCTTCGTTCTCAAGAGAATAATGCCATCAGAGAGGGGATACCATGACCTGCAAGTGAATTGCATTTGAGTGAGAGGGGCTGTGGGAGGTCAACTGCCTCACTTTCCCCTCCAGAGCCATTTGAGTTCAGTGGCAAAATACAGATCAAGATGAATAGAGTTAGCTCCAGATGAAATGGGAGACCTTGTCCTAAGCTAAGATCTTCAATAGGTTTCAGTTTGACTGAGGTTGCATCCATTCAGTGATTAAGGCCAGGTAGCAAATTGAAGCAAAAAATTTCCTCTTTCATCTATTTCAGAAAAATCTAAATAAATTAATGAATGAATAAATGAGCCTGAGAAGGGAAGATGCTCAGGATTTCTGGCCAAAGCAGGAATGACTGCTATTTACATGCCATCTGAGTTAATCAGGACCCAAACAAAGACCAAATGGGGTTGGTTTAGGACCTACTGGTGGTCAATGAGAATAAGATTGCTTTTGATTTAAGGCCTGGTCTTTAAGAAAGAAAAAATTCCTTTTTTTTACTAGCCAGTAAATTCCTTTCTTGGGAAGATTCACTTCTGTTTCTTCTTTCACAGTTGTAAATAAT
Organism: Antechinus flavipes; assembly: GCF_016432865.1. Lineage (NCBI taxonomy): Eukaryota > Metazoa > Chordata > Mammalia > Dasyuromorphia > Dasyuridae > Antechinus > Antechinus flavipes. The sequence goes on from NC_067400.1 coordinate 466,858,366, forward strand.
ATGAAATTATGTTTTACATGATAGCACATGTATAAACTACATCAAAACGTCTCCCATCTTTGGAAGTGGGGGTGGGGAGATAACGTTGAAAGTCAAAATCTTGTAAAAATGAATGCTAAACAAGATTATTTGATGATCATTTCTGATGGGTGTGGCTCTCTTTGACAATGACGTAATTCAAACCAGTTCCAATGGTCTGTGATGGAGAGAGCCATTTGCACCCAGGGAGAGGACTGTGAAGATGGAATGTGAATCACAGCATAGTATTTTCACTTTTTTTGTTGTTGTTTGCTTTCATTTTGTTTTCTTTCTCATTTTGTTTTCTTTTTGATTTGATTTTTCTTGCACAGAGTAATAATTGTGGAAATATGTATTGAAGAAATGCACATGTTTAACCTATACTGGATTACTTGCTGTTTATGGGAAGGTGGGGAGAAAAGGGAGGGAAAAAATTTGGAACAAGGTTTTGCAAGTGAATGTTGAAAATTTTCTACACATATGCTTTGAAAATTTAAAAAACTGTAATAATTTAAAAAAGAATGCTAAAAATTTTCTTGGGAATAAAATAAAAATCATAACTCTTAACATTGTGTGTAACAAGAAGTAAGTGTTGAGGTTGGACCAGAATTTTATTGATGAGAAAATGCCCTCTACTACCATTGCAGATTGGCACCTTTTAAGCAATTTAAAATCTCAGAAAGTTGTTCATAGCCCTGGTTGGTTATCAGTGTCCAGGGTCACCTAAACAGCATGTATCAGAGGGAAACTTGAGTCTGTCATGTCTGAGAGACTGGAACCCAGGTCTTCTTGGCTTTGAGACAGCTCTTATCCCTTCTTCTATGACGCCTCTCATATAGAAAGGAAAATGAAATAAATGGAATTTGTAGAGAAGATTTATTGTCAAATGAAACTTCCTGGACAAATCTCTGTCATCTGTGAAGCATGCAGAGGTAGGAAAAAAGAACTCTACCTTGATACCAGCACTGCGGCATTTGATGACTGCATCAGGGACAGTGGATCGAGGGGGATCAATCAATGATACCAACCCCACAAAGCAGAGGTCAGAAGTGGGAAAGTTCATAGTTTCTAAATCAAAGGAATAGGTATCTGGAAACTCATCTTCTGGCAGGTAAAGATGGCAGAAACCTGGAATAGACATGCATAGGGAATACACAGGGAAGAAATCAATAAGAACAGGAAAAAGATAAGAAATGAGACACACTGTGCTTCCACACCATACAAGCACATTAAAGTGTCAAAATGCTTTTTCTTCTCTGGACCTTCCTCAGAAAATGTATAATAGATATTTGTGGAAATCCTTTGCTTATCACAAGAAGTATCCATCTAGTTATAGGATATTGTACAAGTTGGACAGTTAAAAAATTATACCATGGAATCACAAAATTTTTAAGCTGAAAGAAACATAACTCATCAATTAATCTAATCTCTTCAATCTTACACATAAGGAAACTAAAACCTACACTTGAAATCTCCTAAAAGCCATCCTAGTTAGGTTAAAGAAATCTGTTGTTTAAAAGAAATAACATAATAGAATTTTGCCAGGTAAGAAAAAAAAGGAAGTTTCTATGCTGGGAATGCCCCACTAATAAAAATCAATTTTATACCATTAAAAAAGGTATTGAACTTTCATTCAAAGATTCATAATTTTACTGATAGTTTCTGCACTAGAGAATGAGGAATCATTAATAAAATCAGGAATTCTTGAAGCATTTTTAGTATGTTTAAGCTTAAGCACTAAAGATGCTTCTTTCCCAAACAAATTCTAGTGTCCTTTAAAAACATATAGTCCACCAATTTATTTCTTTTCCTTAGTATCACCATCTACTGTTTTTGATAAACTTGTTCGTTTTTTCAACTTAAAAATTTTATGTGGTAGTGGCTAGTGGTCCTTTCTCTGTCACCTTCCCAGGGCAACTTACCCAGCACTCTCTCCCCTAATCCCCCTAGTGCCATATATGCATCTTGGAAGGCCTCCACTGAGCTTTCATCAAGAGGTTGCTCCTGGCCATTGATCATGATGGTGCTACATTTCTCCAGGATCTTCTCAGGGGCTCCTTTCATCACCAAGAGGAAGCGTTTGTCATTGGGGTCATCTGTCTCATGAATGGAGAGCTGGGAAGAAGTAATTAAATGAATGTTAAATGGGGCAGGTTAATGTTACTGCCACTTCTAAGAGACCTCAAGAGATGTAATCAATATCTGGAGAGGGAAAATCACCTCTAGCTCTTTATACATTAACCCTCCTTACTGTGAAAAGAGGAGGCTATCAATGCCCTTAGTGTACATTCTAGTCTTCTCCACTGATGGGATCAAGGAGCTAGATCTGGAAGGGACCTTAGAAACCATGTGGTTCAGCTCCTTATTTTATAGATGAAAGCCCAGTGAGATTAAATGACTTGCCTCATTTGGGCCACATAGTGAATGGCTGAGGTAAGGTTTGAATCCAAGATTACTTCTCACAGGCTATAATGACAAGCTATTCAGACCCACAGTGATCTCTAGTGTCTCCCACTAGACTCACTTGGCCTCTATAAAGCTTTAGCCTGGGGTTTCATGAGAAATAAAGAGACCCAAATTGAAGCAGTGTCTCTCTCTCTAAAGAAAAAGAGAGGTCTTTTTAAGTGGTGGCACAAATTTCCCTGAATTTCATACTAGGGCAGGATTATGTACTTCAGGTTAAAAAAATTTCAGGAGCCCAGAGACTTAAATTGTATTAGTTTTCAGCATAGTTACATTTGCCTGAGTCATTTTCTTTTCAAATCACTGTCAATGAAGAGATTCTTACATGGGTGTATTCTGATAGAAAAATTGTTCTACCATGTTAACCATCAAACCTCATTTAATTACATTTTAGGAGGTCAAAGAGGACATTTATATTTGTGTGAGGGGAAGGCTGGGGAAAGGAATTTTTATTTTATGGCACAATTCTACTTTGCTGCAGCCTGAACGAGACAGGCATTAGTGAAATTTCTAACACTAAATAGGCTTTTCTCTCGTACTAAAAGTTCCTAATACTTTAGATTCTGATGAATGATTTTCATTCCCATACCAATTCATTCTTCTACCCATGAAGGGGATAGAAGGAGTCAGACTTTGGACACTCCTGAAGTGATGTGTTTTTATTTGTATTTAATTTTAAAATCTAATGTTAGAGAAGTTCCTATGCAATTGGTGCTTAATAAATGTTTGTTGAATGGAGAAACTATTCAACAAACATGTATTAAGCTCCATTCAACAAACATTTATTAAGCACCAATTGTGTAATACTTTGTGCTAAGTACAAGGATAAATAGATAGTTAAACTTGCAGAAAAACCCTTACATTCAAGATTATTGCATTTATTTATTTCACATTTTAGCTTGCAACTTAAGTTTCCTTTTGAATTAAATGTGTATACTAACTGCTGCAAGGCTGATTTCCTGAGATACTGGCAAAAAGACGGCATGGTATCCCAGAACCTCAAATGCATAGAATAGAATCTAGAACCTTCATGGTTTACCCACATACTATCAGAAAGGGCATTTATTTGTTTACACCTAATTTGATGGAAGCTTAACTACTTTTCTGATTTTTGGAATGAGGCAGTCCCTCTGAGAATGAACTCACTATTGCCAGTCATTTAGTCTTTTGTTCTGTTACTGCATTTCACTCAGGAAGAGAGGGTGAGGCTGATGACTGTGCACCTGTGCCTTATTTAAATCCAATTCACAAACAAGTCAAGATATCACCTGTTATATCTTTGGTTTTCAACTCCCTTAGTGCCTCTGATAGTAACTAAGCAATAAAAACCTAGAGACGCTCAAATCCCTCTGTACCAGAAACTAAGACAGTAGAAGTGAATGAATTTTTGCAAGGGGATCTATGTCGTAGTTTTTCTAGATATTCTCCTTCACCTACTGTGCTTCTGGGAAAACAGCCCAAAGTGACCAAGGCCCTAAATCTGTGGAGACATTCAATAAGTGCAGGTAAGAATACCACTAGACTCAGGCTAAGAAATAACATAAAACCCACCTGGAATTTGTTGACAGAGTTAAAAGGGATTTCAACCACTTTTCTGTTTTTTTTTCTTCTTTCTATCACATCACCCATTATGACTTGGGAGAACTTCAGGAGGGCAGCTTCTGAGGCATCTCCCATCACTATTTTCTGGAGATTTTTCACAAAAACAAATAAAACAAATCAAATTGTAATCACAGTGTGGCTCTTCCATGTCATTTAAAATTAACCTCTATTTTTGAATACCTGCCATGTACTAAATATAAGTAGTGAGGAGAGAGGGGGAAAGATGCTTCCCTCAAGGAGCTTATAATCTAATTGAAAACAGAAGATAAATGAATAAAGCAAGATAATAAGGTTAAACTTTGGAACTTCATTGTCTAGACAATAAGTAAGTTTAAAGAAAGATGAGATCATTAAGGCCCAGAGAAGTTGGGGTAGAGAGGTTTCCTATCATGAATCATTTGATCTAGGCCTAGAAACACCAGAATGGATAAAAGGATAAAGATTTTTAAAAAGGCAAAAACCATAAATGAATCATGAAGAAAAAAACCAAGCATGGCATATTGTCAATCAGTTAGTAATGAAACAGTCCTGACTTAAGCTGCACACAGTGGAGAAACAAATTTGGATAGGACAAAATGGAGTTATGTTAAAGAAGAGCTTAAAAACCAGGCAGAACATTAATAATGTAAAAAGACTAATGAATAATTGAAGAGTAAACAGAAGAGGCAGATGAAAAAAATTAAGAAATAGAAACCTAACAGTGGGATGTAGGAAGAATTACCTCACTATGAAACTAAGATCTAGAAGCTCAATTCAGTGACTACTCCAGGAGTCTAGGAAAAATGTAATCAGGGCAAAACTGAAGTTATAAATGAGTGACATTTTAAAAGGAAGAGAAAAGACATTTATGGTCACCCTGTGGATATGGGAAATCAAGGAAAGATTCAAAGAAAACTCCAATCTTTAAGTTTAGGCAACAGGCAAAAGGTGGCATTGGTAGACAGGAAAACTGGGAGAGGACACTGACTTGGAGAGAACAAAATAGCATAAAAATAATGAGTAGTCAAGTGTTTTACAAAAATAGGAGAACTAAAATTAGGCGTCAGCAACCTGAGGTTTTTCTTGTCTCTTGCCAATGACTAGTTCGATATTTTTGGTTGAGTTTTAACCTTCCTGAGCTCAATTTCCACTCTCATTATATAAACTGATTGAAGTAAATGATCCCTAAGGTTATTACAACTCTGAGAAAATAAAAGAAATTGAGTTTGGTTTGGAAATGTTTTCAAGCTAAGTTCCAGTGCTTAGTCAAATGGCAATGATTAGTAATCATTTGTTTGAATGATAGAGATAGGCCTGGACCTAAGATAGGATGGGATATCAGGATCTGGAGAGCATTATCATAGAGTTGATAGCTTAGGAAATAGATAAAAAGAAGTGAGGGTGAAAAAGACACAAAGGCTCAGATAATAAGCTTTGGTAAAATAGGGACATACAGAAAAGGGATGTACAACAGAAAACAGAGTGGGGAAAGGAAGAGGAGAAACCAAGACAGTTTTAACATGGTGAGATAAAGAGAAAATGAAATACATTAAAAGCCATAAGTGTTTACACATTTATCTTGGATGAGAAGAATGGCCCTACAATTGATCTGATCAATTGGTACCTTTATTGGTGAAGGCAACTCCATATTACTAAGGCAGAGTTGCACCTGCTCTCCAACTTCAGAGTTACCTGGGGCATTCCATTCAATTAAAGGTCTCAAATATTTCAAATATTCCTCTTATTAAAGCTGCTTATGACTCAGTTTAATAAATCCAGTTCAATAAGTTCAATAAAGATTTATTAAACACCTATTATGTGCTAGGCATTATGCTAAGTGCTAGGGATACAAAAAGAGGCAAGGGACAGGCTTTACCCTCAAGGAGCTTTTTATCATAGGGAAAACAACATGCAAATATACACAGAACAAGCTATATACAGGATTAAATAGAAAATAATTTTAAAAAGCAAAGAACCAGAATTAAGGGAGAATTTTAGTTGGGACTTGATGGCGAGGTCAGTTCCTCAGCAGAGGAAGAAGAGGATTTCAAGCATGAGGAAGAGTCAGACAGAAGATCCAGAATTGAGAAATAGAGTGCCTTTTTCACAAAGTATATAGGGTGCCAGTGTCACCATATGAAGTCTTCCTTGCTAGGTATGGTTAGCATAGGAATTGATAAACATTAATCTCTGAGGCCAGCAAGAAGACACTGATAGAGATTAGTTTATCTTCATGGTTCCATCTTCTGAGGAGGAGATCCAATCTGAAATCCAAGTTCTATCAAATCTCGGAGACCCATCCTCTGTAGAGATCTCAAGTAGCCTCACCTTGCTATGTTCTGTCAGAAATCCCAGTCATGTCCCTGAGGTTAAAATTTCCCTATAAAATCTACTTCTGGGCCATCCCATGTCTGCTGCCTTCCTTTGGGTAAGTCTGCTATGACAATCTGCCTCTTTCCCCTTCCCCCATGCCAGGTGGTATCTCTCTTAATTCCACTATGTTTCCCAAACCCACTTCTATTCCTTACAGCTAACTAACTTTTAGAGTACCAAGTCCTTTTCAGGTTTTAGTTTGCCAGCTAAAGGCATGCCCCAACTTGGAGTGCTCCTTTTCTGCTGCATAATTGTAAGTTCTATTCAGGAACTTGCCTGAATTTCCCTAAATAATTCTACTTTTACCAAAGAGAATGGTCATTGTGAATTCTTCAAATGACCGAATGCCAATCTTTAATGCCTACCAACATCAGGTGCCTACATTACCCACATCACTTTGGTGCTTGAACCACATCAAATGGATCAGAATATGTGTTGGGGAGTAAGATGTGGTTGTTCTTCATGCTCAAAAAAGACCCCAAATGGCACTCCTATATTGGGATTATGGGGTAAGGTATAAGATGACTGGAAAAGTAGGAGGAGGCAAAACTAAGAAGGGTTTAAATGCCAAACAAAGTATATTGGCTTCTAAAGGCAATAGGGAGCCACTGGAGTTTGTTGAATAGGGACGTGAGAATCGGACCTGTGTTTTAGGAAAATCACTTTAATTGATGAATGTAGGATGGACTAGACAGACCCACCAGCAGGCTATTTTGCAGTAATCCAGAAGTAAGGTGTTGGGTTATGTGGCTATACTACAGCAGGTACAGTGTCAAAAGAAAAGGAGAAATGTTGCAAAGGTAAAATTGATAGACTTTGGCAACAGATAAGATATAGTAGGTGAGAGATAGTGAGCAGCCAGAATAACTCCTGAGTTGGGAGTCTGAGGGACTGGGATGAGGATAGTGTTGCCCACTATAGCAATAGACAAGGTAAGGAGATTGGGAGGGTTTAAGGGGAAAGGTATCAAACTCCTTAAGGAATTAAGGGAAGTAACCTGAGCATCTAAAGAAAACAGCTATCAGAATTTTGATTGGTGATAGATATGAAAAGCATCAATCTCAAAGGAAAAGAGATTACTGGGGAGGAAGGGAGAGAACTTGAAAGTGGCAATAGGGAGCTAGAAATATTCCAACTTCCTGACCTCAACCAGAAAACCAAAGAAAATGAGAGTAGGTGCTGAGAGTTCTGGAAAAGGTCACCAGAGAGTGTGTTATCAAGGGAAAGGTAGATTGCAGCAAGAGTTAGTAGATGGAAGGAATGTGAGGGGAATAAATTTAAGGTGGAAGGTAAGTTTATTACCTATAGAACAGGCATTCCAGAGGGTACCTTGTAAAGGATGGAGTTAGGATAAAGCTTTGAGTAGGGGGTTGAAATGAAGAAGATGGTACAGAATGTTGGACAGAGTTTGGATAATGACATATAGAAGTTCAGAAATAAGCAGAAAGAGTTAAAAAAAGAAGTTTAAGAGGTGAATAGAAAGCAAAGAAAGAAACCTGTTATATAAAGGCATATTTACTTGTGTCCCTGCTCAAGATTCCTTCCCTCCTTTTGCATTCTAGGACCAAAAACAAACCTTCATAATTAGCCATTCATAATCCGATTTTCTAATCTATCTATATTTTCTGGCTAGTTAATTAATACTATAGCTAAAATGGACTGCTTGTGGCTCCCCTTAAGCATCATTCTCTTTTCCATGTTCTTTGCAACAGGTCATCTGTCTCTCATGCCTGAGACTCACTTTCTCCTCAACTCTTGCCTTTTGTTACTCTTTGCTCCTTACAATTTTCATCCCAAGAGCAAACCATAACAAGAGATATTTCCCTATCCTCAATTTGCTAGTGTTTCTTATCTAATTACTTTCAACTCCTACCTTTTGTTACTCTTTGATCCTTACAATTTTCATCCCAAGATTGATTCATAACTAGAAATGTTTCCCTATCCCCAATTTGCTAGTGTTTCTCATTTAATTACTTTTCATATTAACCTTTGTGCATGTAGTTTTCTCTCAGTTGAACATGAGTTTTGAAAGGCCAGGCACTATGTATGTCTGATTGCCCTAATGCTTAGCATATAGTAAGTGCTTAATAAATGCAGAATAAATGGTTTGAATGAATTGCACTTTTGAGAAACAAATAAGACTTATACATTGTTTCAATACTAGAGAACAAGGTCATAAAATTTCCTTAAAATTTGATATTGGATTCAACAGGAACTACAATGACTCTTGTTCAACCTACTACACTACCTGAAATCAGTATTTTCTGACCTCCAGTTTTTCCAGTTTTTCTACAAAGCCAAGTGGAATGAAACCAAGGTATTCCTTTGTTGCTTGGCTAGATAACATGTTGGCAATCGAAACTTGCTCTTATCTATAGTAGAAAGGGAAGAAAGACAGCAAGATTACCTGAAGATTGGCTTTGATGTCATACCTAGGAAAACATAATCCTTACCTTCATGATGGGGACGCTTTCTTGTCCTGATTTGAATTCAGCTCGGTTGCACAGCATTATAATCTTGGATAAGGAAGTCCAGGTTGCAGAACTTTGGTCAAAGATCTGGTCTAGAAAGCGAGACAAAGAATAATGACATACAGAAGTCTATTGTGGTAGAAAAGAGAGACTTTGTATGTTCATAGGGTCCAAATAAATCTCAGAAATAGCCTGCTCAGTCCATCAGAGTTGGCATTAACTTCCCATGCTCACCACATCCTTGATATTACTTCCAAAACCTCACCTTTTTGATATTCACTTGTATCAGCCTGATAAATCTCATTGTCAAACCATAGATGGGCCACAGTCATTCTGTTTTGTGTTAGGGTCCCAGTTTTGTCAGAGCAGATAATGGAGGTGGAACCCAGAGTTTCAACTGCTTCCAGATTCTTCACCAGACAGTTCTTCTTGGCCATCCGTTTTGCTGTCAGTGACAGACTCACCTAAAAATGGAAAAAGAAACATAATCCCCAGTGAAAAGAGCTTTTGCTTAATCATTTCTGTAGAAATCTCACTTTGACCTATCTTTTATAAAAAAAATCATGCTCAATATTTGTAACTAGATGAAGGAGGGTAAATAAACAGTCATAGTTTTTATATAGAAAATTAGCATATTTATATTGGTTGAATGCCAAGAAGCTTTTCTTTTTTAAAAAACAAAAACCTAATTGTGATTCTTTCTTCTTTTGAATAAAGTGATCCACAATGACGTAATTGCAAAGGAAAGATCATTATGACTGTACCATATGGATGAAAATCATCATTTGATCTTGTTCACCTTAAACAAACATGTCTCTTTCTAGAAAAATTGGAAGGAGCTGTCTGCAAAAACTTGTGCCCAAATGAAACTCCTAACACACTCATCTCATCCTCTAGATCTTTAAGGAGCTATTGTGTAGGTTATTAAATACACGCAAGTTTAATATCTTCTACACCTCAGTGTCTAGGTCAGGTAAAGGTAAGAGATCATCATAAAGACTGCTTTCGTTTTGCTTCAAGGTAAAACTAGAGCAGATAAACATATACAAAAGGTTATTTTAATAATATTTAATAATAAAGGTTATTCCCCTTTAAAGGGGAATTTGTATGTTAATGATCTTTGATTCTAATGATGAACCTATCTAAAACAATACTGTATGCTCCTCTAACAACCAACATATATTTAAGACATTTAAGTTTTGCCTGCCAGTGGGGAAAGTATTCTTCTTTGAAATACTGAAATAACTTGTTAATATGCCAACTCATGTTGGGGCTTGTTATTCTGTTAGAAATATAAGGATCAAATAGTAGAGTAGGTATGACATCATGGACTTACAGTGACAGCGGCCACCAGACCCTCTGGTACATTGGCCAAAATGATGCCAATGAGGAAGATGACAGCATCTAGGACCCGGTATTTCATGCATATGGCAATGATGAAGAATACAATACCAATGGAAACAGCTACCCCTGCTACAATATGAACAAAATGCTCAATTTCAATGGCAATTGGTGTCTTCTCAAGCCCAACAGATGAAGCTAGTGAGGCAATTCTTCCAATGACGGTACGGTCACCTGTATTGATGACCATTCCAGTTGCTGTTCCTGGAAAGAAAGTATATGGATGACATTCCAAGAGGATTTGCCTACAAGGGGTACAGACTGTTTGAGACTTTGTCTTCATGCTCTGACCTGATATGACTACCAGGTAGGCATTGTCCTGATCTGAATAATTACAAAATATTAGATCACGTGTTGGCATTTTGGGTACAATTCTTTTTATTTTTCCTTAGGGAGAAAAAAATCTTGTATGAAGTAGTGGACAGCAGTCCAAGAAATAGTCCAAGAGTAGAGAAGCCTTAATTTTTTGTGGAATATTTATTCCATGTATTCCACCAGACTTACCTTCCAGGCAGGTTGTGGAATAAAAGCCAATGTTCTTCGACTCCAAGGGATTCTCATGAGTAATCTCACTAGAGCGAAACTGAGGCTCTGATTCTCCAGTAAGAGATGAATTATCTACCTGTGAAAGAATAAAACTAAACTTAATAGAAATTTATTAATTATCTACTATAGGGAAGACATAGTCTAAAGTATTGGGGTTTTAAAAAAATAAAAGCACTACCCTGAAGAATATTCCATTCTATTAAGTGTGTGTATAGGGGGGTGGAGGGTAAAAGAAACAACATGTACATTTATAGTAAGCATAAAATTTATACTGACTACTACAAAATAATTTCATGAGAGATTTGAGAAATGTCTAGAATTGGGCACTTTGGCTGTCTTGCCCCTTTGATTTAATATAGTAGTATTGGATGGATCAATAGATTACAGAGAGTAGGACCAAATTAAATGTTCTTTAGAGGGAATACTACATTAATGCTTACCTTACATCCTTGTGAAGTCAGGATTCTGATATCAGCAGGAATCTGGTCTCCACCTTTAATCTCTACAATATCTCCTAAAACCAGTTGCTCTGCAGGGATCTCGCTCTTTTCTCCATTTCTGATGACAAGAGCATTCTGGGAAATGAAAATAAAAAAGAAACTTCAAGCCCTAACAAAGCAAGTAGAATAAAAAGTATTTCTCTTGGGCCTTGAAGGTCTCTATAATGTAGAGGGGGACCACAAAACATCAAGAGAAGAAGATTTGGTATAGTTTGTAGATTTGACAGAGACAGCGGGGTAGGGAGGGAAGAGGGAAACAACTAACTATAGGAATTGATGCTAGTTATAGATACTAGGAAGAATATTAGATTTAACAGTAACAGTAAGTCAAAATCCTGTATTTTAGATAGTGTCCAACAAGTCCAATACCCTCATTCTAAGAACAAAGGTCCAAGGAAGTTAAGGGACCACCTTAAGATCATGCAGCTCGGAAGTATCTGAGGTAGCCAAATCTTCTAGACTCCAAGTCCAGTGTCCTATCTCTGATGCCATGTTGTCTTTGTGTGACTCAAGTTATAACTGTAGCAGTGATGAGCTATATACTTCCTTCCTTTATGCAAAGGGAACATATTCCCTTTCCTCTCCCCCAATTGAGATAGGCAGTTTCTTTGGACACTGTGGAGGAAACTGTATCAGTTTCAAACATAATACAGGAAATCTGCCATTGGAAGACCATTCTGTGCAATATGAAGATTAAGCCATTTTGCCAGCCTCCTGGTGACAACATCATTATATAAAGGCAAAGAGTTGGGGAGAAAAAGGGGGCAGAATGAGTAGAGACTCATTTTTCTAGATGGATATGGTCTCTCTCTGTCCTAGTAAATAGTTCATTAAAAGTTACTGTTTGAACTTCTTAGGTGGCACTTAATGAGTAAATGAAGAACAAAGCAGGCAGAACTATGTGAAGATTTAGAAGTAGCAATTAAAGGGGCAGCTAGGTGGTACAGTGGGTAAAGCACCAGCCCTGAAGTCAGGAGGATTTGAGTTCAAATCTAGCCTCAGACACTTTAACACTTCCTTCGCTGTATGATCCTAGGCAAGTCACTTAACCTTAATTGCCTCTGGGAAAAAAGTAGCAATTAACTGTTTACCATGACATTTGAGCTACTTACCCGAGGAATCATTTTAGTGAAGCTGGCAATGATATTGGTACTTTTTGCCTCTTGGTAATAAGCAAACATCCCAGTGAGGATGACTACCACAATGAGCACACCACCTAAATAGACCTTCAAAAATAGGAATAGGGAACTGTCAGAAAATCAATAAACCAGGTGCCTCAGGGTGAAAATCTATCATAACACAACTTAGGTGCCCAGAGTTTTCTCATACAGTTCAATGGGGAATCATTTCATACATTTTATTTGTCAGGTCCTTTGAATCTCCTCAAGGTTTCCCTAAATGCTCACTAAACTAAGAAAAGAGGAAGCTGGACTCGAGAGGATGAGATTAGAGTTCAAGGATATGGAACTTCTGTTCCTTAGCAACTCATGATGCTTTCCTGTTTCATCTCTGTGGCACAGAAACAGTAGCCATCATTACAACTCCATCCCTACTTCCTATCTTATACAAGTAGAAACCACAGCCTAGAAAAGTCTAGCAATTGGACTCCAATTGAGTTGGACTCCAACTCAAGAGTGATTACTTGGCAGAATCAAGATTGGATTCCATTTCCCTGTCAATCCAAGACTCTGGGTATGAGAACCTTTAACCTCTGGTATATTTTCTATGACAGCTACCAAACACAAAACCATTTCAAGAAGCTTTTTAGGCACTTACATTGTCCAAGGAAGCAGACTTATCCTTTGAAAACTCTATCAGGTATGCAATGAAACACAGGACAGCTCCTGCCCACAAGAGGCTGGAGAACCCACCAATCATTTGTTTGAGGAATTTGATGATTTCTGGAGTTTCTTTGGGTGGGCTAAGAACATTGGGCCCATCCCGAGCCAAGATTTGAGCAGCTCTCATGTTAGTGAGACCCTGAAAAAGGAAAGCCAAAAAAATTGATGTTTTAACTCTTAGTTTTGTAGATGCAGAATTCTAAAGAGTGGGGGTTCGTGTTTTGTTTTTGCTGGGGCTTGGAAGGATCCTTCTACTTGGAATGAAAATCTTAATTTTGTGAAGCTTCTAAGTATTTTACAGTTTTTATCTTTGAGGTTTTTTTCAGACCAAGGAAAAGATTAATTTAGATTTTCCCAAAGAGCTATTCTGCATGTCTTTCTTTAGAAAGAGGAGAAAATATCTTCTTGGCAGAAGAATGAGGATTTACAGAGAAGAAATCAAAACAAGATGGGTGAAGTCCAGGAGTAAGAGAACTTGGATTCTCATATTGACTCTGATACCAACTTGGGAACTTCAACAAATTACAGTTTTCTTGGTCCTTAATCTTTTTTTTTAAAATAAAATTAGCAGGTTGAGTTAGAAAGCCTTTGAGTTCCCCCTCTCCCCCCTACGTCTAGATCTATGATTTTTCTAAAATAACCAGGGCTAAAATCAAAATAGTTCTGAGGAAAAAAAAACCTTCTTCTAAAACTTCTCAGTAATTGGTGTTACTAAGTTCTTTTTTTCTATATCTACCCTAGATCATACCCAAATTTGAAATCCTCTCCATCCTTCAAAACCTCACATTTTACATACTCCAAAAAACTATTGCCTTGTCCCCTTAGCCTAATGTGAACTCTAGGTAATTTATTTTTGTCATGACCTATTCAAGCAATTTTGATTATATCTCCCTTGTCTTTATTATTACACGTCTTTACTATTATTATTTTTGTATATATGGTAACCATCTCCTCTCCCTTGCTAGCATATAAACACTGAGGGGAAGAATTATATTTTATTCACTTTTAAGTCTCTGTCTACAGGTAACATACATGTTTAATGTGTTTTTTGAATGAGGAACCAACTCATTAGCTAGTTGGAATACTTGTTCAAGTTCAAGATAAAGATAAGGAAACCTGCCTCATGTCAAGACATTATATCTTAGAAATTCTGTCTTATTTAAGATTTACAATAGAAAGCAGTATCATTTTTTATTGTTGTGGTAGAAAAATTTGGAAGAGATTTGTTTGCCCACCAAAATGGACCTGGTTGTTTGCATCTTTTAATTATATATGGCATAACCACTCTCAGATCGTAAGGTACATAAGGCAAAAAATGTCCTTACTTCAAGCCACTGAAAAGGATTCAAATCCTTCTGTTCCATGATACTATGTTTAGCGATGGTCCTACTCCTTCCAACCAAGCAGGGAGAACTTACATTCCTTACATTACACCTTCCTCTTACAAACCCCCTTAAATACAAAGACAAGAATAATCTTTGTCTAAATAACTGATAAAGTCTATTTCTTTACCAGGAACATTACATCCTTTCCATCATTTAGGGGATCCCTTCCAAAGTTATTGATGACTAAGCCTGTGTCATAGTCAAGCAAGATGAAGGAGAACCAGATCATCAAGAAAGACACTTGGGACACTAGCTTTCCTCCAAGATACTAGTTATTGACACTAACAGTGTTTCCCAATTTTCCTCACTCCCTCTCAGAAAGAGGAGCAAGTCCCTAATATTGGTCCTTCACCCTTTCAGTGACTTACTTGGAGGATGTTCGTTCCATACTTCTCTTCTAATTCCTTAATGCTTAGTCTGTGGTCATCCTAAAATTCAAAAGGAAAAATAGAGAAAGAATTTACATTCTCATGTGACTGAAAAGCAGCTTAAATGAAGTTACTGTATTTCTCACCAGCTATTGGGACAATGGGAAAAAGCTGGATTCAGGCCATAGAATCCCAGAGCAGGAATGGACCTTAGAAGTCATAGATGACCAGAGTCCAAGTCTTGCTTCAGACACCCCAACTGCTGATTGTGTAACTAGGCCACAGGCAAGTTACTTACCCTCTCATTGTCTAAATGTTTAGATTTACCAAGAGATCCCATCTATAAAAATAGAGCTATTTCCATGCTGGCAATTCTCTATCCAGATTTCAGTGTACCCTTCCTCATCAGGAAAAGGCATACCCTTCTTTGTTCCCACCCTCTGTAATTCTTCTATTTTAAAGCAGAATAAACCAAAACTCATTTAGCTTCTTACCCAGTCACAACTACTATAAGAATGAAAAACCATTTATTTTCTTCCCTTACTTTAAACTGAAACTATGTGTGAATGATCTTTCTGATTAAGATAACTAAATCTACAGTGTAAGGACTTCATACAGAAACCATTTAGTAAAGATAGCCTCCAGGCAAAGATTACATCAACCTAATTTTAACATATCATAAACTTAATAATAGCTAACATTTAAAAAGTTCTTCCTTATGTGCCAGACTTTTGCTAAATATTTTACAATTATTATATCAGAACCACCCCAGAAGGTTAGTACTACTATCTTCATTGTGCTGATTAAGATACTGAGAAGAACACATGTTAAACTACTTACTCACCAGGGTCCCAGAGCTCATGAGTGTCTGAGGCCAGATGTGAACTCAGATCTTAGTACCTCCAGGTCCAGCACTCTTATCTCAAGGTCCCAGCTAGTTGTACAAGTACATTTACCTTTTATTTTAAAATTTTCAAAATTTCTCAGGTAAAAAAACCCCCAAAACCTCAGGAAAAGAGGGAGGCTAGTGAAACTTACTCTCATCAGAATTGATTCAAAGAGGAAATAACATTCACACTTGATATGATTATAGAAATCTATCTTACCTTGCAGAAAGTAGGAGGGAAAAGGGATCCGATATGGGTGATTGAAGAGAGGTCATATTAATCAGAAGCAAAACACTTCTGGGAAGGGACATGATGAAAAGAAGGGAGAACATAATAAATGGGAGTGGGGGTGGGATACAATTAGCAATAGTAATTATGAAAGCAAGTTTCTCTATGAAGGCCTAATTTCTCAAATGTATAGGAAAATGAGTCAAATTTAATAAAAAAAGAGACATTCCCCAATGGATAAATGACCAAAAGATATGATCTATGCCCAAAGGGTTATAAAATCATGCATATCATTTGACCAAGCAATACCACTACTAGACCAAAAGAGATTAAAAAAAAACACAAAACTTGTGTGTTTAAAAATATTTATAGCTGCTTTTTTCTCAGACCTGGAAGTTGAGGGGATGCCCATCAATTAGAAAAAGGTTGAATAAATAGTAGTATGTGATTATGAAGGAGTATTATTATACTATAAGAAATGATGAACAGGATACTACCAAAAAAAATCTGGCAAGACCATGAGCTCAAGCAAAGTGAAATGTACTGTGAATGTAATAATAGCAAAGTTTGGGATGATCAGTTGTGAATGACTTTGTAATTCTCAGCAATACAATGATCCAAGACTATTCTGAAGGACATATGGTGAAAAATGCTATCCATAATCAGAGAAAGAACTGACTGTGTCTGAATACAAACTGAAATATATATTTTTAAACTTTTTTTCTTGAGTGTTTTTTTTTTTTGTTGTTGTGTGTGTTTTCTTTTGCAATAACTTTTATGAAAATGTTCTGCACAACTTCACATGGGGTTTCTCAATGAAGGCAGGTTTCTGAGGAGGAAAAGGAGAATCTGGAACTCAAAAATTTAAAAATTAAGAAAAAATTATTTTACATGTAACTGGAGAAAATAAAAACATTAAAACAAGAAAATACCGCAGACATTGAGTTTTTCTTTTGCTGGTATCTACCAAGGGTGGAAGAAGACTTTGTTTCCTATGGATAAAATGCTGTAATTAACAAAATAACGCTGACTCTAATTTGAAGTCTGGATGATAGTGACTTTAATTTTGATTACCAATTACTACTTGCATGATAGTCTCTGTGCCTCAATTTCCTCATCTGCAAAATGCCAGTATTAGACTAGTTGACTGTTAGATTCAATTCTACCTCTAAACCATGTGAGCCCTTGACAGAACAAAAATGCCATGAAAAAAATAGGAGAAAGCTAGGAAATATGCTGAGAATTGCTTAGAATAACTGACCAGATCAAGTTCTTTCTTGAGTTCTTTCTGGTGGTCCTTCTTGCATTGTTTCAAGTGCTCCTTTCTCTTTCCTTTGCCATCACTCTTGTCTGATGGTTCAACATTTGTTTTTTCAGTGTTTTTTTCATTGATCTCAATAGAGTAAATTTCAATTTTTTTCTGAAATGGAAGCAAAAATTTTGTTTCAGTTGAAAACTGGTCTTTTGTGGAACTGGGGTCTTTGAGGCAAAGATAATCAAAATTGGGGAAGCAGGGAAAAAGAAGGAATGTATCAGGACAAGTTTACAAAATCTCTTTGGACTCCCCCTTCTTTCAGTTACACATCCAGAGAAGAAAAGATAAGTGGACAAAGATAAATATCTGGAGTATGCACGAAAAAATAATTTTCCTTCTTTTAGCCCCAACGGCCACTTCCTTTTTCTTCCCTCTTCTTAAGTAAGACTTTAGGATTTCTTTGCTATTTCTTAAGATATTGGGCCAACTTATAGACTCACAGCAAAATTTCTTTTAAATTGATGTTTAGATACATGGCCAAAAGTTTTGGCAGGATATTCCAATCTTAGGCTAGTTTAGAAAAAAACATAGTTCCTTAACTCTACACAAACTTTCCAATGAAGGGAAGGGAACAAGTTTTTATTAATATTATGTGTCAGGCACTCTTCAAAAGACCTTTATAAATATTATCTTATTTAAAGGTGTCCCAGATCCTTCAGATGCTTTCCTTTGACTAAAAAAAATCCAGTTTAGAAGCTAAGATTTTACTATGAAATCCAAAGGAAAAAAGAGACCTAGGTAAGGTGAATTGGAGAAGTTAAAAGAGAAGGCTCCTCAGGACCATGATTCCATTCTTCTCCTCCAGCTCTTTCCAGTTACCAAGTTTGCTAAGGTAAATTTATTATTTTTTCTCTCCTCATAATAGAGCTGGGCTTAGTTATACTAAGCCTGAGTTTGTTTTTTTGTTTTTTTTAATTTAAAATTTGTAGATACTTGGGTTGGGGAAATTGATATGGGAATAATCTTCTTCAGCTCTGAAGAAACTAATAAAATCAGAAGACGTAGAGATTCTAATGAACAGATTTCAATTCCTTATTCCTAGCTTTCTCCACTTTGTAAAATCCCCCCATCCCTCATTTTCCCTTGCCTTTCCCAACCTTCGGGACTTAATTGCTTTTTCTAGATAAAGATAAAGTATCCTTAAGATGAGGTAGGCAACTGAAGCAGCACCAATTTACCACATTGATCTAATCCCTGTCTTCCCTGACCAGCCCGACTGTGGAGTAGGAATTTGAGATAGGGTGCAACACAATATATACCTTGCCCATGAATGTAGATGTTGAGAGTCCGAGCTGAGGTGTTACGGTGCTGTCCCGGGCAAGGGAGCAGTAGAAAATTCAAGGAACTGAGCCGCAACTCAAGAGAGCTCCAAAGAGTTCGGCGATCAGGTCACAGGAATCCAAAGGTTCGAGTAGGAAAGTTGTCCAGTCCGGAGGACCGAGCCAGTGTTATCTATGGGATGACATCCTGGTAAGTTGAGTGTACTGCTCCCTGCGAAAAAGTGTCCCATACCTTCCTTCTTGTAAAGCTACCGCTGGTCCCCTCCCATTATTATGTCTCAGGGCTGGTCCAATCTGCTCTCTGCATTCTCTAAGGTGCAGAGAATAATACCACAGATAGGTGGAACTCTTGACCTAAAGATATAGAATCTGGAGTTCAGGACTTCTTGGAGATGAAAAGTAGAGGGAGGAAGGAACGAGTTCTCTCTCCTTCAAAATGAAATAAAAACAAGAATAAAACCATAATTTAAAGCAATATCTAGAAGTTCCATTTAAAATAATTGTGAAGAACATAAAATACTTGATATAGCCCAGTTGTAGATCTCAAAATGTTTTTTTATCTTAATCAGAAAGATCATTCACACATACTTTTGGCTTAAAGTAAGAGGTAATCCCAGTCAGCAGCTGGGGTGTCTAAAGCAGGACTTGAACCCTGGTCATCTATGACTTCCAAGGTCCATTCCTGCTCTGGAATTCTAAGGCTTGAAAGCAGCTTTCTCCCATTTTCTAATGGCTGGTGAGAAATACAATCATTTAATTGAAGCTACTTCTCATTTACAGGGTTCTTTCTCTTTCTATTTTTCCACTTGAATTTTAAGATGACCACAGACTCAGAATTAAGGAATTAGAAGAGAAGTATGGAATGAACATCTTCCAAGTAAGTCCCTGAGAGGATGAAGGACCAACATCCTCTTTCTGTGAGGAAAGTTGGGAAACACCTTTAGTATCAATAATTCACTATAGCTCCTTGGAGGAAAGCTAGTGTCTCAGGTGTCTTTGTTTATGTGCTTGATACCTGGTTCTCCTTGATGTCCCTTGACAGAGACACAGACTTACAGACATCAATAACTTTGGAAAATCCCCCAAATGAGGGAAAGGATGTAATGCTTCTAGTTAAGGACTAAATTTTATCTCAGTTGCTTAAAGAAGGATTATTCTTATTTGTGTCCTATTTTTTTTCCTTCTGTTTTTGTTTTAATTTTTTAACATGTATAATCATTTTAAGAGAGAATTCATAGCTGGGTAATATCCCATCTAAAGTAGATAGAAAAGACCTGCTTTAGCAACCTCTAATTGTTATGCTACAGTTCTCTTTAACTGTCATGACTCAGTTTCCCTACACTAGTTTCCCTTGTCTCAGTTTCTTTAACTGTTCTGTCTCAATCCCCTAAGCTGTAAATCCTCCTCTGGTCCATTAAGACTGAGGACTATTTGCTCTAAGGTTATAAATTGTTAGCAAGATAAACAAGAGAGTAGACCTCTTGATTCTTTTCTGTCCTCAAGAATTCACAATATCCCTCTAAAATATTCCAAGATACCTCACTGATATCTTTATTTCTGTGTATTCAGACATCCTGTCTCTGGACTTTTAGGATTTATGGCCTCCCCCATCCTGACAGAAGTTTTCCCGCACGCTTCTCACCCCTTCCTTTGTTTAGAGAAAAGGTATTTAAGAAGTTGGGGTTCCCCCATTCATTGCTGGAGGCTGGCGGCTGTATGCTGGATGCTGTCCACTGGATTCTTTGAGATGACAGTCTCCTCCAGCCCTGGGACCAACATGGATTCCTTGGTCCCAGTATATCTTTATCTCTGTCTGACTGGATAATTTGAGACGAGAGTCCTGTCCAGTCAATTATACTCTCCCATTAATAAAATATTTTAAAACCTCTCTAATCTCTCTCCTGCCTCAGTTTCTCCGGCATTACATTTTGGAGGTTTCCCTCCTTGGCCCCCCCAGATGACAGAAACTGAGAACTGGATTAGAGATTAGAGACCTCTCCATCTCCACCTAAGCCTGAGGAGGCTTAGGACCTGGGTCTATTACTTGGGAAAAGACCTCCAGAGCTTCAGGGGAAAAGGAAGCAGTTCTTTAGCTTCAGTGTGGCCTACAGTGGAAAACAAAGTAATTTCCACATTTGGGAGAGTTAAGTCTGTCTGGGTATCTTTTGGAGTACCATCTGGTTCTGGTTCTGGTTATTCTGGTTCTGGTCTGGTCTGTTGCTAGCAACCTGTGGTCTCAGAATAAATACCGATGGGTTTAAAAGTTCTGAGACGGGTATTTTCTGGGATGCTGGAAAATATCCTCTGGATATGTGTTATATGTTTGTTTAATGTTGTAACTGTTTAGTCTGTGTGATGTGTTTTCTAAGTTCTGTGTGATTTGTCTGTTGGTTGAAAATTTTTTAAGAACAACGTTGTAACTATGCTTAGTAAAATGGAGCTCCACGTGTGTTTGTGTGTGTCTGTGTTAAAAGTTAGCAAGCTTGTAAAAGATAAGAATTCAGCCTCTGTGTTGCAGTCTTGAAAATATCAAGAAGTTTGAAAAATCTTTCTCTCTCCTTCTATCTTTGGCTGACTATAGCTGTCTTGTGGGGGAAAAGGGAGAAAAGGAAGAGAAGGGAAAAAATAAAAAAAGAAAGAAATAAAAAATAGATTGAAAGGGATTTGAAAGTTTGGAAAGTTAAAAAATATATATATAGAAGAGCAGTGTGCTAACATTTAAAAAGAACAATAAAATTCAAGCTTAGCCTGGCCTGGGCAATAAAAAGCTCTGGAGATAAGATGCTAATAATTGTTGGAAGAAATGTGGCTGGGGGGGAGGGGGAAGAAAAAGAAAAAAACTTTAAAAAACATCTATATTAGTTTGATTCAGTTTGTTACCTTCTGAAATATATTGAGTTATTTGTTAACATAAGTTATACTTTAAATCCAGGTCTGCTGGACATGTGTGGGTTTTGTGGAGGTTTGGGCTATTCACTATAGTGTGAATCTTACAGGTTTTGAAGGAAGGACTGATTGGTAGGGGCAATCAGAGTTTTACATGGTTTTAGGAAAGTGAAAGACTTTTGGGAGTATGTGAAGAGGTGGGGGAGGGAGCCACCCACCCCCACTGCCTTCTGCTACTTTACCAAAGGGGTATCTGGTAGGAAAGTTCTTTAAGGAGATTGTTCAAGTATGTAGCCAGGGAAAAAGATAAAGTTGGAAATGGGTGGATTGGGAAGAAACCTGATGTTGGGAAACTGATGGGCTAAATCTTGAAAAGGATCCCCATGTAGGAAATTGAATGGGGAACCTGAGGGAAGTTTTTTCCTAGGGGGCAGGAGTGGGGGAAGGGTGCCACGTGGAATCCCCTCCTCCCCTCGCCCTTCTAAGTGTGTTCCTGCCGGTTTTTTCTTATGGATTACGGCCAGTGAAGCAAACTGTGATTTAAGGACATGCTTTCTTTTAGGTTAATTGATTGAATATTTGTTTCTTGATACAAATGTTTTCTTAAGGAATATGGTCATAAATGTGATCCCTACGTTCATACGAATATTTCTAAAAGCTTAATTGCTATTTTTAACAAAATCTTCTTGAATTCTTTTATGTGGAATTGGGTATTCTGTATAAGTTTAAATTGATTGTATTGGGTCATCCTGAGGTTATTTAAATGGCCTCTGAACATAATAGTTTTTTTCTTTGTCCTTTTGGAAATGTTTCTGTTATGGACAACATGTAATTTGGGATATTTTTCTATGTATTGGGTATTTAAAAAGCAAAATGATTTGTATGTATGTTCATTTATGTAACATCTACCTGGATTTGATTGTTCTAAGTTGTGAACTTACTGAGAAAAATTTCTTTCTATTATTACTGTAAAGTTATGATAAATCTTTGTTTAGGGGTTATCAGAAATTTGATTAATGGAATCTGTTATTGGAGGCAAAATTTCTTGGGTTTATAGTTAATTAGTTAATGCTATTTGGGAATTTTAAAGCTCCACCCTCTGACAGTTACTGAGACGATTGATTGGAATAAAAGTGGGTTAAGACTATTTTATTCTGTATGTGCTGAAAGTTGTGTTTTAACTGTTTGTGTTATGTTATAGTTATGTTCTTGCATTTTTTCCTTCTGTAACTGATCTCTATGATCAGAGCAATGGTCAATAGAACTGTTAATGCAATTCAATTATGTCATGCCTTGCTATTTTCAGTCTGGTTATATGTAATCATTGTATCCTAAATGCTTGAGCAACTGATTATTTCCCCTGGTCATCTGTCTGTTATTGGATATTTGTGTTTTGTTTCTTTAAGGTTTCTACATGATAAGAGGACAATTAATAACGGTCTGTAAGACTGCAGCCATTTGCCTGGCCTGTAAAGCAAACTCATCTCTTCACATAGGAAACAATTTATTTTGGCCTCCTCATATTTTGCTGCAGTCTGGTGAACTGAGTCTTTCTATCTGAGACTGATCTAATCTTTATTTGTTAGATTTGTGTTTTTTTTTTTTTCTAGATTTTGATCAAATTACAGATATTGGCTTGCTTCTGAAATCTGGATCAGCTTTGATTGTCAGCATGATACACCCATTCTGCATGGAATGAGAGCCTCATCACTTCACAGCCTGAAGCAGCAGTTTTTTAAATGAGAGGATGGACTGGACCCTGAATCTAGTGTACTTTGGACTGATATGAGGGACTTTGGAAATGATTGATGACTGTTAAACTTTGCCTGAATCATCTATTACTGTGTGTTTAAGATTTGGGATGGGATTTGTTAAAAACTCTATGATTATTGCTGTTATGTTTGAGGGATTTTTAGGAAATGCTACTGTACTAATCTGTGATGGATAGGGATTTTGATTCACTCTTGGGATTTATGTGGGGAATCCCACATAATTCCTTTCCGTGAGAAAAAGAAAAGGGGAGGAAGAGATAGAACATTGGAGAAACTGTTGTATTTTTTTCAAAATACCTGAAAGAATGGGAACCCCTAGCTCCTATTCACTTTGCCTTAGGCATTTCTGCCCCACCCCCTATCTCACTAGTTCAGATTGAATTTGGATGTTTTATCTTTAGAATCCCTTATTTTGTTAAACTTGCCGTGGCAGACTCAGTTTTTGGGATTATTATTTTTTAGAAAAGTTTTAGAAATCAGACACCTGTTTTGGGACTGGCAGTCTCTCTAATCTGTTTTTCCATTCCTGTAACCCCAGTTCATTAAGTATTTCAGCATTTCAAAGGACCTTGAAGTTTGGCCTGAAGCACCTAAAAGGTTGGGGGGGGGGTTTGCCTGCCTTGATGGTCTAAGTGTGCATAATCTGCAATCTGATCCTTTCTGCAGCCCTGTCTGTTTCTCTGGGCAGGGACTGGTGGAGCTACTACAAGCTTCATTCTTCCCCTATGGAGAGAGTTGCCTCTCTGAATGAGCCCATGACCCCTGCTGCTAGTTAAGTGCACAAATGACCACAGACCTAACTGTCCATATCAAACTGGATTCTCTGGTTGAGATGGTGCTCCAGAATTGTAGAGGACCTGACATGCTTGCAATAAGGGAGCCTTTGTACAGCTGTTAACTCTGGGGTTATCAGGGAGAGACTTGCTCTTGCCACATGAGTCCTTATATTTTTCTAGTTTTATTTTGGGTTGGTTAAAATTATGGTGCTAAGACCTCCTGGGTATCTAGAGGAAGGTGCTAATATTCAAAGGTTTGAATATTTAGGAGAGAGTGTGTGGAATATTATGCACAGTTCTCTTTAACTATCCTGACTCAGTTTCCCTGCACTAGTTTCCCTTGTCTCAGTTTCTTTAACTGTTCTGTCTCACTCCCCTAAGCTGTAAACTCTCCTCTGGTCCATTAAGACTGAGGACTATTTGCTCTAAGGTTATAAATTGTTAGACCTCTTGATTCTTTTCTGTCCTCAAGAATTTACAATATCCCTCTAAAATATTTCAAGATACCTCACTGACATCTTTACTTCTGTGTATTCAGACATCCTGCCTCTGGACTTTTAGGATTTATGGCCTCCCCCATCCTGATAGAAGTTTTCCCGCATGCTTCTCACCCCTTCTTTTGTTTAGAGAAAAGGTATTTAAGAAGTTGGGGTTCCTCCATTCATTGCTGGAGGCTGGCGGCTGTATGCTGGATGCTGTCCACTGGATTCTTTGAGATGACAGTCTCCTCCAGCCCTGGGACCAACATGGATTCCTTGGTCCCAGTATATCTTTATCTCTGTCTGACTGGATAATTTGAGACGAGAGTCCTGTTCAGTCAATTATACTCTCCCATTAATAAAATATTTTAAAACCTCTCTAATCTCTCTCCTGCCTCAGTTTCTCCAGCATTACATAATGTTTAGAAGTTTTAAAATGTGTTTTTTTTCTGAGTAAGAACTGTTTGATTTTGGTCCTGGTTATCATGGAAAGATCATAGATCTAGAGTTAGAAAAATAAACAAACAAATCTCAGAGGCTAATTTTACAAAAGAGGAAATTGAGGGTCAAGGAGATTGTAATTTGTCCAACATCCCAAGATGGTATCAGAGACAAGATTTGAATCCAGGTCCTCTGACTTCAGGACTCCAGTTTTGCTCTCTTCTCTGTCAATCCTTATAAAAGAAAGTTTTTCCCTTCTCTTTATATAGACATTCAGGATAGCTCTTTGGGAAATTCTAAATTGATCTTTTTCTTGTTCTGAAACAAAAAAAAAAAAAACCAAACAAAAAACCCTCATAGTAAAAAAAAGTATGAAATTATTCCCCACTGACCTATATGAGAAAACTTTGGGCACCTAAATTGTGTTATGTAGATTTTCACCCTGAGGCACCTGGTTTAAAGTGAGTACAGATTTTCTGACATAGTTCCCTTTTCCTATTTTTGAAGCTCTATTTAGGTGATCATCTTCATTGAGATGTTTGCTTATTACCAAGAGGCAAAAAGGGCCAATATCATTGCACTAAAATGATTCCTCTGATAAGTAGTTGAAAATTCCCTTATGTTATAGAAAACACCACTTAATTGCTACTTTTAAATCTTCACATGGTTCTGCCTGCTTTGTTCTTCATTTACTCATTAAGTGCCATCTAAGAAGTTCAACTTTTAATGAGCTATTTACTAGGACAGAGAAAGACCATATCCACTTAGAAGAATGAGTCTATACTCATGCCCCTTTTCTCTCCCCAACTCTTTGTTTGCATATATTGATGTTGTCACCAGGAGGCTGGAAAAATGGATTAATTTTCAGATTGCATAGAATGCTCTTCCAATGGCAGTTTTCCTATATTATGTTTGAAACTGATCAATTTCCTCCAAAATGGCCAAAGAAACTGCCACCCTCAACTGGAGGCGGGGAAAGGAAATGTGCTCACTTTGCTTAAAGAAGTGAAGAATTTAGCTTATCACTGTTACAATTATGACTTATAGAAACACAGCATAGCATCATGCTGGACTTGGAGTCAGAAAGACTTAGCTACCTTAGATCCTTCCTAGCTGCATAATCACAGGGCAGTCACTTATCTTTCTCTGAGCCTCTGTGTTTTCAGCTGTATAATGTGAGAGCACTGGCCTTGTTGACCCTTAACTGTAGAACTCTAAGGTTCCTTAAAGTTCTCAGTCTAAAATCCTGGATTTTGACCTATACCTTCACTGTTCAATATAATATTCTTCTTAGATTTCTATAGCTAGAGCATCAATTCCTGCACTCAGCTATTGTTATATATTATTGTTCTCTCTATGAAGTCTGTAATCCATCCCAAATCTTTAACAATATTTTCTACTTTCCTGTGTCTTTCAGGATAGTAGGTTGAATTTTGGGCTTGGAGCCAAGAAAACCTGAATTGGGATCCTACTTCATACACTAGTTTGTAATCCTGGACACTCCCTTAATCTTTTTTAACCTCAGTTTCCTCATCTGGAAAAGGGAAACAATAGTTATCACTACCTCTTAGGGTTGTTGTGAGAATCAGATGAGATAACATGGATTAAGCACTTTGCAGATCTTAAAGCATTACCTCAGTGCTACTTAAGAGTCTTGTTACAGCTATAGCTGCAGTTTCCTCCTATATTAAACATCCAGACCAAGGGTAAATGAATAAGATGCCATGTCAAGGCCTGAAGTTTGTTTTTCATTTTAATTTCCCATTTTTTTTTTTTGCTTTTAGAGATAGAGATGCCTCTGGTGACATCAATATATACAGGCAAAGAGTTGAGAAGAAAAAGGGGACAGAGTAAGATATAGATTCATTCTTCTAAGTGGATATGGTCTCTCTCTATCCTAGTAAATAGCTCATTAAAAGTTACTATTTGAACTTCTTAGGTGGCACTTAATGAGTGAATGAAGTACAAAGCAGGAAGAAACATGTGAAGATTTAGAAGTAGCACTAAGTGATGTTTACCATGACATAGGTCAAGGAAGTTGAGTTACTTACCTGAAGTATCATTTTAGTGAAGCTGGCAATGATATTGGTACTTTTTGCCTCTTGGTTACAAGCAAACATCCCATTGAGGATGATACCATGATGAGCATACCACCTAAGTAGAGCTTCAAAAATAGGAAAAGGGAACTATGCCAGAAAATCTGTACTCACAGAAAACTGGTAACTCAATGGCTTTATCTGTTGATCATGAGAAATCAGTTGAACTTTTGTCTATATTATAGCAGGGGTAGGTATTTCTATTGTGTTCTTCATTATTGCAATATGCATGAAATACCAGATCCTAGATTCTGTCATCTTTCTCATTGGCATTTTTTTGCCCAATGTATCAGAGAGTCAAGTGGCTGCATCACTGTCAGGCCATGATATGATTCATGTTCTCTGATCTGATCCTTATACTGCTAACATAGGTGTATAAGTCCTAACCTGAGCTGCTATATTACAATTTATTTCAGTATTTTAGAATAGAATACTTTCCCTACTGGGCTGCAATGCTTGAATATCTTAAATAGATTGGGTGTTAGAGGAACAAATAGGATTACTTAGGATAGTTTCAACATTAGAATCCTAGATCTTAAGGTCTAAATCTCCTTGTAGCTGTTGTCTATAGATTTTCAAGTTATTCCTTTTCATTCCTCAAGGAGTTTGATACCCGGCTTACAAGTTTTCTTTTTCCCCCAATTCTTGCCCTCACATTAGAAGAGTTCAACAAATGTCTCAATCGTCCTCAAATACCCTAACTCCTCAGATCTTCAATCCTTCCATGAGCTCCTCCTTCACTTTACCTCAGCTACATACAAAAGTCATATCCTAGATCTTGCCATCTCCATCCATTATTGGTAATAAATAGCAATTTGTATTTGAACCCACGTTCTCTATCTTCTGCCAGTTTTCCTCCATGCCATATATTCTAGCTATCTGGCTCTCTAGCATCTTATTATGTTTTTCAGTATTGTTCAATGAATCTTGTGGTCAAGGTCCCTGTCCATTCAGGCTTGAGGAGAGTAATAGTATAGTGGGAAGAACTGTATCTAGATTGAAATCCTGGCTTTGCAATTTGCTATTTTTGTGGCACTGGGAAAGTCAATTTTTTCGTGCCTCTGTTTTCTCTTCTGTAAAATTAAGACATGGGGTTAGAATCTTAGGGGTTCTTAATTTGGACTCCAGGGATTTTCAAGGGACCCCATGACTAGATTTCAGGGGGTTAGCAAAATTGAAAGAAAAAAAATTACATCTTTATTTTCATTATTCTCTAACTAAATCCTTTAACATTTCTTTCTATTAATATAAGCAATAAACATTCTAAGAAAAAGTACATTGTCTTCACCAAACTGCCAACAGGATCTATAATACAAATAAAGTTAAGAACTCCTGACTTAGATGATCCATGAAATCTTTTTCATCTCAAAATCCTATGATTAATGTATTTAGCCACAATGAACCCTTTTACCTCCTTACAGAAAAACTCTGTAAGCTATGCTTGTAAACTCTGGAAGTCTAGTGCCTTTCTACAAGACATGAAACTCCTCAGTGAAAGATCCTTAGGACTGCTCTTTGCTTCTTATCTGCTTGAGTTCCTCTGGATTTTAGGAAAAGGCTACGTTCTTTTTTCTATACTCACCCTATCCCTTGCCCTCAAATGTTAAAAGTTCCTATTCTAGACATCAGATTGAGTAGCACAAGCTCAGGAATTATACCTGAGAGTCTTGTCCAAGCATCAAGGGCAGAAGGGTAATCTAGCTTTTCAAAAGGGTCCTTCATTAACCAATATGTACCCTTGGATACTATCTCAAAGTTCACTAATTGGTAGTAATGCAGTTCTTAGGTTCCCTAAAAAGACAGGCTGAGGACCTGGAAGAGGCTTGGTAAAATGAAAGTTGTAAGGAAATTTGCATTCCCTAGAACAATTCTTAGACCCATGTTATCCCATTTTGAAAATAATACAAAGGTAACTGATATGGGAAGGTGAAGGTGTGTGGATGTGTAGTAAAGAGCAAGAAGAAAGAAGAAATGATATCATTCCACTTATAGGTATAATGTAATAGAACTTATCCTACTTAGTGGTAAAGGGAAGATGATAGTTTGGGGGAGGTTGGAAAGGTTAGATTCAGGGAGGATGATTGAGAAGGAATAGAACTAGACTCTGGTAATATATGTTAGTGCAATTATTGGCGATCTCAGCTCATATATATGGTCTATACAGACATATCAGAAGTGTACAACACTTCATAGCCACAAAAGAGATGATTCATCCTATTCTCAATATTCCAAGTAAGGCCCAAGCACTTCTCATACCCTCCTAAATCCACAAACAGCTGGATATGCCTGCTAGGAATTATGAATAGGTCCCAACCAGGTATTTCTAGCCAAGTTCTTGTCCAGGTGGCATTAGAACATTATGTATACCTTTCTACAGAAATGGATCCAGGAGGGTCCAGGGTGCCCACATTTGAAGAGAAGAAACCAAAGAGTCAGAAAGGTTAATGAAGGAAGAAGAGGACTTCCTCTAGCTTCTTGTGAGTAAAGAGCTTTGTGGGTCAGGACTATCCAAGACACACATCCCTGAGATTTCCCAACACAACTTTCTCTGAATCTGTGCTTTTCCCATCCTGCTGTAGACACTTCAGAGCCTGTCCTATCATGGAATCCAGCAGAGACATCAGGTCAACTCAACCACAGACAGCAGCAACTCCATGAGTCTGCAGCTGCCTGCTGCATTCACATCAATCAGACTGAATCTCTTTGTTGTCCCCACAGATGCTTCCGTTGGCCCCAGATTCTTCTGCTGTGCCTAGCATGAACTCTGGTCTGGGGATTCTGATGTCTGCTTCAATCTATATGTGATGAAGGTAATGAAACAGCAGGGGAGACCAATGGGAATGCCCATTCGCCAATTTTCATTTCCTCTGCTTTCCCTGAAAGCCTTCCTGAATTTTATGTTTTTAATAGTTAATGGGTGGCCAAACACACTCCACATAGTAGAAAGGCACCCATGACCCATTTGTATTTAGTGTAGAGGTTTTGTTGTTACATCATGGATCCAGAGAACTAGAGTGGGACAGAACATCCACTCTAAGAGCTTGCATCCAAGGATCTCTTAATTACTCCCCCTTTATATCACAAATCCACAGTTTATTGGGGAATGGCCTGTTTTGCATAATGCAGGTGTCCTTGAGGATCATCTAGATTGGTCTATTATTTTACAAATGAGGAAACTGAGACCTAGCATATTTTATGGCTCTCCCCAAGTCCAAAAGGTAATCAATAACATATGCACCAAGTGGTATAGTGGAAAGAGAGCTTGACTTAAAATGAATCAATATGGAGATTTAAATATTCCCTGTGGGATCACTGATAAAAGCATCCCATCTCCTCTTTGATCTCTCATTTCCTCATCTGTAAAATGAGAATAATATCTGTAATGTTTACTTAACAAGGCATCTAGGTTGCACAGTGTATAGAACACCATCTTAGAGCTAGGAGCCTCATCTTCCTGAGTTCAAATCTAGTCTCAGATACCTGCTAGCTATGTGACCCTAGGTAACTCAGGTAATCCTGTGTGCCTCAGTTTCCTCATCTGTAAAATGAGCTGAAGAAAGAAATGGCAAAGCATTCCAGTGTATTTGCCAAGAAAACCTCAAATGGGGTCTTGAAAAGTCAGACACAACTGATTATGGCTGAGTAATAACATCACCTTATTTAATAGGATTGTATGTGTGTGTGTGTGTGTGTGTGTGTGTGTGTGTGTGTGTGTGTGTTATCACAAAAGTCTCGGTATAGATTTAAGCATTAGTAGCTTAGGCCAAGATTCAAACCTTAGATCCTCTGATCTTATTTTTCTTCCTCATTTCACTATACTATGGACAAGCCAAAGGAAATCTTAAATTGTATCCGTCATTAAACCTCAGGACTATCCTTTTCTGCTGTTAGGCTTTAATTGTTCATAATCCTGAACTGGAGACTATTCAGAAAATGAATCTGCTCCCTCCTCTAACTCCCTAGTCATAATCTCATAAAACTCTACAAAGCCTGTTAGAAAAAAAGGTTTCAGATTCTCCCATGTGAATTGATTCTGGATTCTCTGTGCTGATTGAAGGGGAGCAATGACAAAGAATTATCTTTGCAGTCTTGGAATATATTATGGGATCATTTTGACAGCAAAAAATAAGGATAATAACAGTACTTACTTCTCAGAGTTATTATGAGGTTAAAATGAGATAATATATGTAAAATGCTTTGAAGACCTCAAAGTGCTAGCTATTATTATTAAAATGTATTTTTATTAATTGAAAAAATCATTTTCAAGTTTAAAAAAATTAAAAAGCCTACATATGATTCTTATCATCAGCTGATAGGCTTTATTTAATTGCTCTTGCATAGTCCTGAAGAAATGGGGAATTATTTGGTGGCCTGACGTATATGAGTCTAGCCTGCTAGTGAGTTGATCAATTCACAATAATTCCCAAATATTTATGAAATATCCTACCCATGAAAGATATTGATTTGGAAAACTAGGAGGAATTCAAATATCTAATTGGGGAAATTAGTTGCATGCACATAAAAAATAAACTACGAAAGTGTCACACACATCCATCCCTAAAGAGCATTTTCCTAAATCAAAGTCATTTCGGCTCATCACATTTCTCCAGGTGGCCTCTAATTTTTACTTTACAGATGCGTAAAGTGAGGTCTAGGTAGTGCAGACAAAATTAGAACATTAGTCCTCTGGTCCCGAGTTTTCTGTTCTTTCCAATGAATGGAGGAGGCGAATTTTCCAGGAAAAAAAAAAAGCATGGAGCCTTGATTTTAATTTTTTCCTATTATTTCTCTGTTGGCTTGGCCCTCCTACTTAGCTGGAACTTTAGGCAGGTGTGTTCATTTAAGAGCTACTGCTTCTTGGCTGTCTGACTGCCAGTTGAAGACATGGATCCCAAGATCCCTGCACATGTTTTAATAGGGCAAGGTGTTTGCCTGCAGGCAGCCATGAAATTGACTGTATGTTTCTGGAATGTGACATGCCTTCTGACGGCAAGCACCCAATGAAATTCAGGGGAGGGCCACCGAATAAGCTGAATTAGTGGACCTGGACTGTCAAAGGCTGCACAATAGTCTCGCTGGTTTTGTGGATGTTCATTCCAGTTCCCCCCACTCTATGCTTTTAAGGCCTGGACTTGCAGAGCGGTCAAACACCCAAGCAGATGGTGGAATCAAATGCCTTCACCCTAAGGAGAGATCTCACAAGGTACTTACTGATGAACTCCACAGTATTTAGCTTAGTTCTGAGCATTGGGTAGGTGCTTAATAAATCCTTGTTACTTTTGCTTGTGAGGAAAAGCAGCTTCTGGGAGCTGCTTAAGCTTTTAGGTGTCTTGGAGATTTCCTTGGCTTGCTCTGTGGCAAGTACACCTACACTGACCTTTCTCCTCACAATGAAGTCTTTCTATCCCCAGGGTAGAGTCTGCATATCATTTGCTTGGTAAAGCACCTGCCTCAAAGGCTATAATTAAATAATAAAATGAACTGAATCCATGATCTGGCCATTCAAAATGCACGTTAAATTAGAGTCCTCCTATCCACTCCCCCTCAAGCCTGATCTTATTTTCTTTAGCTAAATTTCAATCCAGTTCCTCCTCTGGGCAAGTCCCAGCTTCAAGGAGTGCAGCTGGATGTATCTAGCTAAGGCAGATTAAATTATTTTTGAAATCATCTTGAAGTTCTTATTGTTAGTAAAGTCTTTGATTATTTAAAGAAATTTTGGAGGTTTTGGGCTCAGGAGCAACCACCAGACATCTAACAGAGTCAGAGAAATATCCACTTAATTATATTTCAAAAGTTGGTAAAGGGGGCTTCAGAACATGTGGTCAAAAATGTCCTTGTCATGAAACTCTGAGGAAACCAAATAGGAAGGATTGAGCCTCACTGGAACTTTGACTTAATCTTTACCCCATATTTGAATGCAGAAAATTCCAATAATTCCCTATTTTTCCTGATACTCATTAGGTTCCTTATCTTCTTCATCATATATCTGACTGATATAGGAAAGACAATAATCACAACAAATACTTTGAGTAGTCTTACAAGGATTGATTTCAGTGTCTGATTGCAGGTCTGGGGGAAATTTGCCAATGAATGTGATACCAAAACTAAGATGAATGTTCATTATAATCCAAAGTGGAGTAACCACAGAAATGTAGTGTTCATGTCTACCCCAAACCTTTCATTTTCAACATTCTAGTTATATGTTTATTTCTTAGTTCAAGGTGGGAAGAAGGTAGTAGCAAAAGAGTTATTTGATTCTACTTTTCATTTTCACTTTCTATAAGTGTCTTACTTGGTTTTGCCTCCGAGATAAGTCCTGGATAAGTTCATCCCCTAAAATTTCCTCATTATGGAAGTTGATTCAGCTTTGAAATTCAACCCTCTCTCAGCTTCTTAGCTACTTCTCCCCTCTGATTGTAGATTTGGGAGGTATAGCAATGAATTCCTTCTGAAGCCTTTCTTTATAGAAGGCTCAGAACTTTCCAGCTAAATTCTTATTTACCACCAGCTGTTCTGTTTGGTATCAACTCCAAGAATGACCCTTTGGTACTTTACTTTTTAGTTTCATTTTGTATATTGTCTTTCCTTATTAGGTTGTAAAATCCTTGAGGACAAGGACAGTCATTCTTTTTCTTATTTGTACCCTCAGCACTTGGTATAGTACATTAGTTCTCAACGAATGTTTATTGACTATAGCTTAACTACCCTTTGTGATGTATCAGCAAAGGAGTTATGTGACATGTAGGACTCTGAGATCATGGACGTAGAAGTGGAAGAGACCATAGAGATGATCTAGAATAACTTTTTCTTTTTAAAGATAAGTACATTGAAACCCAAAGGGGTAGGAGGAATTACTACCTAAGATCACACAGTTAGTAAATAGCAGGATTGTAATACAAACCAGGCCTTTATAACTCCATGTCCAGATTTTATTACTCCCCATGCCACATCTCCCCACTTATGCTCCCATAGATTCCAAAAGCCTTTATATGCTACATTAAAAAAATCTCTAAGTAAGCAGTCTCTACAATCTGCCTTGGTCATACATCCCAGTATCTTATAATCCTCATACCCAAAATCTTCCTGTTCTCTATTGCTATAATACATGCCCGTTCTCAGTATGAACTGAGAAGGTTGCTTCCTAGCCCTTCTTGAACAGGGAAATTTTTCATAAACAACCCCCTCCCTATTTCCTTTTACAATGACCCTTTCCTATCTGATACTAATATATTGAAGTCCTGTAGCTTTCCCTTCTACAGTCCAGTGCCCTAAACCTAAAGTCTAATGACAGAGCATGCTCTCTTGTCCAGAGTCCTGTAAGAGTCAGAAACCAGATCCTCAGTCAAAGATCTTATGGCAACTATGCTAAATTGTTATCATTCAGGAGATCAAAGACTGGGGAAATACTGACTGTAGTAAGGTAGCCCCCAGGCACTTTGAGAAGCCTAAAATGAGTTAGAAAAGATAGGCTTTATTCTGTGTTCACTATTTTAATCCATTTTTCCCCCCATCTTACAAAAATAGTAACAATACATGAAAAGGAGGCACAAAGAACAAAGAATAGACAATTTAATCAAAGGTTTCTTGTTGTCTGGAAGACTTACTATACCTCCCCAGGGTACTAGCATAAATTCACTAGCATATTGTTTCACATTATAAATCCTCAGTGACCTATTTTAAAATTATACAATAAAGTCCATAAGGCAAATCCATTATTTTCAATCTAATAAATATTTGATAACACTTATGTACAATGCGCTATACTAAGTGCTGAAGCTTCTAAGACAAAAATGAAAATTCCTGCTCTTAAGGAACTTATAATTTACTGAGACTGCAACATGCCAGTAGATGAGTAAATATATAAATATTGTGAAGAAAATGATTTTCATATTATTATTTTCATGTTAACCAGTATTATGTATGTAATGAATATATGAATCTAGATTTCTCAGAGATACCTTTTCTGTCTCGGGAGTCAGAAATTCACAATGTAGCTTAAAATTATCAATCATTTTGACAATACATTTTTGTATTATACTGTACCTGTATATAAGTGAAACAAATTGAGAACAACAGAAAACTATTTCGATTACGGAACTCTAGTTCAATGCTCTGGAGAAGAGATGATCATGGCTGTCAAGATTTGAAACAAAAGAATTATTGTATGGTCTTCCACTTGTGAACTTCTCTTGGGAAATTACTCAAATCCTGGAAATGATTGTACTCTACTTTCCCCCTTCTTTCTTATTTATGATTTGTATGTAAAAACTCTACCTTATCAGCCATAGATATCAGGTGTTCTTCCCAGGGGAGTTTCTGATTTGTAAATCTTATTCTTTACTATGAAAATGTTCTCTTGGTTCTGCTCACTTCACTTAGCATAAGTTCATGTAAGTCCCTCCAGGCCTTTCTGAAATTAATCTATGTCCTTTTTCTTTACCTTTTAGTTTGGTATTCACTATAGGTTAGCTGAGGTACTCTACTCATGGTGTGAGTTGCCATGTAAGGGATAACAGACTGCGAGAAAAAGAATCCTGGATTGCTGCTACTTGGGCTTGCCCTTTTGTCTATAATGGCTGGGTCCAATGTCACAGTCCCAGGAAGCCAGGCTCTTTTGCAGCAGCACAGGTCATGTCCTAAGCCCTCTTATCTTCAGTGATTGGGACTGGTAATGAGGATCAATGTCAATACCAATGCTGAGACTGGAATTGAAACCAGAACATGAGGACATCCCAAATATCAAACACCTATCATAAAGGACAGTGATTTGATGATTCCCTTACCCCCTTACCTCTTGTATTTATACTTGAAGGTTCAGAACTGTGGACCAGGACACACACATCTCCCCAAATATTTCCTCTCTAGAGTCTGTGAATGTATACTTCAGAAAATTTCCCCAATATACCTAAGAATGAGGAAAGTAATTAGAAGAGATCTGAAAACCTAGTTGGGCAGAGGGTTTTATATGGGACTGCTTACTATGACTAATAAATAATGTAACCATAATATGATAATAATGGAATCCTAGATTTAGAAATCAAAGGGATCTCATAGACTATCTTGTTATAAACTGGGGAAGTAAGGCCCAAAGAAAAAAAATTTTAAATTAAAGCTTTTTATTTTCAAAATATATACATGGATAATTTTGAACTTTCACCCTTACAAAATCTTGTCCTCTAAATTTTTCCCTCCCTTTCCCCACCTCCCCTAGAACCAACTCATCGAATATATGTTAAACATCTGCAGTTCTTTTATACATATTTCCACAAATATGCTGCACAAGAAAAATCAGATAAAAAAGGAAAAAATAAGAAAAAATGCAAGCAAACAACAACAAAAAGAGTGAAAATACTATGTCATGATTCACACTCAGTTCCCATAGTCCTCTCTCTAGGTGCGGATGGTGCTCTTCATCACAAGACCATAGGAACTGAAGGCCTAAAGAAATTAAATAACTTATCCAGAATGTATAGCTTGTAACTGAAAGAAGCAAGATTTGAACCTGTTTCCTTTGAGCATAAATCCATTTCTCTTTCTATTATGAAGATCAACCAGATTAGAAATGAAAATGGAGACCAGTGAAAAAAGAACAGGTTCAAATCTTGCTTCTTTCAGTTACAATCTAGAAGTGACAGAATATAAAATAGCAAATATGAGGAATTCAGAGAAACATTGTAAGAGTTATATGAATACATAAAAAGTAAGCAAAAACCAAGAAAATATTATACACCAATAACTATAAGAGTATAAACAAAATGAAACCAAATACTTTACCACTGTAATGATCAATCTCAGCTTTGAGAAGAAATGAGGAAATATGCTTCCTTTCTTTCCTTGGAGAGCTAAGTATATAATTTTGCATATTTTTTCATATGTGATTACTGTGGCAATAAGTGTTTTTTAAATGCTACTGGGAAAGGCTTACTAGTTAAGTAATTAAGTAATGTCTTAGTGTAGCACATTTTAGAAACTCTTAGTGCCTTATAAACAATTAGATTTCCCTAGAAAACTTCTTTTCTAGGTCTTCTTCTGTGTAGTCTTCAGAAAATAACTTTCAGAAAATATCCATGGCAATATTAAAGTAACTGGGCAAATTAGTATCACAGGTTCCAGAAATAAAACCAAATGTTTCTGTTCCCTCTCCCAGCTACCTCACACTCCTTAATAGTCACTCAAAGGCTCACTCTTTAAATGAAGCCACCTAAATTAATGTATACTATATATGAACTGATGCTAAGTGAAGTGACTAGAACTTAGAGAACATTGTACATGGCAACAAGAAGATTATGCGATGATCAACTGCGATAAACTTGGCTCTTTTCAAGTTTTCAAGTTTTTTGATCCAGGCCAAATAGATAAACCCTTGGTAAATTTGATCAGAGAAAGGAAAGAGGAAAATCAAATTGTTAGTCTTAAAAATGAAAAGGGAGAACTTATCACTAATGATGAGGAAATTAGAGCAATAATTATGAGTTAACTTTGCGCAATTTTATGCCTATAAATTTGATAACTTAAATAAAAAACCTATAAAAATATAGGTTACCCAGATTAATAGAGGAAGAAGTATATTGGTTAAATAGTCCCATTTTAGAAAAAGAAATAGAACAAGCTATTAATCAGCTCCCTAAGAAAAAATCCCCAGGACCAGATGGATTTACATGTGAATTCTATCAAACATTTAAAGAACAATTAACTCCAATGCTATATAAACTATTTCAAAAAATAGGGAATGAAGAAGTCCTTCCAAATTCCTTTTATGACACAGGCATGGTACTGATATCTAAACCAGGTAGGACAAAAACAGAAAAAGAAAATTATAGACCAACCTCTCTAAAGAACATTGATGCAAAAATCTTAAATAAAATATTAGCAAAAATCATCCCCAGGGTAATATACATGAGCAAGTAGGCTTTATATCAGGAATGCAGGATTGGTTCTATATTAGGAAAACTATTAACATAATTGATTATATCAATAACCAAATTAACAAAAACCATATGATCATCTCAATAGATGCAGGAAAAGCCTTTGATAAAATCCAACACCCATTCCTATTAAAAACACTACAGAGTATAAGAATAAGTGGAATTTTCCTTAAAATAGTTAGTAGTATTTATTTAAAACCATCAGTAAGTATCATATCTAATGGTGATAAACTGGAACCAATCCTAATAAAATCAGGAGTGAAACAAGGTTGCCCACTATCACCATTACTATTTAATATTATCTAAGAAATGCTAGCTATGGCAATAAGAGATGAAAAAGAGATTAAAGGAATTAGAGTAGATAGTGAGGAAACAAAATTATCATTCTTTGCAGATGATATGATGGTATACTTAAAGAACCCCAGAGATTTTACTAAAAAGCTATTAGAAATAATCCACAACTTTAGCAAAGTCAGTATACAAAATAAATCCACATAAATCTTTAGCATTTTTATATATCACTAACAAAATCCAACAGCAAGAGATACAAAAAAAAATTCCATTTAAAATAATTATCGATAATATGTGAAGACTGAGTTAGCACCCTGGATACCTTAGAATCAACCGGGGTCAGAATAAGCAAAAGTCCTTGGTTTTTATTCTTGGTCTTTAGGGGTAGAAGTGAAGGAATGGATACAGGAGCTCCACGACCTTCCGTTTCCACCTCTACTGCTCAAGTGACTCTGGCTTGTCTTAGTCCACCCCCTAATCTTTCCCACAATTCTCTGTATACACCAAAAGATTGAACCAGCACAGAATAGTGGGAAGGGCCATTTTCCAAGCATGTGCTAATAGAGTATTATCTAATCGGTAGTTAGCCTTAAGTACTCAGTTGTCTGACCTCAGTGCATCAACTCAAGAGTTTCAGCCCTTTATAATAGTATAAAATATTTGGGAATCTATCTGCCAAAGGAAAGTCAGGAACTATATGAGCAAAACTACAAAACACTTTCACACAAATAAAGTCAGATCTAAACAATTGGAAAAATATTAAGTGCTCTTGGATAGGTTGAGTGGATATAATAAAATGACAATACTACCTAAACTACTCTATTTATTTAGTGCTATACCAATCAGACTCCCAAGAAACTATTTTAAAGACCTAGAAAAAAATAACAACAAAATTCATCTGGAAGAACAAATGATCAAGCCTTTCAAGGGGACTAATAAAAATAATCAAATGAAAGTGGCCTAGCTGTACCTGATCTAAAACTATATCATAAAGCAGTGGTCACCAAAACCATTTGGTAATGACTAAGAAACAGACTAGTTGATCAATGGAATAGGTTAGATTCACAGGACAAAATAGTCAATAACTTTAATAATCTAGTGTTTGACAAACCCAAAGATCTCAGATTTTGGGATAAGAATTTATTGTTTGACAAAAACTTCTGGGAAAATTGGAAATTAGTATGGCAGAAACTAGGCACTGACCCACACTTAACACTGTACACCAAGATAAGGTCAAAGTGGGTTCATGATCTAGGCATAAAGAATGAGATTATAAATAAATTAGAACATAAGATAATTTACCTCTCAGACCTGTGGAGGAGGAAGGAATTTGTGATCAAAGAAGAACTAGAGATTCTTTATCAATCACAATTATTGATTGTTGATCACACGATAGAAAATTTTGATTATATCAAGTTAAAAAGCTTTTGTACAAACAAAG
Source organism: Antechinus flavipes (assembly GCF_016432865.1). Lineage (NCBI taxonomy): Eukaryota > Metazoa > Chordata > Mammalia > Dasyuromorphia > Dasyuridae > Antechinus > Antechinus flavipes. Next base: position 466,898,130 of record NC_067400.1, read on the forward strand.
CTAATGCAGACAAGAGTAGAAAGGAAACAATAAACTGGGAAAACATCTTTACTGTTAAAGGTTCTAATAAAGGCTTCATTTTCAAAATATAGAGAATTGACTCAAATTTATAAGAATTCAAGCCATTCTCCTATTGATAACTGGTCAAAGGATATGAACAGACAATTTTCAGATGAAGAAATTAAAATTATTTCTACTCAAATGAAAAGGTGTTCTAAATCATTATTGATCAGAGAAATGCAAATTAAGACAACTCTCAGATACCACTACATACCTGTCATATTGGCTACGATGACAGGAAAAGATAATGACGAATGTTGGAGGGGATGTGGGAAAACTGGGACATTGATACATTGTTGGTGGAGTTGTGAATACATCCAACCATTCTGGAGAGCAATTTGGAACTATGCTCAAAAAGTTATCAAATTGGTTACCCTTTGATCTAACAGTGTTACTGCTGGGCTTATGTCCCAAAGACATATTAAAGAAGAGAAAGGGACCTGTATGGTCAAAAATGTTTGTGGCAGCCCTTTTTGTAACGGCTAGAAACTGAAAATTGAAAGAATGCCCATCAATTGGAGAATGGCTGAGTAAATTGTGGTATATGAATGTTATGGAATATTATTGTTCTATAAGAAATGACCAGCAGTATGAATACAGAGAGGCTTGGAGAGGCTTACATGAACTAATGCTAAGTGAAATGAACAGAACCAGGAGATCATTATATACTTCAACAACAATACTATGTGAAGATCAATTCTGAATGAAGTGGCTCTCTTCAACAATGAGAGGATCCACATCAGTTCCAATTGATCAGTAATGAACAAAACTAGCTACACCCAGCAAAAGAACACTGGGAAATGAGTGTGGACCACAACATAGGATTTATACTCTTTCTGTTATTATTTGTTTACATTTTTGTTTTTATTCCCAAGTGATTTTTCCCTTCTTTCTAAATCTGATTTTTTTTTGTGTAGGAAGACAACTGTATAAATATGTATATACATATTGTATTTAACATGTACTTTAACATATTTAACATGTATGGGACTACCTGCCATCTAGGGAAGGGAGTGAAGGTATGTGGAGTAGAGATAAAGTGAAGAACTTCCAAGAATGTTTAAATTCATTTTCTGTATTTTATTTTCTCTAGGTCTCTGTGACCTGCATAAGTATGTTGAGCATTAGCCAATATTTACTTAGATTTTAGATATATGTATTTAACCTAAAATGATGACATTTATCACTGTTCAAGTAATCAATGTTTAGACAACTAGTTGCCTGATGTGTGGTTCCTCCCGGAACCAGGGAATCTGCTGTTTTGGGCACAAATAACATTCAATTAAGGGGGGGGCACCTATCTCTTAATGTTCCCCAACCCATAATGTAACCCTTTGTAACTAAAACCTATAAAAATTGTATTATCTTCTCCTAATTCTTTAGTCCTTCTACAGTGAACTCTCTCATTCTTCACAGTGGAATTGCTCATTCTCCTGAGAATTTATTAAATAAACAACTCTTCTGCTTTTTACTTTGAGAGGTCTCTGAGTAGTCATTTTTGGATAGGATTTTCAATCCCTCACAGAGGGAAGGAGGAAAAAAGTTGGAACAAAAGGTTTTGCAAGGGTCAATGTTGAAAAATTACTCATGCATATATTTTGTCAATAAAAAGCTATAATTAAAAACAAAGTTTTTCTGAAATTCAGGGGCTCATAATTATAATAGTATTTCATTACGTTCATGTATCACAAGTCAATCGGCCATTCCCAATTCATGGGCATTCCTTCAAATTCCAATTCTTTGCTTCTACAAAAAGAATTGCTATTCTTTTTATGTCCTTTTTCTCGTGTGTGTGTGTGTGTGTGTGTGTGTGTGTGTGTGTGTGTGTGTGTGTGATCTCTTTGGGATACAGACCTAGTAGCCGTATTGCTGTATCAAAGAATATACAGTTTGGTTGCTTTTTGGGCATAGTTTAAAATTGATCTCCAGAATGGTTGGATCAATTCACAACTCCACCAACAATGAATTAGTGTTTATTATTTTCCTTTTTTGTCATATTGGCCAATTTGATAGGTATAAGGTGGCATCTTAGAGTTGTTTTAATTTATATTTCTCTAGATGAATGCAGTTTTTAAATGAAGAAAATAAAGCTATTTATAGTCACATGAAAAAATGCTCCAAATCAGTATTGATTAGAGAAGTGCTTAGGTTTGACCAAATCAAGTCAACAAGCATTTATTAGACACTTGCTATGTTCCAGTCATTGTATTTGGAATACAAGTTTAAGGGGAAAAGATAATTTCTACCCTCAAAAATTCTTATAAGTATGACAACACATAAAAGGAAGCTGAAAAGCAGGCTTGGTTGCAAGGAGAGGGTATCTGTTGAGGGAAGAATGGGAAAAGTTTGGATCCCAGAGAGGAAGGAAGACATGGCTGTCCTGGATACTTCCTTAAAATGGAGGTTCTCAGAAGAACCAACCAGTTAGAGAAAGAAGTTACAGAAATACAGATTGTATATTACGTATAAGAAGGCCAGGGATAAAATGAATTGACATGAGGCTATTTAATTTATAATGAAGAAAATCAGGAAATGTCCTGAAGAGAAATAAACTTACTTCCCTATTGCCCCAAGGATAAAATAAAATTTCTCTAGATATTTAAAGCCTTTAAAGTCTTTATTTGAATTATATATTCAGAGTTATTTCTTATTGTTCCATCTCATGCAATTTTCAACCCATTTTAACCAGCTTCTTCTATCTTTCACTATCTACATGTTGTTTCATAGTCTTTCCTCCACTAATCACTTTCTTTCCTTACCTTTGTCTTTTAGAATTCCTGGCTTTACAGAAGACACAGCACTGATACCACCTCTTACATTGGTCCTTTACTTATACCCATAATGGTTAGTTTTTTGACATTGAAATTATTTGTTTGTATTTCTTACCTATGTACATGGTGTTCCCTCGAAGTTGGAAGTAAACTTCTTGAGGGAAGAAACTTTTCTTTTTTGTCTTTGTATTCTCAGCTCTTAGTATAGTGCCTTGAACATTGAAAGTGCGCAATAAGTTCTTGATAAATTCAACTAAATACTTGTTTGCAAATAAAACAGACTAGAGGTTATCAGTAATGTACCTGATTAATCAAGCAACCAAAATTTTTTAAACATCTTTAAAAATTTATTTTAATATGTTATACATTCCTTTGTAGCTAATTCTTTTATACAACTTGGCACTGAGTAAACAAGAGTTGAAACAATGTTTACATCTTCCCCATGAAAACATACTTTTGTTTCATTGCTTATGAAAAAATATTTTTACAAGAGCCCATAGGTTTTCTTTTTAAAAGATTTTTATTGATTATCTTTTGTTTTTATATTATTTAAATTTCCTCATATCCTTACTGATCCCAATTCCCAGAAAACTATCCTTCATAATAAAGAATTTGTTTTTTAGAAAAGAAAAATTCAGGAAAACTGATGAATTCACTGAAAAAAAATAACAATATATGTAATTTTCCACACCTGAAAGTTTTTCTTCGTTACCTTTCAGCTCTCTATGTATTAAGAATTAACTTTGGACTCTGAAATCTTGAGATGAAGAGTTTGTCATTTCTTTTCCTTTTGAGGCAATTGGGGTTAAGTGATGTGCCCAGAATCACATAAGTGATCTGGAAAAGTGTCTGATGTTGCATTAGAACTGAGGTCCTCCTGACTCCAGGGCCAATATTTTCTCTTCTGTGCTATCTAGTTGTTTCCTAGGGTCTGTCATTTCAAATGAGACTAAAGGAGAGACTAAAAATAGAGGCAGTGAAAGAAAAAAATTGCCATTCATATTAAAGGGAGGGCCTTTAATACCTTCCAGCTGAAATCTGTCCCTATGTTAAATTATACTGTTCTGATCCAGTCTCAGCTAAACCAGTAAAGCCAGTTGACCTCAGTGCTCTTAAATTCCTACACAAAATTCTATATCTACCCCACCCCTCCTTTTGTAACCTTGTTCTTTTTCTGTTACTTCAAAGGAGTTCTCTGGCAGACTCTTTGCCTGCCCAATCCCCTCACCTCTATCTGTCTTACTATTATCTTTTAGAGAATTTTACTTCTTGTTAATGTGCTAAGCTATGTACTCTACTTCAGGGCTAGTCAAATGTTTTTCATAGTATCCAAGCTGAATCTTTTTGAAGGTGAAGTCTTTTAAAATTTTCCCAATGACTATGATTATTCAAAAATACTTAATCACATGTTACAATTATCATATTCTTGTACTTGCATTTATTAAAATACCTCACTGACTAATCTGATGTGGAATTGTATCTAACTGCAGAATTAAATCTGGATTCTCCATGCTTTTGTGTGTGTGCCCTTTTCTTACTTCTAACTCAACTGTTTTCCTAATACAGGGCAGGGTAGATTCTAGGATACCCAGCAGATACCAGGGTAAGCAAACATTTAGGAAATAAAAGATGGTAAGAGACATCCCCAGACCCTGATCTGGTCATTTCATATTAAATTTCAGTAAGTACCAGATTGCTTTAGGGAAACGGAGTGTGTTCACCTTGATTGCCCCTGGACTTAATAGCTAGAACTCAGTGAAGGAAATAAACATTCTAACATTTCCATGATCCAGAAACATGGCAGAATAGCTGCTTATATTTCAATTGTAGACATTATTGGCAACAATGAATAATTATTTAATTTGATATAAAACACTATCGCCTTATTAATTCTTTTATTCATTCAACAAAAATTTGTCAAATGTGTAGCACATATTCTAGGCAGAGTGGGGAAATCAGACAACCCTTAGAATCATGATAACCTATTTTTAAGATCCCCCAAGTTTGGCTTTATGATCTAATGCTAGTTACTTAACCTTGTATGATCACCCATTCTTACCTCCCCTAACCCTGAGCAATTCCCTAAGAATATAGATTTTATAATAGCTATCAGTCTAACTGTTAAGAGGGATTTTCCTCACCTTCTTAATGAAACAACAGTTCTAGACTTCTACCCCTGTCCTGCTGATGCACTTTTTTGAGTGTAATTCCATACAATTATAAAGGGGAACTCAAAGATGGGGTATTTTACAGCAGACAAAAACAGCTAATTTGAAGACAAAGTATGGATCATAGGGATCACAAATTTCAGTGTTCACTAGTTCCTCCAAAGAGTTAATGTGATCTTATCCTTAAGTAATAGCAAATGCAGGTGACAATACCTGCTAAATGGGAAAAGTTTGATATTTCTTTAAAAGGAAACTATAAATGAACCAAGCAATAGGATCAAGTTACTGTTTTCCCCATGGCTTTCCTCCTTGACAAATAATTCCCAGGATATGGATGGACAGAACAATTCTGGGAATGTATAGAACAAACTGACTTACTCCATATCTACCCATCCCATACATTGGGAACACATATCTCAGGGTCAGCAAAAGACATGTCTTTCTTTAAATTTGAATTTATGTGTTACTTCCCCATTTCCCACTGATCTAGCACCTGTTTTCCCAGTCAAATTTGGTATAGCAGAGGTCCCCTAAAATCTGATCCAAGACAGCAGCAAGTTTTGGTTTATAATTCTCTTCTTGTCTTTATTCTAGCGCTTCAGGTGTTTCCGAGAAAAGAGTACCAAGATAGTATAAAAGTAGGTGTGGCTGTTATACATCCTATACTAAATACAGCTTGTCACCAGAGAGTGAGAAAGAAGACAGAGAAAGGAAAAATACATTCTTAGCTGTCAAGGAGGTGCCAAAAAAGCAATCTGAATTGCCTGAATTTTCTTATCAATTTGACTAGCTAATACCAATAAGTCAGAATGAATTAGAAAGACAAATTTTATTGATGCTTCTTATTCTCCAAGGAGCATGGCACACCCTAGTAGCAGTTGATGGTAATGTATGGATCACAATTTGACTAATATTATTTTAAAATTACATCAAATGACAAAATAAAAAAAGATAGATATTCATTATAATACTGTTGATACTACAAAGCAATAAAGTATACTAGTTAAGGAGAATGCATGTAATTAGATATGAGAACTAGAGATATTATATATCTACATCTATATCTATATCTATATATAAATATATAGAGATAAAGCTAGGTACTAAATCAAAGGGAAACTATCTCTCAGGCAAGTAAAAGGAAGGAAGGGAGGATCATAAAAAGTGTTGAAGTTCTCCTTTTGTTTTTTCCCAGTTCTTTTTGTACTAATTAGGGGAGCAAAGAAGAAGCTGAAGGGAACCAACTATTGCAGCTGGTCCCACAGTTCATACAGGACTGATTCATAGCAAAATGTGAATAAAGAATAAAGAATAAAAGAGTCAGTTTCAAAAGCAATGGAAATTTGCCCCTATGACAAAAAAGATTGAAACAGCCTGAATAAGAAGTTGATAATATGGTGGGAAAGGAGTGTTTTCTGAACCTTGAAATCCTCAAACAACTATTTTTAAATGCCAGTACTACCAATTGAATTCCATTTGAATCATAACAATAACAACAAATTCTCAATAACTCAGTATTCTCAATTATTCTTAAATTGCAGTGCTCTTTCCTATTAAGCATTGTGATTCATTAAAAAGAATTCAGGGCTGGGAATCAGGAAACCCAACCTCAGATCAAAACTAGCTAGCCACTCTGAACTTTAATTTTCTCTTCTAAAACTGGGGGTAGAGCATGGAGAATTGAAGAGATGATGATCTCTAAAGGTTCTTTTACTGATGGGACATTTAGTAACTATTAAATTCAAAAAACAGTAAATGCCTAATAAATAGAAAGCATTATAGAGGATGGAACTTTGAAGAAGTATACTTGAAAGAAGTATACTTGAAACAAGGTGTTAACTCGGTGGAGTTAATGAGACAACAGTTATCTAGTTTAGTACTTAGCATGGTGACGTAATAGTTCTTTAGTTCACAAATATTTAATATGCTTAATGATGTAATTGTAATAGGGTATATAAGAACTGGGGATAGGCAGACAGGAGTGAGACTGGCAGACCAGCAGAGGAGACTGGATCAGATTATGACAGATCCAGACTATGAAGGAGACAATAAAGATTTTGGACTTTATTCCTGACTATTCTAGTGGTGATTATTCTCCTTAGACCAAGGCTGGTCCCAAGGCCCTCCAGAAAGCTAGCCTGGATGTTACAAAGCACTGTACGAGGAAGTACATGACAGTCTATGATATTTAATAGAGGGATAGGACTTATACTAAAATAAGCAAAATTAAAAACCTCTAATACAAGTTATAATGAAGTTAAGTGGTTACAATAAAAGCAAAGTTTCAGGAGTGGTTAGAAGATAGGGGGATAATTTCTAGAGCATTTGTAGGATGAAAAAAAACTTGAAGACTAAAAAACTATAATGTTAATCATAATTACTGTTATCCCATGATACTTGAAACTTGATTGAGGAGAAAACAGAGGAAGTTTCCTTAAAAGATAAAAACACTATGCAAATATACCCTTTGTTTTTCTTTTCCTCTATTTTCCATTTTCTTTCTGATCCTCCCATTTACTGCAATTTGTTTCTTGATCCCTGGTATTATCTGTCACCCCCATTGCCACATCAATTTTAATGAAGTGATTTTTAGTATTTATGAAGGGGATTTGGGTAATTTCTGGTCTTCATTAATATCTGAAATAAATCTCCTCTCTTCAGAAGTTCCCTCTTTTAAAATTTGTCTTTATTAATATTTGTTTCCACAACTTATTTTAAAATCTATCCCTATTCCTTCCCCATCTAATGAACCAAACACTGAATAAAGATATAAAGAGAAATAGGAAGAAAGGTTTTTTTTCAGCAAAACCAATCCTCTAATTCACCCCCAGTTGTGGCTGAGAATAGATTATAATATTCCTTCCAAAGTCTTCACCTCTGTACATCTTCAAAGAAGGTGGGGACAGTGCATTTTTTTCAACTCTTTTCCAGGACCAGAAAAGTAGCTAAGTGGTGCAGTGGATAAAGCACTGGGTCTGGAGTCAAGAAGAACTGAATTCAAATCCATCCTCAAACAACCACTAGTTGTGTGACTCTGGGCAAGTTTCTCAAGCCTTCTTGCCTCTGTTTCCTCATCTTTAAAATGAGCCAAAGAAGGAAATAACAAACCAAGGAGTTTCTCATCCCATCATATACATTTCCAGTGGTTGAATTTACCTCCAAACACAATGTTTTCACAAAGGAAAACTGCCAAACACTCATTGTAAATATCAATAGATTACTCTTAATAAACTACATTCAGATCAGAAGATTGCTTTAATCTGGTCCTCAATAGAGTATGGGAATAAAAGCAGATTGTCTTCAGAATGGATAACTTGGGAAGTCCCTCCCAAGTACAATTCTACTTTGGCTTTTTTGAAAAACTTATCCATACACAGCAAATTTGCCTTCCCTATCTTCCCCCACGGATCTAGACCTGTGTATAACAGCACCTCATTTACAACAATATTGAAATTAGCTTTTTCTCAATTACAAAGTTGAATGGTTAATAGTTTGCTTTAAATAATGAGAGCCAATATAATTCAAATTTAGAGCTAAATAACTTTGGGGTAAAAAAAAAAGGGAGGCAGAAATAAAGGAGCAACCAAGCCTGTCTGCATTTATTAAACTCCTATTATTTGTCAGACTCTGAGCTAAGAACTGGGATTACAAAGACAAGAAACAGTTCTTACCCTGGAGGAGCCAGCAATCTAACTGCAGTATTGAAATGATTTTTAATTTCACATAAATGGATGCCCTGGGTTTCTGAAAGATTACAAGTGTTTTCAGTCTCTCAGTAGGGCAGATCATGAAATTTATATTTTATATTACACTTGTTGGATGCTCTCATTAGATATCACTTCAGCTTTGGGGTCAAAGACCAGAGACACAATTTCAATGCAAGTCTTGAAATTTGTCTTAGGACTTTTCTGAGACTGCAATATCACTATGACATCATTCCTGTCTGTTGTCTGTGTTTCACTGATTTCAGCAGCTTATTTGAAAGATTGATTAACAGTGTTAGGAGATAGATAGATACTCTTCTGGTTTTATTTCTAGGTAATGTTCTTCCTTTGGCTTTTTTTTTTTGCATCAATAGCATCTGACTATTTCCTCTTATTCATCTGCTGGTGAAAGCAAATGTTTTCATCTTCAATTGGAACTTCTATAGTTTTCTCATATTCAAAATTATATTTTCTATAGATTCAGATGCTTTATTATAATCATCTACCAACAAGGGCATATCATTACTTCTCTAGATTATTTTGCCTCATCATAGTTTTCTATAAATGGCTTGGGCTCATTTCAATTTTCTATAGATGGGTTTGTCTCATCATTTTCTTTAAAAAACATACTATTTTTAATTTAATTTTTATTTTAGTTTTCAATGTTCAGTTTTATAAGATTTTTATTTCCATTTTTTCTCCCTCTCTCTTTCTCCACATCCCTTGCCAAGATGACAAACAATCTAATATAGGTTATATATGTTAAACATATTTCCATATTAGTCACTCACCATTATTTTATGTGGCTGGGTTTACCTTATTGTGTTTTTCTATCGGCAGTAATCTTCCACATCCAAGTTTCCCTTATTGAAACTTTCAATTTACAGATGTGCTTCATTGTAATCTTCTACAAACAAGTTTATTTTATTGGAATTTTTTATAGATTAGAGGTACTCCACAATTTTTTTCAGACAAGGATGCCTCATAATTTTCCATAGATAATAGTGCCTCATTGTAATTTATACAAAAGGTATCCACTTTCATTTCAATAAACTGATAGACTTAAACCCAGTGGAATACAGAGACCAAGGAAGTTTCTCTCTTTTATGTAGGAAGAGAAAAAAAAATCCTAAGCCAAGGCAATTGAAGTTTATAGTGATACTAAAGGACAAAAGAATGAGTGTCAAGAAATAGGCTCTCCTCTGCCACTGGGGCAGATTCTGGATATAGGAAGAAGCATTATAGAACAGGAGATAGACATCATAAACCCTTGAGACAAAGCACTTCTGTTGAAATACTAAAAGTGTCCCTTCAAGCAACTAATGTATTTCAGACTATTTTCAAGGAGATAAGTGAAGTTATGCATTTAGGATAATGCAGATCCAAGTAGTCTCTTATTTATAACTGAATATACCACAGGATTATTTCAAGGGGATCATTGTAAAAGTCTGCTTACAAAGTGCTTTGCCATTTCATAATTTATACCCCTATACATTTAAGTGGCAGTTGGTGGCTTCTTTATTACCATAAAGTATAGACTCCTTATTAGCATTGTAAGATACCAACTTTATAATGACTTTTACTATATGTTTAAATATGGCTTGTACAGTGCAAGGTCCTGGCACTTCATTAGGTGAGAAAGCAGACTTGAGGTTTGTTCCTTACTTTTCCCAAGATACTTTGAGTATTTTATAAAAGAACTGTCACTCTTTGCAGATGATATGATGGTATACTTAGAGAACCTCAGAGATTTTACTAAAAAGCTATTAGAAATAATCCACAACTTTAGCAAAGTTGCAGGATACAAAATAAACTCACATAAATCATCAGCATTCTTATGTATCACTAACAAAAGCCAACAGTTAGAATTACAAGGAGAAATTCCATTTAAAGTAACTGCCGATAGGATAAAATATTTGGGAATCTATCTGGCAAAGGAAAGTCAGGAATTATATAAGCAAAACCACAAAACACTTTCACACAAATAAAGTCAGATCTAACCAATTGGAAAGATATTAAGTACTCTTGGATAGGTTGAGCAAATATTATATTTGACAATACTACCTAAACTACTCTATTTATTTAGTGCTATACCAATCAGCCTCCCAAAAACCTATTTTAAAGACCTAGAAAAAACTAACAACAAAATTCATCTGGAAGAACAAAAGGTCAAGCCTTTCAAGGGGACTAATGAAAAAAAAATCAAATGAAAGTGGCCTAGCTGTACCTGATCTAAAACTATATTATAAAGCAGTGGTCACTAAAACCATTTAGTATTGGCTAAGAAATAGACTAGTTGATCAGTAGAATAGGTTAAGTTCACAGGACAAGACCCCAGCTTTTGGGATAAGAATTCACTGTTTGACAAAAACTTCTGGGAAAATTGGAAATTAGTATGGTAGAAACTAGGCATTGACCTACACTTAACACCGTACACCAGGGTAAGGTCAAAATGGGTTCATGATCTAGACATAAAGAATGAGATTATAAATAAATTAGAACAACACAGGATAATTTACCTCTCAGACCTGTGGAGGAGGAAGGAATTTGTGACCAAAGAACAACTAGAGATCATTATTGATCAAAAAATAGAAAATTTTGATTATATCAAATTTGAAAAGCTTTTGTACAAACAAAACTAATGCAGACAAGATTAGAAGGGAACAATAAACTGGGAATACATTTTTATAGTCAAAGGTTCTGATAAAGGCCTTATTTCCAAAATACATAGAGAATTGACTCTAATTTATAAGAAATCAAGCTATTCTCCAATTGATAAATAGTCAAAGGATATGAACAGACAATTTTCAGATGAAGAAATTGAAACTGTTTCTAGTCATATGAAAAGATGCTCCAAGTCATTATTAATCAGAGAAATGCAAATTAAGACAACTCTGAGATACCACTACACACCTGTCAGATTGACTAGAATAACAAGGAAAGATAATGTGGAATGTTGGAGGGGATATGGGAAAACTGGGAAACTGATACATTGTTGGTGGAATTGTGAATACATCCAGCCATTCTGGAGAGCAATTTGGAACTATGCTCAAAAAGTTATCAAACTGTGCATACCTTTTGATCCAGCAGTGTTATATACTGGACTTATATCCCAAAGAGATCTTAAAGAAGGGAAAGGGACCCGTATGTGCACGAATATTTGTGGCAGCCCTGTTTGTAGTGGCTAAAAACTGGAAATTGAGTGGATGCCCATCAATTGGAGAATGGTTGGGTAAATTGTGGCATATGAATGTTATGGAATATTATTGTTCTGTAAGAAATGACAAGCAGGAGGATTTCAGAAAGGCCTGGAGAGACTTATATGAACTGATGCTAAGTGAAACGAGCAGGACCAGAAGATCATTATTTACTTCAACAACAATACTATATGTTGATCAATTCTGATGAACGTGGCCCTCTTCAACAATGAGATGAACCAAATCAGTTCCATTAGTTCAATAATGAATAAAACCAGCTACACCCAGTGAAAGAACTCTGGGAAGTTAACATATTTAACATGTATTGGTCTACCTGCCATCTGGGGGAGAGGGTGGGAGGAAAGAGGGGAAAAGTTGGAACAGAAGGTTTTGCAAGAGTCAATGCTGAAAAATTACCCATGCATATATCTTGTAAATAAAAAAGCTATTTATATGTAAATAAAAAATACCATCTGTGAAAGTCAAAAAAAAAAAAAAAGAACCCACAAAAGGTGAACTTGGCAAAAAAACAAAAAACAAAAAAACTAAAACAGCAACAACATATTTTATGTATCTATTGGTTCTTCCAAAGTTAAAAATATCGAGTTCTACTGCCAAGGAGAGAAAACAAAACAAAAAGATATTCTGTCTCTGTTTCCAGAAGTACATAATATTTTTCATCATGGGTCCTTTGTAATTAAGTTATTGTCTTGATCAGAGTAACTAAGTTTTTCACAATTAATCATCCTTATAATAATATTGCACTTATTGTATACAATGTTCTCCTGATTCTTCTCACTTTATTTTGCAACTGTTCATATAAATCTTCCTAGGTTTTTCTGAAACTATCCTGCAGATCATTTCTTGAAGCATAATATTCTGTCTCAATTATATATCACAACGTGTTTACCCATTCCTTAATTGATGGGCATCCCCTCAATTTCCATTTCTTTTCCACTATAAGCTTCTCAAAGTATTTTCATATACCTCATATATTTACAGAATAAAAAACAGTGAAAATGCTCAGAAAAACCTCCTACTAATATTTTTACATAACATCTAATGCAAATATGTTTTATACATTTCACATATTAACAGAATAAGAAACAATGCAGCCTAGTGGAGAGAAGTAACTTTGGAGGTAGGAAGACCTCATACTTCTGATACATCTAGATCTCGGACAAATTATTTAAGTTCTTAATGGTGGTCAGTATTCTGGTGGATGGAGTAAGAATTCCTTATGCAGGGAATTCCTCAAAACTATGAAATCACTGGTCTAAAGGAAAGTGGAAAAAAAGGTAACATAATTCCCATCTTGTAGGAGGAGATATTTTGGAAATTCAGTTTCTCTTTAGAGTATCACTAGTAAATCTATGGAGAGGCAAATATTTCTTTATTACCATTTTCATAGGAGCAGAGGATTATAAACCATGAATCTTTAGCTATAAAAGAACTTAAGAAGTCATCCAGTTGTACTCCTTCATTTTACAGAAGAAAAATCCAAAGAAGTTAAATGAGTGGGCCAAGGGTACATAGATATTAAGTAACATATCCTAGTATTCAAATTCCGATCCTAGGAACATCAAGAGCGAGCTCCAGGTCACACAACATAGAAGCTGAGTCTTTATAATTCAAACTTGTATTTCTAGATCAAGAAATATAAGTCAGTTTCAGAAATCAGCCAGCTCAAGTCAGTTTCAATCAACATTTATTTAGCACCTATTATGTGCCAGACACTGTGCTAAGAGTTAAGGATACAAAAAAAGGGGGCAAAAGATAGTCCCTGCCCTCAAGGAGCTTACCATTGAATGGGAGACATCCTGCAAACAAATATATACAAAGGAATTTACATATAGGATATATAGGAAAATAAAAGAGGGAAGACACTACAATTAAGAGGGGTTGGGGAATGCTTCCGTAGAAGGTGGAATTTAGTTGAGACTTAAAGGATGCCTTGGAAGTCAGCAGCCTAAACAGAGGAGGTAAAACATTTCCAGAAAAGTTATGGAATAGAATAAGATTTCCTTGTTCACAGAATAACCAGAAGGCCAGTATCACTGGAATGAAGAGTGACTTTTGAGAAGTTAAGGTATAAGAAGACTGGAATTATAGTGTTTGGTTATGAAGAAATTTGAATGCCAAAGTACTTTGTATTTACTCATGGAGGCAATAAGGAGTCAATGGAGTTTATTAAGTAGAGAGGTGACATGATCAGACCAGTGTTTTAAGGAAATAGCTTTAGTGATTAAAAAGAGAATGGATATCAGTGAGAAGAGACTTGAGAAAGGCAGACTCACCAGAAGGTATTACAATAGTCCAGGTATAAGGTTGGAGGTCCACATCAGAGTGGTGGAAGTGTCAAAGGAGAGAAGGGGGCAATTTTAGAGATGTTGCAAAGGTGAAATTGGCAGGTTTTGGAAGAGCTTAGATATGGAGGGTGAGAAATGAGGAATCCAGGATGAAGTAAATCAGGTTATGAGCCTGAGGGAATGGAAGGATGGTGTAGTAATAAAGGTAATAAGGAAGATAGGAGGTGGGGGAACGATTTAGGCAGAAAGATAAGGAGCTCGGTTTTAGGCATGTTTACTTTAAAAAATCTACTGGGCATCCAGTTGGAGGTTTCTAGACATAAAAGATTGGAGCAGAGAGATTGGGGCAGGAAAGTTAGATTTGAGAATTATCAGCACAAAGGTAGTAATTAAATCCATGAAAGCTGATAAGATCACAAAGTGAAGTAGTATAAAGGAGGAAGAAGAGAAGTCTTAGGACAGAATCCTGAGGGACAACTGCGGATAGAAATCATGATCTGAGGATGATCTAGCAAACGAGACAGATGAGACAGATAGAGAGGAAGAAAACCAGGAGAAAGTAGTGTCCTGAAAACCTACAAAGAAGGAAAAAAGTAAGTGACAATGTTCAAGACTCCAGAAAGATCAAAGAAAATGAGAATTGAGAAGAGGCCATTGGATTTGGCAACTAAAAAGATAGTAATAACTTTGGAGAGAGCAGAATGATAAGATCTGAAGGCAGATTTGTAAGGGATTTAGAAGACAATGGTAAGAGAGAAAGTGGGCACACTTATTTACAAAGGACAAATCCAGAAAAGTTACTAAGATGAGATTTTTTGTTATAATTTTCTTTTTTTATAGTATTTTATTTTCCCCCCAAATACATACAAAGATGATTTTCAACATTCATTTTTTTTTGTAAAACTTTGAGTTCCAAATTTTTCTCTCTCCCTTCCTTACCTCTCTTTTCTCTAAGACAGCAAGCAATCTAATATGTTAAATATGAACAATTCTTTTAAAAATATTTCTATATGTCATGTCATTGAAGAAAAATAAAATCAAAAGGGGAAAAACCATGAGAAAGAAAAAACAAACAAACAGCAAACAACAATAAAAAGATGAAAATTCCATTCTCCATAGTTCTCTCTCCGGATATGGCTGGCATTTTCCATTCCTAGTCTATTGGAATTGCCTTGGATCACCTCAGTTGAGGTGATCATAATCTTGTTGTTACTGTGTACAATGTTCTCTTGGTTCTGTTCACTTCACTTGGCATCAGTTCATGTGAATCTTTTTAGGCTTTTCTGAAATCAGCCTGTTCATCATTTCTTATAGAGCACTAAAATTCCATTAGATTCATAAACTATAAATTATTTAGCCATCCCCCAACTGATGGACATCTACTCAATTTCCAATTCCTTGATGGCACTAAATGGGCTGCTATACATATTTTTGCATATGTGGGTCCTTTCCTCTCATTTATGATTTCTTTGCGATATAGAACCAGTTGTGAGATTTCTGGATCAAAGGGTATGCACAGTTTTATAGCTCTTTAGGCATAGTTCCAAATTGTTCTATAGAATTATTGGATCATTTCACAATTCCACTAACAATGCACTAGTGTCCCAGTTTTCCCACATCCCCTCCAACATTTATCAGTATTTTTTTTCCTACATGACTAGATTTTTTAACTCAATTTTATTTTTAGTTCTGAATTCTCTTCCTTGAATTCTCTCCCTCCTATCTTTTGCTCTCCCACCCACTGAGAAGGCAAGAAAACCAAAACCTGTTATAAGTATGTAAAATCAAGCAAAATAAATCCCTTATGTTGATTATGTCCAAAAACAATTAAAGAAAAGAAAGAAAATAGCCTTCAAACTGAATGAAGTCCATCAGCTCTGTCTGGAAGGATAGCATGTTTTATATAAGTCCTACTTGTTCAGTCATTTCAATCATGTCTGACTCTTTGTGATCCAATTTTTTTTTTTTTTTTTTTTGATGGTTTACCATTTTTTCCCCCCAGATCATTTTACAGATGAGGAAACTCAGGCAAACAGGGTTAAGTGACTTGTTCAGGAACACACAGCTAATAAGTATCTGAGGCCATATTCAGAAGCCTCATTGCACTACCTAGTTATCCCATCAGTCCTTGTACCATGACTTTTATAAAACTTCAAAAATGCTCATATATTTTATCAATCACAACAATCCTTACATATACTCTATATTTTAAAAATACAATTTATATATGTACGAAACATATTCTACAGATTTCAGTTTTGCTTATTTATTATACTGAGTCATGTTTTGGAACGAGATAAAGATCAAAATCACCAAAAAAGAGAAGCAGTTTCAGGTAAAACCAATAGAGCAGAGTTGGGTAAGGTGGAGAGAATTTTCCAAGTCTCTTTGGTTACATTTTGTATGCTAATAGAACAAACTCATTCAGAATGTTAAGAATTGTACTTAGGAAAGAAAGGCCAAAATGAAATCCTGGAAAATGTCCATAAGGACAGCCATTTATGTTTATGGCATATGTTCCCTTGGCTAAAACCTAAAAAAGGTTAGGCATTAACCTTTCCAAGAACAAGAGATATCAACTGATGAAAGTGCCTCACCTCTTCTCCTTTAAAGATTCAGAGAAGATACAGTGATAGAAATCAATTTTCAGAGGGTTGAAAGGAGCTCATAAATTTTTGGAGTGTGGCAAAGTTGGATATTAATAAAGCATTGGACCTAGAGTTGTAAAAATTTGAATTTAAATTATACACTTCTCTCTTCCTTCTTACAATTTACTAGTTATATGACTAAACTACTTTACTTCTTTGCCTTAGTTTCCTCATCTTTACAATGGGGTTAATCATATATTAAATGCTTCCTTCTAGTAATTTATTAATCCCCTTCATGTACTCTGTGGACTGGCTACTCTGATCTTCAACCTGTTTGTTTCTCATAAAAGTTACTCCATCTCCTAACTCTGGTTTTTTATCTTGGTCATTCCACATACCTGGAGTACTCCTTCCTCACCTTCTGATCTTAATGATCCCACTGGCTGCTATTGACTTCCAACCTTGTCTTTCAAACTTTACTTGTATTTATTTTGTATGTATACACACACACACACACACACACACACACACACACACACACACACTGTCTCCCTCAGTAGAATGTAAAAGTCTTTGAGAACCTATATTGTTTTTGTCTGTATTTACCTGACAGAATGCTTATTGATTTATTTATATCATCATTCTTGATTATTGTGAGGCTTAATGGAATAACATCTATCAAGAATTTTAAAAAGTTTTATAGCACTTGGAATGTCAGCAGTCGTTATTGTTGTGCTATTATTTTTGCCTAATGTGTCCCTTGCTTCTCAAGGAGAGGGTCCAAAGTACATGCCCCTTTCCAAGTGTCATCCAAGCCACAAATCTGGGTGGGGCCTCTAATGCCCAGTCATATCTAACATATTTCCCTGTCTGCTGGTTATTTTCCTAGAAACATGTTCAAATCTCCCTCATCTTAAACTAACACCATCACTACCTACAACAACTTTTATTTGATCCTTTCTTCCCCAGTAACTATTGTCCTACATAATTTCTTCTTTTCCTGGCTTTTCCTGGTTCTTTTTGAACCTTGAGAAGGTCAGATACAGCTTTTCACTTCCTTCCCTCTCATTTTCTTAATTCTTATTATTGAATTGAAATTGCTCTCTTCAAAGTTATGGATGAATTCTTAATTGTCATCTCTAATGAGCTTTCTCATTCTTCTTGATTGCTCTATGATTTTTTTTGACACTATTGATTCCTCTTTTCTTGGAATATTATTCTCTCTAGTTGGTTAGAACATTTTCAAGGTTTTTTCCCTAATGTATCTGACCGTTTTTTTCTCAGTCTCCTTTGCTAGATCTTATCTAGGTGAAGATTCTCTTTTTTTTCTAGTAAATGTACTTATTTTTAATACACATTATTTTATGAATCATATTGGGAGAGAAAAATCAGACCAAAAGGGAAAAACCATGGGACATATAAAAAAACAAAACAAAAACAGAAAAAAAGGATCATGGCATGTGGCTGATTTACATTCAGCCTCTTTAGTTCTTTTTCTGGATGCAGATGGCATTTTCTGCCCAAAGTGTATTGGGATTGCTTTGGATCACTGAACCACCAAGAAGAGCCAAGTCTTTCCTAGATGATCATCTGGTTCTGCTTGTTTCTCTCGGTATTAGTTCATTTAATCTTCTCAGGCTTTTCTAAAATCAGTTTATTCATCTTTTTTTTTTTAATAGAACAATAATATTCCATTATTTTCATATACCATAATTTATTCATCCATTCCCCAATTGATGGGCTTCTACTTACTTTCTAATTCTTTGCCACCACAAAAAGAGCTGCTACAAACATTTTTGCATATGTGGGTCCTTTCGCCTTTATGATTTCCTTGAGATACAGAACAAGTAATGGCACTTTCTGGGTCAAAGAGTTGAGAAATTCGATAGCCCTTTGGGCATAGTTCCAGATTACTCTGCAGAATGGTTGAATCAATTCATAACTCCACCCACAATGCATTAGTGTCCCAGTTTTCCCACATTCCCTCCAACATTAACATTATCTTTTCCTTTCATTTTAGTCGATATGAGACAGTTAGGTAAAGATTCTCATTCGCATTTTCATCCAACTATTACAGTGTTTTTTCTTTTTCCTCTATTCTACTTTATTGGGTGTTCTCAATGATCACCTCTCTGTTCCTGATGATTCCTAAATCTACTTATCTGATAACTAACTCTGCTGGTCTCTAGGATCCCTTCTCCAAGTACTAATCAGTCATCTTGGAATGAATGTCCAATTAAGTGCAACACACCCCAAACTAAAGTCATTGTCTTTCCTCTCTAAACTTTACTTCCAAAGTTTCCTATAATTATCAAGGGTATCACCATCCTGGTACTTCGCCAAGCTCACAATCTAGGTGTCATTTCACTACTGCTCACTCCCCCATATCAATTCTGTTACCAAGACTTGTTTATTTCACCTTTGCAATAACTCTCAAATATGTCCTTTCTCTTCTGAAATCCTACCATCATCCTGGTGCATCTCCTCACACCTAGACTTTTAAAACGTGCTGCTAAATTCCTCCTACTCTAGTCCATTTTTCATTCAGTCCTCAAAGTGATTTTCCTAAAGCATTTTTCAGTTATGTCCAATTCTTCATGACCCCATTTGGGATTTTCTTGGCAAAGATAATTTAGTGTTTTGCCATTTCCTTCTCCAGCTCATTTTACAGATAAGTTTGCCTCTAAACTGAGGCAAACGGCGTAAGTGACTAGTCCAGTTCACACAACAAATAAGTATCTGAGGCTGTATTTAAACTCATGAAGATGAGTCTTGTTGACTCCAGATCCAATACTTCATTCACTGAGCCAACTAGCTGCCCTTTTCTAAAGAATAGATCCAGTCATTTTACCCACACTCACCACCCATGCCCACTTAATAAATAAACTACAATGTTTCTCTCTATCACTGCCAGGATCAAATATAAAATCTTCTCTTTAGCATTCTAAGTCCAATCTAGTCCTTCTTACCTTACCAGTTTTCTTATACCTTACATCCCCTATAAAATAAATTTTCAATTCAGTGACACTGGCCTCCTTGCTGCATCATGAATAAGGTACTCCATCTCTATATACTAGGTCCCTTTTCTGACTGTTCGTTATTATTAGAATTCTCTCTCTCCTTATCTCTGCTCCTTCGCTTTCTTAGTTTCCTTCAAGTCCCAGGTTAAATCCCATCTTCTACAAAAAAACTTCTCCTAATGCCTCCTTTTTAAAATTTTAAATTCACTTCGATTTTATTTTCAGTTCCAAATTCAATTCCTCCCCTACTCATTGAGAAAGAAAAAAAATACACCCTTATTATTCCCCTCTAACCCCCAAACCAAAAACTCATAAAAAAGAAATAGTGTTCTTCAATTTGTATTTTGAAGCTAGTTCTCCTTCATATTATACTTCATCATAAGTACTTTTGAATTGTTATTGGTCATTGTGTTGATTAGTTACTAAGTCTTTCACAGTTGATTATGTTTCCAGTATTGCTGTTATTATGTAAACTGTTCTCTTGGTTCTGCTTATTTTATTCTGCATAAGTTCATACAAATGTAAATTGACAAATTCTAGTGCTTTTCTTCTACTAATTACTTCATATTTATCTAATAAAATATTGTTTCTACATAATTTTTGCATGTTGTCTTTCCCATAATAGTGTGAGCTCCTTGAGAGCAGGGACCACTTTTGGCCTTTCTTAGTATCTCTAATGTTTAGTCCAATGCTTGGCACATGGTAGCTATATTAAAAATGCTTATTAAGATGAAATGGAGACAGTGATATCAAAAAAAAAAAGGAAAGAAAATGTCAATGAAACATTTTTTATATAAACAGAATAAAGCACAAGGAAGTTTAAAAGGGAATACAGATCAGCAGGGCAATCTAGGAAATGCTGTGTTTCATATGTACTTTTAAAAAAGCATTGTAAAATCACTGGAATGTTACTGTACATATAGGTCATCTAGATTGCAGCAGATCATTTGGTTAGTCTTTTATGTTATTCACGTAGTTAAGATTGAAGAGATAACTCTACAATCATGTAGTTAGAAAGATTTGACCTAAAGACTAGTCATTAGGGGCAACAATAGGGCACTAGCCCTAAAATCAGGAAGACCTGAGTTCATATATGACCTCAGACACTTAACACGTCCTAGTTGTGTGACCCTGGACAAGTCACTTAACCCCAAGTGCCTCAGACAAAAAAAAAAAATAGTCATTAATGTTTTGATATCAACTTAGGAGGAAATTTCTTAGAGAATCTTTCAACTCCCCCCCCACCTCCCCGCCCAAGTCTCATGGGCTTATCTCCCAACAAGGGTTGGTTGTGGAAAGAAAGGTGAGTTCCTCTCCAAGACGGTTCAGGAACATAGATTTCATGTAAAGTCAGCAGTTTGAGGGATTACTCCTATTTCCAGGGCCCTTGGGCACCTTGTCCTGGGTTTTATCCATCCGTGTTTGGACGTGGATGGAAGCAAGGTGGTGACGGTGGTTTGCTCGGAACAAACCATTGCCTGTGTCTCTCCCTCAATCTCATCCCTTGCTGCTTTTTAAGTTGTCAGGAGAGATGCAAAGAAACAAATCCTAAACATTCAAATTGAAAGCTAACCAGAAGGCACAGAGATGGACGGTATGTGTGAATCTGGCGCCATCTGGTGTAGTCACGCAGAATCTGAATCAGAAGGAATATCAAAGACCGCGCTGCAAAAGTCAGTCAATAAGCATCCTTACTAGGTGCCCGGCACTAAATGCTGGGGATACAAAGAAAGTCAAAAAGTAGTCCTTAACTTCAACACTAACTTGGAATACTTTTTCATATTGGTTTGATTTGATTTCTTCATTGGAAAACTGCCTGTTTATATTCTTTGAGTTGTATTCTTATAGATTTGACAAAAGATCATTATATATTTCAGATGAGATCTTTATCTAATAAACTGTTTATAACCCTCCCCCCAGTTTTCTTATTTTCTTTTAATCTTGGCTACATTAGTTTTATTTCTACAAAACCTTTTAAATATAATGTAATCGAAATTATCTATTTTATACTTTACTTTGCTTTCTCTCTGTTGTTTATTTGTATATTATTCACCTGTTTACAAGTCTGATAAATAATGTGTTTCATGCTATAATTTTCTTGTATTATCTCTCTTTATATCTAGGTCATTTATTCATTTTGATCTTATCTTGGTAAATAGTGTAAGATATTGGTCTACACCAACTTTTTGCCATGCTGTTTTCCAGTTTTCCCCAAGATTTTTTTTTAACCAAATAATGAATTCTTATCCCCAAATCCAAATCTTGGAGCTGCTAGATGGTGCAGTGGATAGAGCATCAGCCCTGAAGTCAGGAGGACCTGAATTCAAATTCAATCTCAGACACCTAACTTCTTAGATGGGTGAACCTGGGTTCACACAACCTCAATTGCCTTGCTAAAATTTTTTTTAAACTAGTCAAATACAAGATTATTGTGTTTATTTGCTGCTGTAAATTGTATGTCTATTGCATTTCATTGAGCTACTTTTCTATTAGTAACAGATAGTTTTGATGATTACTGTCTATAATACTGTTTAAGATCTAGTACTGCTAAATCTCCTTTCTTTATATTATTTTCATTATTTCCTTGAATATTTTTGACCTTTTATTCTTCCATATGAATTTTGTTATTATTTTTCCTAAATTGGTTAAATAATTTTTGGTAATTTAATTGGGATGACAAATATATAAACTACTTCAGGCCAAATTACTATTTTAATTATATTTGTTATATTAACTCTTAAGTTTTGCAAAGAAATATCTATATATCTACATCTAGATCTATATTGTCATTTGCTTGTCACAATACTATATTATCATTTGATTCTCACAATAACCTTGTAAGATAGAAGCTATTATTATTTCTGATTTACAATTGAGGAAACTAAAGCTGAGAAAGGTTAAGATTCAGACAATTGGTAGAACTGGAGCTTGGCAGAGAAGCCAGGGAATCTTTAGATATAGGCATTATTCTGATAGCATTGGTATGTGAAACCATGAGAATAGATGAGTTAATCTAGGAGAAATCTGGGAGAAAAATAGGGTTAAGGACAGTTCATGGAAAATTCTTACATTAAAAAATATGAACAAAAAGAGGAGCTGACAGCATTGCAATCACATAAGAAGAAAGGAAAACAAGGGGAATATAGTATTATAGAAAATGGAGGGATTTGACTAGAAGATCCTCAAAGTCCCTTCTAGTACTACCTTTATGATTTTATAATAAGAGAATTTTAAGAAGACATTATTGGTAGTAATGTCATTTTTCTTTTTTCTTTTTCTTTCTTTCTTTTTTTTAATAGCTTTTTATTTACAAGTTATATGCATGGGTAATTTCACAGCATTGACAATTGCCAAGTCTTTTGTTCCAATTTTTCCCCTTCTTCCCCCTATCCCCTCCCCTAGATGGCAGGTTGACTAATACATATTAAATATGTTAAAGTATAAGTTAAATACAAAGTAAGTATACATGTCCAAACCATTATTTTGCTGTACAATTAGGATCAGACTCTGAAATAGTGTACAATTAGCTTGTGAAGGAAATAAAAAATGCAGGCAGATAAAAATATAGGGATTGGAAATTCTATGTAATGGTTCTTGGTCATCTCCCAGAGTTCTTTCGCTGGGTGTAGTTGATTCAGTTCAAGTAATGTCATTTTTCAAAGAAACTGAAGTTGAGAATGAATCATATGATCAATCATTAAGAATTTATTAAACATTTCTTACAAACCAGGTACTGTCCTAGGCACTGGGAACACAGATAAAAATGATAGCATCTGCCTTCAATAAATTTATTAGCTCTAAACTATGGCTCTTTGCATCAGTCTTTGGATACGCCTGGGTTTCTGGTCAGCATAACCTAAATTCTTTGTTAAGTATCTCTAAGCAACAAGTAGAAGTGATCCAGCTTCCCATTCATACTGGATTAAGTTTAAACAATGCAATTAAGTTTTCTCACAATTCTCATAATTGAATAAAATTTTTTTCACAAGATAGAAATTAAATTAGACTCATAATTAAATAGAAATAGAAAAATGTAAAAACTATGCTTAGTATTTAAATAGAAATTAAATAGAAATAGAAATAGAAAATAGAAATAGAAATAGAAATTAAATAGAAATAGAAATAGAAAATAGAAATAGAAAGAAATAGAAATTAAATAGAAATAGAAATAGAAATAGAAATGGAACAGAATTGAGTCACAAGAGGGTATCAGTGTGGTTCACTCAATTCCCACAATTCCCTTAGTCACATTATCTTTTGGACATATCTAATTAGATAACTCAACATTTCCAAAACAAAACTCATTATCTTTTTTCTTAAAACTTTGCCCTTTTTGCGAACTTCCTCATTCCTTTCAAAGGTATCATCATTCTTTCAGTTTCTCAGGTTTGTAATTTTGGCACTGTTCTAGACTCCTCACTTCATATTTCTAATCAGATGTCAAGTATTTCTGTTTCAATCTCCATAGCATTTCAAATATCCAACCTTTTGAGTCACACAGTCCCTACCTTAGTCTTTAAGCCCTTATCACCTCTTCTCTTATGATTAATGGCATCAGCTTCTTGATTGGTGTCCATTTTATGTCTTTCCCTGCTCCATTACATTCTCCACATTGCTGCCAGTGATTTTCCTTAAGCCCACATTTAACCATGTTGCTCCCTACTCATTAAATTTCAGCAGCTCTCTATTCCCTCTAAGATCAATTGTGAACTCTTCTGTTTAGCTTTTGAAGATCTTTTAACCTGGCTCCAACTGTCTTTTTATCTTCATTTGAACATTTTTCTTCTCCCACTCCCTTCATGCTTTTATTAAGACTGGCCTTCTCTATTTTATCTAAAACCCTGCCATCTTTCCCCCCTACTTCTCTGGATGCAGATGCCATTTTTCAGCCAAAGTTTATTGGAGTCATCTTGGATCACTAAGAAAAGCTAAGAATATCATTGTTGATTATTACACAATCTTTCTCTTGCTGTAAAAGTTTTTCTGTTCTGCTTATTCCATTCAGCATCATTTCACATAAATCTTTTCAGTTTTTTCCTGAAATCAGTCTATTTATCATTTCTTATAGAATAATAGCATTCAATTATATTTGTGAACCATAACTTATTCAGCCATTCCCTAAATGATGAATGTCCACTCATTTTCTAATTCTTTGCCACCACAAAGAGACATCTTTTATGATGTCTTTGGAATATAGACCCAGAAGTGGCACTGCCTGCCATTTTTATCTCCATTCCTGGAATGTCTTCTGTCTTTCCTTCCTCCTCATAGATTCTCATTTTTTTCTTCTTTTCTTTCAATCACCATTCACCTAAATCCTTTTCTGATTCTCTCCACCTCAACTTATATTTCAGGACATTCTATTCTCTTTATACTCATTTTGTAAATATTTACACATATGCTTTTCTCCCTTATTGGAATGTAAGCTCCTTGAGAGTAGGCATTTTTTTATTCTTTGTATTTTTATTCCCATGCTTGTTGCATAGTAGCTATTTAATATATGTTATTGAACTTTTTTTTTTTTTTAACATTCTCTATATCAGTGGTGTCAAACTCAAAGAGAAATAGATCCCTGTCAATTACATTTTAGTCTGGTTTGGGCTGCATTTGAAACATTTGCTGGCCACATGTGACCAGTGGGCTATGGGTTTGATACATCTACCTGATATAATCACAAGTCTGGAATGAGAAAAAAGAAAGACCTAAACATATTTGAAAAATTATACAATAATACTATTTCAGAAATGGAAGGACCTATAGCTAATTTGATATAATTCCTTTTCTTTATAAGAGAAACTAAGAAAGTTTAGTTCACAGTCAGATGTTAGTTACTAGAACTCTGGTCTTCAACTCTTGACTTCTTTACCTTTTAACCAAAACTTTAGAACTTCCAGTTTATCAATGATTCTCCAGGCCATGGAGAATTTTTTCATGAATTTTTTTGACTTATGAGAATAAAATTTGTTTATAAAGCTACTTTTCTCACAATAACTATGTGAAGTAGGCATATATACATTTCCTTTATAAATGACACTGGGATTCTAGGAGTTTAATTGACTTGACCATGGTTATACAGTTTACACAGTAAGTATAAGAGCAAAAATTTGGTTCTAAATGAATTGTTTTTTCCCCTGAATATTAACACACATACAGACACAAACAATAAAACATACATTTTATGGAGCTGAGCTGCACAACTTTATTTTGTCTGTAGATGTCACTATCTTACATAATATGAGTCTCATGATTTCTGATAAAGCAAAACAAATCTGCTCTTAATTGATCAGTTTTATAAGTTCAAAAATTCTGTTAATCAAATTTGAGTGAGCTATATCTGTATTCCATCCATTCCTTAGTACTTTCTCAAACCTATACTCTCTACATTGTTCTCTACTGTTGAGTCCTTTGCACCCTTGTCCTCTTTGAACTTTCTCTCTTCTTGATTGCTATTCACAAACTGCTGAACAAAGCTGGAGGAAGTCTTATAAAAATGCTGAGTACATTTCTACCCTCTTAAGTTTGCTCATACACTTATCTTCCTGTCTCTTGTGCAAAGACCTTGTCTCCAGTGAAAAAACAAACCATTTGGCACATTCCCTCTTTTTAAAAGCTATCTCAAGACCTTTTGACATCATCTCCCATTCTTTGCTCCTTTCTGTTGGTCTCTGAAAAATAAGTGGTCCTTTTTTTTTTTTTTTTGAAAATGTTAATCCCCTTATATGTTGACTTTATTCCATTTTTCTTCCATTTTCTCTAGATTGAATCCTCAGTCACAGACAAATAGAATCATTTTCCATCATTTATCACTTGAAATGTTGCAGTTATGACTATATCATTATGATTTGTAGTACACCAAGTGAGAAGACTCTTGCAAATGATCTCTTTATGTCAAACACACTCACTTCTACTGTTGTTATATAAAAGTGTAAATAATATATAAATGGATGAGTGTGGCTATGTTTCAATAAAATTTTATTTATGGACATTGAAATTTGAATTTCATTTCATTTACACATAAAGTAATATTCTTCTTTTGATTTTTTTCAACCTTTTAAAAATGTAAAAACTATGCTTAGTATTTAGTCTATACAAAAACAGATCCGTAAGCCATGGTTTGTCAAACCATGACTTAGGCAGTGCTTCAGACTTAAAATGGAAACCTGGAGTTGAGGGCTCCCAAAAAGGGAAAACAATTCACTCCTCTGTGACTTAGCTTTAGGAGTCTACACAGGTCTACAGCATTATAGTATAAATCTAGGGTTTAGGCATTTTTTTTTTTTTTTACTATGTAAAGGCACTCAAGACTGAGAGAGAATCTGATTCTCTCCCTGGACCTATACATTACCTATAGTACCATCAAATGTAGTAAGCACCATTCTGGTTGCTGAGGATACAAATTCAAAAGTAGGCAGAGTTCTGACCTTTGGGAGCTTATATTCTAATAGGAAAAAACCGCAATATATATAGAGAAATGGTTTGTCTAAATAATTACCAGGATTGTTGAGTGGAGCCAAAGGATAGGAGATTAATATGTCCTTTCCAAAGCAATGACTATGATTGAATTATTGTTTTAAGAAATAGAGATAGGAAATACTCTCTTTCTTAAATAACTAAATTACTTCCAACTTATATATTCCTAAAGAGTAACAATGAACTTATAACATATGTAGATCTATGCAAATTAAATGTAAGGAGGGCAGAAAAAAATGGTCCAGCTAGTTGATATAAGTACATATGACTAGCAAATATTATTGTTGAACATTCACTATTGGATAATAGGGAAGACAGATGGATGTGTATGCCTTTACCTGGTCAACTACTTGGTTGCTGAATCTTTTAAGTTTCTTTTTCTTTGAAATGGAGATGATAACCCTGGCGATAAACACATAAAGTTGCTCTGTGAGATGATAAAAAGGGAAGAACTTGCACTAAATTACTGAATGTCCTATGTAGTTATGGGAAGAGCCAATCCCAAGCATAAGTGACTAGGGAACATAGGACACTTTGTGAGAATGGGCTGGAGCATTAAATTGGAGAGAAAGAAATGGTTTTACTAGCTGGTGTTACAAAGGAACATGTCCCTCAATGTATACACTACGCATTTTCCACCTACCTGCTTGTTATCTTTCTCTTTCAAAACTGCAGTTGATGCTCACTTTTTAAGCAGGCATTTATTTTATTATTCATTAAAAATTTTTTTGAGTTCCAAATTCTTTCACCCTTTCATACCCCTTACCCATTCATTGAGAAGGCATGTAACAGGATATTAATTATACACATGAAATTATGTAAAATACTAAACTTATTGCTTCAAAAAAGCAAGAAAAAATAAGTGAAAAATTATATTTCAATTTGCATTAAAAATTTAACACTTCTTTTTCTGGAGGTGGGTGGATAGTACTTTTCATTAACAGTCCTTCAGAATTGTCTTGGATCATTGTATTGATCAGAGTATAAGATTTTCACAGTTGATCACTGTAGTAATATTGCTGTTACTATGTACAATATTCTCCATATTCTGTTCATTTCATTTGATATCGATTTATATAAGTATTCCTGTGTTTTTCTGAAACAATCTCCCTTATCATCTCTTATAGCACAATAGTATTTTATCACAATCATATGTCACAACTTGTTCAGTCATTTCTTACTTGATTGGGCACCCCTCAATTTAGAATTATTTTCTATCAAAAAAGAATCTGCTATAAATATTTTTTTAATACATAGGTGTTATTTGATCTCTTGGTATATAGTCTTAGAAGTGATATTGCTGGTCAAAGGGTTTGTACAGTTTTATAGCCCTTTGAGCATAATCCCATGTTGTTCTTCAGAATGGTTGGTCCTGTTTACAACTCTACTAACCATGTATTAATGTCCCAATTTTTCTATGTTCTTAGCATGTCATTTTTTCTTTTCTGTCATATTAATTAATCTGATAGATATGAAGTGGCACCTCAGAGTCGTTTCAATTTGTATTCTTCAATATTTGTTTAGATCATTGTTTTTGTTATGACTATAGATGGCTTTGGTTTCTTCTTCTGCAAACTTCCTATACTTATCCTTTGACCATTTATCAATTGGGGAATAATTGTTCTTCGCTTCCTCCTTTCTTTTCCTCCTTCATGAATTTGGCTAAGTTCCTTATAAATTTAAGATATTATAACTTGCTGTAAAATTCCTCCCTTCCCCACTTTTCTGCTTTCCTTTTAATATTGGTTGCACTGATGGTTTTGTGTGTGTGTTAGTGTGTGTGCTAAAACTTTTAAATCTGATTTAATCAAAATTATCTATATTACTTCCTGTGATCCTCTCAGTCTCTTGCTTGGTTATAAAATTTCCCCTCATCCATTGATCTGGCAGACAAGTTTTTTTATGCTCCCCAAATTTGCTTATGATACCACCTTTTATGTCTAAATCACAAACTCATTTTGATCTTATCTTGATATACAATGTGAGATAATAATCTAAACCTAATTTCTGCAAAATAGCTTTCCAATTTTCATAGCAATTTAAACCTTGGATTTTTGGGATTATCAAACATTAGATACTGTAGTCATTTGCCAATTTATATATCTAATCTATTCCACTGATCCACTGCTCTATTTTTTAGCCAGTACCAAATAGTTTTGATAACTGCCACTTTATAATATAATTTGAGATCTGGTATATCTAGGCCACCTTCCTTTGCATTTCCCTCCCCCCCATTAATTCTGTTCATATTTTTGTCCTTTTGTTCTTCAAGATGAATTTTGTTATTTTTTCTAGCTTTATAAAATAATTTTTGGTAGTTTGATTGATATAGCACTGAATAAGCAAATTAACTTAAGTAAAATTGTCATTTTTATAATATTGGCTCAGCCTATCCATGAATAATCAGTAATTTTCCAATTATTTTGATCTAAATTTGTGTGAAAAGTGTTTTGTAATTGGGTAATATGTGTTCAAGACAATGGGTTTGTCTTGGCAGATAGACTGTCAGATATTTTATATTGTCTACTCTTATTTTAAATGGAATTGCTCTACCTTTTGCTGCAGAGCTCTCTTTGTAATATGTAGATATGCTGATGCTTAATGTGGGTTTATTTTATATCCTACAACTTTGCTAAAGTTGCTAATTAATTTAAATAGTTTTTAGTTGATTTCTAAGTATACATCATATCATCTGTAAAGAATGATAGTTATATATACTTTAATATATTTAACATGTATTGGACTGACTGCCATTTAGGGGAGGGGTTGGGGGGGGGAAGGAGGGGAAAAGTTGGAACAAAAGATTTCACAAGGGTTACTGATGAAAAATTACTCATGCATATGTTTTGTAAATAAAAAGCTATAATAAAAAAAGAAAAAAATGATAGTTATTTCCTCTTTACCTATTCAAATTCCTTCAATTTCTTTTTTTCTCTTTTTTACTAAATCTAATATTTCTTATTCTATATTGAACAATAGTGGTAATAATGGGAATCCCTATTACACCTCTGATTTTATTAGGAAGACTTCTAGCTTATCCCCATTACAGATAATATTTACTAATGGTTTTAGATAGATACTACTTATCACTTTTAAAAAAGCTCCATTTATTCCTATGCTCTCTACTATTTTTAATAAGAATGAGTGTTGTATTTTGACAAAAGCTTTTTCTGCATCTATTAAGATAATTATATGCTTTCCATCAGTTTTGTTATCGATATAGTCAGTTATGCTAATATTAGTCCTACTATTGAATCAGTTCTGCATTCTTGTCATAAATTCCACCCTAGGCACATTATATAATCCATGTGATATATTGTCAAAATCTTCTTAGTAGTATATTATTTAAATTTGTGCATCAATATTCACTAGGGTAATTAGTCTGTTTTCTTTCTTTTTGTTTTCCTTCAAAAACATTTGTTTCATAGAATTTGGTAGAATTCCTTTTCATATTTTTCCAAATCATTTATAAAGTACTAGAATTCATTCTTTAAATATTTGGTAAAATTCACTTCCAAATTCATTTGATTGTGGATTTTTTTTTCCGCTTAGAGAGTTCGTTGATGGCTTATTCAATTTCTTTTTCTAAAATAGTGTAAAGTATTCTACTTCTTATCTGTAAATTTGAGAAATTATTATTTTCATAAATATCCATCCAACTAACTTAGATTAATTTAGGATTTCAGACCTTTCAGTCCCTCCTCCCCTAATTCCTCAGTGTCAATTCTTGTTCTCACACCTCATTTGCATAATTACTGTTTTTACCTTCTCCTATGTGTCTTTATTTTTTAGAATCAGATCATACTAAGCTTTATTCCAATCTCTCTTTTGAACTACTCAATTACTAATGACAATTTTAGACACATGGTTTACATTTCTACATATAAAACATAAACACTTTGTTCTTATTGAATACCTTGAAATTAATCTTTGATGTTGACTCTTATATGTCAAATTTTCTTTTAAATTCAGGTTTGTTTCTCCACAAAATCCTAAAAATCTGACAATTCATTAAATGTATATTTTTTTCAGTCTTCATTTTGTATTATACTTCATTTTATTGGATATATTATTTTTGTCCATAATCCTATTCTTTAGATCTTTGATATCTAGTACTCTAAGACCTCCAGACTTTTGTTACAGAGACTGATTCTGTGTGATTCTGGTTGTGGCTCCAGTGTATTTGAACGATTATTTCTGATTGCTTATAAAATTTTCTCTTTGTTCTGGGGTTTTCAAAATTTAGGAATCATGTTTCTATAGACTTTTCTTCTAGGATTTCTTTTTATATTTCTATTTTCTCCTCATGTTCTAACACTTCAGAATCATTTTCTTTGATTATTTCTTATATTATTGTATCCAGATTTTTTTTTTGGTCATAGCTTTTATGTAGTCCAATTATTCTTGTTTTCTCTACTTGATCTGGTTTCAAGATTTGTTGTTTTTCTTATAAAATGTCCCATATTTTCTTCTATTTTTTCATTCTTTATATTTTGTTTTATTATTATTTTTCTTGAACTCAACTTCACTGATTTCCCCTTGCCCAAAACAGCAGTGGTTCCCTCAATTTTCCCTTGCTCAGATCCCAGACTTTCCATACTATCAGAGAAGTGAAAATTCCTGTGACTGGAACCAGAGCTACCCCTAGAACTCCCATCTTGTGAAACCAGCCTGGAGGTGTTTACAAATCACAAGAGACAAACTTCTCTCTTGGAATCTTTCTTTAGATAGCCTCCATTTGTCCCAGGAGGACCACTGTTCTGCTCCAATTCCTATTTGTATTTAACTGTGCTATGCTCAAACCCTGAAGCACAATTTTGTTTTATTTGTGGAAGAAATCTGAAGAGCTTGGAAGTTTTTGAACCACTCCACCATTTTCCTAGAATCCTATCTTCAGTGAGGTTTTTGTATCTCTTTTATCATTTAGCCAATTCTGCTTTTAAGGTGTAAATTTCTTCAGTATTTTTTGTACCTTCTTTACCAAATTGTTAATTATTTTTCCATTATTTTCTTGCATTTGATATCATTTATTTTCTAATTTTCCTCTACCACACTTATCTTTCTTTAGCTCTTCTAAGAATTCTTGTTAGGCTTATGTACAATCTGCAGTTTTCTTTGAGGCTTTGTTATAGCTGTTTCCATATTCTTGTCTTCTGAATTTGTGTTTTGATTTTTCCTATCACTATAATAGCTTTTTATGATTCTTTGTTGTTGTTGTTTGCTTACCTCCCTAGCCTATTTCTTGACTTTGAAATTTCTATTAAATTTGAACTCTGCTCTCCTGGAGTTTGGGGGTGGGAGGAGGACTGTTTCAAGTTTCACAGTTAATTCTAGGAGTTGGTAAATTTTTGGTGCTTCCAAGGTTATGTGATTCTAAGATATGTGTGGTTACTGCTCTCTTCCTCTGTATTCTAGTCTTTCCTCAGGAAGGGCCACTACTTCTCTGTGGTCATAAGCACTTATGCTCTTCTAGGTCTGAAAGTATGACTGCAAATGATCCTTTCTCTCTTCAAATCGTGACCCAGATCTGCATATGGCCAATGGAATACCTAATAGAACCCAATCTGGTGGCTGGTTTCAGCAGACTCTCCCGTAATTTCTTTCTGACCAGTTTTCAAATTACCTTGACACTTTGGGCTGAGAACTCCTGACACTACTTTTGCTGCTACTGTCCCAACTGCCTTCAAGGTCCACCATTGTGGTTGTTGCCACTTTCATCCTGGTGTTACAAAACTTTCTTTCTGATTTCTTAAGTTATCTTAACCTTTTGTAGACTCTGCCGCTCTAGATTTCAACTTAAAACATGATTTTAAAATTGTTTGAAGGGGAATGGGTTGCTGCCTCTACTCAGATATGTTGCCTCTCCTTCCCGTCCAATGTAATTTTAAAAGAACTCAGTACTATTCTCATTTTGTACCAGCCACACTTTTACCTGATGCTATTGGCATAAATATTATATTGGCATAAATATAATATATAGAAATTCTATATTGGCATAAATATTAATAATATATATTAGGGGACTACACAGAAATGACCCATGTATGGTATTGTCTAGGATAATATATTTTTCCTTGACTGGTCACTACTATCCAGCTCATTTGACTTTAGCTCTCCCCTGCTTACAAGAGACCCTGAACCTCCTAGAAGGGGCATTTTCTCTCCCTTAATGCCTGCCAATCATGCTCAGTGGGGAGATACTGCCCAAGGAAGGCATTTGACATTCTAGTGGTAAGTGTTGCCATTCCTGATGATTCTTTCAGCAAAGGATCTGGATGCTAGAAAGGTGAAGGGGAGGAAAAGGAAATGAGCAAGCTTCTTCAAACCAGCTAAATTAGTAAAACCTCCATGGTAAAGAGATTGTGAATCATCCAAATGTCCAGTTCAGCATCTGTTACCATTTCCCCATCTGGAAAAGTGAACAAAGACCCTCTATGTAGTGGAGGGGATCCTAGACAAAGGTATTCTGGAAGCATGTGTATTATGTATCCAAAATCCTTTTCTTCCAAGTTTTCATTATTCCCCTACTCACTTACTCACAGAAACTCCTCTTAACTGGTTTTCATTTAGCCTCTCAAGGAACTTTTTAGTTTGCTATCTGTTTCTCCTTGGAAAACCTCTGCAAGCAAAATAAGGACAGTTATTTTGACTTTAACCCCCATGTGTAGAAGTAAGGGGCAGAGTTCTGAAATGGCAAAGGAAGGCTGGTTCCAAGGCCTTTGTCTCTGGCCTCCAGCATCCATTCAACACTCCTCCACACTCCATCCTCTCTCATCCAATCTAATCATATGGGTACATCTCAATTCTGAATACTAAACATATCTAGAATAGCAATGGGCATGGCTACTGTGGCCTCAACTATTAAGTTCAGCATTAAAAGTAAGGATTATTCTATAGAAAATAGTTTAAAATATCCCCCAGCCAGAGCTGAGGATACAAGTTTGAGGAAGAAGATCATAGATTTAAAAAATAGGCTCTCGAATGAAGTCTGTGAATATTTTGTTCTTATTCTGAAATTCTGATTCTTCTTCATCACCCTTTTCAGGCTATTCTGTGAAAAAGAAACTGCTTGGTTCTTCATCTAGAGGACTATAGATTTCCCTCTCAATGGATCCAACCCCAAAGGGACATGACTGTCTAATCCCCTTTCTTGCCCTACAGAGACTATAAGAAACATTAGTTCACTCCTCAAATTATGCTTCTACATTTTTCCAATGCTGCTCAGAATCTTTTTTTTCAGGAAACTTTTCTGAATTCATCCCATCCCAGTTCCTCCTTTTTTTGTGTGATTGTACATGTAGAGTTTAAATCATCTAAATCTTCCCTTGTTTACATATACATTTCATTATATGTCTTTTTATGTTTAAACTATATCTGTCCTTTTTTAAACCCAAGACAGCAAGGCATAATAAATAGAGTTCTGTACTTGGAATCAGGAACTCATGAAGATCTGAGTTGTCTTCTTGACTTTGACTCTAACTAGGTGACACTGGCCAAGTCATGTGAGATTCCTCTAAAATGAGGAGATTGCATTAGAGTCTCCAAGACCCCATCTATTGCTTTGTGGCTGTATTCCCTCCTTCCTTTCTATCTCAGCAAAGAACCCTCCAATTAGATGTTCAGTGGCTAATTTGGGTCAGCTGGTACCCCCAAAGATAGTTTTAGTCAAGAGGCTCCCTTGGCCTTGAAATTCTTTCCTTTCCCCAGGGACTCCTCTGCACCTCCCTAAGCTTCCACTCCTTAATGGGATCTTGTGCAGCTGAATTCTGTTGACCCTCTGATTTCAGTTCCATAGATATCCAGTGCCCTTTGGTACCACCATCCATTTCCCCCTGAAAGGAGTAAGAGAAAAAATTCTGCCTCTCAGGGCCATATTTACCAGCCCAGGAGCTCACAACAACCCAGCGAACAAAAAATTTGAGCTCTATACTAAGAAGCGTTAAGATTAAGATGCCCTCATTCAACAGAATGATGATATCTAGTTAGCATTTATGACACTTTTAAGTTTACAAAAAGTTTTATATATAATATAGATAACATATTATTTCAAAAGAACTCTGAGAGGTAGATGCTATTATTATCCCAAGTTTATATATAAGGAAACAGACTGCCTAAACATCACTGAAAGTCAGCTTGTTTCTAAATAACTCTCCTAACCTAGTTAATACCTAATTGCTCTGAGGGTCCCAAGTTCTCTCTAAATGTTACCATGAAGACTTTGTAAGCCCATGAGGCTAAGTTGCCTTGACCCACTCTGTAAAAGTGACTGTGAGCATTTCTACATATACCTAATCTTATTACACATCTTCACTTCTCTATACAAGGCCTTAAGGGTCATATGACTTGTGTTTACTTTTCAGGGTCATTTTTGCCATCAGGAGCAGCTCATCCTACTCCTTGCTTACCAGGGTAATAACAGCAAAGACAGGGCTGAGTCAGCTTCCTCCCTTGCTCTCTAGGGTTCTACTGCTCAAAACAAAGGGCAAAAGAACCCAGATTGTGGCCAACACATGCCTACTGTTCTGGTGGTATATACAAAAGTCTCTTTAAACTTCCATCTCACTCTTTCACCTGCTTCTTATTACCTCTAGGATCAAACAATCAACATTTATTATCTTCTTAATAGATTATCTTCTTAATTCTTCTTACTCTGTTGCCATTATGTACCCATTCACCCTCCATAGTTCTACTCTATCACTTGTTCTAGTTAACCCACATCTTCACAAGTCACTTTTGTGAATCTCTGTTGTCCCATTCCTTCCTTCCCTCATTCTTTTTTAACCTCATCCTGTTGGAGTCCAACTCCACTGAATACTGAGAAGATAAATGAATATCCGAGGCCAGGTGGAAGATTTGCTTTGCAGTCTCCCTTTATTAATCTGAGTGCCAGCTTAATATACCTTTTAGATTAGTGTAACAAAATTGCTAGCTAGCTTCAGTTGACATCATATTTCTCCAGGGTTAATGCACATTCCCTACTTTGATATTTCAGTATCTACCTTAATTATCAATACTAAGATATTTATCAACACAGAACTGTAAATAGCTTAATCTTGATGCTCATCAATATCAACAGAATTGTAAATAGTTGTGATGTTTTATCAATATCAAAGTATTTGTCTAAACAGAGTACTAAATACCAGAAATCATCATACAAACGTATTTACCTCAAATAATATTCTTAATTCTTTGTTAAGGGATAAATAGTATAGTTAAAATGTCTTGTTCCTGTTGCAGGCATTCTCCATAAAGATTATCCTGATTTTTATCAAATATATCTTTACAATTATTAGGGAGATGGTGAACCTGGACATGGACAAGGATTTGCTGGCTCTGTATATGTCCCCCCTTTTTAAGATATACAGGAAAGCATAAGGGACTAAGTAAATGAGTATAAGAATAACACATTGCAAAATCAACAAAATGCAAAAGCAAAGAAGACAGATTATTTACAGGATTTATCTTTTTAAACCACTCAAATATTTGGTTTGCTATGCTATCAGCATCAATTCCAGGGACACTACTTTCTGCTATGTTTTTTGCCAAGGCAACTAATTCATATCCCAAGTGAAGTTAGAATTATATATAGCTTCATTTATTTTATTCCTTATTTGAAGTCCTGTCACATTGGTGATATTATTATCCCATCTATAAAGTTACATATATATGAGTGAATATAATAACTAGTTGTGATTGAGTTTCCAAATTTTTTGCATAATCCTACCCTCACCCTCTTAATGATTGTTCCATTAACTTTGGTCCTTGTTTTATCTCATTATCTATATTAATTTGTTTTTTAAGAGCTTTTGATACATTTTTGGATAATTGATTTGTGAATTAGGCAGTCTGAATAGATTCTGTTAGGGGCTGAAGCTGAAAAAGCAAGTAATGTAATAACTGCTATAGTTGCTAAAACTCCATCAATGAGTAATTCAACAATTCTCCTTTTCCTATTTTTGTTTTCTAATTTTCTTTTGATGTTATCTCAGATCTATTCATCTGTTGATTTGTACCAAGGGAGATGAACCTTAGTAGGCACTATCACATAGGGTGGGTGTTCAATAATAAGAACCATTAGACATTTGGATAGAAGTAACACATTGGGATAAAACACAATTGTAACATTTTTACAATACATCCTCTTAACACATTCATGACTTGGATTTCAGTGCTATTCCTTAAAACAGTATCTGTAGTTAGAAACATCTGTGAATACTTTAAAAATATGCTGTACAGTATATTATTGAGGGGCCTGAAAACATCTTGGAATCCCATATCTGAGATGTAAAAATTTGTGTCATCCTAAGTCTCAAATACATTGTAACAGGAGACCCATCCATATACTGGATAATTTGGGGTCCAATTCACCAATCAGTTCTAGTTCTTCCTGAAATCCATGGGGCCCAAAGTCCTCTGGGAGCAGGGGCGATGATCTCATCTTCTGAAATTACTGCCTGCTGAGAATGCTTGTAGAGCTAAATAACCTGCAGGGTCCCATATTTTTATGGAGAGGGTGGTAAACTGGAACTGATTAAAGTATCCAATGGTTGATTCAGTTCCTTGAAGCTGGCCAATGTAGCTGTAACTCACCAAAACCTAGAATAAAAAATATATCTAACAAATAGGGTTTAGGATAGATAGACAAGTCCTTAAGGACTGCTATAAAATGTAAAGAGGCCAATGTAGATTGGCCAACAACTTTTCATGTAATGAAATATATTTGTGTCACAGGACACCCAGTATATACAAATGTGAAAGATATTTCAGCTTTAGTTTCAAGAAACAATAAAATAACAGTTAGGTCTTACAATTATGTTAATTATTCTTATGTTATTTTGGAAACCTATAAGGACTTTATTTCACACAAACATCTATATGTATCTTCTGTCTAGACCTAATCACAGGAGGATTTCGCTACCAGCCTGAATCCTGATCATGGTGAGGAGTGAAAGGGAACTCTTGAAGCTGATCAAAACAGGAATTCATTTATTCAAAATTCTCTCAGCCTTTTATATCCCAATACCCTTATATAACTATAGCATACTGCACATATACTATCTATATGTACTGTGCATGGGGGACCACATAAACAACTTGCTATTGCGTGCAGATGTCTCTTTGTCACTTTTGTATAGCTCTGCTTTAATTACAATATAGGTTGTCCTGCCCCCTGACTTCTCAGGAAAGCCAAGACACCCCTAAGGGGGATGGAGAGCCAAACCAAACATTATCAGCAGGTTCCCTTGCTGGGCTGGAGGATCTTCTACCTCACCCAGAGTTCCTCCACTATCTGTGACTCTCTACATATAACAAATGTCTAGGTCAAATACTCATTCACCAAATTATTTAGAATACAATGATTACATATTTTCAGATTGAAAAAAAGAAGATAATATATAATTGAATTTTTGTTGATCATTTGCTCTTAACATAGAAATTTGTTATAGGAGGAAAATACAGGGGGGTATGATAATACTAGCAGAACTGGTTCTTTAGGTCTTAGCCTAGGAGCATGCACATTACAAAATAAAGCTTCCTTAGGTTTAGATTGATATCTAATTATAATAGTTCTACCTCATCAGACTCAGGAATGATCAGGTGGGAAACAAAGAAACAGAACTAGAAAACTAAGTC
Organism: Antechinus flavipes; assembly: GCF_016432865.1. Lineage (NCBI taxonomy): Eukaryota > Metazoa > Chordata > Mammalia > Dasyuromorphia > Dasyuridae > Antechinus > Antechinus flavipes. The sequence continues at coordinate 466,937,051 of NC_067400.1, forward strand.
AGAAGGATCCCACCTTAAGCAGATGCTCCCAACTCTTATCCAAATACAGACCTTTACTTGGTCAGGGTCACATTTCTCTGAGTAGCTTATGATAATTCTCTCAAGTGATGGATCACTGACAATGATGAGGCAATCAAATTCAAAACTCAAAAAAAAATTATCAGTTACAGTCCCAAGAGAGTTTATCTCTAATAGCAAATTATTAATAGCAAATTAATCTATTAATTGCAGCTTAGGGCTAGATAAATTATTTTTTAAAAGTTTACCAAAACTTAGACACATAAGAGATTGTTTAACTTGTTTTATATGTTAAAACTCATCTTGGTACAAAGGATTAATCATTAAATGAGCTTATACATTTTTGGTAGATATTTTCCTTGTTATATATACTACTATATCTTCCTAAACAGGCTCATCTTTCAGGGCTGATGACCTTGTATATCCTCAAGGTTAAGAAAACTGTCAAGTTTGTAAATTAAGGGGAATGAGAAAAGACCCAGGGAAGGGGCTGAGCTGTTTGTTGCCCAATCCTCACCATTCTTAGTGTTTTTATGAGCTGTGCTGTATATAGTAATTATCAGATTTAGGTTTAACATGATGACATAGCTCCAAATAACTTAGTTAACAATTTTAGATTTTTCCTAAGTAATAATGAAATAGTCTTAATTGTAATTTCCTTTTTATTTTCTAGAGAAGTGAAAATACCGAATTCCCTAAATTGCATTTACAAAATAATATAAAACAGGATAAGCAAGGCTTTATTTAGCCTTTTTTTAGTTGACAAATCTATTCTGTCTCTAAACTGTTGAGCTGAGAAGTTCTCAGGGATGATTTCCTTTCCCTTAAATCATTTTCCTTTTGTTTTAGGGGGAAAAACAAGACAATTCTTAAAATTGAGATAGAACAGATTTTAAAATTGACAACTTTAGTTAATGAGCCTACTCAAACTGAATTGCAATTTGGTTATTTTCCAATCTACATAAATAATTTCTCTCTTGTGAGCCAGGAAAAGGATTAAGATACCAGTTTTTACACAGGGCCCTCAGAAGTCTGACTTAAGATAATTGAGTTTTAAAAGTTGTGTCAAACTGCTTTTCTGTTTTCCTAGAGTTCCAAAATTTTTCTGTTAACACTATTGGTGCAAATAGATCCTATTAGTGGGCTTTCCCTTAAAATTGCCTTTACTCTTATAACTCAAATAATAAATTTCACTGAATTATATCTATTTTCTTTCTTTCCCTCTTACCCCTTCTTCCAGTCAGGAAAGCAGGGAAGAAGAAGAAGAAAGAGATTCTATGTACTATCCTTCTAGGCCTGATGAGGCCTTAATATAGTTGAATTTGTTTAATTTAATTTACACACATCCAAAATTATTTATCTCAACATTGGCATTGTATGTTAGTCACATCTAAAAACCCATAAAGTTATCAAATATGAAACAATTTTATGTAACAAAGTAATTAACACTCATACAACATATGTTTTTTGCTAAGCATTTTTACAATTGTGTGATCTTCACAACAATAATCATTATTAGTTATATTTACAAATCAGAAAATTGAGTGGAGATAAAATAATATGCCATAAATTGCAAAGCTAATACATTTCTGTAACTGAAACAGAGAATGGTGAGTTTACCAAAAACAGAGGTTGAGTGAGTTTTTCACTTCACGCTGCCATGCTAGGTGCTGCCAGGGGCACCCAGATTCTTCCCAGGCAGTTCCTGAACAGAAACTGCTGATAGTTGGGGTAACTGGTGCCAGGATATTCCTTTGATAATAGTTTCAGGTGCCAGGGCTCAGAAAATGTTAACAATGGAACCTGACCCTCACTCCATCCCCATTTTCCCAAGCTGGGTTAGGTAGGTGTTTGGGTAAGGTTGTGAAGTGTCCCCATGGGCTGCTTCCCCTCTTTCTGCAGGTGACTTAGAATTTAAGTTTTAATCTAATCTGAGATGAGAAGAGTTAGCAAATAGAGAGATTTGGACTATATCAATTTAGCAGTCTATATGACGGTCCATCCTTAATCCCACTTGGGGTGATTAAAAGGAAACTACAAACAAGATAGAAATCAAAGAAGAGTTAGCAAAAAATTACTATTTTCCTAATTGTTATTTTGGCTAGTTGCCAAATTCCTTAATCAATTTGTTTCAAAATTTTGAGAATTTGCTAAGATGTTTTGCTCTCAAAACTTTTGAAAATCTATAAAGATTTTTTAAAATTTCAATTAGCTAACTTTTTGTGTTGCCCTCAGCTTAACCAGAGTTGAAGTCCACTGAAAAAAAGTTAGGCTTTTAAAGAAATTTTCCCAGCATTCTAACTACAGCATAGAGGTTTTTTCCTTGCTGCTTGAATGTTTTCAAGTAACAAAATCTAGTTTTCAGAACAAATATGACACAGACACAGATAAACATAGACACAGGCACAGATAAACATAGACACAGACACAGATAAAAATGACATGGAAGAAGATTCTTCCGGTTTTTCCAAAAGCCATAAACTTGAAAAATAAAAATAATTACTCAGTTATTAACATTGTACAAACATAAATCATTTTTTTAAACAATAGAAATAATTAATAAAGAAATTAATTTTCTTTAATCTCATTAAAGAAATCTCATTTTAACTAGCAGGATGTCCAGGACTGGGGCTGTTTTGTAAACAGCAAATTTGCTCTCTGAAAAATATTAAGAGGTTCTTGAACAGTTTATAGTGCAGTAATAATTGCACATAACTTATTCTGCTGTGAATATTCATACAGGGTGTTAAAAACATCTTTAGTAGTAAGTGGAATATATTTAAAGAGGCTGATTGTTTATTAGTAGCATTTATAAATAACATCTTCTGTAATGGGCCAGAACTCTGTACTTGAAACAAAGAGTCTTACAAGATGTTAATTCAGTGGCATTGATAATACAATGGTTATCTAGTTTAGCATGGTGATTAATAGTTCTTTAGTTCAGTGTGATTGATTTAATCTTACAACAAATAATGGTTCCCTAGTGATATAATGATTGGTTTATACTCAGTATACTGCATATAATCTGGGACAAACTTAGCCAGACAGACTCAGAAGGAGCTTGGAGACAGACTCAGAGAAGACAGAAGACTGGAGGTGGGAACTCAAGCTCTCAGATTGAGACAGACTTCAAGACAGAGACCATTGTGGTAGAAATCCTCCTGCCTCTCCCACAGAAATCAAGACACATTCCTGAGGACCTCCAGAAAGCTGGCCGGGGCCCCAGACAAGGAGATAAAACTTTGAAGGAGATAATAAAGAATTTGGACTTTATCTCTGGCTATTCTCATGGTGATTACTCTGCTGAAATGAAGGCTGGTCCAGAGAGACCTTCAGAAAACCAACCAGAACATTACAGTCTTGCTTGCAGCAGATCCTTGGACTTCTTTTTGAATTAGGATTAGAATCTCCTCTTAAAATTTTGAAATAATTTTTGTCAATTCATGTGTTTCCTATTTTAAATACAGTTTTCCAATTACTCTCCTTCACCAATTTTTGATAATCATTTAAAGTAACTAATATCCCTAATTTCTATTTTAAAATTGGCCTAGAATCAGTAATAAATTGCATCCAGAATGCCTCTTTTCTTGAACCTCCAAAATCTTCACAACCCCAAATTTTAAAAATTTAATTTAATTTTATGCTTTTCCTATTTTTTGTAAGGTATTATTAATAACTGTGCTATCGTCTCTCTCTTCCCCACTCTTTTCTTAAAAATATCATGGTAAGGAGTGGCATAGCAAATCATACATATTTTCCCCCAAAATCAGAATCTACTACTCCAGGCATAACCTTAAACCCTAGCAACGATTGTGAACTGCATTCTAAAATGAGACTAGCATAACAGAAGGAAGAGGACCTGAGAGAATACATTCTATATGATTTGTAATTTGAGTGTGACACTGAGGGGGACAGATCAAAGCTGGCACTTCTTTGGGTAGCATGCATTAAATCTTGTATTGTCAATAAGTAGGATTTAAGGTATTTTCTTTGCAGGCATAGCTTGAGGGGAAATAAGTGAAAGTGCCCATTGTTTGACTGGGCTGGAGCTAGTTCTGGGAATGATTTCCCCTATATAAAATTACCTTCCCTATCATTCTGAGAGTGATATTCCGCAGCCCAATGTTTGTCCTTCCTGAATTTTGGACTTAAAGTCAGAGGTTTATCTGCTGAATTGCAATGAAATGCAACCTTTTGAGTAATACTTTTTTTCTTATATGAGCCAATTGTCAACAATTATAGCATATACAAGAATTTGAAATTTTTTTCAGATTGGAAATCATCCTGATTTAGTGTAACAATTGAAAAGTAAAAGTCCTAATATTCTGACAATTTTGACTCATTTCTACTAAAGTCATTTTTTCGGTTTTCCCCCAGCTAATGCTTTTTTAGTATCGACATTAGTATTTTCAAAAGCAAGTTGTTTCAATAACATTTAAGCTGCTTGAGCAAAAGTCATATTAGGTCCTTGCCAGATTTAAATTGATATTCTCTTCTAATTTGAGCTGGATTATTAGGATCAGGAGTTTCCACAACAGCAAAAGCCAATTGCATTTCTAAAGGGACATCCTCTTCTCTTTCCTTGGCTCCCTTAATTGCCTCCTGAATTAGCCCACAGATTCATAAGAATTTTGCTTCCCTTCAGACTTATGTTTATTAGAGGGATTCAGACTAGGAGTCAAGAGGAGAGGAGGGGGTGAAGGAGTTGTAAATTGTGCTGATTCTCCCTTTTTATTAGCATTTAAATATTCTATAGTTTTGGTCATTTCTTCTTCCTCCAGAATACTGGTAGAAGAATCTACTTCAAGGATTTTTGTAGTTAACGGAACTGTCTCTGATGATTGAAGACATATTTTCAAAATATTCCAAACAGAAAATACTGTAATTAGAAGGGCTCCTGATACTTTTTTTTTCTTTTTTAAAAGTATTTACCTATTTGTTTTCCTACCTTATCCCATTTTCCCAAATTAATTGTTTCCTCTTGAGGAAACCAAGGACAACATATTTCTACAGACTCCAAAAATTCTTGTTAACTGTCTGGTGATAATTACCAATACTTTTTCTTTAATTAATTTTTTTTTAAACTTTCAGATAATCTCTGTTCCTGCTCCCTGATTAATTTTGCCCCCTTCTGATTCAATATGTGCTCTGTATTGATATCAGCTGGACAAGAATCAATCTTATAAATTTTATCTTGTTATATATATGATGCAGGTCTAGTGGTAGAGATTTGAGATGTGAGAATCCCCTCTGGTTGGTGCAGGTCCAATGTGAAAGAATTCACAAAACCTGAAATCTGAATAGCAGAAAAAGGATTTTTATTGTCACTGAGAAGCCAGCTTGCTGGGAAGACAGATTCCTCAGGGGCAAGGTCCTGTCAGAGAAATAATAATAGGTTATCACTGAGAAGAGGATATCTTCACAATGGGCAAGAGTCCTGGCAGGCAGCTGTACCAAGAAGAAAGGTCCCTTGGCAAAACATAATCCTGCTTTGGATTTCTGCAAATATTTGGAATTCAGAATTGTCTTTTTTATAACAAGTCTGAACCTGGGACTTCTAATGAATGAGATTCAATGCTCCCGGGCCTAGATTTCCTGTCGAAAAGAAAGTATTTATCTTGGAGTTTCAAGCCACTTAATAGGAATAACAGGCCAGGATCTCCAATTGAATGAGACCACTTAAGTTTGAGCTATTGGGAATGGTCCTGGGCTAATCTTCAACTTAATAGAGAGTTCATTAAAAAAAAAAAATATATATATATATATGTATGTATACATATATATTTACAATATGATATCTGATATCTTATATTCTATACCTCATATATTTATATCTTATTCCTTTTGTCAGCCTAGTGATAAATTATTTTTGGTGATCATCTTTATCTTACTTCTTGTATAATTTACTTTCCCCTCTTACCTTAATTATTGAGCTCACCAAGAGGGGTACTTTCCTGCCAGAACATCTAAAGGTCCCCACATATTCCAGTGCCATCTGTTGGAGTCCAGCTCCACTGAATACCGAGAGGTGGAAGATATGCTTTGCAATCTCCCTTTGTTAATCTGAGTGCCAGTGTTTATATACCTTTTAGGCTGGTGTTACAATATTACTAGCTATTACTAGTTATCTTATTACAATATTACTATCTATTACTAGTCATCTTTCAGGTGACATCATATTCCTTCCAGGGGAAATGCACAATCCATATTTTTATATTTCAGTATCCACCTTAACTATCAATACCAAAATAGTTATCAACACAGAATCGTAAATAGTCTAATTGTGATGTCCATCAACATGAACAGAATTGTAAATATTTGTGATATTTTATCAATACCAAAGTACTTGTCAAACAAAGTAGTAAATAGCAGAAATTATCATGCTAATGTATTTACCTCAAGTATGTTCTTAATTCATTGTTAAGGGGTAAATAGTACAGTTAAAATGTCTTATTCTTGTTGCAGGCATTCTCCATCAAGATTATCCTGATTTTTATCAAATATTTCTTTACAATTCTTAGGAAGATGGTGAGCCAGTATGGACATGGACCAGCAGGCCCTCTACATCACCCAGTAAGCACAGGGAACCCCCAGAGCTAGAATGGGGGTTTGATGTTGTTTTTCCTTCTGTCTTCATCACAGTCTCCATGTCCCCAAGGAAGCTTCACTTGGTAAGATACATTGGACCTCAAGGCAGAGAGTGACTGTTCTGTCCCCCGGTCACAATTGCAGATCAGTTGGGTAGCTTCAGTCATTTTCTTTTCCTCACAATCTCAAACAAAGAGTAATATTTCCAGATAGAATACATAGCTGGCTTGCTCTAATCCAGAAGTAGCTACATTGACAGGGAAAAACAGATAACTTGCAAAAGAACTTGTAAAAGACCAGCCCGGACCACTACCCCATTCCACTTAGTAGAGATGAGATCTCAGAATTAGTTGTCCTGTATCTCAACTGAATTGTTGGGCAGTCGTTAATTTGATAGCACCATATTTGAATGTCACCATACAAAGTAACTCAAACAAAGTGATCTGAGGTCTGAAAGAAATCCACCTGGGCCTGGAGAAAGATCAAAATAAAAGGTAAAAAGGGTTACACAGTTTACCAAAGGTAGAATCTGGATCTCGGGTTTCCCTAAAAACGTTCAGGTGAGAAAAGTCCATCTTACTAATTTGGCAGCTAGACTTTATAACCCACAATATTACTTCATAATTAGATTTGAATTATATTGTAAACTGCCTAGGTGGTCATGAGAGATTAAATAACTTGTACAGTCATAAAGGCAGTATGTGTCAGTGAGGCCTTTGAAACCAAATTATCATGATTCCAAGGTTTGTCTGACAGATAACATCACTTTTGTTCATTGTGAAACTTGTGTCATCAACACACATATGTATATATTTTCCTCATTAGCATATGTGCTATAAATTTAATAGATTGAGGCAGCTAGGTGGCTCAGTGGATAGAGCACCATCCCTGAAGTCAGGAGGACCTGAGTTCAAATTTGACCTCAGACACTTAACACTTCCTAATTGTGTGACTCTAGGCAAGTTAACTTAACTCAATTGCCTTAGCAAAAATAAATAATAATAATAATAAATTTTTATTGAATTAATGATGGAATATAATAAAAGGTCAGAGAATATAACATTGTGTATTTTACATAATATTCTGTTTTTTCCAATAACATGTTTATAGTTGAAATATGCCTAGAAACACCTGTCCTGACATATTTCTGATCAATGGAAATGGTGGAATGTCTGGTATTCTGTGGAAGTTCTAGCCATTAAATCCAGGGCAATGAGGGTCAACACATTCCCAAAGGTTTTTTAAGGCAACCTTGTACAAACTGAGATTTAGGAATCATTAATGATCTGACTAGGATTTGGGAGTATCCTTTACAATCTTCCCTAGATGTTTGCTTTATCTGGTATCTACTGGATAGCCTGGAATCTATCCTTTACTATTGTCATAGTAAGCCAGTGAAAAGAGCTGAAATGAAAGAGGGGAAAATAGGGAAAACACACACACACACACACACACACACACACACACACACACACACACAAATACCTCATGCAAATTCAGGCTTAATTCTGAAATTACAAGAGATTAGTCTTTGAAATATTTAGATGAATTCAACTGATACATGAATACCATAATATAATTGTAAATTATATTTGGATATTTTTAAATAACTATAGCTTTTGGGGAAAAAAAAATCTGTTCTATAGATTCAGCTCTGAATACTATGAAAAACACTTGAGTAGAACTGAAGTAGGGTTCATTCCTCAGGAATTAAAACCCTGAGCAAAAAGGGGCTCAATCTGGGGGAAAAAAACAAATAACCCCCCCCCCCAAAAAAAAAAAATTAGTATGCCTAATGAGAATGAACTTCTGTTTTTTTAAAGTCACCCTAGACTTCCTTTCAGCATACATTTATCTTGAAACTTATGGATCAAAAGAGAAAATTTTCTAATAAGCAGTTATAGTAAGACAAAGGTGAGGGGACAGAGAGTAAGGAGGTGAAGCAGGACAGCCAGGGATTCTGCCAGAAAAGTAGTTTGAAATAGAAAAAAATTTAAAAAAAACAATAAACCAAAAAACAAAAACAAGGTTAGAAAAGGACTAGGAAATGGCGTTTGTCTCAAGCAATGCAAGGCTTGAGACCAACTGGTTCTGCTAGTTTAACTGAGACCAGAGCAGGACAGTATAATTCCATACAGGGAGAGACTTCAGCATGTGAGGTATTAAATAGAAAATTCTTTTTTTTTAAAATAAATTATATATTCTTTTTCACAATTAACACATACAGATTGTTTTTAACTTTCGTTTTTAAATAAGATCTGGAATTCCAAATTTTTCTCTCTCCTTCCTTTCCCTTTCTTCCTCCTTCCCTTTTCCCTGAGATGGCTAACAATCTGACATGGGCTATACATGTGCAATCATATTAAACATATTTCCACATTAGTCAAAATAGGGAATTCCTTTAGCAAGGGAGAGACCTTCCCAATGGGAGAGCCAATGTTTTTCTTCATTTCCTTTATTTCTCTTACTCTCCATTAGACTCATTAAAAAAAAAAAATGCTTCAAATCTGGGGATTTGAAAGAATCCAAAGCTGAGGTTCATAGACCTGAGAGCTGAAAGAAACCTGGATGAGCTTATCTCATCTATTCATCACATTTCATTGTATATACTCATCAGAGCTAAAGTTACAAAAGAGCAGACCAATGTCAGAATTGCTAAAGATCAAGATTGCTTTTACATTTGAAAATATTTGAGTCAAAATTTGGGGTGCCTCTCCTGCTGTAGTCATTTTCAACCTAGGAACATGTTATTTTTATATTAATAGCCTTTTTATCTGGCATGCTGGGAATTTGCCTGGACTCTGAAATTACAAATCAAATCCAGATTGTGAGAGGTTTTAGATGCCAAAAGAAGAGATATATTTTGTCCTGGGTCATTGAGTCTTCATTCTTCTCAGATCTATTCCTAACTTTGCTGATTTCCTCAGCCATGCTTTGTAGCCTCCTGTTACTATGCTATGTCCCTGGTCTTGTAATTCTAGAAATACATTCCCGTCTATGGCCCCTTCCTCTGACTAGTTGGTTTGTCCCAGGATTTCCATTTCTTTTTTTCTTTATTATTTATTTCCCCCAGTTACATGTAAAACAAAATTTTAAAACTTTGAGTTCTAGATTCTCTTTCTTCTTCTCTCTTCACACATGAAGTCATGCAAAACATTTTCATAAAAGTAATGTGAAAAAAAAAACACTATCCCCCACCAAAAAACAAAAAAAACAAAAAACCCCAAAACAAAACACCTTAAGAATAATAGTAAAAATTAAGTCTGAGGAATATAGTTTAGCAGCTACATGGAGAATGGTTGAAAAAGTAGAGAAGCGCCCATGAGAGCACAGAAGGTTAATGCAGTAGTTCAGGAAAGATTTGATGTTATCAAAGGACTCATGGAACTCAGCAGGGTTGGGGAGGAAGCCTGGGATTGAAGTACAAGACCCTACATCCTATTTTTGTTGACCTCTCCATGACTGGCCTGAGTGAAGTAACCTAAAATTGCTGAGGCTCCCAAGGGCTATTTTTAAAATTAACCTCCTCCTTCTTTAACTTCCTGGATCTCATGAGGCCCAAGAGCATCCTGATAGCACCTGATAAGGAATTAATGGCTGGCTTTTGCTTCTGTATGAATATGACGATAAGGACCCTCCCTCTTGTAGTTTTTCCCTTTCTTAACCCTGCTCTCTCTCCATTCCTGGCCACTTGATTTGGGACTTCTTGTAGCCATGAGCTTCAATAAACTTCCACATCAAATTCCTGTCGGGTCCTGTGTTGCATCTGTTTTGACACAACAGGATGAGCTGCAGCGACCCACGGCTTCCCCAGTTGCAAGCTGATCCAGGAGTAATGTTATTTAAAGAATGGTGGTATCCTCAGCAGAAATAGAAAATGAAATAGAGGAAAGAGCTTGAAGAGGGATGTCAAAGTAAGTTTTAGACATGAATTTAAAATAGTATGAAATAAGGAAGTGGAGATATTCAGTAGGCTCCTGGTAATACAAAACTGGAGGAGAAAGAGTAGAGTCAGAACAGGGTGGAGGGGAGATGAAATATCTTGTTAAGATAACTCCAGCCAACACCTAGAGAAACTAGTTAGACAACTAAATTCTTTGACCTCTTTGCAACTTTTGGTATTGTTGGCCACCCCATTCTTCTAGATATTCTCTCTTCCCTGGGTCTTGCTAGTATTGCTTCTCCTGATTCTATCCCTTCTTCACCTATCTCTGAATGGATCATTTATGATCTGTCTTTTTTGTGCAGGGATAAAATGGACAAATTTTTTAAAGCCTGGGGAGATCTGGACATGTTTGTAGGCAGAAGGGAAAGAGCCAGTGGATAGAGAATGAACCTTAGAAGAAAGGAAGACCCAGGCTCATTCTCCTAGAGGAGAAAGGAGGAATAAAAGCACTAGCAGAGGGGTGGTCCTGTTCAAAAAAGAGGACCTCTTCTACCTTGGAGCAAAGGATGAGAGATTTGGGGATGATGATGCTGAGGAGATTTGAAATATAGCACTGAGGAGAAGAGGGAACTCAAATGGATGGTCTTAATGATAGCAACTAATTATAAGATGAAGCTATCTGCTTTCATGTTGGAGTGCTATACGTTGTCTGAAAAGAAAAGATGTTTGGAACAGAAGCTCTGAGGATGTGACAGCCAATCAGAAGAGACAGAAAAGCCAATAAAATCAATGAGTAGTTTTCAGCTTTTGTTCCATACTCTGGAATTCTAATTCTTACAGGAGTTCTCCTTTAGTTGTAATACATAATAAGTAGCTTTTAGATAGTGTTTTAAGGTTTGCAAAATGTGGTTATCTCGTTTGATTTTTCTAATAATCCTGTAAAACAGGGCTATCACTCCATGTTACAGATGAGCAAACTGAGGTCAAGAGATTTTAAGACACTTATTCAAGGTCATGGTAGTCTCTAGTAAGACATTGTTAAGTGTTGATTGCCAGTTTTCTTGGCTCCAGGCTCAGGGTTCTATCTACTGTACCACCCTGCTATCTTAAGTTTTCAACTACTTTTTAATTGAAACAGAGCACCTTGTCAGGGAATCTAAGAACGACACAGTTACAACCTTATTTTATAAAATATTCTTTACTTTAAAATGTGGCTTAAGGCTAATCTTGTAGAGTTTGTGCTGTTCACAATCATGTCCAGGTTGAATTCATAAAATTCAGTAATTTCAAATCCAGTGTAAAGGTAACAGAATTAAATATTGTGGAAATTTATGTACATATTCAACAGGTTATTTTTCTTCTCTTCTTCTTTTAAAATTTATACATTTTAAACAAACAAACAAACAAACAAACAAACAAACAAATGAACAAGAGGGACAGGGCAAGATACAGAAGAAAAACAGCCTTTACAAAAAGAAATTTCATTTTTACAGTACATTAAATGAGAATCTTTCGTACAAATTTCTTCTATTGTGCAGATTTTGATGATGCCCATAGTGCACAGGAGACTTCCCAGGAGAAGTGATTGGAGAACACTGAACATAGAGAAAAATTAAGAGTCTCTGGAACCAAAAGTAACTTCAGTAATACATGTTTTTATCCCACCAGCCTGTAGGGGGAGAAGGAGAATCAATAAGAAATCCGGAGCCTATGGAAGATATGAAAAAGCAAATGCTCAATAAACTCCAGCAGGGTGTCCCAAATAAGGACCCAAATCCTCCGTACTTACTTCCTGGATAGCGCCTGATTAGGAGTTTTCGGAACTCATCGTAGAGCCAGATGATAATAGCATAAGGTACTGCCACAAACCAATATTGAACCCTGGAAGTAAAATAGAGCCAAAGTCAAGAGTCAGAGTGTATCAGAAGACAAGACCCAGCTTTTAGGGTAAATGGTGGGGCTTTTTGGCAACTGCAATAAATTCAGATGGATACAAAGCAGGGAGGACTTTTCCTATATATTGACCAAAAACAATTCTTTTAAGGTATAATACAAAGTAAGGAATACCCAAAGATGAGGACATAAAGTGTGCTTTTTGTCCTCAAATCTTTCCAAAGGGAGTGTGGTTTTGAATTTGATTTCATTTCCCTCAATGGCCTGACCAAGCTCATTTTTTTCTTTCACAGAAAGGTATATTTGGTCTCTTATCCCTATCATCTCATATCTGATCCAGACATCTTCTGGTTTAGCCTGGTCCCCTAACTTAAGACTCTCCTCAGAATGGAAGTCAGTACTTTCCCTTCCCAGAGTAGGATAGATAACTCACCTAAGTGTGGTAAAATTCATGGCTGTGATACTTCCAAAGCCATAAGAGAGGATTAATGCTATGATTATTTGAGATGCAATTCCTATCCAGATGACTTTATTTCTGTAAGAAATACAAACATGAACAGGTTTGAATCCATCTAATTATTTCTCCCCTCCTACCTTCTCTTTTAATGTAAAGGGCACCACTATTCCCTCAATCCCTTAGGTTCTCAATTCAGGAATCATCCTGGTCTCCACCATCTTCTATCCTCATATCCAATCAGCTGCCAAGTTTTATTGATTTCATCTGTGACATCTCTTGCATATACTTTCTTCTTTCCTCTGATACCTCTATCATTTGAGTGCAGTCCCTTATTACCTTAAGCCTTGCCTAATTGTGGCTCTCTACCACAAATCTTTCATGCCTTCAGTTTCTCCTCCACTGAGCTTCCAAAGTCAGACTAGATCAACCCCCTTTACCTCTATCAATAAACTCCAGTGGTTTCCTATCACATTTAGGATCAAACATAAAATCCTTTTTGGCATCCAAAGCCCTTTATAATCTGCTCCCTACCTCTTCCGTATTATTATACTATCTACTATCCCTTTTCTAATTCTGTGATCCAGTGACCCTGGCTTTTTTCCTGTTCCTCACATAAGACACTTTGTCTCCCAAATCTGAGTATTTTTAATTAATCCTCCCTCCATTCCTTTCCTCATCTTTGCTTCTTGGCTTCCCTGGGTTTTTTCACATATCAGTAAAAAGTCTACCTCCTTCAAGAAATCTTTCCTAATCCATTTTAGTTTTAATGCTTTCCCCTTGTTAACAATTTGCAATTTATCTTGTATATATTTTGTTTGAATATAGTTATTTGCATCCTGTTACTCCCCAACCCATTATATTGAGAATGTTCTTTGCCTCTTTGTGTCCCAGTGTTTAGCATAATGCCATGGCAGTACATGGCAGAGTAGTTAAAAGTTTATGAATTCATAGACATCCTTCAGGCTAATATGATCCCAAGTAGCATCAGATCTTTTGCTATAGTAGACACCATAACATTAGTTCCTTGGATGGGTTAACAGAACTTCATCTTCTTTATATCACAAGTCTTTGATATATAATATAATTGATACCTGAAGAGACCTTGTTGGAAAATGGAATTTCTCCGAGTTTTTCTGATGATTAAATCTGCTATTTGCTGGACCATGATTGCAACAAAGAAAGAAGTATATCCAATCCATTCCAAGTACTTTCGCTGATATCTTGTCTGCAAATGATCAGAAAGAGAGAAAGCTCTGACAACCAATGGAAAAACTTTAGGAAATATTAATGAAAGCTACATAAGAGTTCATTCTTAGGTGTGCAAACAATTCATCACTCAATTGTCCAGAAAAGGTAATAATTGAGTAGAAAAAAGAGTATCAATTATTCTACTTATCCTTACATTTGGTACTTTGCAATATAATTGTTCTTTTTAGTCTGTTACAAAACTGCTGCGTGCCAGTTCTGTTATTTAGTTGTGTTTGATTCTTTCTGATCCTGTGGATAATATCATAACAATACTGTTCATGAGGTTTTCTGGGCAGAGAGGAGTATTTTGCCATTTTGTTCTCTGGTAGATTAAGGCAAACAGGGTTAAGTGACTTGCCCAGAATCAAAAAGCCAATAGATTTAAGTCTTCCTGTTTCCAGGTCTAATCTTCTAACCATTGAACCACTTAGTTACCTCTAACAAACTATTATCAAAGGTCAGAACAAGTTCTGATAAAGGTCATAGTTATTCAAATATTTTGCACCTCTCTATCATTTCCACTCTAGAAAATCAGCTATACTTAAAGTAGGCATAATTCTAATATTTTGCTTTCTGACCATTTTAAAATCACAGACAATTCTAATAATCTAGGCTGAGCCAAGTGATATTTCTTATGATGAAATGCATTACTCCAGGGGCTGTAGTTATTATTTCTCCTTCATTTTTGAAGAGGACCATGACATCAGGAAGATGATATCATGACAAGCAAGTGAATTGGATTTTAACGTGAGAGTGGCACAGGGAAATTAAAGAATAATAAAGGGTGGAGGTTATCTTCCTCTAAAAGAATATAAGCTTCTTGGAGGGCAGGGACTGACTTTTGTAATTAGTGGTGGTAGCTTGAGATTTGAAAAGATTTTGTTCTTTGTCCCAAGCCCTCCTCTGTTATTTCCATCTAGAATTTAAGCTTTTTTGGGGAAGGACTAGCTAGTTAATAAGTGGTGGAGATGCATGTCATGTAACTTCTGTAATATCCAATTAATGGGGAATTAGGGAGGGACTTGTACTTTAAGATAGGAAATAAAATTCTGCCTTTGGAGTTTCAAAGGTATGTCTAACAACCTAGGCGTCCATTCTTGCAAGAATGAAAAATAAATCTTTCCTGAATTAAAAGAAAATAAAGTGAGGGTAAGGTATTTGAACAGCCTTCAATTCAGTACTATAGCCTCACTTTTCCCTGTAGAGCCATCTGGAAGAGGCATTCTAAATTCAGAAACAAAATTTTCCTCCATGAGACTTTCATGTCATTGCTATTTAAAATTTTTTTTAACTAATGAATTTTGTTTTAAACAAAAGATGCACACCTATTTAGACATTTAAATAATAATAACTGGGATTTATTTAGCATTTAAAATTTCCTTATCTTATTTTGTGATTTTGGGACCATAATTATTCCCATTTTGAAGATAAGGAAACTAAGGTTCACAGAAGTTAAGTTACTTTCCCATAGTAACCCAGCTTGCAAATGTTTCAGGCAAAATTTGATTTTAGATCTTCCTGCCTTCAAACCCATTCACTGTAGCACCCAAAACTCCAAACTAATAAGCTAGTAACTAACACTGTTCACTATATTACTCTGAGATATGTTATTTAATGTAGCTTTTATCTATATAGTTGAAAACAGTATGTGTATTTTCATTCTATTTTCTTCATTTTGCATTTTTTTATTATTTGAAAAAAATTTTATTCATATTTTTCCCTTATATTAGTCAATTCCCAGTGACAACTTTACTCCATCACCCCTCATTTGTAATAAAGAAAAACAGATAAAAGGAAAAAGCCAATATATTGACTATATAGTATTCACCCCCTATTGTTCACTACTTCTCAATAAGAAACATTGCAAGATCAGAGACCACGACCTGGAGGTTTCAACCGTTTCGTCTCCAGAGCTTGCGGCCATAAGAGTGATCTTTGCTCTTCCATTAGCTCTTTTCTAATTCTAGAATTATGATCTAATCAACTGGATTGTTTTTAGGTATGTGTGTCCCTCACTGCCTTCCATCTGGGGAAGGAAAGGATCAAAGTGCCTTTTCCTGGGCTTTGTTTTCCAGTCATTCTTTAGTCATATTTGACTCTTTGTGATGCCATTTGGGGTTTTCTTTGCAAAGATACTGAAGTGTTTTGTCATTCCTTTCTCCAGTTCATTTTACAGATAAGAAAACTGAGGCAAACAAGGTTTTGACTTGCCCAGGGTCACATAACTAGTAAGTGTCTGAGGCTGGATTAGAACTCAGACCCAGTATTCTATCCACTGTGTCTCCTAGTTGCCCTCCTGGGCAATAAGCCACCAAATCTTTCTAATATTTTCTTCCACCATTAGAATATATGATCTCTGAGGGGCAACTTTACTGTGCCCATAAGAAATATTTTCATTCTTAGAATTTATATTTTATGTACTTTCTGGTACATAATAATTAGTAAAAATGCTTATTGACTTTTTCATTCACTCATTAATTCTAATAAGATAATCTTACTAGGACAGCCCAGAAGATGGTGTTTCAGGATCAATCACGTCCAATGGGCAATAGAATGGAGAATCAATGCCATTAGAACTTTGACCTTTCTTACCCATTCTTGTCCATAGCTATCTTCAAGGTCATTTATATTAACATCTTCCCATTCTGACCGTAAGAAAATGAGCCGGGTAGGTCTGAATCCTTGTTCTGTGTAGACGGTGAAATAGGCAAGGAAGGCTCCCAAAGACTGCAGGATTCCTATGGCACATATGAGACATACTAAGAACTTAAGAACTGATGAAGTCAAGGTATTCTTTTTCCACTGGTTCCCATCCATTAAAAACAAAAGTTGGTTTCTGAGCTCCTTGGGGGATGGGGACCTAGTAAAGATCTCTGATAGCAAAATAACACAGGAGAGATCTCAGCATACCTATATGTAGATAAGAGTACAAAGCCAACTGTTGATTCACCAATCTGTCCTTCTTCTTGTGGCGTGGTTTCCGATTCATGATATCACTTTCAGCTTTTTCATAGGCTAAGGCAATGGAAGGAATCTACGGAGGAGAAAATGATGAAATACTGTCACTTACCTCTGTCCTGTAGCTAGAACACAAACAGTTAATATTTAGATAGAAAATAAAATAGAGAGAATAAATGAATCCCAAGGATTGGGCCAGAAAACTTTCAAGCCTCCAAATAACAAGTCATTTGTGTATGAGCAACTCTGTATAATACTGTCTGTAGGTAAGAAAGGAAAGAAGATCAGCAAGGGTCATTTCCCTTGCATTGTCTCCAGTTTACTGTCACCTACTTATTTTTTATCCACATATTACAAAGTTATATGAATAATTCATTTTCAACATATTCTTCCACTATTCTCTAATTACTGTTTATTGTGGATTTAGAGAACCTTGGCCTAAAAATGTCTACTAGGAGGGTTTGTAAGTGAATCATTTAGACTTCGGTTTCCTTATCTATAAAATTAAAACATCGAAATAAACTCTAACCTCCCAGTTTTAGATCTATGATCCTATCAATTAATTTGGCCAAGATGATTAAGGGAAGTAAATGGATCCTTTTCAGTATTATACCTAAGGATTATTGAAAATGTCGATAATTTCCCCTCTCAGTCTAATTATTACTCCATTCATTAGTTTCTATTATATATATCCTATTATACATATCTTTAGTAAGTATATCTGCTCTTTGAAACAAGGAAGAACTGCTATATGTAAAAGCAGTATTTTCATTTTAGAGATTGTTCTACCTTTTATTAAATTAAGAGAGCCTTTGATTAGTTAGGGATCTGCCTCCTATTTCTTAGGCTTCTTCAACATTTCTAGGCCCCTAAGCTTTGGATAGATTTTTCTGATCCTTGGTCAAGGTCCTTGATCATAATTACCAATTCAGGGATAAGAAACCTGAAATAATGGATCATAACATATTTTTTGAGGGTTGGGTAAATGGAATGATTTGGAAAACTCAGTTCAGGAGATAATTGATTTTACTACTAATTATTCAACAAATTATTTAATTCTTTTCAGGGAAAAGGAAACTCAGAAGGGAAAATGGTCTCAACAGTTTATGATACCTGATATTGGATTTTATTTCCTGGTATCCTGAGATAAAGTAATAAGATAAATAAATCATGAGTACATTCAGAAGAAAGGAAATAGAGAAGGAAAAAATGGCATACAAGTTTGTGGAAATTAGTGCTATATTTATTTTATTCCTTGGTACTCCAGAAATTTACTTACAATATCAGTGCCCAAATCAATGAACAAGATGGTTATAGTGCCGATGGGCAGTGGGATCCCAGCAATAATGAAGATCAGGAAAGGACAAAGTTCAGCAATATTTTTAGTTAGCGTGAAAGCAATGGTTTTCTTTAAATTATCAAAGATTAGGCGACCTGCGAGGAGAATGTTATCTTTAGAAAAACTGTTCTTGGTCCATAAGTTTAAATCAATATGTCCCTTGTATGGAAGGGATCTTACTTACCTTCCTCTACACCTGTAACTATAGAAGCAAAATTGTCATCTAGTAAGACCATGTCTGCTGCATTTTTTGCTGCATCAGAACCTGCAATTCCCATGGCAATCCCAATATCAGCTTTCTTTAGGGCTGGGGAATCATTAACGCCATCCCCTGTCACTGCAACAACAGCATCCTAGGACAAAGTGAGATTCAAACAGTAAATTCAGAAATTTCAAGGAATACTCAGTTGATAAGAGTATTGACAAAATAATATCATCTTTCTTCCCTGAAGATAGGATGACCATATGTTCTGTAAACTCCTTTTCTGGGAAAAGGGTTATATATCCTTGTGATGTAAAATAAGCATTCACCAAGATTCTTTAAACTAAGGCAGATGATAAGTGATAGAAGACAGAGATGGGCATCTGCAGCTCTAATGATAAAATACTGAACAAAGGTTCTTATTTTTTTCTTAGTTGGCTCTGCAACTGAGTCCAGCCAAATGAATTCTTTCTAGAGAATTCATAAATTAGAGAATAATCATATTCTCTATTTGAGGGGCCACCATCTTCTCCAAACAGTAATAGAGTAAAACTTGTTCAAATTGAGACAATGATATATGAATTCAATGGCATATAATGCAATGTAATGGCAATAATAAAAGGGATTATTTCAGAAAAAGCTGGAAAAACTTGCATGAGCTATTATAGAGTGAAGTGAGCAAACCCAAAATAATTTATATAATAACACTACAAAGACAAAAGGCTTTGAAATAATCAATACAATGATCCACTACTACTCCAGCAGACTGATGATGCAGTAAACTCCCTACCTGACAGGTGGAGTCAATGAGACAGAATAAGACTTTTTTTGGGAGACATGGCCAGTGATGGAATTTTCTTTTGTTTATTATAAAAATTTAGTTTTTAAAAAACTTTTTTCACTAATGTGGGAGGAAAAGAAATAGTTTTTTTGTGAATTGAAAAATTAAATATAATTTTAAAAATTAAGGACACATTAAAATGCTTGAAGTTGAAATGGAATATAAGGAATTTTCTTTTTCTTGAAGCCAAATATATACATGCTTGAGAAAAATGTTGGGCCTGGAATCAGGAAGACCCCAGTTTAAATCCAGCCTTACATTATTATTTGCTCTGTGACTTGGGCAAATCATTTAATAGATGTTTGCTTCAGTTTCCTCAAATACAAAAGAGAGTGAAAATTAGAGCACTGCTTTAATTAATGGGGTTGGTGTGAAGATCAAATGATATTTATCAAGTTTTAAGTATTATTTCAGGGACATATAGAAAGCACTAGAAAGTCTAATTCTAATTATTGTTCTTTTTTCTGTGTATTTCCAATGCTTAACACATGGTCTAGAACATATTAAATGCTTTAATGAATGAATGTTTGTGGAACTCAGATGAATTTCCTCAAAAGAACCAGCTACTTCTTTTTCTGATGATTATGAGGGAACCTCAGCTTTATTTTAGGAAAGAGCTTTCTGTTCTAACAAAGTCATACAAAATGGCAGTCTGAAGATACCCAACTTGGATTCCCCTGGGTGCCTATCAGTCAGCCAATAAATATTTGAGAAGTATCTACTATGTGTCAGACATGTTGATAAGTACCGTTTCCTTCATCACTCACCTGTCTCTGACAGCCTTCCACAATGATTAATTTCTGTTGGGGAGATGTCCTTGCAAAGACAATTTCTGTGTGATTGATCAAGACCTCATCCAGCTGCTCTTGGCTCATCTCCTTCAGTTCCATTCCATTTACCACAGCTGCCTTTGCATCCCTGGAAGGGCCCAACCAATGCCCAATTAGGAAAAAAGGACTTGACAAGGGACTGTTTTACCCTGAGAAGCCCAGTAGGATACAATGTTCTGAGGTGACTAGTCCCTCACTTCTTTACTAAGGCTCTCAACACTGCTGCAAAATAAAGAAATCTAACTCAGTAATAGGCTCCATTCAAGATGGAGAAACAGAGCCTAAAGGGAACTCCTCTTGGAATGCTTGCAACGAATACTACCAAGTCCTTCCATTAAAGAGAGGACTCCAAAAGGGCTGGGGGTGAGACTATCTGGCTGTTCCCTGTGACTGGAATGTCCTCCCTTACCATCATCTTCTGCCTGCTGAATTCCTACCAGTCTTTGAGATCCCAATGCCAATGTTTTGTCTCTTCAGTGAAGCCTTTTCTGCTTTTCCCAGGGGTAACAACTATTTCTTTTCTTCCTAATTGCTCATTTATGTAGGTGTTATTCTGTTTTCAATTCCACAAATGTTTAATCAATCCCAATAATATAATAACGGGGTAGCACGCCCAACACCAAAGATACAAAAGCAAAAGTCATTTTGGGAGAATGAGAGCACAGGCCAGTAAGAAGAACAGAAAAAGGTTTACAGAGGAGTTGATATTTGAGATAAATATTGAACAAAATTGGGAATTTTTAGAGCTATAGTTGAGAATTAAGTGCATTTTAGGTAGGAGAGACAACTTCTCTAAGAACCTCTTTAGTAGTCTGGTGAAGTATATAGGACAATTAGATAATAGTGCCAGACCTGGAATCAAGAAGACTCATCTTCTCAAGTTGAAATCTGGTCTCAGACACTTACTAGCTGTGTGACCATAGACACGTTACTTAACTCTGCCTTAATTTCCTCATCTATAAAATGGGTTGGAGAAGAAAATGGCCAACAACTCTAGTTTCTTTGCCAAGAAAATCCCAAATGAGGTCATGAAGAGTTAGACACAATTGAAAATGACTGAATATCAACAATGTCCATGGATCTCTTCACAGAATAATGGCTTAAAATGCATAAAAGAAATGTATCACAAAGAAAACCAATTATTTTGTAAACAATAAAAGTGTCATATGCGTAAGCTATTGCTATTATTCAATCATTCCTAAGACTACCTACACTCCATCAGAGTAGAGGCTCAAGGTGTTAACTAAAAATTAATTGTAGTGAGAAGAAACTTCACTACAGAATTCCTTGTGATATCTTGAAAGGAACCAGTCACTAAAAACCAGTAGCTATTAAATTTTTTTTTTGAAAAAAATTCACAAACCCCCATGTTAAGAAACCTTTTAAAATTCTAATGTAGACCTAATATTGGATAAAAACACCAGTTTTGCTTGCTTTTCTGAGCTCTGTAGAGGAAAAATAATGTAGAGGAAAAATTGTATATGTGTTTATAGCCTAAGAGGAATCCCAAAACACTGCAGCTCTTTGGAATCAAAGTGGCCTGACTTATCTGCAGAATCACATTCCCATTGCTCTTACCTTTTGTTAACCTGCTCCACAGGAACATTAAGACGCTTTGCTATGTCTTCCACAGTCTCGCTATTGGCTGAAATAATGCCCACACTTCTGGCAATAGCTTTGGCTGTGATTGGATGATCACCTGTCACCATGATAACCTGAAGTGGGTGAGGAACAGATATAACCAATGAGAAGCAGACTCAGTAAAAGCAGAAGAAAAAAATGAACATGACTACTCTTGTCTGAACCAAGAACTAGTAGGGTGTAATCATTGCTAATGATAGATTTTTTCCCTTTGGGGGACCTTTAGTTAGATGTGATCTCTCCCGCCCTGGAAAAAACCAGCACCAAGACATTTTCCATGTGTCTGCTTGCCCCAGTGTTTGTTGAATCTTTTCCTCCTTCATAAAAGGAAACCTTTATCTTTGGTGCAATTCTTATTTGCTCTTCTAGGAAAAAGAAAATTATGGGGGGAGGTCTGATTATTATGTTTAAAATAGCATATAAACATGGAATTAAATTTCCTATAGGATAATAAAGGGATAGAATTTTAAAAAAATACCAAAAAACCACAACTACCTTGAATTTGTATAATATAGCACAGCTTACTTAGTATCTATTGATATTAATGTTAATCCCAATAGTTTATAATTATATGACACTTCAAGTATTAAAAAGCATTTAAACAATTTCAGGGAGATTAATAGATTTTCCCCAAATCAGATACCTGATAAATGTGGATTTGGAAATAGAGTCCCATGCCATACTGCCAAAAGCAACCATTCATTGATTTAAAAAAACAGTTTTTCTTTTCTTTCTTCATTGTTTGTCATGGTTCATGTGGAAGATATAATGGGATTTGATAATATATGTAAAGCACTTTGCAAACAATAGAAATGTGTTATACATGTAAACTATTGCTATTATTCATTCCTACCACTATCTACACTCCACCAGAGTAGAGGATTAAGATGGTAGCTAACCAATAACTATAATGCGAAGAAACTTCTCTACAGAATTCCTTGTGATATTTTGAAAAGGACCAGTCACTAAAACTTGACATAGCAAATTAAAAGGTGTATATAGGGATTGGGATTAGACCTGTAATTTCATCTTGAAAAATGCCCTCTACCATTGTCAATTAGTGCCCTTTCTCTGAAAAATTCATAGTCTTAGTTGTCTAAGGGTGCTTAACCAGTATATATCAATGTAGTATTTGAGTCTTTTGTATCTGAGGGGCAACTGGAACCCAGGTCTTTCTGGCCAGCTCTCTATTCATTCTGTCATGATGCCTCTCAAATGTAAAAGAGAAAATAAAAATACATGTAATTGGTAGAGAGGACTTTATTGTAAAATGAAACTTCCTCAGAGGATCTCCTGAATCTTTGTAAGACTCAAGAGATAGAGAAAAGGAACTCTACCTTAATGCCGGCACTGCGACACTTGGTGACTGCATCAGGGACAGTGGATCGCGGGGGATCAATCAGTGATAGCAGCCCCACAAAGCAGAGGTCAGAGGTGGGAAAGTTCATGGTCTCTACATCAAAAGGATAGGTATCTGGAAACTCATCTTCTGGCAGATAGAGATGACAGAAACCTGAAAAAGACATGTATAGGGAACAAGCAGGGGACAGCTTCACTAAGGAGGAAGATAAGAAATTAAAGAAACTCCATACCACACAAGCCCATTAAGGCAACAAAGTCCTTGAATGGAAATGTGAGTCTCTTCCCTGCTCTTACTTTAGAAAAAGATGCAGTAGATATTTGTGAGGAAAAGAATCTTATTAAGTACAGAATAAGGTCCTCTGATTATCCCAAGGATTCTAAATTCTAGGATATTATAAAAGCCATTCCAGAATCAAGTTGCAAATTAAATCAAAGGATCACAGATATTTAAGCTCAAAGAGATTTTATATGCCAACTATTCTAACCTCTTCAATTTAATTTACTTTCCTGGGAATTACCTTCCATTATTTTTAATGATCATGTCATTCATTTTTTCAGTTTACATTTTATGGTGCAGTTACCAGTGGCCCCATTTTCTCTGTCAGTATCCCAGGCCAACTTACCCAGCACTCTCTCCCCTAAACCTCCTAGTTCCATGTATGCAGTTTGGAAGGCCTCTGCTGAACTTTCGTTAAGAGGTTGCTCCTGGCCATTGATCATGATGGTGCTGCATTTCTCCAAGATCCTTTCAGGGGCTCCTTTCATCACCAAGAGGAAGCGTTTGTCATTGGGGTCATCTGTCTCATGAATGGAGAGCTGGGAGGAAGGAATTAAAGTGAATGTGTTAAATAGGGCAGGTTACTGTTACTGCCACTTCTAAGAAGCTTCAAGAAATATAGTCACATACTTGGAGAAAGAAAATCATCTCTTATTCTGTGTACACTGCTCCTCTTTGCAGTGAAAACAGGAGATATTCCCCAATTAATAAATTGTCAAAGGATATAACAGACAATTTTCAGATGATGAAATCAAAACTATCTCTAGTCATATGAAAAAAATGCTCTGAATCATTGTTAACTAGAGAAATGCAAATTAAAACAACTCTGAGGTACCTCACACCCCTCAGATTAGCTAAAATGACAGGAAAAGATGATGATAAATGTTAGAGGGAATGCATTATTGGTGGAGATGTGAGATGATCCAGTTACTCTGGAGGGCATACTTTGGAACTATGCCCAAAGAGCTATCAAACTGTGCATACCCTCTGATCCAGCAATACCATTGGTAGGTCTGTATTCCAAAGATAATTTAAGCTTCCTCCAGATCAAGGAGCTACAGTTGGAAGGGACCTTAAAAACCATATGGTCCAAGCTCATCACTTGACAGATGAAAGACCTGAAGCTTACTAACATTAAAAATAAGATTGCCTCACTTGGGCCACACAGGCAGACTTAAGATTTGGATACACGATTTTTCACTCCAATCAGTGGTCTTCTATTATGACATGCTATTCAAGCTCATATTGATTTCTAGTGCCTCCCACTAGAGAAAGAGACTCAAACTTGGTCCCAACCCAGCAACCTGGTTTTTATATGAGAAATCAAATTGAAAAAGGAAGAGAGGGAAGGCAGAGCCAAGGTAAAGGAATGGAACTAAGATGGGAAAGTATAAGTAGCAATCAGCTGAACTCTCCCAACTTTCCCTCCAATCAACTTTAAAATAACATCTCAGATCAAATTTTGAGACTTGGAAGCAACGCATCAATGGTGGCAGCTTGAGGATCTCTCAGACCAGAGGTTAGACAACTTGTCAGAAAAAAAAATTACAGGGGACTTTTTGTTAGCATTGGGAATAGTTAGTATTTATTTGGCAACTATATCGCCAATATACAATTACTGGTTGAAGTTCAAGGGAGGAGAGCAGTACTTGTGGTCAGTCAGAGGAGAGCAGTGGCCTTGGTCACAGTTCCAAGGTAGCTTGTGACTGTAGAAAAGCAGGGACACTTCCTGGGTAAACACCAGCATGCAGACCACAGAGCCATAACCATACCTTTTCCTGGATCAAGTCCCTTTGGAAATTACAAAAGCTTGCAGGCTTCACAACTAGCTCTAAAATAGAAGCTTGAAAAAGCCTATAGCTTGAGAAACTGATTTTCCACACCCAGGTGAACAGAGTCCAATCTTAACATAAAGTTCAAAGTCAAGAAAAAGGCTGGAAAAAATGAGCCAACATAAAAAAAGTGACAGGGATAAGGAAGACTAAGACATAAATTCAAAAGTAAAGTGTTAAAAGAAAAATGTTTATTTGGATCAACCCAATAAGAATTGCTGGAACAGCTAAAGAAAGAGATAATGATAGAAGAAAAAAATTGGAAAAGAAATAGTGATTTAAGAAAATTATGAAAAGAAAATTAACAGCTTGGTAAAAAAGGCACAAAAATTCACTAATGAAAAGAACTTAAAAAGAAGAAAAGGCCAAATGGAAAAGGAGAAGAATGTTTTTAAAATTGGAATTGGGGAAATGAAAGCTAATGACTTCATGAGATATCAAGAAACAAAGTCAAAAGAATGAAAAAAAAAATAGAAGAAAATGTGAAATATATCTCATTGGGAAACATCTCTAACAATCTATTGAGAGATAATTTAAAAATTATTGTACTACCTGAAAGCCATGATCAGAAAAAGAGTCTAGACATTATTTCAATAAATTATAAAAGAAACTACTCTATTATCTTAGATCTGGAGGGTACAATAGGAATTGAAAGAATCCAGAGCTTCTAGATCAAGGACAAAATATTGTAAGCAGTTAGAAAGAAGCAATTCAAATATAATGGAGCCAAAGTCAGGATCATACAAGATTTACAGTTTCCATTTTAAAGGAACAGAGGCCTTGGCATATGATGAAAGCAAATGAACTAATATTACAACCAACAATAAGAGAGAAAGAGAGAGACAGACAGACAGACAGAGAGAGAAAGAGAGAGAGAGAGAGGGAGAGAGAGAGAGAGAGACAGAGATAGAGAGAGACAGAGATAGAGAGACAGAGATAGAGAGAGAGACAGAGATAGAGAGAGAGAGAGAGGGATAGAGATAGAGAGAGGGATAGAGATAGAGAGACAGAGAGACAGAGAGAGAGAGAGAGAAAGAGACAGACAGAGAGAGAAAGAGAGAGAGACAGAGATAGAGAGAGAGACAGAGATAGAGAGAGAGAGAGGGATAGAGATAGAGAGAGGGATAGAGATAGAGAGACAGAGAGACAGAGAGAGAGAGAGAGAAAGAGAGAGAGACAGAGAGAGAGACAGAGATAGAGAGAGAGACAGAGATAGAGAGAGAGAGAGAGGGATAGAGATAGAGAGAGGGATAGAGATAGAGAGACAGAGAGACAGAGAGAGAGAGAGAGAAAGAGAAAGACAGAGAGAGACAGAGACAGAGAAAGAGAGAGAGAGAGAGACAGAGAGAGAGAGAGACAGAGAGACAGAGAGAGAGAGAGAGAGAGAGAGAGAGAAAGAGAGAGAAAGACAGAGAGAGAGACAGAGACAGAGAAAGAGAGAGAGAGAGACAGAGAGAGAGAGAGAGAGAGAGAGAGAGAGAGAGAGGGAGAGAGAGAGAAAGAGAGAGAGATGGAAGAAAATAGAATGGGATTAACAATTAGGAATCATAATTGTGAATGAGGATGGAATTAACTCACCCATTAAAAAAAGTAGAATGAATTAGTAACCAAAATCCAAAAATTTCATTTATCAGAGACACACTTGAAATAGAAAGACAGAGTTAAAATAAAGGGCTGAAGTTTATTATGCTTCAGAAAAAATGAAAAAGGGAAGGGTAGCAATCATGATCTTAGATAAAGAAAAAGCAAAATTAGACCTAATTAAAAGATAATCAGGGGAACTATATTTTCTAAAAGATACAGTAGATGATGAAATCACATAAAAATTTTAACACCAAATTTCTCAGACAAATGCTAAGTAAAATTTATAAAAATAAGTTACAAAAAGAAGGGTTTCTGAAGAAATCAAAGCTATTTATAATTATTTGAAGAAATGTTCTATTAATTAGAGAAATACAAGCCAACAACTCTATAGTACCACTTCATACCTATCAGAAATGACAAATGCTTAGGGGATGAGGGAAAATAGATACAATAATCAAATGTTAGTTGAATTGTGAACTTCTTGAATCATTCTGAAGAACAATTTAGAACTATGACCAAAGGGATAAAAAAGCTATACATACCTTTTGATTTAGCAATACCACTACTAGATCTGTGCCTCAAAGAAATCAAAGGAAAAGGGCCTAAATGTACAAAAATATTTATAGCAGCACTTTTTGTTTTTTCCTTGTCCCCATTTTTAATTGTAATTTTAAAATATATTAATTTTTTCCAATTACATATATAGTTTTCAACATTCACTTTTATAAGATTTTGAGTTTCAATTTTTCTTCCACTTTTCTCTCTACAAGACAGCAAGCAATCGGATATATATTATATATGTACAATAGTGTAAACATATTTCCACATTAGTTATATTGCAAAAGAATTAAAACAAAAAAGGAAAAACTGTGAGAAAGAAAAAACAACAAAAAAGTGAAAATAGTACACTTCAATCTGCATCGAAACTACATTGTTATTCCTCTGCATGGGGATAGCATTTTGCATCATGAATCTTTTGGAATTGTCTTAGATTATTGTGTTGCTAAGAAGAGCTAAGTTATCAAAGATGATCACACAATGTTGCTGTAACTATGTACGATATTCTGATTCTGCTTACTTTACTCAGCATCACTTCATGGAAGTCTTTCCAGATTTAAATGAAATCTGCTTACATTTTATAAGACAATAGTATTTTATTACATTTATATACCACAATTTGAAAAGGGCAGTCCCAAATTGATGGGCATCCCCTCAATTTCCAATTCTTTGCCACCACAAAAAGTAGAAGTTCTTTTTATAATGACAAAGAATTAGAAATTGAGGGGGATACTCATGAATTGAGGAATGACTAATTAAATTGTAGCATATGATTACAATGGAGTTCTGCTGAGCTACAAGAAATGAAGAGGGCAATGGTTTTGGAAAAAAAATGACAAGATCTATTTGAACTGACTGTAAAGTAAAGTGAAAAGAACTGAGACATCATTGTACACAGTAATAACAATGTTATAAGTATGAAAAACTTGACTACTCAGTTATCCAAAATAATTCTAAAGGGCTTATGATAAAAAAATACTTTTTATCTTCAGAGAGAGAATTGATGAACAATACAAGTTGAAATATAATTTTCTAATTCTTATAATTTTTGTTGTTTTGTTTTTTTAATATGGCCAGTGAAGATATGTGTTTTGTATGATTTTACATGTATAAGTGACTTCATTTTGCTTGCTTTTTCAATGGGGGATGGAGAGGTAGGAGGGAGGCAGAGAATTTGGAACTCAAAATTTTAAAAGTAAAATTTTAAATTTAAAATTTAAAAAGCAAAACAATTTAAAAGCAAAGAATATACTAAATTATTTTAAGCAAGGTCCTTTTAGGTGGTGGCACAAATTCTACTGAATTTCATATCCAAGGATGGATTATCTACTGCAGATTTCACAGAAGCCTTGGCCTTTACTTCTGTGATTCTTTTCTCTATTTCAAGGTTTAGGCTGTTCTTACAGACACTGGGCAATAGAACCATATTCCCCAACATTAGGGCCAGAAATCATTTCTCTGTGGCATAGAGAACTGAGACTAGCAAAGATTCCTTCTGTTCTTTTCATCCATGAAATGACCTGCATACATAAAATTTTGCATTGGTCTCATGACATTCCATCAGGAGCTCCTAAACATTAACCAAAACTGTAGAGAATTATAGAGTCCTGTCAAGACAGGTAACATTAAAAAGAAAAGAAAAAGAAATTCTGGGAACTCAGAGGCTTAAATTTCATTCACTAATTTTTACATTAATTAAACTCACCTGGGGCTCTTTCTTTTCAGCCCACTATCAACAAAGAGAATCTAACATATATGTATTCCCTCTGACCAGTACCTGGAAGAATGGTACCACCAAGGTAACCATCAACCTAAACTTATTTAATTAAGTATATTTTAGGAGTTGGAAAGAAAGTGTATGTTTGTATGAGGGAAGGGTTGGGAAGGAAGGGGGGGAGGAATTTTTACTTTACTGCTTAATTCCACTTTGTTCCAGACTGAGTCACTAATGGAAATTCTAACATTAACTAGGCCTTTCTCACATTACAGGCTACCCTAACACTTTGGGCTCTGAAGAATGATTTTCATTTCCATTCCAATGTTAAGGAGATAGAAGCAGTCAGACTTTAGGCAGTCCTGAAGTAAAAGCATCAATTGCTACTAGACTGATTTCCTGAGATACTGGCAAAAAGACCCATAGATTCCCAAGCTCAATTGCATGGAATAGGATGAAATCTAAAACCATCCTGGTTTGCTCATGAATTATCCATATATTATCAGAAAGGGGATTTGTCCTTACCTAATGAGGGAGGGACTTAATTGCTTCACTGTCTTTTGAGATTTAAAAAAAAATTATCTTAATTTTAATTTGTGGAATAAAACAAGCATTTCCATAACATAGTATAATAAAAAAGATTGCACTTGAAACTACAATCTATTAATTACAATTTGTTATTCCTTTTATAGATATAAAGTTAACATGTAAATTGCTTTTTTCTTTTTCCTTACCTCCTCTCCCTCTCCCACCCCATCCCCTGTCCTAGAGATGATTACCATTAGACAATTATATATATGTAAAATTATACTATATACATTTCTATTTATCAGTTCTTTCTCTGGAGGTAGATATCATCTTTCATATATCCTTTGTAGATAATTTGAGTATTTATAATAGTCAAAAATGGCTTATTTACTTAATGCTATTTTAAAAACTATATTACAACAAAAACCTAGATACCCAATCCTTCAGCACCAGACACTGAGACAGTACACATGAACAGATAAATGTAGGGAGACCTGTACCCTAGTTTCTCTAGACTCATTCTTCTTTACCTATGTGTGCTTCTGGGAAAACAATGGAGATTATGGACCCATATTCTTCAAGCTCTAGACCTGTGAGGCCATTTAGTAATTGTAGGTAAGATTGCCACTGAGCTAAGAAATAAGATCTGTGTTCATAAGGAAAAACCCACCTGAAATTTATTGGTGGAATTAAAAGGGATTTCAGCCACTTTTCTGTTTCTTTTTCTTGTTTCCATTACATCACCCATGATGACTTCTGAGAATTTCAGGAGGGCAGTTTCTGAAGCATCTCCTACCACAATTTTCTAGATTGAGAGAAAAGGTTAAAACAAAAAAAAAATCATTATAACCATATCCTGTCTCTTCCATGACATTTAAAATTAACTTCTGTATTTACTGAATGGCCATCACATGCTTAAGTAGTAGAACTAATAAGGGAGAAGGGAGAAGTTGATCCTTGTCCTCAAAGTCTCTAAACTTATTGAAAATAAAAGAAAAACAAATGAGACAAAATATAATTAGCCACTGAATTGTGTTTTTTAGACAATAAATTTAGAGAAAAGGGAAATTTAAAAAGGGGCTGGAGTAGTTTTCTTTTATAGAGAACCAGAAAGAAGAAATGAAGTAGTTAAAAAAAAAAAAGGGGTGGGAGAGTGATGAAGGAAGAAACAAACTTGGCACATTGCCATTCAAGCATTAATGAAGTAGACTTGACTCAAATTGGAAAATCGTAGCGAAACAAGTTTGGATAAGGAAGGTGAGACCATGTTACAGAGGGATTTGTAAACCAGGCAGCATTTGGTTCATGAAATAGACTAAGGAAATATTGATGAATGAACAGAAGAGAAAGCAAGATGAAAATATTGTTTAAGAAGTTTAAGTCTGGCAGTGGGAATAAAGTAGCAGGAAACTAAGGTCTAGCAGTCCAATTAGATGACTGCTAAAGCAACATGGGTAAAAAGTGATAAGGGCAAAACCCAAGAAGTTAGTGATGAGTGACATTTTACAGAGAAAAAAGATATTACAATTTCTTGTAGATATAGGAAATAAAGAGAGCGGAAAATGACTCCAAAGTTAGGGCTTGGAAAGAATGTGATGTTGAAAGATAGGAAATTTAGAAATGGACATTAGTCTTCTGCCACTGACTAGCTCTGTATCTTGGGAAGTTTTAAGCATTCTAAGTCTAAATTTCTTTTCAAAATATAAATAGATTGAACAAGTGATATCTAAGTATCTTAAAAGTTGAGAAATAGAGATTCAAATTCACCATGAAAGAAAACTTTCCCCACCTCAACTGGTTCAGTCCTTATGGATGTCCCCTTACTGTAAATTGATTATCTAGAAAAGACAATTCAGTGCTTAATCATTATTATCTTATCTAATTCATTTTTCTTTTATTTTTACTGAGAAGTGGAAGAACTTAAGCTTGGTTTTAGATATGTTGTTTTCAGGGTAAGTGAAACTGGATTGGCTAGGTGATAGCATCTATCAATTATTTAGAGGATAGATATGGGATTGAAACTTGGGTCAAAAAAGACTGGACATTAAGTTTTAAGTAAGCACAAAGGCCCAGAGATTAAGCTTTGGAAAAATACCCATAGTGAAGGGCAGAAAGAGGATGCATGAAAAAAGACAACAGAGCAGAGCAGGAGAGGAAGTAAGAGGAGAAACTAAGATAGGTTCACCATAAAAACTCCAGTGACAAGTCAACAGAGAATGAAATACACTCTGGCATGCCAGTATTCACAGCTGGATATCTGGGTGAGAAGAATAGCTCTGGAATTGATCTGATCAATACTTTAAAAAATCTAGACCTGTAAGTAACTATCTACCAATGAAGTATTCTGGCCTCTGTTCAATAAAAGCCGTAATGAAATATAGGCTTTCTCAGTTGTTTTAGTCCTGTCTAGTTCTTTGTGATTCCATGGGCCTTTTGTCACAGGAGTTTTCTTGGCAAATATATTGACTAGGGGATTTGCCATTTCCTTCTTCAGCGGTAAACCAGAGTTTAAGTGACTTGTCCAAAGTCATCAGCTAGGAATTTTCTGAGTCTGGAATTGAACTCAAATCATCTTGACTCCAAGTCTAATGTTCTATTTATTGTACAACCCATTTGCTTTGCTCAAATTAATACAACACAGTACTTCTAAGTCATTATTTTAAGAGCTCATTTCCCCCCTACAATTCTATAAGGAAAAGGAGAATGTAGCCAAAGTACCACTTGGTTACTTGGCTAATTAATTAGCCAAGTAACCTGTTGGCAATTCAAACTTGCTCTTAAATATAATAATTTCTTCCCATCTCATTAAATGACACTACAACATAAAGAGAGAGAAGACATTAAGATGACTTAGAGATTGGCTTTGATATCATGCTTATATAAGCAAAAATCCTACCTTCATAATGGGAACAGTTTCCTGTCCTGGTCTGAACTCAGCTCGGTTGCACAGTGTTACAATCTTAGATAAAGAAGCCCAGGTCGCAGAACTTTGGTCAAAGATCTGGGCTGAAAAGGAAGAAAAAGAACAATGTAGCATATAGAAGTCTTCTGTAGAAAGGAGAGTGAGTTTATATATCCATAAGGTCCAAACAGATTTCAGAAATACTCTGCTCACCCTTTCAGGGTTTCATTAACTTTCCATGCTCAGTCCCACATCCTTGAACTTGCTTCCAAAGCCTTACCTTCCTGATCTTCACTTGTATCAGCCTGGTAGATCTGGTTGTCAAACCACAGATGGGCCACAGTCATTCTGTTTTGTGTTAGGGTCCCAGTTTTGTCAGAGCAGATGATGGAGGTGGAACCCAGAGTTTCAACTGCTTCCAGATTCTTCACCAGACAGTTCTTCTTGGCCATCCGTTTTGCTGTCAGTGACAGACTCACCTAGACATGAATGAAGGAAAGAGGTAACAATGCTATTGAATTGAATAATAGAAGACTTTTGCTTAACCATTTCTGTAGAAACCATACCTTGATCTATCTTTGATAAATAATTATATACTTAGTATTTCTAGCTGGATGAATTTTTTGGGAAAATACAGTCATGGTTATTAAGTAGAAAATTTTGGTAGATTGTTGGTCAATGACGTCGAGGCTTTTTTTTTTTTTAAAGAAGTAAATAAAAACCCAACTTTGGTTCTTTTCTCCTTTGAATAAAGTTATTACAATTTCTTGTAGATATAGGAAATAAAGAGAGCAGAAAATGACTCCAAAGTTAGGGCTTGGAAAGAATGTGATGTTGAAAGATAGGAAATTTAGAAATGGACATTAGTCTTCTGCCACTGACTAGCTCTGTATCTTGGGAAGTTTTAAGCATTCTAAGTCTAAATTTCTTTTCAAAATATAAATAGATTGAACAAGTGATATCTAAGTATCTTAAAAGTTGAGAAATAGAGATTCAAATTCACCATGAAAGAAAACTTTCCCCACCTCAACTGGTTCAGTCCTTATGGATGTCCCCTTACTGTAAATTGATTATCTAGAAAAGACAATTCAGTGCTTAATCATTATTATCTTATCTAATTCATTTTTCTTTTATTTTTACTGAGAAGTGGAAGAACTTAAGCTTGGTTTTATGTTTTCAGGGTATGTGAAACTGGATTGGCTAGGTGATAGCATCTATCAATTATTTAGAGGATAGATATGGGATTGAAACTTGGGTCAAAAAAGACTGGACATTACGTTTTAAGTAAGCACAAAGGCCCAGAGATTAAGCTTTGGAAAAATACCCATAGTGAAGGGCAGAAAGAGGATGCATGAAAAAAGACAACAGAGCAGAGCAGGAGAGGAAGTAAGAGGAGAAACTAAGATAGGTTCACCATAAAAACTCCAGTGACAAGTCAACAGAGAATGAAATACACTCTGGCATGCCAGTATTCACAGCTGGATATCTGGGTGAGAAGAATAGCTCTGGAATTGATCTGATCAATACTTTAAAAAATCTAGACCTGTAAGTAACTATCTACCAATGAAGTATTCTGGCCTCTGTTCAATAAAAGCCGTAATGAAATATAGGCTTTCTCAGTTGTTTTAGTCCTGTCTAGTTCTTTGTGATTCCATGGGCCTTTTGTCACAGGAGTTTTCTTGGCAAATATATTGACTAGGGGATTTGCCATTTCCTTCTTCAGCGGTAAACCAGAGTTTAAGTGACTTGTCCAAAGTCATCAGCTAGGAATTTTCTGAGTCTGGAATTGAACTCAAATCATCTTGACTCCAAGTCTAATGTTCTATTTATTGTACAACCCATTTGCTTTGCTCAAATTAATACAACACAGTACTTCTAAGTCATTATTTTAAGAGCTCATTTCCCCCCTACAATTCTATAAGGAAAAGGAGAATGTGGCCAAAGTACCACTTGGTTACTTGGCTAATTAATTAGCCAAGTAACCTGTTGGCAATTCAAACTTGCTCTTAAATATAATAATTTCTTCCCATCTCATTAAATGACACTACAACATAAAGAGAGAGAAGACATTAAGATGACTTAGAGATTGGCTTTGATATCATGCTTATATAAGCAAAAATCCTACCTTCATAATGGGAACAGTTTCCTGTCCTGGTCTGAACTCAGCTCGGTTGCACAGTGTTACAATCTTAGATAAAGAAGCCCAGGTCGCAGAACTTTGGTCAAAGATCTGGGCTGAAAAGGAAGAAAAAGAACAATGTAGCATATAGAAGTCTTCTGTAGAAAGGAGAGTGAGTTTATATATCCATAAGGTCCAAACAGATTTCAGAAATACTCTGCTCACCCTTTCAGGGTTTCATTAACTTTCCATGCTCAGTCCCACATCCTTGAACTTACTTCCAAAGCCTTACCTTCCTGATCTTCACTTGTATCAGCCTGGTAGATCTGGTTGTCAAACCACAGATGGGCCACAGTCATTCTGTTTTGTGTTAGGGTCCCAGTTTTGTCAGAGCAGATGATGGAGGTGGAACCCAGAGTTTCAACTGCTTCCAGATTCTTCACCAGACAGTTTTTCTTGGCCATCCGTTTTGCTGTCAGTGACAGACTCACCTAGACATGAATGAAGGAAAGAGGTAACAATGCTATTGAATTGAATAATAGAAGACTTTTGCTTAACCATTTCTGTAGAAACCATACCTTGATCTATCTTTGATAAATAATTATATACTTAGTATTTCTAGCTGGATGAATTTTTTGGGAAAATACAGTCATGGTTATTAAGTAGAAAATTTTGGTAGATTGTTGGTCAATGACGTCGAGGCTTTTTTTTTTTTAAAGAAGTAAATAAAAACCCAACTTTGGTTCTTTTCTCCTTTGAATAAAGTTATCCACACTGATTTATTGTTTTAGGCAAGGCAATCAAATTTATGTTATATGGATGAAAATCAACATTTGATCTTGGGCCAATCTGAGTAATTCTGTACCTCTCCAAAAAGACTGTAAGAAAGCTACTGGATTCACTTATGCCAAAGTGGACATCCTAAAGTATTCATCTCATACTCTGGATCTTCATGGAGCCATTATGTTCCATCTTAATTACTTGACATCTTGAAATCTTTTGATTTCTGTTGAACCCAGAAATCTTAAAGACATTAGTGTCCTTATCTTACACTTGAGTTTACAAGTGGAGTCCAGTTAAGAGACCACCATAAACACTGATTTACAATTTCTTTGCATCTTTTGCCTTATTTCCAGGGAAAAGTACAGTAGAAATATGAATAAATTAGCTTATTTTAATACATATCTCCAAAAAGGAAGACCAATGTTAATAATCTTGCATTTCCAATTGAAACTATCCTAATTAATCATATCTGATCCTCCAAGACCCAATTTATTGAAAAACATTAAATATTGCGCTCTGTGGGGAAACATTTCCACTTTAAGCCATAGAAATAACTTGTAACACATAATTGAGTGACATATAGAGCATAAGGATCAAATAAAAGAGGACAGATCACATCACAGACTTACAGTGACAGCAGCCAGAAGACCCTCTGGCACATTGGCCACAATGATGCCAATGAGGAAGATGATGGATTCTAGGACTGGGTATTTCATGGATACTGCAATGATGAAGAAGATGACACCAATAGAAACAGCCACCCCTGCCACAATATGGACAAAGTGCTCAATTTCAATAGCAATGGGTGTCTTTTCATTCCCAACACCAGAAGCCAGTGAGGCAATTCTTCCAATGATAGTCCGGTCACCTGTGTTAATGACCATTCCAGTTGCTGTCCCTGAAAGGAAAGTATATGGATAATGTTCCAGGAGGTCTTGCCTATAAGGGGTACAAACTGCTTGGTCACCTGTCTTCATCCTCTGGCCAACATAATGTACTAAGTCGGCATTGCCTTGTTCTGAAGAATTACATAATACTAGATTGAATTTTGACTTACTGGGTAAAACTATACCTTTTAAAATATCTTTGAAAAAATCTTCATGAAGTAGTGGGAAAGAGACCAAAATGTAGAGACTGACTAGAGGGATTTTTAATTTTTATGGAATATTTGCTACATATATCTAATCAGACCTACCTTCCAGGCAGGTTGTAGAGTAAAAGCCAATATTTTTTGTCTCCAAGGGATTCTCATGGGTAAAATCACAAGATCGAGATTGAGCCTCAGATTCCCCAGTTAGAGAAGAATTATCAACCTACAAATGAATCATATTAAAATTAAGAAACTTTTATTAAGTGCCTACTTTGAGTAAGGCAATGATAGGCACTGAGGTTATCAAGATGGAAAATACAGTGTCTATCCTCAAAGATCTTACTTTATAAAGAAGAGTAAAAGAAACAATATGGAAACAGTTAAACACAAAATATAAATAATCCAAAGTAATTTCATGTAAATAAATCTGAAAAAAGTTTAGAATTAGGTACTTTGATTTTTCTTCATTTGGTTTAGTTAGGAAATGGACTACATTCTAGTCATTCTTAACAACTACATTTGTGCTTACCTTACATCCATGTGAGGCCAGAATCCTGATATCAGCAGGAATCTGGTCTCCTCCTTTAATCTCTACTATATCTCCTACAACCAGTTGGTCTGCAGGGATCTCCTTCTTTTCTCCATCTCTGATGACAAGGGCTTGCTGGGAAATGAAAATATAAATAAAACTTCAGAACCTGACATGCCATCTTTTTCATTTATGTTATCTTCCCTTTGATCTGGAGGCTCATGAGCAGAGGGAATGATAGCTATAAGATATAGTTAAACTAAAAGCTAGCATTTAAAATAGTACTTTAATATTTGCAAAATCCTTCACAATATATCATTTGATTTTTATAATAGCCCCTAGAAGCAGGTGCCATTATTGTTCCCATTTTCCAGATTAAAAAAAAAAAAACCAGGCTGAGGTAGATTAAATGACATATCTGGGTCACAAAACTAATTTTTGAGGCAAAATTTCACCTTGTATCTTCCTGGTTTCAAGTCCAAAGTTCTATCCACTATATTGCCCACCTATAAGGAGGCAATAAGTGTTTCTCTTAGATCCTCAGGACCTCTAAGTGAAATAGTGCTCATAGGGACCAGAAACCATTGATAGAAGATTTGATTGGGATGGAGGCTTGAAAAAGAGAGAGAGAACAGAGACCTATTGGAATTGTAGCTAGCTTTAGTCTAGGAAGAATCTTAGCTTGAACAGGAAAGACAAGTCAAAATCCATGATCTTAGATTTAAAGATGAAGAATCTCAGAGGCCAACAAATTGAATGTTCTCATTATAGAGCTGAGATCAGAGGTCTAGAGAAATGACTGGATTAAGATCACATAACAAGGAATTATTTGAGGTAAGATTTCAAGCCAAGTCTTCCTTCCAGTGCCCTCTCCCTGATGACATGCTGTTTTTGGATGATGTAGGTCATAATTATAGCGGTGACAAGCTGGATTCTTTTTTATAGAAAAAAGGGAGCCCACTCCTTTCTTTCCCCCCTTCCCCATTAAGACTGGCAGTTCTTTTGTTCATTGTGGAAGAAAATGGTCAGTTTGAAATATAATACAGAAAACTTGCCATAGAAAAATCATTCAATATGCAATAGGAAGGACATTGAATAGGTCATTCAGTATGCAATAGGAAGGACATTGAATAGGTCATTCTGCTATCCCTCTGGTGGCAATGTAAATGAATACAAGTATTGAGTTGAGGAATGAAAAGGGGCAGAAAGTATCAAGCTATGGACTTGACCCTAGGTGGATATGATCACTCTCTGTGCTAGTAAATAGCTCATTAAAGTTTACTGTCTGCACCTCTCAGTTGGCACTTTTTGAGTAAATAAACAAAAAATCAGGCAGATCCAGATGAGTAGAATTGTATATAACAACAAGAAGTGTTTGCTATGGCACAGGATAAGGACAAAGCTACTTACCCGAGGAATCATTTTACTGAAGCTGGCGATGATGTTGGTGCTTTTTGCCTCTTGGTAATATGCAAAAATCCCAGTGAAGATGACTACCAAGGCAAGCACAAAACCTAAATAAACCTGCATGAAAAGGAAGGTAGACCTAAGTCAGAGAAGATCAAAATTACAGATCTTAAAATAGATACTCAAAATGAAGCAGATACAATTTAGAGTAAGAATCTCTACCTGTAAGCAAGTTAAATACTCAAATATTGGGGGAATCATTTCATACATTTCAGTTACCAGCTATGATGAATTTCATAATGGCTTTCCTAAATGCTTCACTTATTAAACTAAGAGAAAAAACAGGTTTTGAGAGGGAGGAGGTTGGAGTCCTATGCAAATTATTGATACAGAACTTTTGTTCTTAGGAACTCGAAATATTTTCCTGTTTTATCTATGTGACATAAGTAATGGCAGCAACTAGTAGAGCCCTCTTTTCTATCTTATAGATATAAAAATTGTAGCCTGGAGAGGTTCAGAATTCTTAATCTTAATCAAGAATGATTCAATAACAGAAAGAGGATGAACTTCTCTGTTTCCCTTATGCTCGGTCCAGGTCTGGCTTTGAGAGCCCTTAGCCTCTGGTATCCCTCCTAGGAGAGAGGATGACCAATGACAAAACCATTGCAAGAACCTTGGTATGTTACTTACATTGTCCATGGAAGCAGACTTGTCCTTTGCAAACTGGATCCCAAAAGCAATCCAACAGAGGACAGCTCCTGCCCACAAGAGGATAGAGAATCCACCCACCATCTGTTTGAGGAATTTGATGATTTCTGACGTTTCTTTGGGTGGAGAAAGGGCATTAGGACCATCTCTAGCCAAGATCTCTGCAGCTTTTGTGCTAGTGAGACCCTGTAAGAACAGTACCAGAAAAAGTAGTTGCTAAAAAGTGATTGGACATTCCTACCCATGCAGATGTGGAACTCCAGATTTTTTGGCCCAGGAGGAGGAGGAGGAAGAAAGGTGGGAGGATAGAGGATGGGATGGTGGTTGGAAGGGGTCTTTGTATCTGGAGTGAACACCTTGGCTTTAAAAGCTCCTAGTCATCTTTTACCTTTTACCTTTGGGTTTTTGCTTTTTTCAAAACAAGGGAAAGATTAATTAAAATTCTCTAAAAAGCCATACAGTATGGCTACATAAAAGGAAGAAATATCTTTTCTTGGGTACAGGATGAGGATTTGCAGAGAAGTTAAAAAAACAAGATGGTGGTAGCTCTGGAGACAGAGAACTTGGGTTAAAATCTTGCCTCTGACATTATCCTTAGACAAATTACAATTTCCACGGTCTTCACTTTTTGTTCTGTAAAATTAGTGGGTTGGGTTAGAAGGTGTCCGAGATTGTTTGTAACTCTAAATCTAAACACATTTAAATCAAAATAGTTCTCACTCAGAAAAAAAATCTTATTTTGAAATATCAATAGTAGATATTAAGATCCAGTCCTTTTCTCTATATGTCCCTAAGATACTATGTCA
The DNA here is from genome assembly GCF_016432865.1 of Antechinus flavipes. Taxonomy (NCBI): domain Eukaryota; kingdom Metazoa; phylum Chordata; class Mammalia; order Dasyuromorphia; family Dasyuridae; genus Antechinus; species Antechinus flavipes. The sequence goes on from NC_067400.1 coordinate 466,977,151, forward strand.
TCCATCAATTATGAAATCTTCTCCTTCAATGCCTCCTTTCTCCATGAAACATTACTCTATTATCCTAGTATTACGTATTCTCTAAGAAACATGGGCATCTGAACAATTTTAATTATATTCTTATACTTAATACATACTGCCTTGTGTTACATTTACTTGTGTACATGATACCCATTTTCTCTTCCTTAACACAATGAATTACTGACATTGAAGATTTTCTCCCATTTTTCCCCAAAGACAAATTTCTGATGTGCTCATTTATCCTCTCAATGACTTACTCGGATGATGTTTGTTCCATACTTGTCTTCTAATTCTTTAGCGTTGAGTTTGTGGTCATCCTAACATCCAAGAGTAAAAAAAGAGAGAGAGAGAGAACCAAGTAAAGAAAATGCCATTTAAGTTAAGTGGCTACCTTTCTGAAAAATCTATTAAAAGATGAGAACAGAACTGGATTTAGGTTTATAGGATCCCAAGGTTGTATGGGGCCTTGGAAGACACAAATCAATCTACTTTAATCCATGTATTTTATCTACAATATCTCTAGCAGCTTCTGCTTAAGTACTTTTAGAAATCAACAGCTCATGACCTTATAACACATCTCATTCCATTGATGAGCAGTACTGATTGAAACAAATATCTCTTCAGCTTTTATTTTTTATATATTTGAAGACAATTATCTTTTCTCTTGCTAAACCTTTTCTCCAAGATAAATATAACCTAGTTCCCCAGAAAGGGGGAAGACATTCCAGGACTCACAGGTAGTAATGTAAAACATTATAAAATATTTTTCATGACACTGTGAATTGCCCTGAGATAAGAACTAGTGCCTCATCTTCTCACAGTTTGTCCCCTGGTTTTGTCAGTCTATTTCTGTTAGGGTTTTTGCTTTCCTACTTATTCCAGAATGGTGTATAACATCAGATATAAATATTCTTTCTGTGTGAAATTTACCAGCATTGCTAATGTTCACTGATTCTACACCTTCATTTCTAAGCTAAAGGAACACAACCCTTTTCTTAAAGTAAACAAACTCCAAGGTTGCCTACAGTTGCTAATCCCCATGAAAATTTAAGCTAAATATAATGCAAAGTGATCAAATGTTCTGCAGGTCCTAGGTCTTATTCTTCAGACCCTAAGTATCATTATTTCAGATTGATTAGCATTAGAACTTTTATCAACAATAACCCTCAGCTTCAATTTTCAGGATTTCACTTTGCCCTAGATGGGAAAAGACTCTATTTCCCTTCTTCCCCTTCCCGCCCCCCCCCAAAAAATAATTAAATTTGAATTCTAGCACTTCAATTATGTTTTGAATAGTTTCTTCTACTGTTGTTCCTTTCTATTCTTTTAAAAAAATGGCTTTGATCATGAATTACTCTATTCGGATACAAGGTCCTGAACTCTCTCTCCTATTGTATAATAACAACACAATGCAAACCATCTCAACTAGGCAATAAAGAGACTTTTCCTCTTACTCCACCCTCAAGCCCAGTCATGCTCTCTTCAGCCAGACTTCCCAGGAAATAAGTCAAAAGGTGGTAAAGTTCGCAGAATGGCCCACAGGACAAATAGGTTGATTAGAGAGGAAGTAATTCCTCAGACTACCACCTTTCCCACAGTCTACGCTCATTTGTCCAACTCCTTCATTTTCCAGGTGAGGAAACTGAAACTTAGCTAGTTGAAATAACTGCTTAAAGTCACACCCTGACTTGGTCTATGGCATAGCTATGACCAGAATTCAGATCTTCAGATTGCCAGAGGCTTATTCTTTCCACTATGCTACTTCAGAGACATTTATTTATCTTTGCAGAAAGGTGTGAAATGTATAGAGAAAGAAGGTGATTAGCATAATAAAGAGTTCATAATAGGATTCAGAAATATCTCTCCATTAAAGGTAATCCTTTCATGGAGAAAAAAGGCATTTCTTTTATCTTAATTTTAGATGCTTCATATATATGTATCAATACATAATTGCAATTTTAGTGTTGAACTAAACAGCCACCCTTGCAAAAACAGCAAACCCTTCTACAAAACATCTGACAGATGGTCTTGAACCTTATTTACTCACTCCCTTCTGGTAACAGAAACCTTCCTATATTATGTGGCAAAATTGTTGAATGGTTGAGCAGTTCCATTGTTAGAGAGCTCTTCCTGATTCTAGGTATATTTCGTTGTTCATTCATGTATAGACACACATAGTGAGTCTATACAAATTTGTAACCTAGAAGCAGAATAACAGGAAATGGCTAAACAGCTACTTTTAGAGTCAGGAAGATATATAATGGCTGTGTGACCAGGTCTTGGGCAAATTACCTTACCACTCAATGCTTCAGGCAACTAACAGTATATGTTAGCAGTATATCTTACCTGCAAAGAGTATACATATTTCTACAGGGGGAACTTTCTATTCTAATTTCTTTTCCAAACAGGAAAAAACAAATCCTTCTTGTTCCAACTCTTGGGAATTGTTCACATTTTAAAGTGTGATAAACAGAAATTCAAGGCTTTTCTATTAGTCTCTTACCCCATTAGTGCCACCATAAGAACTTAAAATGATTTTGTTCCATATCACTTTAAGCAGTCAAGTAGAAAAGAAATCCTAAACTATGTACCAATGATTTTTCTGATTAGGATTACTAACTCAGAACTCTACACTTCAGTGCCTTTATGCAGAATACAGGAACCATCTAGTATAGATAGCTTCCAGGCAAAGATTGTATCAGCCTAATTTTAACATGGAACAAATTTCTTGGATGCATTTTTTTTTTAAATCTTAGACAATGGACTTTTCTCCTGCAAGTAGTATCTTAAAGGGGCACACCTCAAGGGAACCTTGGATCTTATGGATGGTATAGTTAACAAAATAGTTCTTGGTTATAGACTCTGGATAATAAGAGATTTGAATTCTGACTCTAATAATTACTACTTGTAAAACAATCTTTGTGCTTCAATTTCCCTTATCTGCAAAATTTATTGTTAGACTAGATTGTTAAGGTTAATTGCAACTCTAAAATATGTGATCTCTTGGCAAAATAAATGTTCCATGAAAACAACAGGATGCTTCTCAAGATTACTGACCAAATCAAGTTCTTTTTTTAGTTCTTTCTGGTGGTCCTTCTTATGTCCCAAGTGGTCCTTCAGGCCTCTGTACTTTTCTTTGCCATCTCCCTCATTTGTTGTTTCGATGTCTTTTATTCCATTGACCTCAACAGAGTAAACTTCTGATTTTTTCTGAAATGGAAACAAAGATTGAATGTCAGCTTTAAAATTGTTTTTTGAGGAACTGAAGTCAAAGTCATCTCAAGTCAGGGAAGTGAGGGGAAAAAAAAAAGAATGTATCATGTTAGGTTTACAAATATCTTTTCTGGTTCCCATGCCTTTCATCTCCACAGCCTTATGAGAGGGAGAGATAAGTGGAATGTGGATGGAAAAAAGATCTTCCTTCCATTAACTCCAAGAACAAAGTCCTTTTTAGGATTTCTTTGCTCTTCTTTAAGAAAACCATTGTGGCAAGTTATACAGGCTAAACACTTGTTTTAGGTAGATAATTAGGTAGACCAGAAGGGAAAATGTCCTACTTTTCCTTTCACTATAGAGCAGAAGTTTTCAATGAAGCAAGCATTTATTAAGTACCAACATATGCCAGGCAGTGTACTAAAACACTTCACAAATATTAACTCCTTTGATCAAGAACCATCAGATCCTCAGATACTTTCCTGGAGCTAAAACAAACATCTCAGACTAGAAGCCAAGCCTTCACTTGCCCTCCATTATCAAACTCAAGTGGTTAAGTTCCTTTTCTGCAGAAAAGGGATGTAGGTTTGAATGACATGAGCTGGAAAGCTAAAACAAAAGGCAGCTCCCCAGGACCATGATTCTCCTGTTTTCCTTTAGCTTTTTTCCATCTCCAAGGTCCTGAATTAGGCTTGTTCTTTTTCTTCTTTCCTATCCCCAGATAATCTGAGTTTAATTCTTCACACTGAATCTGAAGTTTTTAGAAATTTGTTGTAGATCGTTGAATTGTTGAAACTGATGTGGAAAGATGACTTCATCTATGAAGAAACTAATAAAACCTGAGGACAAAGATTCTAACGAGCCGATTTCAATCCTTTCTACTCTGTAGAATCGACTCTGTAGAATTCTCCTAACCCATACCTCTCCCTGCCTGTGCCAAACCCTGTGAGTCTGTCAGGGCTTAGCTCCCGTCAGGAGAAGGCAGATACCACAAAAAGTTGTAGACACTTATGTGGGTGTCGATTTGCCACATCAGCCGAATACCCCTCCTCCCTCCGACTAGTGCAAGGATGAGAGGTAGGGGAGGTGAGGTGCAATGCAACACGCACCTTGCCCATAAGTGCTGATTGATGACTTGGCGTCGCTCCGAGGTTAGAATGGGCTGAGAAATCAAGTTATTGAGCCGCAATACAAAGAATTCCGGAGTTCGGCGATCAAATCCCTGGAGCTGACGGGTTCGGATGGGACAGGTGCCTGTTTCAAGAGGCAAATCTAATGTTAGCTGCAGGCTTCTCCCTCTGCAGACATCCTGACAGGTTCAGTGTGCTGCTGCTCCCTGTAGGGCAGAAAGCCCATGCCCTCTTCCTTTTAAATCAACATCTGGGTCCCTCCCACTCTCACCACTGAGTGCCAGTCTAGCTCCGTCTCTGCCTTCTCTGGGGAGGCGGCAGTAAAATACCACAAGTATGAGGACCCTTTGGCAAAGGATGCAGAATCTGGAGCATAGTCACATGGGCATATGGGGATAAGGGAGTACAGGGGAAGGAGGAAAGGGAGGAAAGAGGGAAATCAAAAAACTCAATTTTAATTCAATTTTTAATTTTCAGCTCTCCATATAAATAATAGAAAGGTGAAAAAAATTTAAAACCACTTCCCCATTCTCCAGTCTTAATTCAAAGCAGTATCTGGAACACCTGTGGAAGGGGAATTGCTGTTGAGAATAGGGGGAGGGAAAATGTCTGTGATATGTTCAGGCTGTACTTCATTCATTTACTCATTCAAGGGCCAGCAGAAAGCTCTATTTGGTTTAATTCTGTAATTTATATGTTGCTAAATTTTCTCTTCTCCTCTCTTTAGCTTGTATCTCCCCATGAAGGCAGACTCCAAACTAAGTAGCAATCTAGGTGCAAAGAAAGGTACCTCTTTTCTTTCTTTGCATATAGTGGGATTTAAATCTGTATTGGAATATACATACATCCTTTCATGTGTTAGTATCTTCATAAGAGATCTAAAATTTGTTTATTAAATGAATGTGTGCACACACCTTCAATGAAGAGCCATCTGCTAGGAAAATGCTTTCCTTTGAAAATGATGTTCAACTAAGTGGTACAGTCCTGAAGTCAGGAGGACCTGAGTTCAAATTTGGTCTCACACACTTAACACGTCCTAGCTGTGTGACCCTGGGCAAATCACTTAACCCCAATTGCCTCAGGAAAAAAAAGTTCATCAAATGGAGAAGTAACTGCTAACTGCTATTTCACCTTGTTTGTCTTTCTTTCTCAAAGAGCACTATGACATCAGGGAGGGCTGTGCAAGGTCACCTGTCTCATTTTCCTCTCCAAGGCCATCTGGGTCCAGTGGCAAGATACAAATTAAGGCTCCTGAACCTAGTCCTGGATAATGGAAGACCTTGTATTTTTTAAGCTAAGATCTTCAACAGAGCTTAGTTTGACTGAACTCTCCCTCATTCAGTGATTAAGACTAGGTAGTAACTGAGACAAAGAATCTTCTTTTTCACCTAATCCAAAAAAAATTTTTTTTAAAAAAACTAATAAACAAACAAACAAATGAATGAATTTGGGAGGGGAAGACCTTTAGGTCTTCTAGTTTGAAGCAGAATTGATTGTTACACTTACTATTAAAGTCGATTAGGACCCAAACAATGACTAAAGGAGGCTTGGCCTAGGACTTATTGGTGGCCAACTAGAATCAGATTAGTTTTGGTTTAAGGCCTGGTTCTTAAGAAAGAAATCTAGTCCCAAAATATTTTGGGAGGGTTTAGAGCTGCAAAAGAGGGGAAAAAAAGCTTTTAAGAGCATCTGTAGGAAAGAGTATGATACTCTATGTGGATAGAGAAAGGGAAGGAGGTAAGGAAGGAAAGCAAGAAGGAAGGAATCTTCCAACTAACCAATTCGAGGCCCGCTTTACTCACAGAAATTGTTTGTCCTTAATACAGAAATAGGACCATGACATCAGGGAGTGATGCCCTGACATGCAAGTGAATTAATTGGATTTAAGTGAGGGAACTGTGCAAGGTGACCTGCCTCACTTTCCCTTCCAGAGCCATCTAGATCCAGTGGCAAGATATAGATCAAGACGATTAGGAATGGCTCTGGATGAAATGGGAGACCTTTTTAAGCTAAGGTCTTCAATAGGTTACAATTTGAGGGCGCACTTATTCAGTGATTTAAGGCTAGGAAGCAATTGAGATGAAGTTTTTTTCACCTAGTCAAAAAAAAAAAATAAAAACCCCAAAAAACACAACCCAAGAAACTAAATAAATCAATCTGGGAGGGGAAGACCCTCAGGGTTTTTGGTCAAAGCAGAAATGATTGCTATTTACATTCAATTTGAGTCAATTAGGATCCAAACAAAGATCAAAGGGAGTTTGGTCTAGGATTTATTAGTCCTAATCTGATTGGTTTTGGTTTAAGGCCCATTGCTTAAAAAAGAAATCTCACTAGTAAATCCCAAGATTTCTTGGGAGGATCCTAAAGATAAGTGATTGACATGAGTATAAAACTGACTTTCTGGTGGTTGGTGGATTGATAGCTTTATAGCAAATAACTTTATAGCAAATATTCCCCATCCCTAGCTTCTGCTTTCAATCCACTACTCCAATCACTTTCACCATTTTCAGAAAGCATGGAAAGAGAAACTGAGGTCATCATACTCTGATCTAGATGTGGTCATTAAAGGAAATAAAAACTAATTTCTTGGTATGTTTTTGATAGTGGGGTGGGAGTAAGGAGGGAGAAGAAAAAAGAGTTCATAGATTTAAAAAACTAAAACCATTTAAAAAATGACAATGGGAGAAAGTATTTAGTCATTCCCTTTTTCATTAAAAGGATTTCTACCTAATTGGAGATACAGATTTCCATCATCAACACCTATCTTCTTTTGGATACCACAGATCCCTTTGGGTGATATTTACCCTGAACTTTTCCAGGGATTTGAATTCAGCCACTAATGTGGTGACCATGTGCCAGTTTCTGGATGCCCAATTCTCAGGTGTCCCAGAGGGGTGTGTGTGTTGACATATAACAGGGAGAACAAATAGTCTAATTTCTCTGTTGTTACAAGTCCTCCTGTCTCATCTTCTGGGTATTCCATAGTGCCCTACAGCACAAGGAAGATGATGAGCTCTCTAAAAATTTCTCTATGAACACAGGTGTTGGTGATGCCATAACAGTAGCCAGCACCTGGTATGGTCTCCACCTTGCAAAATTATGAAATGGATTTCCTCTCAGAAAACTTCTTCCCTGGGGTAAATTATCCACACTATTTTGGTCAATGGTTTTTGATGAGAGCACCTATCTCTAATGAATTTTTGAAGGAAATGAAGTGAATTTGTTACTATAGTCTGAAGGAGAGAAGGGGTGAAAAAGGGGAATAAGCATTTATTAAGCACTTACTAAGAGCCTGGTCTTATGCTAAGCACTTTACAAATATAACTTTTGTTTGTCACTATCACAATTTTATAGTCTGGCATATAAAGTAATTGAGTAGACTTGAATGTAGGATTATATTTTACTACTGAAAGGATTTTAGAAGTCTCCTAGTCCAAATCTTTTTATAGATTAAAAAAAGACATGGAGGGGATAACTTGCTTTGGTCGCATGTAAATGCACTCTGGCAGAGCCAAGATTTGAACCCAGGTCTTTGGTGCTACAATCTTTCCATTGTGCCACAGTAATTATATGCAATACTTTGCATTGCTCAACAGAATGTGTAGGCTGTTCTTGGAAGGTTTTCAGTCAATCAATAAAGTATTGTAGTATACCTTTTTTTTTTTTTTTTTTTTTTTTTTTACCCAGGGCTATTCTCAGTGCTATGTGATCATAAAAAAAAATATGGGGCATAATCCTTGTCTTTAAAGAGTTTACAATCTATTGGAGAGACAAGGCTGACATACAAAACAACATAGAAAAATACAAAATGTGTAGTAAGAGCCTCTAAATACTCTAAGAGCTTAAAGGAAAAATACATCACAAGAAAAGCAATAAAATTTCATTTTTTCTCCCTTCAGATTGTAATTGCTCTTTTTATTTTCTTCTTTTCCTTCTCTACCTCTCAGGTCCTCCATCTCAGAAAGGTAGAACAGAGAAGGAAAGTATTGGATGCCTGGAAACTATAAATACTACATTATTGTATTCCTGGAAACCACATTTTGCAGAACACTTATTTATAAAGGGGGATAGTCAGTTCCTTACTGAATTGTGCATTTATCATCATTTCTAAAAGGATTCCAAAGTATAAACTAAACTGGAGGTGGTGGCTAGGCTCTAGAGAAGAGAATGGAGAGCAAGATTTTACTTCCTGTTTCACATCTGGGCCAATTCATGATTCATCTGTCTTTCAGATTCCAATGAAGCATATTGATGCCTCACTGACCCATTTTTGATACTTCCTCCCAATATCTGTGCCTCACCTTCTCAGGTAATAAGCTAGGTCAGTTCTACCTTCTCAGTGAGTGAGGGCTTCCCTTGGCCTGAAAAAAAAAATTGTAAAAAAGTCTTCTTCAGTCGAATATGATTTCACACACTGTTATGCTACTGAAAGACTTTTTTTAAAAAGATGTCCAAGAATGTCAAACGTGTTTTTTTTTTTTTTTCTGAAAGAAGCTTTGTTTAACCGCATTTTACAGACTTAGAAACTAAGATTAAGAGAATGTAAGTGACGTGCTCAGAGTCACACAGCTTTGATTATATAATAAATTATAAACTTGGGTCTTATTGACTCCAAGTTCAGTGAGAGATAAAAGGATCCCTAAAAATATAGTCTTAATAATGGGAGTATGAAACTGTGTTCCCTTTAATCTGTAAAATTATCACTAAAAATATAGTCTTAATAATGGGAGTATGAAACTGTGTTCCCTTTAATCTGTAAAATTATCACTCTGAAATTGTGTCCCCTTTTGATCTGTAAAAGAAGAGAGATCAGGGTCTTCCAGGCTCCAGAGAGTTTAGAAAGAAGGCACATCCTCCCAGAGTGAGAGAAGCAAATGAACTCCCATTGATTTTCTGGGGAGTTACATTCTCATTCAAGAAACTATTTTCATTCAATTGGGAGATCCTGGTATGACAATCAGTTCAAACTGGTCCCAGCCCCATGCCTAGATCTGCTCATAAAATAGGTTTCTGTTCACTCATTCTTTACAGAATGTCCAAAGTAGTATGTTTTGCCTCTTTGGCATAGCTGCCAGGAACCCTGCCTGCTGTGAAGACATTCTCTTCTTAGTGCCAGCCTCCAGTTCCCTAATAGGACTTTGCCACTCAGAAGTCAATTTTCCTAGCAAAACTGACTTCTCATCCAACAATAAACTTCTCTTTTTGCCACTTAATATTTCAGGTTCGTGAATTCTTTCGTGAAGAACCTGTGTTGACCAGAAAGGGATTCCCACACCTCAACTCTCTGTACTGCCACTAACCTCATCATTAATAAAGAATGATTCTTTAATATAATTTAAATAAATATCTGAATCCAGAGAAAAAACTGATAAATAGAAGTATGTATAGAGTAATTCTATACATATGTATATCTTTGTATATATATACACACATATATACATATTTGTGTATATCTATATGTACATAGATAGATATACCTATATACTTACACCCTTATGCCTATTTGTGTCTAATGGTGACCATCTCTAGAATAAGGGGACATGGAAGAAAAAAAATACATGATAACTTAGTTGTATATTTAAAAGGAATAGAAAGTTACACATAATAGAATTGTAGTTCCATGGGCAATCATATTTTAAATTATACTATGTTATGGTAATACTTGGTTTATTTCACAAATTGAAAATAAAATAAAAATAAGACAAAGAAAATACTTTTTCATAATAGATAGCTAAAAGTTTTCAAAAAGAAAACTAATCTTAGGATACTAGATAAAGAATTTATTGTGTTGATTAAGTGTCAGTATAAATTTAAAAAAAGATAATTCTACCTTTAAGTCTAATGGTGGATAGCAATAAAGAATAGGAATTTCTAATTGGGGGTGCAATAAATAAAGGGGTCCTGGAAAAGGTAAGTGATATGATGTCATATTGTGGAGGCAGCAAGGAAGTGAAATGAAAGCTCTCCCTGAGCTTCCCTCACTACCTTCTATCCAATGAAAATTCTGGTAGCTGTTATAAACTAACCTTCATTTGCAAACTGGATCCCATAAACAATGCCCACAAGACAAGGAGAATCCACCTTCAGGGCAGTCTTCTTACCTTGATGAGTTCAATGTCTCTGGCTCCTTCCCAACTCCTGCTCTCATAGTTAGGGGACTTCAACATACATATTGATAGTCTGTCAAATATTCTAACCTTATAATTCCTCAACTTATTCATTTCACATGACCTATTTCTCTACTCCACCTGTCACATACAAATATGATCATACACTTGATTTTTCCATTACCCACAAATGGTCATGAAATGATCCATGCCCATGAACTCTGAAATTCCTTTATCTGATCACATTTCATCTCCTTTTCTGCTTTGCAATCCTAAATCCTGTATATCCATAACGTGGCCTCCAAACACTTGACTCCTCAATTATCTACCAGGATATCACCCCTACATTAGCTACACTCTCTTCCTTTTTCCATTTTGACATCTTGGTGAACCTATTCAACTCTATACTGGTCTCTTGATTCTCTTGTTCCTCATATCACTGATTGTACTCTCCCAAGCCTCTAGCATCTTTTCTCTCTGCTCCTACACAACTGAATGAGATTGTAAAAAATCATAAAATTGTGTTAACTGGGTCCACTACAAACTTATGTTACATAACTGCAATTGAACCCTTATTGTTACAAGGCAATCCTTTATCTCTTTAATTAACTCATCATCTCACTTTTCATAGTGGCTCTTCCAGTCTTTTTCATCTCTCTTTAAGTCTCCCATGTCAAGTTTTATTTCCTCTGACCAGTTCAATTTTAAGCACAACTTACCACATATCTATAGTAAGTGTGTGTGTATATATGTACACACATATTTACACAATCTGTATTAATAAATCTCTTTATCTATCTTTACATATGTATATACACACACATATGTATCTATATAAATGTATCTCATATATATGCCTGAGAGAGAGAAAGAGAAAAAGAAAGAGAAAGAAAGAGAGAGAGCTCAAGCACAATCCACTGAACTGCTTTTGCATCTGTTTGTACTATCTGGGCAATATGTGCTTTTCAAACACTTTGTAAGTCACTAGGGAGATCTCTGCTGAATAACCATGGATTTCACTAAATAGGCCTTGTTTTGCGCCAGACTCTTATACTATCAGTACAATGTCATCTGGAATAGGATGTGAATAGGAAAATCAATAGAACCTTGCTATCCATTGGAGAAATCTCTCTTTTATATAGATTCTGTACAAGATACAATCTATGACACTGAGTAACACTTAAGATTAACATGTTACTCTTTTCCTTTTTTGCTCTTTGTTCATTTTTATGCTCTTTTTTATGCTCATTGTTGATCTTTAGCAAGCAGATTGCTAAATAGACTTGTCTCCATGATATCATTTGTTCTGGCGTCTTTTATGTTATTAAATATAAATAGAAGATACCTCATTTGAGAAGAACCTAAATTTTAGTCTGCATTTTGTTTAGCTTAAGTTCAAATGCTTAAAAAAATTTAATACAAAATAGATGACATAAACTTTTGTAATTTTGTTTCTACCTCAAAGTGATACTTTTCCTGAGGGATAGCCTTGTAACTTGCTTTGCATTTTTGTAGAGGGAGATGACTCCTGATTGGTTGGGAAAACACTGAGACTCAATGTTGTTTGAGGGAGAAGGAACTTGCTTTACTTTGTGGGAAATACTGTTTGAAAGAGATTAAGAGACATAAAGCATGAATTTCTGAATGCTTAATGGGAATCTATGTGGTTACAAACAGTGAGGAAGCAGGACCCCATCAATTCCTCAACTTCCAGGACTTTTAACTTCTGAGTGGATTTTTCTTGGTGAGATTGTTTCTTCATGGCTAAATTGAGATATTTGATCTCATTCCCAGCCAAATAATTCCTTTGCTATATTGTGGTTTTTGGCCTATTTCAATCTGATTAACTTCTTTGACTCCTGTTATATTTTGCTTGGATAAATGCATTTACTCAATATTTGTGATGGTTTTTTGTGAGATTAACATTGTGTCATTAGCATTCCCCCATGAGGGATCAGGGATGGCAGCTTTTATTCTTCACTCAGAAACATACCCCTAAATTAGCAATATTGGAATGGTGGGAGATAGATATAATTCTAACCTCTCTTAGAGATTAGTGAGGACTATGCCTGGAACTTTCCTGTCTCTCCCCTTAATTAGGCTACTGACAGTGCCATCAGTGCCCTGTTTACTCTATATGTGAAGATACATAAAGATATATTAAATTCCCAGATGATACTTATCCATATCACCTGGGAGCAGTGCCAATACATTGAGCTATGAGTGAGGCAAACATATACATATATCTTTACATACAGGAGAAGATCCATTTATTTATAATTCATTTGTGTGACTAAAGATGTAGAAAATTATCTGTGAATGTTTCCTTCTAATGTTTTCATCAAGGATACCTTTGATATGTGCATAGACCTCTCATATAAAGATTTTTAAGAGAATGAAAACAGGCACATATGTTCACAATTGCTGCTGGGTTTGTTTTTTGTTTTTTTTTTTTTTTTTGGTTAAAAAATATAATTTGTGATCTTTTTACTTTTTTTTAGAAAATCACCCTCTGCCATATTCCTAGACTGTTACTTTTTTGAGGGCAGTAATCAAAGAATTAATAGAATTAGACCTGGAAGAGACATTTGAGGGTCTTCAAACGTAATGCCTCTTTTCTTTTCCTTTCTCCTCTCTATTCCCTTCCCCTCCTCTATTCTCCTAAACTGTTCTATTCCTTTTGAATTAAGTCAGCAAGTATTTATTAAGTTCCAACTATGTGTGAAGCACTGTACTAAGTATGAATAAGCATTTTTTCCTTCCCAACCACTCTCTCATTTTAAAATTTAAATAATCTCATTATTTTACATTTGAAGGAAGTGAGATTCAGGGAAGGGAAATAACTAACCCAAACTCTCACAGGTAATAAGGGATGCAACTAGTATTTTAATATATCTTCTGTCTTTAGGTCCAGTGTTCTTTTTAATATACTGATGAGGTGTGAAAATTGAGGGTAGGAGATCCCCTCTGGTCGATGTCACAGGTGCTTTGCAAAATAATTCGCAAACCCGAAGTCTCTGGTAAAAGGGGATTTATTTACACTAAGAAGACAGCTTGCTATGAAGACAGCTTTCTTAGTGGGCAAGGTCCTGTCAGGACTATTGCAAAAATGGGTTACACTGAGAAAAAAATATCTTCCTCAGTGGGCAAAATCCTGTTAGGACTTCTGCAAAGACATCTGGGCAGCACTTGGGCTCCTTTGATCTTTGGCCCCCAGCAGGGGGCCTAATCTCTAAATGAATCTGAGAGACTGATTTTTCAATTCAATTCAATTCAATTAAAAACTGAACAAGATTACTTATCTTGGGAGTTTCCCTTATGGACAGAAGGGTGTCCTTCTCAGGGAGAGTTTGAAACCCCAAAACACCTTTCCCCCACAGATTAGAGGGGACACAGTTCACATCAGCGTGTCTCCAACCCTTCCCCCACAAAGATCTCAGTTTATATCATTCCCTTCTTAAGCAGTCCCCCCAAATTCATTTGGGGCAGTGGGATGAAGGTCTCATCTTCTGTAGTTGCTTCAAGCTGACAAGGGATATATAGCTGGCTCTACCCAATGGGGTCCGGACTGAAGAGGGGAGATGAGTGAGTTGTACGTGGCAGCAACAGCATCCAGTGCAGAATCAGGTCTCAGGTGACTGCTATCCCCAGTGCTCATCATATTGATTAGCTTTATTGAAATATGAAGAGGAACCAGATCCTAGATTAAGACCCAGTAGGGATCACATAGCTCATCTAGCCTGATGTCCTCCCTTTACAGATGAAGGACTGGACATAGAGAAACTATATGACTTGCATGGGATCTCACAGGTAGTAAGTTGCAGAGCTGGGATTTATATCAAATTCCCTTGATTTCAAATTCATTAATCTTTTCAATTTACCAAGCTACTCCTAAAAGGAATAATTATAATTTTCCATCTAACTGAAGAGGGCATGAATTGAATAAATAGTCATAAATTACAAGGAGGTTGGTTTCATCTCAGTAGAAGGAGAAATGTTCTCTCACAATTAATGCTGTCTGGATGTCAATGTGTTCACAGGCTTTTAGCCCTCTCATACCAGCTCTCTGCTTCCAATTCCATCAACTGGCCCTCTGTAATCATGATGCAACAGGCTATCTCCTTTGTAAAGAACTTCTTGGCTTGTGGACATTGCCACTGCTGTCTCTAAGAGGAGGTGGCTCCTATGATGGAGCTACTATTACAGATACAGTCTATAAATAACCAACTATAGCAGATAAGCTGTAGAAAAGAACAATGGATTTGTATGATTTGAACTCCAAAGGAATCCCAAAGAAATAAAGGCTTCTGCTAGGGTAACTTAAGAAATATCATTAGCTATTTCTCCACACAGACCTTAACTTTGCCTTTAAAAATAAATATAAGTAGGCATTTTTTGAAAATAGAGAGCAAGCACACACAATTTTGTAGGCTTTTTTGTTGGTAATCTTGCAATTAGGTGGTATAGCTGGAACCACTTCTTTCTATTTTTGAATTTTGTGAGAAATTCCTGGCAGCTAATGTTGGAAAATCTTTCATTTAAAGGGACATCAAGTTCGGGGGAGACTGCCTTTGGTGAAAAATCACCAAGTCTGATAGAATTCATAGCTTATATCAAGGTTCTAATGTCTCAGTGCATAGTTATTATCTATAGAACAAACAACTTTGGAATCTATGATATAGCAAAAAGGTAGGCTCCCAGATCCTATGGATACTCATATTGGGATAAGTTGGATGGATAATTACATAATGACTGCCGTAACAAATGTGATCTCCTATCCCTTCAATGCAGTAAAGAAGTGAATGATGTAGTTTGGGCACAAAGGAGCTGATATTTATACTGAGACACGACTACTGGAAGAAGATTGCTAAAGATGAGGGTAGTAAAGCTTTCTTCAAGGATGCCTGGTCCAGTGTTCTTAGAGACATGAATAGAGCTTTCATGCTTGTCCTGTGTGATGAATGGAAGAAAATAATTTAAGTAAAAATGGAAAACTATGAGTTAGATTATGCAGATTACTTAACCATCCTTAGCATTTTGGAGAAGAAACTCTTATTGTTTTTTTTAATTCCAGGCAGGGAAATCTCTTAGAAAAAGAGATATGGTTATTGTGATTCATTATTCACACAATGGAAATGATGATGATTCAGTTTATTGATTGCTATTGGGTTTTGGGAAAATAACAGAAAAATATTGTGAGTCCAAGCAGGTAGATCAACTTAGGCCATGTAGTTTAAATGATATTTTGTAGGACTATAAATTTGTGTTTAAATATTCATTTGGGGATGCAGCTAGGTGGTACAGTGAATAGACACACTTGCCCTGGAGTCAGGAGGACCCTGGGCAAATCACTCAATCTTATTTGCTTTAGTTTCTTGATCTGTAAAATAAACTGGAAAAGGAAATGGCAAACCACTTCAGTACCTTTGCCAAGAAAACCCCAATTAGAGTCATTAAGAGTTGGACATGATTGACCTAAAACCTTAAAAAAATCACATCTCCCATTTGTAATTAACTACTATATATATATATATATATATATATATATATATATATATATACGCATACCATTTTGCCTAGTTGATCACTGTATAGTCAGGATGATCTATGTTGGCAATAAATATATAGAACAACAATTAATTCTAACCCTTCTAGGGGAATGGTCTGGTTATTTTTTTTGGAAAAATGAACTTTCTGTGTCTTGAGAGGAACTGAAGCAAAGACAGATGATTTGGAGGTTGGATTAAATGACCTCTAATGACCTTTTCACTTTTAAGGTTCTATCAGCCTAAGATTCTATAACTGCTTGACCCCTGGGAAAGCTTGTGCCTTGAGCTAATTTTCATAGAATGATAATGGATCTGTTTTGAATCACAATCATCCTCATCTATAACCTACTATATGATGTGTCCATCTGAATTTGGGGGTGTTATCTGTGACAGTGGAATAACTTGTTCATATAGGTATCATACCTATGACCAATGTTTCCTCCAAGTCATGGGTTTTTTGTGCCATTAAGTGCAGAATCATCTCAGTTTAGATGAAGAGGTGTTGGGGAGCAGGTGTGGATGTTAACTTGACAGTAGTATATAAAATCTTTGGTGCTCTGAAACTTTTGCTTCCTGGTTCTGGCTGTCAAACTTTCACAAGTCTGGGTTTTCCTTTTGTGTACTTTTCCCCCGTGGTTTGATATTTCAGCAAGCCTAATTCACTTGAATGTGAAAAAACAAACACCCAAATTATGGAGGAACAGTACCTTTTGTCTCTGACCTCATTTGCACCATAGTTTAAACAACTGATGACATTACAAGAGAGTGGAAATTCCTTGAGCACAATAAATCAATCAGTCAAACACTTATTAAACTCTCACAATATGACAGACACTGTGCTATGGGTTGGGGATACAAAGAAAGGCAAGAATACTGTTCTTGTCCTCGATGAACTTCTTTCTATAGGGGAGTCTAATAGGGAAGACAACATGCTAACAACTAAGTCAATACAAAATCTATATAGGGTGAAATGGTAATAATCTTAAGAAGGAAAATACTAGTATTGAGAGAGTGGTAAAATATACCTTTTCTAGACTTTGTATAGGTTTAACTACCCATATATGTATTTTTTTCCCTTATAGAGATAGCTGTTGATGTGGTAGAATGCTGAAAATGGAATTAGGAAAACCTAAGTTCAACTCCAGCTTTAGACTCACTAAACTGTATGATTCTGGGAAAATCAATTAACCTCAATTTCCTCAACTGTAAAATGAGGATAATGATAGTGCCTCTCTCCCAGAGTTGTTATGAAGTTCAATTGAGATAATATTTGTGAAAAGCACTTAAAACAGTGTCTGGTATATAATTTTGTTCATCCATGTCTGACTCCTTGTGACTCCATGAGCTGGAGAAGGAAATGGCAAACCACTCTTTAGCTTGAAACCTCCAAATGAGGTCATGGAGTTGGCTATGATTGAAACAACTGAAAAACAACAAAGAGTGAGATGTAATTGCTGGAGCAAGAAGTTGTTGCCTCTGTTTACATGATGCAATGCTTCCAAAACTCTAGGAGCCTACCCATAGTGTAATCATGTCTTTCATGACTGGTTATGTGAAGAAAATTTAAAGGAGTTTCCTTTATTTAAGTCTTAGTAGTTCAGGTCTTAACTATCTTTCAGTGTGTAAAGAGATTTATGGACTATCTAGTGATTCATTATTTGCTATGGTTACTGACCACAGAATGTGGGAGAATAATTGACAGAATTTCAGAGATTGAAGGGACTTAGGACATGAGAGCCTACAGTCAACATCAGAACAAGAATCCCTTACAAAATATCCTCAACAGGTAGATTCTCATCTATCTTTTGCTTAAGGACCTATAGAGAAGGGGAACCTACTACTTCCTGAGGTAGTCCATTCCACTTTTGGATAGCTCTAATTGTTTTTTCCCTCAATTTAATTCGTCAAAAATTTATCCATTGGCTCTAGTCATGTCCTTTGATATTAAACAGAAGTAGATTGTTTTTAGTCTACACTGAAGAACTTGAAGGCAGTAAGGCTTGTGAAATGCTAGAAATGTACATTTCATGAAGACATACAAGTGGTGTCTTCTCCTTTGAAGAGTTTTTTCAAAAAAGGAAATCTTGAATGCTTTGATTTGTGGTCTTGGAAGAGTCAAAAGGAGGAATCAGAAAATTTTTTGATGGATTTCCTAACCCTGAATTTCTCTGATAGACTGGAAAGACAGTCTAGAGGGAGGTAGAGTGATGAAATTAGCCCACTTCACAGTAGGGATTATTGTAAATTCCCAAAATCATATATGGTAGGTTTCTGAGCTCATCTTGTGGTCTAACCCCCTCATTTGACAAATGAGGAAATTAAGACCAGAGAGGTTAAATGATTTATTTACTCAAGCTAATATTGGTACTAAATATTCATTTGAATATATTTCCTCTGATTTTAAACAGTCATCTTTCTTCTGTATTGCACACTGCCTGGGTGGAGTTAAGCCAGTGTCCATTAATTTTCAGAAATGTATTTTCACAAGAAATCTATTATTTCCTCAGTGTGAGTATTTCTTCCACTGATACAAATCAGAGTTCTTCTCTACCTCAGTATGAGGTTTTCTTGATCAAAGTAATTAATGATCTGTAACCAGTAGTTATTGTTAAACCTCTCTGACTTAAGGGGAGGAAGAATATTTATTAAGCACCAACTACATGTCAGATACTATGCTAAATTCTTTACAAATATTATCTCATTTGATCCTCACAATCTTAGAAAGTAGGACTCCAGATCCAATTCTCTATCTACAATATTTACCTAATTGCTTGTATACAAGTTAAGCTATCTGCTCCTTAAGGATGGAGTCTAAAATGCTTTCATCGGGGTAAAACCTATTGTAACATGTCTTTTATTGGTATTTCCTTTGAGAACCCAGAATCATTCTATACTTGTTAGGAATCAACTTCATAAGTATAAGATGGAAAAGCAAAGTAAGCAGTTTGTCTAAAAATGATCTGGGGTTTTTCCCCATGCTACAAGTTCAACAGGTATCAGTGGATGAAACTCCTAATGAGATCTTAGCTGAATCAAGAGAGCACAACGTCAAAGAATATAGAAATGTTGTAGTAGTGAATTGTTCATCTCTGATCCCCACCAAAATCCTTACCTGGTCTATGAGCAAATTTGTCTTTACCAATAATAGCTTTTCTTTCCTCTGGCTTAAGTAGTATATGTTTTCCTGTTCCCTTTGCCTGGAATTCTTTTCCTCCCTCATCTCTGCCTCCTGGTATCCCTAACTTGCTTTGATTATCTCTGCTTAAAGAAAATTCAAAATAAATACATGAATTTCCATTTCAGACATAAAAAAAAAAGTTGTCAGGATCTTTTGCTTTTCTTTGTATCTTCAACACTTTGCACAATGCCTGAAAATACTAGGTGCTTAATAGATGGTTATTGATTCCCTGAGCAGTGGCATAGGGAGTAGTTTCAAGCTCTAGAGTTAGGAAAGGGGGTTTCGGAACTTCAAGGAAATCCAGAATTCATCTATAAAGCAGCTAGACATTTTTGGCTTCCCTTTTTTTTTAGTGTTGACCAGCAGAGGGAGTATACTTTAAAATAACAGCCTGACTTCCAGATACTGACTTGAAACTACTAACAAGACAATCCAAGAGGAAATCTGTCAGACATCAAATATTTATCAAAACATACATGCGGAATGAGCAGTCCTGTCCCAGGTGCTTTCCATTGTCTCTGACTAAGCAATGAACAATTTAAGCAGAAGACAAGTATAAAAAACAAAACTATAAAATGAGTTTGGACCACAAGACTTTTAATGTCCACCTTCTAGTTTTGCTTCTATGATCCATAACAAAAAGCAAAAGAATCAGCACGAGGATCTGTTCAGGCCAAACCTCTAACAATCTTGGGGCTTCTGTTATACTGGGGGAAGTCTGTCACCTTGGGCTTGGAAGTTCTCCACTCCAGGCACTGAAGAGTTGGCAGCATCTATCAGATGTTCCTTTCCTATTTCCACTGTGGTAATGAGACACTTAAAAACAAAAAAACAAAAAAACAAACAAAAAAAAAAACTTAGGCTGCCTTGGAGACTTTTTCAGTTGAATCAGGAGAGGAAGAAAGATATTCAATTTTTTGGCCATTCCTATGTTTAGTGGCTGAGTTTTCAGAGGGATCATAGGAATTATAGTTTAAAGAGACTTTGAGCTAGCAAGGTAGAGAGTATAAGAATTTCATTCCCCTACTCCTGTTTATTCTTATTTAAAAAACCATTTCAACAACATTTATTAAACATGAACTATGTAGAAAGGTTAGGAGGCAACTAGATGGCTCAGTGGATAGAGCACTGGAGTTAAGAAGATTTGAGTTCAAATATGACCTTAGACACTTATTAACTTTGTGACCCTGGGTAAGTCACTTACATTCTATTTGTCTTGGAGGATGCTAGGTGGCTCATTGATAGAAGGGAGAGCCTGGAGTCAGGAAAACCTGAGTTCAAATTTGGTTTCACTTTGTAGACAGTGACAGCCAGATTATGTAATGATCAATTATGATAGACTTACATCTCCAACAATTCAGTGATCCAAGGCAATTCCAATGAACTTTGGATGGAAAATGCCATTTATATCCAAAGAGAGAGAAATAAGAAGACTGAATGTAGATTGAAGCACAGTATTTTCACTTTTTAAAAAAAAATTCTTTTTTTTCTTTCTGTTTTTTCCTTTTGTTCTGATTTTTCTTTCCCAACATGATTCAAATGGAAATATTAAACATGAATGTACATATATAACCTAAAAATTAAATTAAATTAAAGAAAACAAGTTTGGTTTTAAATACTTACTAGTTGTGTGACCCTGGGAAAATTGCCTAATCCAATATACCTCAGTTTCCTTATCTGTAAGATTGGTCTGAAAAAGAAATGGCAAATCACTCCAGTATCTTTTCCAAGAAAACTCCATAATGAGGATCATGAAGAGTCAGTTTATGTCTGAACAGCAAGCTCAAATGTGCAAAAGGATTATTAGATGCTGGTGATACAAGGATGATAAACGATACATATTCTGTTCTTAGGAAACATATTCTCCTGAATATGCATAAAGGATGTACATAGATAATCATTATGCAAACTGAAGTGAAAAGGTGATTTCCACACAAAATATCCTAGGAAAATTTGAGGGAAAAAAGGCTAAGGATGGGTAATAGATAAAAAAAAAAAGCTTCATGGAAGAAGGGGTATCAGAGTGGATCCTTGATGAAAGGGGAGGAGGAAATACATTCCAGACTTAAAGGGTTGCCTGTACATATAAGGAAGGTAAGAAGTAAAGATGGAGTATTGTGTGTATAAATGAGAGTAATATAAAATCAAGATGGAAAGGTGGGTTGAAAGCAGTTTATAAAGAATTCTAAATTGCAGACTAAGAATTTAATTTAGGAAATAGAAAGACATTGGTGGTTTGGGAACAAGGAAATGATATTCTTAGACTGGTGTATTGGGAAGATTATTTGGGCATGTCGACAGATGTAATGGAAGAGAAAATTGAAATGGGGAAGATATTTAAGAATCTTTTATAATTGTCTGAGTAAGTGTTGATGAAGGTCTGAACTTAGTGGTAGCCACTTGAGTAGAGAGAATAGGACAAATTCAAGAGAGATTAGGGATGTAAAGTGATGTTTTTGTTGTTCAGTCATTTTTCAGTCATATCTGACTTTTTATGACTCGGTATGCTGTTTCCTTGGTACGTAAAGATACTGGAGTTATTTATATATTTTTTTCTCCAGCTCATTTTACTGATGAGAAAACTGAGGCAAACAAGGTTAAGTGACTTACCCAGGGTCACACAACTAGTAAATTTCTGAGGCCAGATTTAAATTCCGGAAGATGAGTTTTCTATTTTCAGACCCTGTGTACTATACACTACCCATTGTACTATATATCTGCTCCCCAAATAATCATTGACAAATGGGCATTGAGAGAGGAGGACTGATTAAAGGTATCTTAAAGGTTTTGAACTGTGTAACTAGAAGAAAGTAGAATCCTCAATAGGAGTAGGGAAGTTGGTGGAGCAGGTTTAAAACCAGCAAGTTGGGAAGGGGAAAGACAATTAATTTGTTTGTAAACAGGTCGAGTTTGCAGAAGGTAATACCACCACTCTTCCAGTCTTCCAAGCTCAAAACCTAAATGTCATCTTCAGACATTATTTTTTACTGTCTCCTTTCCCACTCCATAGCTAACTTATTGATAAAGTCTGTTGATTTTACCTTTGCAACATTTCTTTGCTAAGTCCCCATCTATACATACTATATAGTTCAGCATTAGCTTGCTGGTGGTTCTGCCTGCCTAAGTCTCTTCCCACTTCGATCCATTCTCCATGGAGCCATTGAATTGATTTTCCTGAAACAGGAAACATCCAGTCATATCATTCCACTTCTTAATAAACTTCAGCCGCTTCCTATTTCCTTCAGGAATAAATACAAAATGCTCTGTTTGATATTCAAAGTCCTTCATAATCTTGTCCTCTCTTTTTAGTTTTCTAACATCTTACTTCCCTTTTGTACTCTGATCTAGTTACACTGCTCTCCATGCTGCTCCATGAATAAAACACTCCATCTTTCAGCTTCAGGAATTTTCTTTGACTGTCCCCCATGCCTGGGATGCTCTCTCTTTCTTCATCTCTACCTACTGGCTTCCTTTAAATCTTAACTAAAATCCCATCTTCTACAGGAAGTTTTTTCTGACTTCATTTTCTTAATCATTTCCTGTTTTATCATGTACATAATTTGTTTATATATACTTGTTTGTTTCCTGTCTTCCCCCTGAAGCTAGCAACTGTCTTTTGCTTCTTTTTGTATCTCCAGTGCTTAGCACTTGGCACATAGTAGGTTTTTAATAAATGTTCATTGACCAGAATATTTAGGTGGCAATATCTAGTAAGCTGTTACTATTGATATGATTTGTAATGTGGGGTTTGGCATGAAATGATGGATGGCAGGTACCAAAAGTTGGCATTCATTCTCTTTGGCAAAAAGTAGATTTAATTAGGGAAGAGGTTACAACAAAATGAAGGGATACAATCAACACTAGGAACAGTAAATATGAAATAGAGTGGGAGAGCATATGAAAGACACATTGCTCAATGGAACTCACAATTATCCAGTAGAATGGGAGCACCCCACGAGGTTGGAGCATGCCCTTAGTCTGAAAGGAACTTAGTACCATAAAAGAGCTAGTTAGCTATAAGGAGGAGAAGTGGGGTTGGAAAGCAGAGTGGAGTTAGGGGAAATACCACATGGCATAGGGGAAGGGAAAGACAACATAATTGTAATTTCAGTTGAAGTGGGCTAAATTCCAAAAGGATTTAACAAAGAACAGGAACAAAAAGACAAATTTATAGGGAAAGTTAGAGAGACCAGAGTTTCATGTTACTTATTTGCTAATTTTATGTCTTACAGGTAGATTTGAGAAGTGTTCTATTCACTATTGTCTCAGGAACTTGGTTACCACTGACCAACAGATTGTCTATCTGACAGTCAGCAATGTTTGTAGAGCTATACTATAGTATTCCTAAGGCCAGAAGATTTTAGAATCATTGACAGACAGATTGTTAGAACAAAAGCACTCTAAGCTCAGGGGACCTCAGGATTACAGCTGTATTTCTTCTAGAAGCTATACCCATCATTATTGCAGACTGGAGTTCAAAAGAGAGACTTAAGATATGAATATATTGATTTGGGATTGTCTCCCAGACATATAAATTTAGCTGTTTCACCTCATTACTATGACTCACATTGACCTTTTCCCTCTCTGAAACTTTTGAGACTTGGATGAGATCATCAAGGAAGAGAGTAGAGAGAGAAAAGAAGGCGGCTAAGACTAAGCTTTAGGGACTGAGAGGGGGCCTATGTGAGATAGATCAGACTGGGAGGAGAGGAACTACGAGGCAGCCATATCAAAGGAAATCCAGGAAAGAGAAAAATTTCCAAAAGGAAGGAGTGAATGATTAGCAATGTTAAATATTGCTAGAGGGTCAAAGGATGAAGACTGAGAAAAAAAAAAAACATTGGTCTAGCAATTAATTAAACTTTGAGAGAGCACTTGCAATAGATTGCTAAATGAAGCTAAAATAAAAGGAATGATGACTGACTGAGTAATGAAGAGGTTGAGGTACCATCTATAAGTGATTCTTTCTATAAGAAGTTGTGAAATAGATGGAGAGTTGAAACTTGTCCTAAAGATCTGAGTTCAAATCCTGCTTCAGATATTCATTAGCTGTGTAATTCAGGGCAAGTCATTTAACCTCTCTAGATTTTCTATTTCCTGATCTCTACAAGGTGGGGTTGGACTCAAAGTTCCAAATTTGTGATTCTTTGAAAAAGGAAGGATTCAGACTAATAAAGCGAATTGATGGCAGGATCACGTTAGTATCCTCAAATTCCTAAGAACTGTCTTTTTTCTCTTTTAAATAGTATTTTCCCCAACTGCATAGAAAGACTTTTTTTTTTTTTTTTTTTTGCTGAGGCAATTGGGGTTAAGTGATTTGCCCATGGTCACACAGCTAGTAATAAGTGTTAAGTGTTTGAGTTGGTCTGATTTTTTTCTTATACATGACAAATATGGAAATATATTTAAAAGGATTTTACATGTATAATCTATATCGGATTGCTTGTTGTTTTGAGGAGGAAGGAGGAGAGAGAGGAAGAAAGAAATTGGAACACAAAATCTTACAAAAATGAATGTTGCAAACTATCTTTACATGTATTTGGGGAAAATATTATTGAGAAAAAAAGAAAGATAATGTACACAAAGCATAGTTTTAAGTTTAATATTGTTATTGAGTCTTTTCAGGCATGTCCAATTCTTCATGACCACAAACAATGCAGTTTGCCATTCCTTCTCCATTTCATTTTATAGATGAGGAAACTGAAGCAAGCAGGTTTAAATGACTTGCCCAAGGTCACACAGCTACTTTGAAACTGGATTTAAACTTGTGTCTTTCTGACTCCAGGCCTCACACTCTATCTACTCTACCACCTAGCTGCTCAAGTTATATGTGTATATATACATATACACATACATACATATACATGCATGTATATATATATTTATACATAGGCATACATAAATAGACACATGATAGAGGGATATATATGTGTATCTATGTATATGTGTATATGTAATTAACATTTTTTCAATAATCTAATAGTCAACAAGACAATAAATCAAGCCCTGGTTGGTTTTAATGTAAATATTCATATTGTAAATATGAAGTATAAATATTCATATTGATAAATGTAATAATCAATTCTAGGTATAAATATTTACATTGAAAAAGTAAAAAAAGTAAAAAAGTAATAATCAGTAGAGAACCAGTTCAAGCTGATTCCAATACACTCCTGGTTTAGAGGTCCTCTTTCCTAAGTACCACATTATGCTATTTAGTATCTATGTAGTGACTAATAACCTTAGTGTAGCATTGCCAAAAAGAGGCAAATCAGCTTTGTAAATGGCATAACCTTCGTGCAAACCATAGTGGGAATGACATATTCATAAATGTTGAACTATATAGTATGTATTATTATTACTTTTTATTCTGAACTTAGTAGTTTCAAGTACAATCAATCCTCTTTGTTTTCCTATTCTACTTTGTTATAGAAATGCTTGTTTTATTTTTTTAAGTTCAGAATAATAAGTTCAGTTTCCTCACCTGTAAAATTATCTGGAGAAAGAAATGGTCAACCATTCTGCTACTTTGCCAAGAAAACTCCAAATGGGCTCATGAAGATTTGGACATTACTGGAATTACTGAACAATAACAACAGAAGCAAGAAAGCCTTCTATTATTCACCTGCTACCATAATTTTGGCTCAGACTGAAGCTGAAGGAACAAGGCTCTATGCCATACTTCTGAGCCTTTCAGCTCTTTGGGGATGAGTAATTTACTTTGGGCAGAGAATTATCTCTTTCAGAACCTGGCATCTGGTTTATAATGCCAATTTTACTTTATCCAATGAAGAACACGAAAAAAGCATGACTTGAAAAGCTGGATTCAGTTCAAAGCACTCTATTTAGATTCTGACTTGAACCTCTGTGTGACTCGAGGGGATTTTAAACATGTTTTCTGATGCAGACACAATTCAAGAAACCACCAAGGCAACTATTGCTATGTAGAACAGAGAACAAATTAAATTTGAATAATTTTCTAGTCACTTAACTGAGAACAGGACATTCAGCTTGACTACTGAGTTTATGTGAAAGTGAATTACTGGCAAAATGCAAGTCCAAATGTGAGAGCTTGTCTAGTTACTGATGCTTCAACTCCAATAATAGAGATTAGCCTACATGGTTCTTTCTTCCACTGCCATGTATTTCTCAAAAAAAAAAAATCAATCTTTTTTTTCTTCAGAATCTGTTTGTCTGTGGTTTTCTCCTGATGAAATTTTGAGGAGAATGGGAAATTTGTTGCCAGTGGGTAAGAGAAGTACTTCTTTCCTCAGAATAAGGATAAAGCAATGCTTTTCTGAACTAACAGGTTCCAACAAGGAGGAACTGAGGGCTAAGGTGGAAATGATGGAAAATCTAGGAGGTGGATCCCTCCCTATCTTAAAACTTATTACAGAAGAGGGAAGATGTGAGAAGATCTTGATTTGACTCCTAGATTTAGGGAGAGTAGATATTTAAGACTTTAATGAAAGGAAAAGCAGAATCATATGGATGAAAATCCTATGGAAGAGGTTTGCTCAGGAAAGAAGGCAAACTCTCAAGCCTGAAATTCTGTAGACAATAAAATAACAATTCTAATGAGAACCGAAGAAGCAGGGGTTGTCTAAATATACTAGGCTTCCATTTTTTTTTTTTGTCTTAAACCTGTTCTCCCTTCTTTTCCCCCATGTCCTCCACATAGCTGTCAAAGTAAGTTTCCTAAAACTCATTTCTGACCATGCTTCCTTCCTCTATTTCCCATGTTCCAAATTCCACTGGCTTCCCATTACCTCCCAGGTCAAAAATCAAGTCTTTTGTTTGATATTTAAAGCTCTTCACACCCTGCTCTTTTTCCATCTTTCCAGTTTGCTTACATGTTAATCCCTTCATTATATTCTACTATTCCAAAACAAGACATTTGGTCTCTTGTCTCTCTGTATCTTTGAACTGTTCATTCCCCTGCCTGTAATGCTTTTCTTCCCCTTTTACAGATGAGGAAACTAAGACAAATGGAGTAAATGGCTTTCCCAGGCCCATGTCTATTAAGTTTCTGAAGTCAAATTTGAATTTAGGTTCTCTTGATCCCTTTACCTACAGCTCCAATTAGTGCTCTTCCTAATTGACCAGGAGACATATTAGCTATGTTCAAGTATTTAAAAGATGTTTCTGTGAAAGAGGGCTTTGATTTTTTTTTTTTTTTTTGGCCCCAGAGGGAAGCACCAAAATCTAAATCCATTAGGAAAAAGCTTCCCAGAAGTAGAAGAGGTCACTTTGAAAAATGATGTGTTACCCCTCATTGGATGTCTTCAAGATGAGGGTAGATGAATACTTGTCTTTTTCATTATAATATAGATTCCTTTTAGATATAGGTTAGACTAGAGCACTGCTTTCCTTCAACTCTCCAATTCTATTCTTCTATATAGCATTTGGTTCTAAGTTCCTATTGTTCAAAGTTTTTTTAAAAAGAGACTTGATGAATAAGGATATTGTAAACAGAATATTCATGAATTAGATAAAATGGTGGATCAGATGTTTTTTGAATTATCTTCTGTAAAGGAACCAATCCTAGTCTTATGCCTTGCAAGAAACATATTATTTTCTTCTGAGGGCACCAACTTTTTTTCAGAATTGATCTCAAAAGTTTTCCATATATCCAAAGGCATTTCTCCTTTGTTCTTTTCTACATTTTCACTGCTCTCTAACCTGCTTCTCGACACCCTGGCTTGGGGTATTAAGTTCCATATAAGCTTTTTGTTCCCTGTGCCTTTTTAGCTTCTTGATTTCAGAGATCAAGTGCACTTAGTACCTTAATTATGTATTCTTTACTATATCTTTCTTTGTTACTGCTACTGTATCTTGGGGCTTGAATCTAGTTCCTAATCTTATTTTCCATTTATCAAATCTCAGCTTTAAACATAGGTCTTTTTTTGATAGGGAAGAAAAATATACAGGTATAAGAGAGTGAAGTAATTAGATGTGCACATAAAAGAAAGAGGCATGGCAGAGTATATTGAGTAGAGAAGAAGTCTTGCAGTCCAGGAGACCTAGGTTCAAGACTTGTTTCACACACTGGCTGTGCAATCTAAAATACTTGCAATGCCCCAAACAATTTTTTGAGACTATCAGTGGCAGTGAATGTGTCAACTGGCATTAGAAGAGAAATTTACCCACCAGAAAGTCCCTATACTGATGAAACAACAGATCTAATTTATTAAAAAAAAAAAAGAAAGAAAGAAAGAAAAGAAAACTGCTGTATTTCAGATTAGATGGCACTTTATCTGTTTTACTCCAATTTGCTCAATTCTATTTGGTTTGTGTGGTCCTTTCTATTTTTGAAGCCTACTTCATGGTTCTTTGTTACCTTATGACGCCCATAGAGTATTATATTTATGGAAACCACAACCTACTTATGTTGATTTGGAATTGATCCATTTGAGAATGTTCTTGTCTGTTTATAATCCCTATATCAGTTTTAGCCCTTTGGGAAGCCTCTTGATACTTAGAAATCTTCTGCTGATGAGCCATCCACATTTCTATATAATCATTTAATTGACTAGGTATTTCTTTTTCCTGTTTTTATGGGCTATAGGGCAGGAATATATCACTAAAGTGTTTCTCATCACTCAGAAAGAAAGAAGAATACTTTGCACATTTCATGTCCAAAGTTCACAGAATCAATTCATTAAATTGAATCTTCAAATTCTGTGCTTCAATGAATTCTCATATACCAGTTTTCATCCCACAGGTTAAATTACTTATTCTGGAACCAGTCTACTTTTTAATTTATTATTGGCAACTGACATAATGGTATTTTCTTCTCTTTCCTTCTTTCTTTTTCTTTCTCCTTCTTTTTTCTTCCTTCTTCTTTCTTCTTCCTCACAATTGGGGTTAAGTGACTTGCCCAGGGTCACACAACTAGGAAGTATTAAGTGTCTGAGGTCAGATTTGAACTCAGGTCCTCCTAGCTTCAGGGCTGGAGCTCTACATTGTGCCACCTAGTTGCCCCTCTCTGATTCTTTAGATTAGAATTTAGTGGTAGTCATATAGTTGAAAGTAGGGGAAGAAAGAAAAAATGAAGATTAGGAATAGTAACAGTGGGGAGAAGATCTATTTGTGAAATCTTCCTTGGCAATCTGTAAAACTATATTGGGTAACTCTCAGTGGGGACATTCAGATGTAACCTTCCTGGAGATAGTAGTAGAGACTGGATGTGTTTATGTGCTTCTAGAGAAATCATAAGGTTAAAAATGCAGCCTTTGAGGTCAGAAGGATTGCTTTTCTGGAATGAAAAGGCTTCTGGGTGATTAATAGATGATGGAAGTCCTCCAAATAGAATTATACTTTATGGTTTTCTTTGTTAGATGAACATTTTATTTTTATGATATTTTCATACAAATTTTTCCTACAAAGTCTATGACAATATGAATTTTAATATAGTCAGGAAGTTTTTTGATCTTCAAGGGTAGAACTGGGTCTCCTAAATTGTCCTAAGTGTGGGAATTGCCTTTAGAATTTAATTTCTTTAACTTGTGTGGTTTTGCTTTGGAGAGTATGAAATAGGAGATGATGGAGGTTCATTGAACCTCCTAGACGGTCCTCCTTGAGCTAGAGGGAATCTTTGAGATCTTTTTGTCCAATCTCATTTTACAAATGAGGAAATGAAGAACTAGAAAATTTGGGGAAAGGGGAAAACCATAATCAAGATCACATGATATGTAGATTCTTGATGTTGTCATACAGATTCCAATTCCTTCTAGAAGACTCTAGTCCAAAAGGAACATTCCTTTTTTTGAATTGTAGTATTTCTGGTCTATATCTTTGGCCCTGATTTCATACTACTTTATACTGTAGTATATTCACTTGTATCAATCTTCATCTAGCCTGAGAATTAATTCCTTGAGGGCAGAGCCTATTTTTGCCTATAGAAAATAAGGCAGAAGGATAGATGAAAGGAC
This sequence comes from Antechinus flavipes, assembly GCF_016432865.1. Taxonomy (NCBI): domain Eukaryota; kingdom Metazoa; phylum Chordata; class Mammalia; order Dasyuromorphia; family Dasyuridae; genus Antechinus; species Antechinus flavipes. The sequence goes on from NC_067400.1 coordinate 467,007,283, forward strand.
AAGCTATTGTAAATAGAAGGAGAAACTTCAAAACTTTGGATTATGGAGATATAGCATTTATGAATGAACAAAAGTATCCTTTTCAATATCCCTGTAAATGAATAAAGCATTCTATAGTTTCATATTATAAGAAACAGCGATAAAAAACATAGATGTCAATGTATTTGAGGAGCTATCCATATGTATATTGAAACCACCAAAAATGTTGGAGAAGACACCCATGATTGAAATTTGAGAAACTTGTTTTTACTGGGGAATCTAAGACAAGCCAAGGGAAGCAGGATAATCAGTCACTGAATCTACTCCAAATATAAGTATTGCTGAATGGCTAGAAAGGAACAGGCTAAGATGACTGAACAAAGATAAGGTTTGGAGCCCGCTTATTCCCCAAATTTCTTTTTTCTTAAAAAAAAGCCAAAAAGCTAGTTTTTGTAGTGGTTAGAACACCAGCCCTGAAGTCAGGAGGACTGAGTTAAAATCTGGACTCAGACACTTAACACTTCCTGGCTGTGTGACCCTGGGCAAGTCATTTAACCCCAATTGCCTCAGGGAAAAAAACCTGCCAACAGAATTCTGGGATAGAAGCAAGGTCAGAATTGAATGACTGAAATTAATTATCTCCTGACTAAAATCATAGGTATATAAAACATTTTAGTTTTGCTACTTCTATAGACAATAAAGTTTACACCAGTGATCTTCCCAATCTTCCCACTTTTGCCTATTTTGATAAGAATAATATTTTTGAATAATTATTTTAATAAGAGGGGAGAGAGGGGAGAAAATGAAGAGAGGGGAGAGAAGGGAAAGAAGGGAGAGTGGGGAAAGGGGGAAGAGAAGAGAAACGGAGAGAGGAGAAAGGGAAGAGAAGGGAGAAAAGGGAAAGAGGGGAAAGAGAGAGAGGGAAGAGAAGAGAAAGGGAAGAGAGGGGAGAGAGAGGGGAGAAAAGAGAAAGAGAGGAAAGAGAGGAAAGAGTGAGGGGAGAAAAGGGAGAGAGGAGAAAGAGAGGAGAGAGAGAGAGAGAAAGAGAGAGAGAGAAAGAGAGAGAGAGAGAGAGAGAGAGAGAGAGAGAGAGAGAGAGAGAGAGAGATGAGAGAAACTATTCATTCCTTTTTTAATAGATTCAAGGAGTCATCAACTCTTCTGGCACTGTTGTCAATAAGAGGCCACCTCCTTATCTCACAGTGCAAATACCTCAGCTGTGAGCAGTTCTAAAATTTCCAAATGGTCACTTAGAACAAGAAATGGTGACTTTGAGAATTTTCCATTGAGAGGAGAAAGGGATACTGGCTATACATACATACATTTCTGCATATGTTCTCTCTTGTTATAACTACCCTGCGTGTCAGCTCAGTGGCAACATATGCATTGTCAAGGGATATAGAATCTTACTATTATGTTTAGTTTTCATTTTATTGCAATTCAGCATCAACTTGAATGTAAATGGTTGGTCTGGTTTGGCACAACTTTGTGGAGGAGAATTCATAGAACATATTCAAGTTAAAATAAGATGGTCTATTCCTGATAATAAAAATAGATATAGATATCTAGATATAGATATAGATAATAAAAATAGAATAGAATAATTTGATAAAATATCCTCATTCAATAGAACAATGGGTGAAAGATCCTAGGAAGCTCGTGTGGATAAAATTAAGAGATTGAAAGGGAGGGAGCAACATGAGCAAAGGTATATAGTGAGAAAAATATATTAGAAAAACAGAGAATACAAAATTTCATTAGAGTGGATAGGTTTTATAAGATAATATGATTATATAAGACTAGAACGGAAGACTGAAATATATTGAAGAGAACCTTAAATGTCTCATTAAGGATTTTAGAATTTATTCTGTAGACAATAGAAAGTGACTAAAAGCATTTCTCAAAAGTTGTGCTGGTACAGGCCAATCTCCCACAGGTCCTACCAAGTCAGAAAGACTTCCAATAAAGGCCTGAAGAAGCTCAGTGTCCACACATACATCACCCAAAGGTTGGTTAAGTAGTGATGGAATTTTAGGTTCCTTATGAAACCATTTCCAAGGTGTGGAGGCTTTGTAATATGCATCAATGGAGGGAGTGTACTCACTGATGAAATAATGGATTAAAATTTTTTTTTGAAGAATTTGATTGCTCTGTACAGTATGGATTGGAGGGAGGGAGAGAGAGATTTAGACCAAAACAAACTTTCCTTATTTCCTAGTTTAGCTGAGCAAAGTCCACCCTGGCAGGACCATTTCATACAAGGAAATGTCAGAGATTCAGAATGCCAGTCACAGAAGAGACATCTCCTGGGATTGACAGACTTTTAGGAGAACTCAGCTTCCCATTTACAAAGAAAAGATTTTCAATTTGTATTTCTTGGGATACATTTTTTTGTCCTATAAAGCAAAGAATGGAATCACCAATTTACATGGTCCAAAGAGGGTCGCCAATGTGATTCCAGATGCTCATTTGTGGTCTCCTAGTATTTCTAGTTAATACTACTTGCTGAGTTAGGTTTGAAAACCTAGGTTAAGGTAGAAAACCTTTCTCTGTCCCAAATAAACTAGTGAGCATGCTTTTGCAAAAGGATGCTAGATCACTTAGGTTCTTTTGCTCTGGGTCTGATGGAACTGCATTTTAGTCTTGATTGTCATTCAAATGGGTGAGTGGCTGACCTATTTTCTTAAATGAATTTAAGGTAAATTGAGTAACTGAACACTACGGAGAAAATAGGCAGGGCTCTTGGTTGCTTAAGGTTTTCTCTTGCTGAATTATGAGAAAGACATTTCAATCTAAGTTTATGGACCAAGAATTTTGAACTTTTTTTGTATCATGGACGCCTTTTGTATCAAGGAGCCCACAGGCTCCTTCTTTGAATATGTTTACATCATTGAAGGAAATGATAAATTTTAGTTTGAAGTTAGTGAAAATATAAATATACATACATACACACATATATACTTACATGTGTGTATATATGTATATGTGTATATATATATATTTATACATATGTATAATGTGAATATAAATGTGATAAGAACATCTGGTATAGATAGATTTAGTCAAGAATCCTTGGTGTAGATAGATTTGGCTTCAACTCATCTAAAAATATAATTTCTATCATGAATTAGTATGAAAGACCTTTGGGTATTTAAATCTCCTTAGAGGAGTTTAACCTGCCTTCTTCAAAAACAATCCAGCTACCTCTTAGCTTCTCTGGAATTCTTCAAGGCTCGTCTTAAATCCATCCTTCTATAGGGAATCTAGAAGAGAGGCAGAGTTGTGATCTGAATGATCAATTAACAAATGGAAGGGGAAGAGGGAAGAAATAAGAATTTATCTATTGTCCACTCTATGTGGTGCTAAGTGTTTTACAAATATTATCTCATAAACTTATGCTTCCTCTTAAGGAGGAAAGCCAAGGGTGATTAGTATAACAAAAGTCTAGAGAGGTGAGATTAGAAGAAGACATCAATAGAACCAGATGCTGCAGAAAGGTTGAGATGGATGAAGACCAAAAAAAGACCAAAGGATTTAGTAATTAAGTGTTCATTAGTAGCCTTGAATAAAATAGTTTCAGTTATGTACCTTGTTTTCTCTTTTCCTTTCCCCTTCTATTTTCTCACATTATTGAAACAATGAAATAAACATATAGATTAATTCAGAGGAAAGGAGAATATGAAATTTGAGAATTTTTCTAGTGAGGTAATTATAAGGATGAAAAAGAAGCTTATCTAATCTCACATGTGATGGTTTTATCCTATACAAAAGTTTTTCCATGTATAATTTGTCTATCCTGATTATCTCCTTATGGAGGAATGAGATAAGGTGATGTCTTGGCAATCTCCAATCTAATTTTGGATTTGTTCCATTAGGATCTCTAGATAGGGTTCATCAATCCATCCTTTCCACCCCAGGTTCACTCTCATCCTATCAAGAATTTTGTTACAATGTGGAAGACTTCAAGAAATATATATGCATAATAATTCTATTTAATCCCTTAACTATATAGCAATTTATTTACTATTTCCTCCATCAAAGGATAAACAAGGACATACAGGCAAAGAGGACATTTCTTATTTCACAGTCAGAGTAATTCTATTAGAAATATTGGTCAGGCTTAATGTACCTGAGTGAAACATATTCACAGTTTCCCAGAGACAGTTTATTAAAATAATTAAAGTCTGAGAGTCCCAGTTTCCAGAAATAAAATGACTAACCCCTTTACAATAATGCGAATGTCAGACCTTGCAAAATTCTGTTGTAATGACAATATTCTTGTAAGGCCTTTGCAAAAGTACCTTGCATGAAGGCCACAAGCTTCCTTATTCCCTGCAGACAAGGATCTAGCCAATGAAGTTAAAAGCCAATAGAAATGGGATGGGTTAGGAAAGTACAGTGGTTTTTGTGGCTGTTAATGATAAAAGCCTGATGACAATGTCTGTTCAGCAGCCTCCAGTACTAAGCTTTCCCTTTAGACTCAGTGTTGGATTGCCCACTTCTCAAGATTCTAAATAAACTTTCTGTCTGTACCTGGAGATGCCTCTGCCTCTGAGTAGTCAATTTGAGTGCCATCCCACACAGTTGGGGGTTTGTCCGGGATTGGTCGTCTTCAGGAAGATGGTGGTGGTCTTGGGTCAAAAGTAGGCCCAATTGATCTATGGCTTTTGACTTTGAGAGTGCTGCCTCCCTCCCAGAGGGCAAGCTACCCAAAGCAGAAGAACTTGCTACAGACAGAACTGGAGGAGATCAAAACAATCCTGAAGGCCAGCAGCAGTCTGGAATGACTTACATGTGTAGCTCGAGGGGGACCCAAGGGATTAGCCCCTCTTGAAATTATTAGGACTGCTCCAACCCCAAGGGAAGGGCTTTCCAAGGATGCTCTCCAGTGACTGCTGGTGTAAAGGTGACCTTCACCGAGTCTGGTCTGAGGCCAAGTTGTACTATGGAAAAAGCACAGTTCAAAGAAAGAGTCAGGATGGAGGGCAGGGAATACTGACTGATAGTCCTCTGGGAAATTAGCTTCAAAATTGGGATAAAATCCCAAAATATAAAGGGAAGAGTAAAAAGAAAATGACCAAGTATTGTTGCTTTGTCTGGGGCAACCAGAATATAGATGGGGGAACAATCTGGCTGAAGTTTGGCTCCTCTGAAGATTGGGTGTGTCAGCAACTAAATTTAATTGTTCATGGGAAAGATCCTTTCAACCTGGAGGAGGCAGCGAACACCAATCTCTGGCTTTATGGGTCTGCCAGAATTTTCCTAAACCACCCAAAGGGAAGGGAAAACAATAAAGGTTACAAAGAGGATGACCCATGGGACCCCCTTGCTGTACTTCCCCTGTCTTATGCCTTTTGTTCCCTGGCTGCAGCTCCACCACTACCCGAGGAGGCTCTGATCATTGACTTGGGTACTGAGGGAGGACAAGATAGGTGGGAAGTGCATCCTAGGGAAGGACTCCATGCCCACTTTCACAGGGAGTTGAGACAGAAAAAAGACCTTCAAAATCTCCCTTTCAAAGAACAGACAGGGGAAGAGAAAAAGGAAAAGTCTCATGATATTTTTCCCCTTAGGGAGGTCCCATTGGGAGGAGTGCAAGGAAGAATTGGGTTTGTAATCATTTCATTGTCAGGAAATGATGTCAGGGTTTTCTTTTCTTTTCTTTTTATTATTATAGCTTTTTATTTACAAGATATATGCATGGGTAAGTTTTCAGCATTGACAATTGCAAAACCTTTTGTTCCAATTTTTCCCTTCCTTCTCCCCACCCCCCTCCTCCAGATGGCAGGTTGACTATGTTAAATATGTTAAAGTATAAGTTAAATACAATATATGTATACATGTCCATACAGTTATTTTGCTGTACAAAAAGAATCGGACTTTGAAATAGTATACCATTAGCCTGTGAAGGAAATCAAAATTGCAGGTGGACAAAAATAGAGGGATTGGGAATTCTATGTAGTGATTCATACTCATTTCCCAGAGTTCTTTCGCTGGATGTAGCTGGTTCAATTCATTCCTGCTCTATTGGAACTGATTTGTTTCATCTCATTGTTGAAGAGGCCCACAGCCATCAGAATTGATCATCATATAGTATTGTTGTTGAAGTATATAATAATCTCCTGGTCCTGTTCATTTCACTCAGCATCAGTTCATGTAAGTCTCTCTAGGTCTTTCTGAAATCATCCTGTCGATCATTTCTTACAGAACAATAATATTACATAACATTCATATATCACAATTTATTCAGCCATTCCCCAATTGATGGGCATCCACTCAGTTTCCAGTTTCTGCTCACTACAAAGAGGGCTGCCACAAACATTCTTGCACATACGGGTCCCTTTCCCTTCTTTAAGATCTCTTTGGGATATAAGCCCAGTAGTAACATTGCTGGATCAAAGGGTATGCACAGTTTGATAACTTTTTGGGCATAATTCCAAATTGCTCTCCAGAATGGCTGGATGTATTCACAATCCCACCATATCAGTGTCCCAGTTTTCCCACATCCCCTCCAACATTCCACCTTATCTTTCCCTGTCATTCTAGCCAATCTGACAGGTGTGTAGTTGTATCTCAGAGTTGTCTTAATTTGCATTTCTCTGATTAATAATGACATGGAGCATCTTTTCATACAGCTAGAAATAGTTTCTTCATCTGAGAATTGTCTGTTCATATCCTTTGACCATTTATCAATTGGAGAATGGCTTGATTTCTTATAAATTAGAGTCAATTCTTTATATATTTTGGAAATGAGGCCTTTATCAGAACCTTTGATTGTAAAATGTTTTCCCAGTTTATTGCTTCCCTTATAATCTTGTCTGCATTAGTTTTGTTTGTACAAAATCTTTTCAATTTGATATAATCAAAAATTTCTATTTTGTGATCAATAATGATCTCTAGTTCTTCTTTGGTCATAAATTTCTTCCTCCTCCATAGGTCTGAGAGGTAAACTATCCTATGATCTTCTAATTTATTTATAATCTCATTCTTTATGCCTAGGTCATGAACCCATTTTGACCTTATCTTGGTGTATGGTGTTAAGTATAGGTCAATGCCTAGTTTCTTTCTGCCATAGTAATTTCTAACTTTCCCAGCAGTTTTTGTCAAACAGTGAGTTCTTATCCCAAAAGCCGGGGTATTTAGGTTTGTCAAACACTAGATTATTAAAGTTATTGACTATTTTGTCCTTTGAACCTAACCTATTCCACTGATCAACTAGTCTATTTCTTAGCCAATACCAAATGATTTTGGTAATTGCTGCTTTATAATATAATTTTAGATCTGGTATAGCTAAGTCACCTTCATTTGATTTTTTTTTTCATTAGTTTCCTTGAAATTCTTAACCTTTTGTTTTTCCATATAAACATTGTTATTTTTTCTAGGTCTTTAAAATAGTTTTTTTGGGAGTCTGATTGGTATAGCTCTAAATAAATAGATTAGTTTATATTTGCTCACCCTATCCAAAAGCATTTAATATTTTTCCAATTGGTTAGATCTGACTTTATTTGTGTGAAAAGTGTTTTGTAGTTTTACTCATATAGTTCCTAATTTTCCCTTGGCAGATTGATTTCTAAATATTTTATAATATTGGTAGTTACTTTAAATGGAATTTCCCTTTGTAACTCTTAACTGTTGGATTTTGTTAGTGATATATAAGAATGCTGATGACTTATGTGGGTTTATTTTGTATCCTGCAACTTTGCTAAAGGTGTGGATTATTTCTTTTTTTTTTTAATAACTTTTTATTGATAGAACACATGCCAGGGTAATTTTTTACAGTATTATCCCTTGAATTCACTTCTGTTCCGATTTTTCCCCTCCCTCCCTCCACCCTTTCCCCCAGATGGCAAGCAGTCCTTTACATGTTGAATGGGTTGCAGTATATCCTAGATACAATATATGTGTGCAGAACTGAACAGTTTTCTTGTTGCACAGGGAGAACTGAATTCAGAAGGTATAAATAACCTGGGAAGAAAAACAAAAATGCAAGCAGTTTATATTAATTTCCCAGTGTTCTTTCTCTGGGTGTAGCTGCTTCTGTCCATCTTTGATCAATTAAGGCTCTCTTTATCGAAGAGATCCACTTCCATCAGAATACATCCTCAAACAGTATCGTTGTTGAGGTATATAATGATCTCCTGGTTCTGCTCATTTCACTCAGCATCAGTTCATGTAAGTCTCGCCAGTCCTCTCTGTATTCATAGTGTGGATTATTTCTAATAGTTTTTTAGTAGAATCTCTGAGGTTCTCTAAGTGTACCAGCATATCATCAGCAAAGAATGATAATTTGGTTTCCTCATTACCTACTCTAATTCCTTTAATCCCTTTCTCAACTCTTATTGCCAAAGCTAGCATTTCTAATACAATATTGAATAGTAATGGTAATAGTGGGCAACCTTGTTTCATTCCTGATCTTGTTGGGAATGGTTCCAGTTTATCCTTATTATGATGTCATGGCCTTCAAGAAGGAATTAGTTTCCATTATGAAGGACTCAGTAGGAACTTCAAAGCAATTAGACCAATTTTGGAGGCCCAGTTTATATACCTGGTCTGAATTAATGCATATTTTGAATATTCTATTTACTCAAAGGAACGAATCTCAATCAGGGCAACTGCTATGAGGAAATGGGAAAGATGGTACCTCCCACACCTGCTGTTGGGGTAATACCAGCAGATCAAAAATATCTAATAGTTGACTTGCAGTGGGATGGTCATAACCCTGTACATAGACAACACATGCAGGATCTGAGGGAACTCATAATCACAGGTGTCAAGGACTCATTTCCTAAAAGGCAGAACATCAACAAGGCTCTGGCAATTAGGCAAGAGAAAGAAGAATCACCCACCCAATATCTAACGCTCCTCAAGGCAAGGATGAGGAAATATTCAGGACTGGACTCTGAAAGCCTTGAGGCAGAGCAAGTATTAAAAGTACAGTTTGTGTCTAATTCCTGACTGGACATTAATAGGAAATTACAGAAGATTGATGGGTGGAGTCAGAACCTATTAGGAACTTTACTGGAAGAGGCTGTAAAAGTATATGTGAGAAGAGATAATGACAGGGAGAAAGAGAAAGAGAGACAAAGGGATAAGAAAGAGCATCAGAGGACTAAGATGATGGTACAGGCAATTCAGAGTGCACAAAATCAGAACACCCCCAATAGAGGATATAAGAGATCTAGAAGGGAATTGAAGCCTGTAAAAACTCAACAGAAAAGGGGAGAGGTGAGGAATTCAGACTCACGATGCTGGACATGTGGGAAATGAGGGCATTTTTCCAGAGAGTGCTCCAGGAGAAGGGAAGAACAGGTGGCCTCTCTGATGGAACTAGAGGACTAGGAAAGTCAGGGGCTCATTGAGAAATCCCACCCAGAGCCCTTGATAAATTTAAGGGTGGGCCCCTGTAGGGAGGAATTAGTATTTTTGGTATATTAGGGAGCAGCCAGAACCTCGGTTACACAGGTACCAAAAGGGACAAAATTGTCTACTAAAACTTTAATAGTGTGTGGGGTCAAAGGAGAAAATTTCCTGGTCCCCATGTCTGAAGTAATGCCCATAGAGTATTAGGGACAGAGGTATTAGGACAGCTTCTGTTGATACTTACTGTAGTTTGTAGAAAGGGACACTTAGTAAGTAAAGGACAAAAGAAACTGGATCCAACCTGGATTGAGAGGATTCTCCAAATATCAAGGCCAAGAACAAAAAGGAGCTCAGGAAATTTTTAGAGTTGGTAGGGTACTGCAGAAATTGGATTAATGAATATGCACTGTTAACTAAACTACTTTACACTTACCTGCTAGAAGAAAAACCCAATCAGATTGAGTGGGAACCTGGGTACAAGAAAGTTTTAAGGAACTAAGAAAAGTTCTAATGTCTGCCCGGGTGCTGATGTTAATATCCCTGGAAAACCCATTTCATCTATTTGTTAATACCAAAAAGGGAATAGCACTGGGGAATGCTGGCACAAATAAGGGAGGGAAGAGACATCTGGTGACTTTCCTATCTAAACTCCTGGACCCCATGGCTAGGGGATGGCCCTTGGGTATAACAAGTGGTGGCTGCAGCAGTCACTTTGGTGGAGGAAAGTAGAAAATTGACATTTGGAGGGAGTCTCATTGTGAATGCCCCTCACCAAGTTAGGTCTATTTTGTATCAAAAGGCTGGGAAGTGGTTGACAGATTCTAGAAGATTGAAATATGAAGCAATTAGAAAGAGATGATTTGATATTATCACAGATTATCAAATCTAAATCTAGCCAGTTTTTTGTCTACCTCCCCTGCTCCATTAGAACATGATAGTGTGAATGTAGTAGATTTACAGACAAAAGTTAGGAGGATTTACAGGAAGAATTTATAGCTATTGTCCATGGGAAAGGGAATCAACTCGGGAATTCCTTGGAGGCCAAAGCAAATCGCCTTGCAGATGAGGAAGCAAAGCGAGCAGGGAAGGGAGATCACACAAATCCTGAAGAAATGATGGTATTTGGTCATCCATAATCTGGGATGCTAGTCAAAGAACAAATAGATCTAATTTTTGAAACTAAAGATTTATTCTTAAGGAAAGATATTTAGTGCTGGTGAGGAATTACAATTAAAAGGTCTTATTGCTCAGACCCCTCCTTTAGGATTCGTAGTACATTAATATAAGCCAGGAGACTGGATCCTGATTGGGTCTTGGAAGGAAGATAAATTAACCCGGAGCTGAGAAGTCCCTTTCCAGATGCTCCTGACATCTGGTACTGCAGTCTGGACCAGAGAAAGAGGGTGGACTCATCATACCAGAGTAAAAAGCCCTGTGGAGGCCCCAAGGGAATGGGCTATCATCAAAGAAAGTTGGTGATAAGCTGAAACTAAAACTAACAGCAAACATTAAGGACTAATGGACTTTGTGCTTAAACTTCTGGGAATTTTTATCTGGGGAGCATTGTTAGGTGTTGGGCTGTTTTGTTATGCTTTAGGGATTTGACATAGGACCAGAACTTGAACCAAAGCACTGGGGATTGCTACTTACACCCATAGGGTTACAACACAGGTTAGTTTTAGATTATCTGTTAGCAGAAGAAGGAGGTGTTTGTGGGAAACAATCTATCTAATTGTTGTATGAAGATGGATGACAATGGACAAGTAGTGAACTTGTCTAAGTTTATGCAAGAAAAAGGTGACATTAAGCTGATGTTGCTCCAGGAAGAGGGATGGTTACCAGTGGGTGGGGAAGACCCTGATGGGGGAAGGGTAGATAAAAAATGTGAAAAATTACTAAAGGGACTTGAACAATCTTGGGAGACTTCCATTACCAGATAAAAGAAGAGGGATTGTATGAAACATATTGAAAGTCTCCCAGAGACAGTTTATTGAGATAATTAAAGTCTGAGTCCCAGTTTCCAGAAATAAAATTACTAACCCCTTTATAATAATGCTAATGTCAGACCTTACAGAATGCTGTTGTGATGACCATATTCTTGTGAGGCCTTTGCAAAAGTACCTTGCAAGAAGGCTATAAGCTTCCTTATTCCCTGAACAAGACCTTGAAGGAAATCAGTCCATGAGCTTCTTTATTCCCTTCAGACAAGGAACCAGCCAATGAAATTAAAAGCCAGTAGGAACGAATGGGGTGGGTTAGGGTTAGTGGAGTTATTAGGTTTTTTTGTAGTTTTTGATGATAAAAGCCTAATGACAATGTCTGTCCAGTGGCCTCCAGTACTAAGCTTCCCCTTTAGACTCAGTGCTGGACTGCCCGCTTCTCAAGATTCTAAACAAAGAAACTTTCTGTCTGTACCTAGAGACGTCTCTGAGTAGTCAATTTGAGTGACGGTCGTGCCATCCAACACTTATCTAAAAGACATCTACAGAAAAGCAAGGAGAGAGTAGTAATAAATAATATTGTGGAAGTAATATCAACAAAACTTAGCAACTGATTAGATGAGGAAGGAGGAAAGTAAAAGATGACAGAATTCTGAAGAAATCTCACAGGTCACGTAGTCCAAATCATACACAATCCTTCTCCTTGGGGACACTCACACTTTCTGTCTTAGCCTGCTTCATAGTTCATAGTTGTATGGTGCACAAGCATTATTAGAATTTAATATTTTTGTTCTTCAACTATGGTTTCTGCTTCATTTAAAACAATAGCAGGAAGTACATTTTGGTCCATGTTTTGTTCTCTGTTTATTACATAACACTTGGAAACTCAGGAAAGACCAGTGAGTGGGGTGAGACCAGGAGCTCCTGGTCCATCCAGCTTTCTCCATTTATCCAGTCCATTTGTCAATGCTTCACTGAATATCAGTATATTCTGGAATTATCATTTGTGGAAAGAACCAGTAGTCTCTTTTACCTTAGCATAATGACCTCCTGTTCTAAATCATATATTGTTTGGACAATAACCACCCTTATGCTAAGATTCATCCCCTTAAAGTATTTGAGGGTGATCTCCAAAGTTCCAAAGTCCTTATTTTAACTATACCTCTAAAAATTAGTCAAACCAAACAACCTAAAGTCAAGAGTGAGGACCAGAAATTCCCAGGAACCATATGTGGACAATGATTTTTACCAATTTAGTGGGGGATAATTATAGAAAACTTATGAGATCAATTTCCCTTTACCATCTAGACTTTCTGTTTTCTCTCCTGACTACCCAAATCCTTACTATATTCCATTTTCAGTAGGTTTCAAGAATACTTGGATGACTCTATGAGAATCATTAGACTGCTGTTGAATAAGCTAATTTTTTTTTCATTTTTCATATACAGTGTGAAATCTCCTTCCTTCTCCCAGAGGTGGAGTTGCAATGAACTACCTCTGGAAGACACCTTAGATCTGGAAGACACCTTGGAATTCTTTGAGTTCATTCCTCTCAAAATATGAAAACACAGTATCTTTTGGTATGATTATTCCAAATCAATGAAATTCAGCACATATTTATTAAGTAACAAGTATATATTATGTACTATTCTAGGTGATGAAAGGAAATTAAAAAAAATTAGATGAGATAGAGTAATTAGAGTATCAAGTCTGGAGTCATGAAGACTCATTTTCCTCATTTCAAATTCATCCTCAAACAATCATTTGCTGTGATCTTAGTTTATCTCAATTTCCTCAAATGTAAAATAAGCTGGAGAAGGAAATGGCAAACCAATTTAGTCTCTTTGCCAAAAAAAAAATATAACCCAAATGAAGTAACAAAGAGCTGGACATGACTGAAAAAAATGACCAAATAACAACAAAGAATATTCAGGCCAAGTAGCTTCATAGGAATGGGATTAGTTCTAATTTCATTAGAATGGAGAACTCCTGGTGAGTTTTAACATACCTTTCTAGTTAAAGACCAAGAGAAGTGGGATTTCTCTCCTTTATTTCCAACATCTCTCACTCCTCTTTTGCCTAGACCAACATTAGTGTTTACTCAACACCCTCACTTCTTACTTGCCCTTACCTATTCCCCTTCCCTTCATTTATATTCAAAAACAATCTTTATCTTACCCGTTTTCCCAGTTACCAAAGAGTTGAAAGACAAACTGTTGTGCTTCAAGTTCTCAAGAAGGGTGCCACCCTAGATGGCAAGTAGATAAAGAAAGAATTATTTAAGAAAATAAGAACAGACTTAAGGAAGAACCACCCAGAACCAATAAAAACCAAAGAGCAGTGCTAAAGAAATTGGGTTGAGAATTCTTTTTATTAAATGATATTTTATTATTTTCCCAATTACACATAAAAACAATTTTTGACATTCATTTAAAAAAATTTTTGAGTTCCAAATTTTTCATCTTCATCCCCATATCTCTCTCTGATATGGTAAGCAATATGATGGAGGCTTTTCATGTGCGAACATACAAGAAATATTTCTACATTAGTCATTTGTTAAAGAAAATACAGATAAAAACAAATTAAAACATACAAAAATAAAGTAAAAAATTGTATGCTTTCATTTGCATTTAGATTCCAGAAATTCTTTCTCTGGAGTGGATAGCATTTTTCATTATTCTATATGTGAGATTTTTATTGAGAAAACAATATATTAATGTACTGCTGAATCATGGAAATATTGACATATCCATGGTAGATGAAACCAGAAGACATAAGGAAATTGTGACTAAATGGTTTATAGTTCTGAAAAGTATAAGAATAATCAGAAAAAAATCTGTCATAAAGATAATTGTAACTTATATGAAAAATCCATTGTAGAGCATGAAGAAAAAGAGAACTATGCATAATCAATCAATGAATTAACAAGTACTTATTAAATATCTACTATTTGCCATATTAGTTAGGCACTAGGAGTACAACTGTAATAGTGAAAGAAAAACAATCTTTGCTTTCAAGGAGCATACTAATGGGGAAGACAACAAAAATATCTGTATGTGTGTATTCATGCACACACAGAGAGATATTTGGTGTCCTTATTATCAAATGGATAATGTATATAAATATATATATAGCATACATACGTGTGTATATGTATATTACATATATATTTATCTGTATGGCTAGGGATAATGAGGAAGACACTGTGTGTGTGTATGTATATATAAATACGCATACATTCCTACACAGATAGATAGACAGATCAATAGAGAGATAAAGACTATCCATTGTAGGTATATACGGAACTCCAGATGAGGAACTTCCTCTACCAATGCAGTTTAGCACCTTAGCTATACCTTATATTTGTACAGAGGTGCTTGGAGTAGGAGAAATTAAACAAATGGATTCAGATTTCACTAACTCTGAGGCAAACATTCTACCCACTATGCTTCTTTTGTGTATATGAAGGATAAGTAATAAAGAGAATAAATAGAAATGTAGTTCAATAGAAGGTATCTTGGAAAGGAGGATTTTAACATTAGTGGAGGAGGGGAATCAGGAAGGGTGTTATGTGGAAGCAGGTGCTTAAGTGGCATTTTGAAGAAAGAAGAGATTGAGATGAGGAGGGAGTACCTTCCAACCATGGTTGGCTACTAAGGCAAAAGTCTACCTGTGGGAGATAGAATGGCATGTTTGAGAAAGAAAGTAAGCTAGTTAAGCTAGATCACAGAGTGTGGGAGGGGGAGTAGTATTCATTGAAGCAGGAAAAATAGGTAAGCTATGAAAGACCTTAAAAACTAATCAGAATACTTTACATTTTATCTCCCAAGAAACAAAGAACCATTGCAGTTGGTGGAGTATAGGAATCATATGGAGAGATATGGGCTTAAAGAAAATACTTTGATAGGAGTGTGTAGGATGGTCTGGAGTGGTGATAGGTTTTAGGCAGGGAGATCAATCAAAACCTGTTGCCAAAAAATCAGGTGAAAGGTTAAGAGTGCCTAAGATGGTAGCTGGGTGATTTCATATCAAGCCAACATATATATTGATAATCAGTGACTTTAATATGAAGGTTGGCACAGTGTATGGTAGAGAAAAGTATTTTGGAAAACAGCTCAGGTTAAGAAATTAAAAAGACTTTGGCCTAGAATATTTAAAGGCTGATCTATCATAAATACCTCCTACCAGAAGATTTGATAGGTACTAGATATCTCAAGAAATGAAACTGATTGGACAAAACTCAGATGTTAGAGTAGAAGGAAGCAATGAAGATGAGCTCTGCCTAAACTCCATAACTCCTCTAAAATTATTTGTAAATGCACCAGGCCAACAAAGGATATGAACAAATAATTCCCAGAGGAATTGTAAAGTATTTGCATCCATTGAACTACTGAAAAATGAAACATTGAAAAAAATGCTCAAACATTAAGAGTGAGAGAAAGGCAAATCAGCAACTCTAAAGTTTCACCTTACAATTTGCAAATTGGCAAAAATGACAAAAATGGCAACAGTCAATATTGGAGTGGCAGTAGGAAGAGAGGCTTATTAATTCTTTGTTAGTGGAGCTGTAATATGGTATAACCATTTTTTTTCCTGAGGTAATTTTGGGGTTAAGTAACTTGCCTAGAGTCACACAGCCAGGAAGTGTTAAGTGTCTGAGACTGGATTTGAACTCAGATCCTCCTGACTTCAGGGCTAGTACTTTATCCACTGCACCACCTAGCTGTACCTGGTATTTTGGAAAGACATTTGGAATTATGTCAATAAAATGACTAAATGTCTATATCTTCGGACCAGAGATTCCACGATTGGCCTTATGCCTCAAGGGCATCATTATTAAGAAAAAAGTCCCTATATGTTCCAAAAAATTTATCACAGCACTTTTGGTGATAGCTAAAAATTGGAAAGAAGGTAGACGTCCATAAGTTGGGGAAAGGTTAAACAAATTCTGGTACAGGAATGTAATGGAATACTACTGCATAGTAAGAAATGATCCATATGATTAATACAGTGAAGCCTGGAAAGATCTATGTAAATAAACTGTTGCAGAGTGAAGAAAACAATATGTGAGAAGTAACTAAATGATGTAAATGGGAAAAAATAACATTAAAAATCAAAAGTAAATGTATGCCAAATGTAAAGATCAAGTGGTACTCAAATGGAGAGATACAAAAAGACATTCCCAATCAACCTACTCCTTCTTGGACGTGGGAAGTCCACAGGTATTGCCATTTTCCACAGGTACCAAAGTCGTGATAACTTTTTTCCCCTTCTCTAAAAGAAAGTACTATTTGTCCTACAGGATGATTCTCAGGAATTTGGAAAGTGAGGGATACATGGGATTCTATGGGATATAAAAAATAGAAAACAGCCATAACATTTAAAAAATGTTCAAGAACAAATCCAGAAATCCAGAAAATGTCACAGTGAGTTTTTGTTTAGCTAAGGTCAGCATAGGGAGACAGACAGAGAGGACAGCGGGGATAAGGTCCTGGGTGGACAGACCACTCCAGTGCTCAGGGGAAAGTTTGTGCATCAGCACAGATTCATACTTATGCACCCTTATATCCATACCAAGCATGGCAATGGGAACGTCAGCTTTGTCATTCACTACCCAAATCTGCTGCAGATCCAAGGCAGAGTGAGAAGGAAACATGTGCATTTTGATGCTGCTTGTCAGTGTAGTTGCCTTTGTCAGTAGGAAGGCCCTGGGGAAGTATTAAGAGAAAGGATAAAGTTTAGAGACCAGCAGCAGGTAAAGTGTGAGTCAGAACGTAAGGCATGATATCACTTCTAGTATCAGCCCAGCCTACAGTGGAAAGCCAAGGCAGGAAGCCTAGAACAAACTTACAATTCTGCCAGAGTCAATATTCTTTTCAGCTGGTTAATAGGAACAGTCTATTAGCAGTCTACTGCCAGGATAGGAACTTGAAGAGCTCATATTGGGGGCCCAGCAATCAGACTTTCCCCTGAATGAGACCCCTTTAGAAGCAAGGAAAATTTGCAAAAGCCCAACCTATCTCTGAGTTCCTGAATAACACAATATTCAACATGTCAAGTAAGAAGCAATAGGATCTGTTCAGACCTTTGCTTCAGAAATGTGGTAAAGAACAGGTTTAATGTCAAGTGTGAAGTCAGAAACCAGGATGGAAGAATGGGTAAACAGAAGTAGAATTCTGCCATAAATAAATCTTATGATGACAGGTATTATGATGACAGGAATTAACAAACTCAGAAGACAAGAATGTTTCCAAAACATCAAGTAAAGCCTCAGAGAAAAACACAGGTTGGGCACAAACTTAACTAGAATTTCTCAAAGAAAGCATTAAAAATGCTTTATAGATGAAATAAGAATGCTAGAGGAAAATAGTGGAAAAGAAATGAGAACTAGAGAAAAAAGAATTAGAGAGGAAATTAAGAGATTTACACAGGTGGTACAAAATTTGTCCCAAATAATAAATTTCTTGAAATTCCAATCCATCAAATAGAAGTCAATGACTTCATGAGGAAACAAGAAATATTAAAACAAAGTCAAAAGCTGAAAAAAATAAAAGGAAATGTAATGCATCTAAGAAAAAGCAATCAGATAAGAAGGTGAGTTTTCATTTAGTAAGACTGGAAGACAAAACATCTGGCATGCAAGTAATGGCAAAAAACAAGAAGTCCTCTAGCACAGTAGATGTATTCTATAGAAGATTTATGGGAGAACCTATTTAAGAACTGCAGATGCAGTAGAGGTATGCATGGGTTGAGAGTTGCATTTTGAGAGGAGCACTTAAATGATTGAGGTAGTTTAAATCTATTAAATAGAGGTATCAATATGCGGTTCATAGGGCAATAGAACCAGGCATAACAAAATAAATAAAAAATAATAGAAATAGATAATGTTAATATGTGGTTTTCTAAGTCAATATGCAGCCTGTGAGGATGTTTATTTAAAGTTTACTGGCCCTGCTTCTATTTGAGTTTGACACCATTACATTAAAATATTGAGATATATACTACTTTACAGCCAGAATTCTTACACACACACACACACACACACACACACACACACACACACATTTATTCACTCATTCATTTATTTTTTCTTCTCATTTAATATTCTCATAAAACAGTCTTATGAGGTAGGCAAGGCAATAATTTATTCCTATTTTATAGATGAAAAAATTGAGATTCAGAAGAGTTAAGTAATTTGTCTAAATTCATACAATTTATAATCTAAGATTCCAATGCTGGTTTTCTAAAGTCCAATCATTTCCCTGCCATACCATGGTCTCTCATAATCTCATGAGTCAGCCCTTGCCTAATCTTATGTATCATTATCCTAAGCTCTTATTAGTCAGGCCTCTTGTTTATTCCATGATCTTTTCTGTCCTGAAATGGACAACTGTCTTCACTCATGTCTTCCTTCTTTACTCTTTTATCTCTATTCCACACCAAACTTGGGCTTTGTTCTAAATCCCCAAGCTATGATAAATGAATTTTGGCCTTAACTTTCAGGGGTGTTCCATCAATCTCTTTCCCTTCCCCTCTTCTTTTTTTCTATTAAAAATTAAATTAATTAATTTAAAACTTAAATAGAAAAAGAAAAAAATTGCTATAAGCCCAGCAAAACATGAGAAGATTCAAAATTTGAAACAATTTTCATTTCAAGAAAGATCATATAATACTGTGTTCAGAACTGTCCATTTTTCTTTTCATCCTTATAGGTTTTCTTTTGTTTTTTTGCTCTGTACTTTTTACTTTATTCTTTCCCCCTGTTTCTTCCTTTTCTCCCCCTTTCAGCTTTCCTTTATATGTTATCTTTGACCATTAGAATGTAAGTTTTTTGCAGGCAGAGTCTGTCTTGTGTGTATTTGTATCATCAGGAATTAGCATATGTTTGTTACATAAGCCTCAAATAAATGCTTGCTTGCTCTATCTCTGTTTGTTTATTTATCCTTTTATCTAATGTTATCTATCTGAACTGCACTCATCCTTTAAGCCTCAGTTTCAGCCCTGTGTGGATTTAGCCTTCTGGATCTACTTCAGTCCTGCCTGACATATCAACCCCTCTCTGAATTACCACCCTGAGGGCACTACAGAATAGATATTACTTCATTTCCCCTCCAATTTTTCATGTGATCTTTTTCCTCAGCTAGATAATAATCTCTTAGAGAATAAGAAACATGTCTTATACATGCTTTTTCCTACTGTGTGTTTGGTCACTTCTGTTCATGCCATGATGTTTAAAGGTCACTCCTTTATTTCAGTGCTCTCCATCTCAGGCAACTTAGTTTATTTGTCATTTTCCTCTCAAAGCAATCTCATGAATGTCAAATACTTTTCCTTTACCTTCTCCTTATTTACACATTCCCCCTCTTGTGGCAAATTGGGTAACTGCAGGACTAAAGGTACAAATTTAGAATATCTTGAAAAGCAAATGGAGTAGAAGATGTGAGATGGAGAACAGTGAATAATCCACTTTCCTCAGGTTCCTCAGGTTTTCTGAGGAACAGTGACAAAAATAGGACAATTCCAGGTACTATTAGGTAGGTAGGAGATGTTATGAAGCTTGGTGGAAAGAACTGTGAATATTTTGGTCTGGAGAAAGAAAAGACATAGCTGAGAGTGATTGCTGTTTACAAGTATTTGAAAGGTTGACACATGAAAGAAGGCTTAGCTTTATTTTATTTGGTCTCATGGGACTGACCCAGATGCAATAGGTAGAAGTTACAGGAAAACAGATTTTTGATCAATATAACAATCAGTGAGAAGCATCATGGGGTAGTAGCTGGAGTGCTTGTATTGGAGTAATGAGACCTAGATTCAAACCTCACCTTTGATATTTAGTAACTGTGTGCCTGTAAGTCATTTAATCCCTAAGTTTTTCTATCTGCAAAATGGAAAAGACTAAACCTGAACTATTTCACAATAATGAATGAAAAGTCTTTGAGTCCTTACTAAGAGTAAAAAATTAATGATACAAATAGAAAAGGTCTCAAAGAGCCTTGTAAGTGTTAACTCATTTAGCTTCACAATAGTCATGTGAGATGTGTGCTGTCATTTTTGTTTTAGAAATGAATATACTTAGATGCATAGAAGTTTAGTGACATATCTAGGGTCACATAGTTAATGAGTATCTGGGACAGAATTTGAATTGTGATCTTGATCTGTCCACTCAGCACCTAATTCTAATAAGGGAAGACAACCTATCTAGGAAGTTTCAGTCACAATTCATCTTTAAGTGCAGTAGCAAAGCAAATGGCAATGAATTTTCTTTAGTGTCATTTCCATTTAAAAAGTCTTACATGTTTCTGATGTTGAGTCATTGGACAATACCAAGGATGTTGGTACTCTGAACATACTTTTTTGGGTCTTCAGTAGCTTTTGTGGCTGAGGATATGGGAACTCTAGCATCTGTACAAATAGTTGCCAGATCCATCTTTACCAGGACTCTTTAGCCAGATCCTAGCTTCTTAAAGTGTAAGGTTTACGATTTCACATGTGATCTCATAATTGAATGTGGGGATCATAACATCATGATTTATTATCAGTAAATATTTGATATGTATATTTTGTATAACATACTAAGGGATATATTAAAATTTTCTCAAGCATAAAAGGTTTACAGATGGAAAAAGTTTAAGAAGTCCTGTCCGAGATGATAGTTGCAGGGGCTGGGCTGGAAGTCTAGTCAGTGGTATGGGAGACACTGCTATTCTCTATCCTCTCAGGTTTATGGTCTTTGCTGCTCTCCACTAGGGGAGATGTGTAGTATGTATATGTAGTATATGTAGTATGTTTATCTCCTCTATTACCTTTGTACTATACTGATGCTTTGTGAAAAGCAAAATACTGTAGAAATGTTAATTGTTGCTGTTATTTTTAATCATAATATCTATGGATTTTTTTTATGAGATGGGGGAATGGAGGCTAGAAGACTTGGATTCTAGTTCTGAGACTGTCACTGACTCATTGTTTACATAATAAGCACAGTAAGCCTAAATTTCTTCCTATATTGAGTTAGAATACTAGTTCCTTTCCCATTTTTAGCCACACAAATAAGAAAGAATAGAAGAAACAGGTATGGAAAGACCTCCAAGAAAATATAAATTAAATAGAAGTTTTTTCTTCCCCAGAAAATTATTTCATACCTGTGAAAAAGCAAATAATGAAATTGTGTTCTGGATTGCTAAATAAATAAATATTTATTCATTTCTAAATAAATGCAGACTAAATGTTATGAGTTTTAAAGTATATCTAAATGAAAAGATCTTCCACACTGGCTTGTCAGGCTGTCACCTGAGATTAGACAGTGTTTGAAAGGGGAGGAGTTATAGTAAGAAACAAGAAGGATACCTCTCCCTTCACTCTAGCCCCAGGAAGCTTTACTCCTCATACTTGATAGTTTCATTTTTTAAAAAGAATCATTTATTTATTTATTATTATTACTTTTATTAAAGCTTTTTTATTTTCAAAATACATGCATGGATAATTTTTTAACATTGATACTTGCAAGATCTTGTGTTCCAAATTTTCCCCTTCTTCTCCCCATCCCCTCCCCCGATGGCAAGTAATCCAATATATGTTAAACATGTTAAAATATATGTTAAACCCAATACAAGTATACATATTTATATAATTATCTCAATGCACAAGAAAAATCAGATCAAAAAGGAAAAAAATGAGAAAGAAAACAAAATGCAAGCAAACAACAACAAAAAGAATAAAAATGCTGTGTTGTGATCCACATTCAGTTCCTACAATCCTCTCTCTGGGTGTAGATAGCTCTCTTCATCACAAGACTATTGGAACTGGTCTGAATCATCTCATTGTTGATGAGAGCCAAGTCCATCAGAACTGATCATTATATAATCTTGTTGCTGTGTACAATGTTCTTCTGGTTCTGATCATTTCACTCAGAATGGGTTCATATAAGTCTCTCCAGACCTCTCTGAAATCATCCTGCTGGTCATTTCTTATAGAACAATAATATTCCATAACATTCATATACCATAATTTATTCAGCCATTCTCCAACTGATGGCTTCCACTCAGTTTCCAATTTCTTGCCACTACAAAAAGGTCTGCCCCAAATATTTTTGCACATTAGGGTCCTTTTCCCTCCTTTAATATCTCTTTGGGATATAAACCTAGTAGAAACACTGCTGGATCAAAGGGTATGCAGAGTTTGATAACTTTTTGAGCATAGTTCTAAACTGCTCTCCAGAATGGTTGGATCTGTTCACAACTCTACCAACAATCTATCAGTGTCCCAGTTTTCCCACATCTCCTCTAACATTTGTCATAACCTTTTCTTGTCATCTTAGCCAATCTGAGAGGTGTATCACACTTAGTACTTTCAATGGGACCTGGGAAGCATTCCTGAGACATCTACCCATCACTTTTGCTTTTTTATGGCTTTCTGGTCCCCACCTCTGCCTATTTAAAGGATCTGAGAAAGGCATTCATCTATTCATTCACCCATTTATTCTGTGATCAATAATACCGAATGAGATTATGGAGCAAAGGACTCCATAAACCAAACCATAGTTATCATATATGATCAGTTATATTATCATCCATTCAATCATCAAATATTTGTTGAACATATATTGTATGAGCACTGTGGAAATTCACCGGGAGATGAGAAGTATAAGGCACAATCCTTGTTTTTAGGGAGTTGACAATCTATTTGGAGTAAACTTTAGTTACTTTATACTTATGTCTCCCTTTTATATTAATTCTGTATAGACTTATATGTGTACTTGTTTTACCATCCCATTAGAAGGTAAATTCCTAGAATAAAGATTCTTTCTTTGTTTTCTAGTAAATAGAATGCTGAGCTCAGAGTCAGGAAGAATTAAAATCCAATTTCAAATACTTACTGAATGTATGCCTCTAGACAAGTCATTTAATCTCTGTTTACCTAAGTTTTATCTGTGAAATGGGGATAATAATAGCATCTACTCTCCAAGATGGTTATGAGAATAAAATGAGATAACAATTGTAAAGTGCAGTGACTAGCACATTGCTATTGTTGAATAAATTTTAGTTGTGTACAACTTTTATGTAAAAGTTTTCTTGGTAAAGAAATTAAAATGGTATGCCATTTCCTTCGTCAGTTCGTTTTACAGTTGATGAAACTGGGACAAAAAGGGTTAAAAACTTAGAAAGATGAGTTTTTCTGATCCCAGATCCTGGACTCTATCCACTGTAACACAGCTTCCTCTGAATGCATATAGTAAGTTACTAATAAATGTTGGCTAATTCATCTTCATCAATCCAAACTGGCCTTAGATATTTAATTAGCTGTGTGGGACAGGAAAAGTTAAATAATTCTGTAAATTTTAAAACTATTATTATTATTATTATTATTATTACTTATATCCCTAGTGCTTGATACATAATATGTGCTTAAAATGCTTATTGGTCAATTGATATACACACATTGAAAGTTTAATAAATATACAAGAATTAAGTGGCAACAAGAGACAACAAAACAGGGGCTGTTGCGAGGCAGTAACTGCTAAATGAGGAGATCAGTCAAGAACAGCAATGATGTCATGAGAAGAGATATTTGTGAACTGACATACTAGGGGACTTCCCGGATGAAGAACAAGTGGTTCACCTAGTGATTGATGCTATTGAAGAAGAAATGCATAAATAATTGTGTGTCAGGAGCAAGAATTAGAAAAGAGAGGCAGCTGTGATACTAGTGGATAGAACCTCTATCTGCATTAAGAATCAGTTTCTTCCTTTGGTACTTGTAAGCTGTGTGACCAGAGACAAGTCACATACCTTCTTAGAGTATCAATTTATTTATCTAAAAATGGGGATAATAAAACCTATATTACCTCTCTCTGAGAATTTGTTGTTTTTCAGCCATTTTTCAGTCATGTCTGACTCTTTCTGACTCCATTTGGGGTTTTCTTGGCAAAGATACTGGAGTATTTTGCCATTTCCTCCTCCAGTTCATTTTACAGAAACTAAGGCAAATAGGATTAACTGACTTGTTTTTAAGTGTCTGAGGTCAAATTTGAACTCAGTTCTTCCTGACTACAGGCCTGTTGCTCTATCCACTGAGCTACCTACTGGACCTTCTGAAAATTACTAGGCTCAAATGTTTATAAAACACTTTTTCAACATTGAAGCACTTGACTAATATCTGATATTGTTAATGACCCCTTGTAAATAAGTCTCTCCAAGCCTCTCTGTATTCATACTGCTGGTCATTTCTTACAAAACAATAATATTCCATAACATTCATATACCACAATTTACTCAGCCATTCTCCAATTGATGGGCATCCATTCAATTTCCAGTTTCTAGCTGCTACAAAAAGGGCTGCCACAAACATTTTTGCACATACAAGTCCCTTTTCTTTCTTTAATATATCTTTGGGATAAGCCCAGTAGTAACACTGCTGGATCAAAGGGTATGCACAGTTTGATAACTTTTTGGGCATAGTTCCAAATCGCTCTCCAGAATGGCTGAATGATTTCACAATCCCACCAACAATATATCAGTGTCCCAGTTTTCCCACATCCACTCCAACATTCCACCTTACAAATATTATCTCATTTGATCATCACTACAGCCTTAGAAACTACTATGGTCATTCCTATTTTATGTAAGAGGAAACTGAGGTATATAGAGATTAAGTGATATCCAGGATCACACAGCTAGTGAATGAATGATTGAGGCTGGAAGTGAACTTAGGTTTTGCTAACTCCAGGTTCAGTTTTCTATCTGTTGTGTCACCTTAATAGAGTCTCAGTGTTGCTCCTCAGTTAATACTTTTAAGTTCTGTTTTCACTATGTATATCTGTGTGTTTATGGTCCTCTCTGGGTATTCCTGAGCCAGTAGAAGCAACATTCTTAGTATTTGAGAGAGGCATGCCACATAATTTCTCTCTCTTTTGCATGTTATCACCCTTGCCTAAGCCCAAGGAACCTAGTCTGTGACACAGATCATAATGAACACTCATTTTGTCAGTCTTTAAAAATCATTGGATCTTTTATTATTCTATTAAAAAACGATCAGCAGGACAATTTCAGAAATGTTGGGAGATACTTATATGAACTGATACTAAGTAAAGTGAGTAGAACCAAGAAAACATTGTACACAGCAACAACAAGATTATGTGATGATCAGCTGTGAAGGATTTGACTCTTTTTTTTTTTTTTTTAGGTACATTAACTAAGAAAAATGATTTTTCTTTTTTATTATTATTATAACTTTTTATTGACAGATATGCATGGGTAATTTATTATATTTGCTCACCCTATTCAAGAGCATTTAATATTTTTCCAATTGGTTAGATCTGACTTTTTTTGTGTGGAAAGTGTTTTGTAGCTTTGCTCATATAGTTCCTGATTTTCCCTTGGCAGATAGATTCCCAATATTTTATACTATCGGTAGTTACTTTAAATGCAATTTTTCTTTGTGACTCTAATTGTTGGATTTTGTTAGTGATATATAAGAATGCTGATGACTGATGTGGGTTTATTTTGTATCCTGCAACTTTGCTAAAGGGGAGAATCTCTGGGGTTCTCTAAGTATACCATCATATCATCATATCATCAGCAAAGAATGATAATTTGGTTTCCCCATTACCTACTTTAATTCCTTTAATCCCTTTCTCAACTCTTACTGCTGAAGTTAGCATTTTTAATACAATATTGAATAGTAATGGTGATAGTGGGCAACCTTGTTTCACTCCTGATCTTATTGGCAATGGTTCCAGTTTATCCCCATTACATATAATGCTTACTGATGGTTTTAAATAGATGCTCCTGACTATTTTATGGAAAAGTCCATTTATTCCTATATTCTGAAGTGTTTTTAATAGGAATGGATGTTGGATTTTATCAAATGCTTTTTCAGCATCTATTGAGATGATAATATGGTTTTTGTTAATTTGGTTATTGATATAGTCAATTATGCTAATAGTTTTCCTAATATTGAACCAGCTCTGCATTCCTGGTATAAATCCTACTTAGTCATGGTGTATTATCCTGGAGATGATTTTCTGTAATCTTTTTGCTAATATTTTATTTAAGATTTTAGCATCAATATTCATTAGGGAGATTGGTCTATAATTTTCTTTCTCTGTTTTCAACCAACCTGGTTTAGGTATTAGTATAATATCTGTATCATAATAGGAATTCGATAGGACTCTTTCAATCCCTATATTTTCAGATAGTTTATATAGCATTGGAGTTAATTGGTCTTTAAATGTTTGGTAGAATTCACATGTAGATCCATCTGGTCCTTGGGTTTTTTCCTTAGGGAGTTGATTAATAGCTTGTTCTATTTCTTTTTCTAAAATGAGACTGTTTAACCAATTTATTTCTTCCTCTGTTAATCTGGGCAAGCTATATTTTTGAATCTTCCATTTCATTTAAGTTATTGAATTTATTGGCATAAAGTTGGGCAAAGTAACTCCTGACAATTGCTCTAATTTCCTCTTCATTAGTGGCAAGTTCTCTCTTTTCATTTTTCAAATTAACAATTTGATTTTCCTCTTTCCTTTTTCTAATCAAATTTACTAAGGGTTTATCTGTTTTGTTGGTTTTTTCATAGAACCAACTCAGGTTTATTTATTAATTCAATAGTTTTTTTTAACTTTCAATTTTATTAATCTCTCCTTTTATTTTTAGAATTTCAAGTTTAATGTTTGACTGGGGTTTTTAAATTTTGCTCCTTTTCTAGCTTTTTTAGTTGCAAGCCCAATTCATTGACCTCTTTCTCTATTTTATGCAAGTAGGCCTCTAGAGATATAAAATTTCCCCTTATTACCGCTTTGGCTGCATCCCACACATTTTGGTATGACATCTCATTATTGCCATTTTCTTGGATGAAATTATTAATTGTGTCTATGATTTGCTGTTTCACCCAATCATTTTTAGTATGAGGTTATTTAGTTTCCAATTATTTTTTGAACTATTTCCCCCTGGCTTTTTATTGAATGTAATTTTCATTGCATTGTGATCTGAAAAGGATGCATTTACTATTTCTGCCTTTCTGCATTTGAATTTGAGGTCTTTATGTCCTAATATATGGTCAATTTTTGTATAGGTTCCATGAACTGCTGAAAACAAAGTATACTCCTTTTAGTCTCCATTTAGTTTTCTCCAAAGATTTATTATACCTAACTTTTCTAATATTCTATTTACCTCTTTGACATCTTTCTTATTTATTTTGTCGTTTGATTTATCTAATTCTGAGAGTGCAAAGTTGAGATCTCCCACTATTATAGTTTTACTATCTATTTCTTCTTGCAGCTCTCTTAATTTCTCCTTTAAGAATTTAGATGCTACACCACTTGGTGCATATATGTTTAATATTGATATTGTTTCATTATCTATGCTACCCTTTAGCAATATATATGCCCTTCCTTTTAATTAGATCAATTTTTGCTTTTGCTTGATCTGAGATCAGGATGGCTACTCCTGCTTTTTTTTACTTCAGCTGAAGCATAGTAGATTCCGCTCCTGTCTTTTACCTTTACTCTATGTATTGCCCTGCTTCAAGTGTGTTTCCTGTAAACAATATATTATAGGATTCTGACTTTTAATCCAGTCTGCTATCCTGCTTTATGGGGGAGTTTACCCCATTCACATTTATGGTTAAGATTACTAATTCTGTATTTCCTGCCATCTTTTTAACCCCAGCTTATGCTTTTCTCCTTTCCTTCACCCTTACCTCCCTCCCCAGTATTAAACTTGTGAGCACCATTTGCCTCACACAGCCCTCCCTTTTTTGGATCCCTCCCCCCACCTTAGAATTCCTCCCCTTTTCTTATTCCTTTTCCTCACAATTTCTGTATTCCCTTCTACTTAGCTTACTCCTTCCCTTTTCACTTTTCTCCTCCCACTTTTCAATGAGGTGGGAGAAGTTTCTCTGTAAATTGAATATGTCTACTATTTTTCTCTTTAAACCAATTCTGATGAGAGTAAGATACACATATGTTCATCCCCCTCCCTTCTTTCCCTCAGATGTAATAGGTTTCCTTTGCTTCTTTGTGAGATGTAGTACCCTCACTTAACCCCTTTTTCTGGTACAATTTCCTTTCCACCTCTAGTTTCTTTTTTATATTATAACAATAAAACCAAATATATATATATATTATATATATATTTTTTTCATGCATACTCATACCAGAAATATAGTTCCCAAGATTTATTTTTACCTTTTTATGTTTCTCTTAAGTCCTATATTTGGAGATAAAACTTTTTCTTTAATTCTGATTTTTTCATCAGAAATAGATGAAATTCACCTATTTCATTGAATGTCCATCTTCTTCCTTGGGAAAAAATGCTCATTTTGGCTGGGTAAGTTATTCTTAGCTGCATACCAAGTTCCTTAGCCTTTTGGAATATCAAATTCCAGGAACTTCAATCCTTTAATGAGGATGCTGCTGGATCTTGAGTAACATCTGGGCAGTTCTCTTTAGGATTTTGTGAAAAATAGTGTCAAGGCTCTTTTTATCATCATAATTTTCATGAAGTCCAATAATTCTCAGATTATCTTTCCTACATCTATTTTCCAGGTCCATTGTTTTCCCAAGTAGGTATTGAACATTATTTTTAATTTTTATGGTTTTGCTTGACTGACTCTTGGTGTCTTCTCGAGTCATTCATTTCCATTTGTTCAATTCTGATTTTTAATGAATTATTTTCTTCATTTACTTTTTAATTTCTTTTTATAATTGTCCAATTGAGTTTTTAAATGAGTTATTTTGTTCTATGGAATTTTTTTTCCCATTTCACCAATTTTATTTTTTAGAGAGCCATTTTTTTTTCCAATTCACTAATTCTATTTTTTTTTTTGAATTGTTTACCTTTTCCAATTCACTAATTCTGTTTTTCAGGATTTAATTTCTTTATCTACTTTATCTTTTAATGAGTGGGATGACTTATCCAGACCCTCTTACCAACCTTCCCTTTCCTTTCCCCATTTTTCTTCTAGCTCTCTTGTAAGAGCCTTTTTAATTTCTTCTATTAGAGCCTTGTGTGGTGGAGACCAGATCATATCCCTCTTTGGGGTTTCATCTAGAGACAATCTTTTTTAGTCTTCTCAGGGTTTGAAATCTGTTCTCTATCCATATAGAAGGTATCTATAGTCAGAGCTTGCTTTAACTTTTTATTCATTTTAACAAAAAAGAAACAAAGAAAACAAAAGAAAAAAAAAACAACAACTGCAGTCTGCTTTTTTGGGCAGTATAGTATTACCAAGCTTCCTCTACAGACTACAGGAAGTAGCAGTGAAGCAGCAGTGGGACAGCAATGGCTGCACTGCATCTGCACAGCAGTTGTGTTCTGAGACTCTGATAGTATGCTGAGTCACTCTGGGTGCTGGGTGGGTGTGGCCAGGTCCCAAGAAAGACTGAATGTTTCCAGTTCATAGTCTTTACCTCCTGTGTTTATAGCTTCTCTTCTCTGCTGATCTACTGGCTTGCTGACAGGGCAAAGTAGCTCACACTGTGGTAAAGTTCTCTCTGCAAATTTTCCACTGGCTGAGACCATACCCCACCCTCCTCCAGTCTGTTCAGCATTAGTTGCTTTTCTGTTCTCACTGCCTGCCTGAGGTCTGTACCTAGTCTAATTGTCCCCGCCTGTGAGCAAAAACAGACCTTTTCTGGAAAATTTCGAGGATATCTTCTGTTGGTAATGTTGTACTCTCAATATTCATGAGTTTTTTCAGTCAAGCACTAATTACAAGGCTGTTTCATGAAAGAAGTAGTCTGAGGGCAAGGAAGAGCTTAGATAGAAGTATTTGTCGTCTCTGCCATTTTGGCTCTGCCTTCCAACTTGATTCTTTTCAACAATAAGGTAACTCAGGCACAAATTCTAATAGACTTGTGATGAAGAGAGTCATCTGAATCCAGAGAAAAGACTTTGGGGACTGAATGTGAATCACAACATAATATTTTGACCTCTTTTTTGTTGTTTGCTTGATTTTTTTCCTTTCTCATTTCCTCCCTTTTTGATCTAATTTTTCTAGTCCAGCATGATAAATGTGGAAATATGTGTAGAAGTATTGCACATGTTTAACATATATTGAATTACTTGTCTAGGGGAGGGAGATGGGGGAAGGGAGGGAGAAAAATTTGGAACACAAGGTTTTGCAGGGGTAAATGTTGAAAACTATCTTTTCATGTATTTTGAAAATAAAAAGCTATTATTAAAGAAATCACTGGATCTTACAGTTGGTAGAGACTTCAAAAGCCAGCCAGTCCAGGCTATAGAAGAAGGGGGATTTTCTTCCATGTATTATGAAAATTTCCAGTTATAGGATTCTAGATTCCTCACTTTTTAACTTGGACTTTCTAGGAGCATTTTTGGCATAAATGGTTAACTAGAGGTGTTGCTATTTATAAATATTTACAAATTTAAATATTCATAATTGCCATGGTCCCTACAAAAGAGTATTCAGGATTTTATGAGTATTTCCTAAAGGGTGATTATTATGGTAAGAGAGGGAGAGGCAGAACACAGGGGAATAAAATGAAAGACAGCTAATTGGCCCGGTGGATAGAGTACTGAGTCTGGATTCATGAAGACCTGGATTCAAATCTAGCTTTAGACATTGACTATGACCCAGGGAAAAACACTTAACTTCTATTTGTCTCTGTTTCCTCATCTGTGACATGAGGATCTTTATAGTATCTAACCTCTCAGGTTGAATGAGAATATTCTTAAAATGCCTAACACACAGTAGGTGATTAATATTCATTTCCTCCCTTCCTCCTTCCCTCTCTCCCTCCTTCTCTCCCTCTCTTTCTCCTTCCTTTCCTTTCTCCCTCCTTCTTTCCCTTCCTCCTTGCCTCCCTCCCTCCCTCCCTCCCTCTCTTCCTCTCTCTCTTCCTCCCTCTTTCCCTCCTCCCTCTCTCCCTCCCTCCCTCCCTTCTTTCTTTCCCTCCCTCCCTCCCTCCTTTTGTCCTTTCCTTCTTCCTTCCCTCCCTCCCTTCTTCTCTCCCTTCTTCCCTCCCTTCCTTCCTCTATTCCTTCCTTCCTTCCTTCCTTCCTTCCTTCCTTCCTTCCTTCCTTCCTTCCTTCCTTCCTTCCTTCCTTCCTTCCTTCCTTCCTTCCTTTCTTCCTTCCTTCCATATCAGCATTAACACTGGACCAACTAAAAAGCTACAAATTATTGTTTGTCTATTGAGTATACTGGGAACAGCATTCTAAAGTCTTGCCATGTGGTTTAGGCTAGGTTTTCCTTCAAAGTTACTGGCCTCAAATTTTAACTGGCTCAATGAGCAAAGGCTTACCAAGAAAGTAAGCCCAATAACAAAACTGGCTAAGACATGAGACACGGAGAGTTTCTCTCAGATTTCTGACCACAGTTCAGCAGGATCAATACCAGCCCAAGAGAGTTATATAATTGGATCAAGGTTCTATCCTCAATAAATATCTTTTTGCTGCATTTGAAATCCATTCTCTGTTATGACAAATTAAACTCTTTTCCCCTAACTGTTACATAAACTGTGAACAGCTTATTTCATTATAATCTTGGACTTGAACTATAGACCATCTTGGGCACTACCGGACTACTACAACTAGATTTTAAAATGTTTACACTGTGCAATAAAGTTCATTCTAATGTGCAAACAAATCAATAGGCACATTTTCTTTTCTTTTTTTTTTAAATAACTTTTTATTGACAGAATCCATGCCAGAGTAATTTTTTTTACAGCATTATCCCTTGTACTCACTTCTGTTGCAATTTTTCCCCTCCCTCCCTCCACCCCCTCCCCCAGATGGCAAGCAGTCCTATACATATTAAATAGGTTACAATATATCCTAGATACAATATATGTGTGTACAATTGAACAGTTCTCTTGTTGCACAGGGAGAATTGGATTCAGAAGGTAAAAATAACCCAGGAAGAAAAACAAAAATGCAAGCAATTTACATTTATTTCCCAGTGTTCTTTCTTTGGGTGTAGCTGCTTTTGTCCATCCTTGATCAATTGAACCTGAGTTAGGTCTCTTTATCGAAGAAATGCACTTCCATCAGAATACATCCTTATACAGTATCGTTGTTGAGGTATATAATGATCTCCTGGTTCTGCTCATTTTACTTAGCATCAGTTCATGTAAGTCTCACCAGTCCTTTCTGTATTCATCCTGCTGGTCGTTCCTTACAGAACAATAATATTCCATAACGTTCATATACCACAATTTACTCAACCATTCTCCAATTGATGGGCATGCATTCATTTTCCAGCATCTATCCGCTACAAACAGGGCTGCCACAAACATTTTGGCACATACAGGTCCCTTTCCCTTCTTTAGTATCTCTTTGGGGGGTATAAGCTCAGTAGAAACATTGCTGGATCAAAGAGTATGCCACAGTTTGATAACTTTTTGAGCATAGTTCCAAATTGCTCTCCAGAATAGCTGGATGTGTTCACAATTCCACCAACAATGTATCAGTGTCCCTGTTTTCCCACATCCCCTCCAACATTCCGCATTATCTTTCCCTGTCATTCTAGCCAATCTGAGAGGTGTGTAGTGGTATCTCAGAGTTGTCTTAATTTGCATTTCTCTGATTAATAATGATTTGGAGCATATTTTCATATGGCTAGAAATAGTTTTAATTTCTTTGTCTGAGAATTGAATAGACACATTTTCTATCCCCTTTATTTATGAATCCTTGATCATGGCAACACTTGACCAATTACTAAACCATAGTGGAGATTTATAGCCAGTCTGCAATCCAAAACAGTAAGGTGGGAGCACCCACACTGAAGAATGACAGATCTCTGAAAGAGTGACATCAGAATTTACATATGCATATCAGAAGCAGAGACAATTAGGGTTGTCAGACTCTCAATTATATATGAACTTTTGGCTTATATATATAGAACTGTGTCTAAGATCATGGAAATGTTGCAGGTGTACTGTATCTGAAGTTTAACAAGATTTTTGACCAAGTCCTTCATGATTTCCTTGTAGATAAGATAAAGAAAAAGAAAGTGATCTCAATGACAATGCAGGTGGTGGATCACTGTATCCAATAAGTTTTGATTAATAAATCATTATCAACCTGGAATGAGGTTTTTTGGTTGGATATAATTGGACTTTTGCTGTTGAACATTTTTTCTCATTAGTTTGGATAAAGATATAGAAGACCCTAAAGAGCTTTTGGTTTTGGTGTTATAACAACTGATATTTACTACATCAGAAATTAAAACATCTTTGTGTTATTGTAAATTAGTTTTGACTTTGAGGCCCTGCAGGGGTCCTCAAACTTTTAAAATAGGGAGCCAGTTCACTGTCCCTCAGACTGTTGGAGGGCCGAACTATAGTAAAAACAAAAACTTTGTTTTGTGGGCCTTTAAATAAAGAAACTTCATAGCCTTGGGTGAGGGGGATAATAATCGTCCTCAGCTGCCGCATCTGGTTGGCAGGCCATAGTTTAAGGACCCCTGCCAGTGTCTGAAGTGCCACACTTTGAGGCCTTCTCTAGGCTGAACTTTGGGTAAAGAACATCAATTGCATGTACACAAAATGAAGCATGGCTGATTAAATATCATTTTGTGTAAAACAACATAGTTTTGTCAATATACCTCTATGCTTTACTATGATGTCAGCTACTTAATAAACATTTGTTGAATTGAATTACATAGATGAAATCAAAATTCTTCCTTTTAAGTATAGAAATGATCCACTCTCCGACAGATCATCTTTTCTGATTCTATTTTTAGTCTTCTCTCCCTCTTAAAATTGTTTTGGTTAACTGCAAACTCAATATAAGTCAACACTGTCATATAGATGCTAATGAGCACCCTCTTTTGACTAAAACTCAGGGGAGAGTTCTGCTGTATTTAGGTCATACCTAGAGAACTGTGTTCAGTTCTGCAGACCACATTTGAAGAACATTGATAAATTCTATTGTTTCTTCAAAAAAATGGATAATTATTTGGAAAATTAGTATTATTCCATGTGACTCTAAAGGGTCCAATCAGAGCTGCCAAATAATGAGTGGTTTACTTCATAAAGTAGTAAGTAATTACTTCATTAATGAAAGTGTTCAAAGGGAAACTGGGTGAGTGAGTATCTATCAGGGCTGTTGTAGTGGGGATTGAGGCACTGATAGATTGGACTAGATGATCTCTAAAATCCCTTCTAATTCTATGACAGTTCCCCTCTCTTTTTATTGCATTTAGGGCCAGCTCTAGTTAATATGCTAAACAAAAAACATTTGCTTCTTCTACCTCTTTGGAGGGCATTTTATGCTTTTATCTGCTTCCCATTAGAGCCTCCCCATCATAATATTCTTATTATTGTCATAGAAACTAATTATCTTTCCCTCAACACTTCTTGCCTACTACCACCCTTATAATTGTAGAGGGTAGCACCATCCTCCTAATCGTTGAGGTACACAACCCAGGAAGCATCCTGAATTTTTCACTATCTGCTAATTCCCATATATTGCCAATTTGTATTGATTTCACCTTTGCAACATTTCTCAAATATATGCCCTTCCCTTTTATGACAGTCATTTCTCTAGTGTAGGTCCCCATCATCTCATGCTTTGATTATTGCAATAATCTGCTGGTGGGTTGCCTGCTTCAAGGATCTCTCCACTTCAATCCGTTCTTCAACCAATCACTAAAATGATTTTCCTAGAACATAGGCTTAATCATGTATCCCTTCTTGTATCCCTCTACCCTAATCAATATTAACTTTTGTGATTTCCTATTGCTTTAAGGAGCAAAACAAAACTCTCTGTTAGACATTCAAAGCCCTTCATAATTTACCCTCCTCCTAACTTTGCAGTTTTCTTACACCTTACTCCCCAATGCTCTAAGCTCCAAGAACAGTGGCTTCATGGATTTTCTACGAACAAGACACTCCATCTCTCAGTTCTGGGCATTTTCACTCTCTGTTTTTATGTTTGGATGTTCTTCCTCCTCATTTCCAACTACTGAGCTTCCTAGTTTCCTTTAACCCTGACTAAAATCCCACCTTCCACAGGAAGCCTTCCTCAATCCCCTTCAATTCCAGTGGTTTCTCTCCTATAATTCTTTCCTATTTATCCTGTACATAGATTGTTTTGTATGTATTTGTTTTCATGTCATCTCCCCCATTAGATAAATCAGTCATAATTTTATAACACGTTTAATATCTCAGTCATGTAGATTTTGGAATAGATCTTATCACACAACCCATACACAATAAAATTCATTTTTGGAGGAAGAAGACAAAAAAAAGGAGTCCTTGCTTCTTGAGGACAAGGATTTTGCTCCTTTTTTCTTAGCATAATGCCTGGCATTGTTTGTTTAATATTTGATTATTGATATAAATTGATATAAAAATGTTGAAATGATTTATTGATTGATGAAACTGTATTAATTCATGGAGAAATGGTAATCTCCATAGAAGATCTGCCAAGTCTGACATGCATTTCTGATTGTAGAACTTTAACTTCCTTCTAAGTATAGAAATGATCCACTCTCCGACAGATCATCTTTTCTGATTCTGTTTTTAGTCTTCTCTCCCTCTTAAAATTGCTTTGTATTACTTTGTGTATAATTACTTACATATATGTTGTATCTTTCCCAGAGAACATAAATTCTTTGAGAGCAGGAGCTATTTTGTCAATATACCTCTATGCTTTACTATGATGTTAGCTACTTAATAAACATTTGTTGAATTGAATTACATAGACAAAATCAAAAATCTTTTGAAATAGTTTCCATATCCTTAGATTTCCCTGAATGTATGATAAATGATTGGGACCAAGAAGATAAATAAGAAGATGCTGTGTAAGTATGAGACAACCTGGGATTCAAGCCATGAAGTAAATAACACATGGATCAGTGACGGATGGTTAACAGAATGGATGCATTTCAAGCTCAGTATATGCATGTTATTTATTATAGATTGTGGAAATGTTTTATTACTAGCTAAAGCAGATGTTTTGCCCCAATGCCTTTTTACAGTAACTCCATCCCACATAAAGGACATGATAAGAATATGATTCTGCTTTAGTTTCATAGAATTAAAACCAGATGGGACTTTAGAGATTTTTTTATTAAACTCTCTCATTTTATAGATGAGGAAGCTGAAACCCAGAGAGGGTAAAGGGACTTACTTAAGATCACAAAGATCATATGTGATAGGACCAAGATTTAAACCCATATCTTCCAACTCTGAATCCAGTATATCTCTCTCTAGGAACCTTGCTGCCTCTTGTCGTTCCTTAAGGAGTTCTCAGTTTGCCTGAAACAGAAGCAGAGACAGTTTTGGCATGTGTTCATCTACTATAAAAGGGAAAAAAAGGAAAGGCCAATTGGGACCCTCAGTTAGATACTTACTTTTCTCATCAGTGCTTCAGAAGACAATGTTTTTCTCTTAATCTTTCCAGGTTTTGATTGTTTCTCAGGCACTGGAGAATTGGAGTTTCTCACATGCCTCAAAGAAGCTTCAGAGAAAGGGCAGAGAAACTCTGATCAGGAAGGGTGGGGCACCAATAGTATTGAACTTTTCTGAGCCTTAAAGCTCAGTCAGCTAAAGTCACAGTGATCAACCCTTGCAAGGGTCCTCAAACTATGGCCTGCAGGCCAGATGTGGCAGCTGAGGATGTTTATCCCCCTCACCCAGGGTTATGAAGTTTCTTTATTTAAAGGCCCACAAAACAAAGTTTTTGTTTTTACTATAGTCAGGCCCTCCAAAAGTCTGAGGGACAGTGAACTGGCCCCCTATTTAAAAAGTTTGAGGACCCCTGCTAGAGGAAAGTATCTCTCTTTTGAGACTAAAGCAGTATGGGTTACACAGCATCCTGAC
Organism: Antechinus flavipes; assembly: GCF_016432865.1. Taxonomy (NCBI): domain Eukaryota; kingdom Metazoa; phylum Chordata; class Mammalia; order Dasyuromorphia; family Dasyuridae; genus Antechinus; species Antechinus flavipes. Next base: position 467,044,351 of record NC_067400.1, read on the forward strand.
CAGTATGCTCTACTGAGCATCCCTTTTACCACTGAGAATCACTGAGAAGTAGAATCTTTTATCTTTCTTCCTGTGCTAGTGAATTTTTGCTTACTGTTTGTCTCCAAATTAGTCTCCAAGTCAAATTCATAGCTATTATTGTCATTTTATAGATGGAAAACTTTCCTACAAAGGGTATATAATTAAAATAGCATTTATATGCTTTAAGGTTTATAAAATTATTTACAAATATCAAATGAGGTATCATTTGATTGTTACAATGACTCTGTGATGTAGGTACTAACAGTATCCATGTTACAGAAAAAGGATGTTGATACAGAGTGATTAAGTGATTTGTCCAAGCTTATACAGCTAGTAAGTATCTGAAATAGTCAAACTTACATCTCCTTGACTCCAAGCTAACACTCTACCCATTGTACCATCTAGTCGCTTCTGTCAGATTCAAACTGAATGTAAAACTGCATCAGTTTAGTTTCTGTTTACAACCTGTTTTATTAATTTGAATTTGTTCCAGTTTATTTTAAAAATTTTTACCATTTGTTCACTTGCTCATTCATTTATTTGTGTATTCATTCATTCATTTATCATCTATCATTTAGTTATAAATTTTAAAAATATAGGCTTCTAAGATTCAGAGAGAGCTTCCATCTCTGCAATAAGCAGTTTTCTAACTGCAATCCCAACTACTGGAATAGATTGAGGGAGTGGGTTTCTTTGAGTATGCTGAGCTGCATCACTTTGATGTCTGCACTATCTGTTCCCAATATAGTGAATCCCTAGGAGTGGGGAAAACGCTCATCAGGATGCCTAAGGAGGAGGTTAAAACTTCTGTGCTGACCAGCATTGGGATCAGGCCCATGAATGGCCATTGTTCTCCTCATTTGGGTAAGATAGGGAAGCCTGGCATCAAATCAGAAAGAAAACACCAATTCTGAAGTTGTTTTCAGAAAGGTCAGAAATCACCAAGGTGGGTTGTATACATGCTACATGGAGTCATTGTGTGTGTGTCATTAAGTGTGATTTCAATGGCTCCTGTTCTGTCCTTTTTCCTCAGATGATGGTCTGCTCCTCAGGCCCTGTAAAATCTCCAAACAATTTTTCCTGCTTCCCCTCCCCACTCCCTCACATCCTTTTGGTGCTGCTTCTGAAGTATCTTACCATGTTAATTTCTTTTCTCCCTCCATGCTGGGCCAACTTCCAAAAAGCTTGGCCTGAGCTACTTTGGTCCAGTTTGGGTAATGAGTAACCTTTTCTTCTTTTTTTGGGTGGGCCATCTCTGAAAAACTTTCTTAGGATTCTATGGTAACTCCTTACCTCACGCACTTACTACATTAGCTTTGTTTCTAGGTTACTGAAGAAATCAATTCTAGGTAATAAATAGGGGAGGCCCTATTATTTCATTATGATCTCCTAATCCCCATTATGGTTCAGGCCCTCCCTCGACACTATCCTTTTCATTATTTCTGAGGCACCCTTTTCAACTATAACATGAAACTAGAGACCTTTTCTTCTTCCCTTTGGGTCTCAAGGAACTTCACATAGTCACCCCATATACTTTCAGTGCTACCAACTCTCTTGTGGCTTCCTGTATTTCCTTTCATCAGTCCTTAGTCAGTTCCCACATTGTCTCTGTAGAGTGCCCTAGCTAAGCGTCAAACATTTCCTTTTCTTCCATCCTGAATGATTCTCCTTTCCATATTGATTGTCCATGTTGGTTGGCTAACAGCTTGTTTCATGGGATCAGCCCCTACCACACTATTCCCATTGGCTACTGAGAAAAATGTAACCTGTGAGGGTCCAGCTCCAGGCTGGCTGACATTCTTTCATACCATCCTTTTCTCATCAGAAGGGCTTCAAAAATGTGCTATAAATCTTGATAATTTAGCTTAGTACTTAATTTCCAATAACTCTTCATCTTCCCCAGCCACTTCTCCTTTAGCTAGAGGTCTCTTTGAATAGGTAGGTTTCAGGCAGTTTACCCAGTACAATTGCATTGTCTTCTTTCTGCCTTTCTATATTACAATTTCCTAAAGACTTCACAGTATGACAAACTTCTTTCATTGATTTCCTTGGTACAGGTAAACCTCCCTGTCCCTAACTCAAACATCCTTGATAAGGGGGTCTACCACTGAGTATCATGAGTAGTTCTCATATATTTGTGCAGAATAGAAATACATCAGCTTAATGTATTATGCTTTAGAAACCCAGTCCACTGCCTACTGAATAAAGTTCATAATTTGCTTGGCATTCAAGGCCTACCATAAATGGGCTTATCTTTCTCCTCTATTTTTCTCCGTTTTCTACACTTTAACCCAACAGCATTACCTTCTGTCCTTTGAACACAACTTTTAAGTTTTATATTTCCATGTCTGTGCTCAAGCTCTTTTTTCTCAGCAATATCGTCCCTCTCTGTTCTTTAAAGCCTAATTTCAATGTTCATTCTTCTATGAAGCCTTTCCAGATATTCCCATTGGTGGCCACCTTGGCCTTCATATTTCACAAGGCACATAACTCTCTATAAGACAGTTATCATGTAATACTATGTAATAAAATTGTCTATCTCTGAATTAACATTCTATTAAATTGAATTTAAGAGGAAACTCTAATCTTTGAATTCTTTCCCTGTGCCTAGAATAGCTCTGTATACAGTAATCTTTGAAATCAGCCATACATAAGTTATGTAGTCGAATCTTATATTATAGATGAGGAAACTGGGGCTCAGATTACATAGATTGAGTATGTTTATTGAAATATGATACAATGCAATGTTCATTTTGGAAGGGGTGGAGGCTATGCCATCTGTATCATTATATTTTTAAGATGGGTGATGGAAACATCCATAATGAGCCTTCGTTGTGGGTTTTGCCTCTTCCAGTAAATAATGCAATGGACTAGGCAAGCTCATCCCTTGTGAGCATATGCCACATGCTTTACTGATGTAATCTCCACAGGGAAGAGACTGAGGATTCTGATTCTGGAAAGGCAAGATGACCTGAAATGGAAGGATTGTGCTCCTCAGTTCAGTACAAGAATACCTATTGTTTCCAATTGGTTTATCATGTGAAGAAGAGGTACCTTCTGATACACTTTGGATCTAGAACTGAGAATACATTTAAAAGACACTATTAAGCCAGGATGTTTTCTTTTTTCTTTCCTGGCTGTGTTCTGGTGAGAGGGTAAAGACTGCTGCTATAAGCCTTCTAGTAGAGAGGGAAGACCTGGAACTTTTTATTCTTTTATCCTTTTATGCTTCTATGTAGTCTGTGAGCACACGCCTGTCTGTGTTGCTTTCATTTCTGTTCTGTTTATTCTTTTCTGCCTTGAGGAGAAAGAATATTTGAATGGAACAAGTTAGGGTGCAATATTGTGAAATTTGAAAGGTTGGGAGAGTAAGCTGATAGAGATCCAGGAGCTAAAGCCCAAGCCAGAGTTATAAATCTAATAGCATGACCTTGAGGAACAATGACTGGTCTCTAAGGCAAGCAGTGGATATGCCCTGTGATCAAGATGCTGAACCCTAGCAGTAGGGTTGCAATTCTGTCCATTGGCTGTGTTGAATTTAGAAGTAAATTTGTTGGGAACACATTCTTTGTAAAAACTGCTTTAAATTTGAGCTCACTCTTCCCAGGAACTGAAATGGTTAAGAATGTGCCTCCAGATGATGGAAGGAAATTCTTTTATTTCTGTTCTTACCACATCTTTTCAGTAAATAGCCCTTTGTGATAGCCAATTGTCAATTGGTTCTGTGGTACTGGGGCACAAATCATTAATGATATCAGGAAGAAAACACTCTAATGAGCGCTTAGGTAGATAACATTTGACTCTCCCAACCCCTCAGGGGTGCTGCTTAATCTCAAGACACTTTTTAGCCAGCCACATTCTGGGAACTGATCCAGCTAGAGTATGTGTAGGTTGGGAGAGTAAGTTCAGTGTGTTCCACAGTAATAACACTATTTTCAGTGTGATAAAACTCTTTTTCAGCTTCATTCTTGCAGAGGCGATACAGCTCCTCAACTTTCAGGCAGTGGCTGGCTGGGTACCTGATTTAGTTCGTGCCTTGACAAAATTCTGATGATAAAGTGTTACCTGACTGCTAAGTGTTGTTAATGAAATTGGGAAGGAGGGAATGCGGGCAGTGCCATAACATTGGGCTATAAAGAACTTCCTGTTGACTCTTTCCTCCCCACATCGTACAGACATACAATGAGATAGCACGGGAGGTTGGGAATCTCCCAACAAGGAAACGCTGTGGTATTTCACCCCAGGCTCTTCTGTTGGTCAAATTAAATGTCCTATTTGTAATTTTTAATAGTGTATATAGTGATTCTTAATGGGGCTCTTCAGATTATTTCATGGAAACAAAACGAGGGATCTGAGAGCAGGAAAGACCCACGAACATATAGTTTAATCCAAGATCCTGAAAATCATCTTGTTGCTCTTTTATGCTGGTTTCCTGCTTAGGAACTTGTGACTATACTACATCATGAGTAATTATTTCCCAGTTGTTGCTTTTAATCATTTGACTACATCAGCAGTGAGCCAGGAATTTCTGGGGATGCAGAGATATTCAGATCAGATCTGAGTTTTTAAGGAGCTCGCTAACTATTTGGTGTGTAAGACACAATTAAGAATAGGTGAAATAGCAAAGATTTGTTTTTCTAAAGTAGTTTCTGTAATGGAAAGTTTAGTCCTCTTTCTTCTCTTGCCTTTTCACATTAGACTGAAAGGTAATTGAGGACAGAAACTAACTCTTCTCACCAGAGTATCTATCTAGCTTACTGCATGAAAAAAAAGTTCTATATAAAGTATAGATTTAGAACTGGAAAGGACTAGTGGGGCCATCTAATCTAGCCCATTTAGCAGATAAGGGAACTGAGGCACTGAGAGGTTAAGTGATTTAGCCTAAATTAAGTGACTAGATGTGAACATAGATAATAAGTGTCTGAGGTAGTATTCAAATCCAGATGTTGGCCACCCTGCCCTTTGCTCAACCACAATCTCTGCCTATTCATGCAATAGCTCACATGTACATAGAACTTTAGAGTTTGTAAAGGGCTTTAATATATTATAGAATTTTAATCCTGGGATTTTCTCTATTTTCTCTCCCCCTCCCCAGTTTACAGATGAGGGACCTGAGATTCAGAGACATTGAATGACTTCTTCAGGGATTCAAACTCAGATCATCTTGACTCCAAATCAAGTGTTCTGTCCACTACTGAGGGGCTGGACTAGTTATCATTTGAGGTCCTTTTGAATTCCTGATATTTGATCCTATGATCCCAGGAATGTCCCACTCCCCCTCTCAAGAGCCATTCTCTATAACCTGGGCCAAGAATAAGCTTCTCCTTGGCCAAAACAAAAACGGCCTAAGGCTGAACAAGAGGGTTCATTTCTCCATCTGTATAAACGAGGGTTGTCTACCTATTGTCCTTTCCCTTGACCTATGATCAGCCTGGTTTCTTTTCTTGTCCTATATTTTCCTAATGACATCTTTTACTAACATTCTTCTTCAAAGATCCTCACTGGTTTAATAATAATAATAATAATTAGCAGAATTGTATAGTTCTTTAAGGTTTACAAATATTGTCTTATTTTATTCTCACAACACTACTAGGAGGTAGGTACTATTACTAGCTGCATTTTACAAGTAAAAAATGGAAGCAGACAGAAGTTAAGTGACTTGTCTAGGATAATACAGTTAGGAAATGTTTGAAGTAGGTTTTGAATTTAGATCTTTTGCTTCTAGATCCCGCTTTTTATCCATTGTGGTAATTCCAGAGCCTTCTGTGTATTTTTCTTCCTCCTTCCCTCTTTCCCTCCCTCCCTCCCTCCTTCCTTTGCTTCCCTTCCTTCCTTCCTTCCTTCCTTCCTTCCTGCCTTCCTTCCTTCCCTTCCTTTTTTCAAAAGCATTGTTTATTGATATCTTTTGTTATTCCTTCATCTATATTCCTCAAATCTGACCCCAAACCCTTAATAGCTGTGTGACTCTAAGAAAGTCACTTAACCCTGTTTGCCTCAGTTTCCTCAATTGTAAAATGAGCTAAAGAAGGAAATGACAAACCATTCCAGTATCTTTGCCAAAAAAACCTCAAATGGGGTAACAAAGAATTAAACACAATTAAAGTAACTGAACAACAACATTTACCAATTTTCCTTCCAGAGATCCATCGCTTATTAACAACCAACCTGATCTTTTTTACATCTTTGTTTCTGCAAGTGCCATTTTGTTCTCAGGTATATTGAGGATTATAATTTTAAAGTCCAAGCATAGAGACTTACATGAACTGATGCTAAGTGAAATGAGCAGAACCAGGAGATCATTATACACTTCGACAACGATATTGTATGAGGACATATTTTGATGGAAGTGGATTTCTTTGACAAAGAGACCTGAGTTTCAATTGATAAATGACGGACAAAAGCAGCTACACCCAAAGAAAGAGCACTGGGAAACGAATGTAAACTATCTGCATTTTTGTTTTTCTTCCCGGATTATTTATACCTTCTGAATCCAATTCTCCCTACGCAACAAGAGAACTGTTCGGTTCTGCAAACATATATTGTATCTAGGATATACTGCAACATATCCAACATATAAAGGACTGCTTGCCATCTAGGGGAGGGGGTAGAGGGAGGGAGGGGGAAAAAAATCGGAACAGAAACGAGTGTCAATATAATGTAATTATTAAATAAAAAATTTAAAATTTAAAAAAAAAAAAGTCCAAGCATAGTAGCTGCACTGAACTTGATGGGGAAAATTTAAAAAAAATTAATCTTTCCAGATTTTTTCCATTTTCCTTCTCTTTGTTGACCTATTTTCTTCCTTAAAAATACTTAAGATGATTTCTCTTAGGTTTTTTTGTCGAACTTTCTTTAAACTGCTTTTTTTCCTATCCACTGACTTTCTTTGCTTTATGTGGTGATATATTTTATATTGAACCCATCATCCTTCTGACAAGATTTTACACGTTAATTTATATGCTAAAAGCAGTATTGACTTTGGTCTTGGTGTTTGCTGAGTAAGGTGCTTTCTGGACATTTTGCTCTCATTGTTGATTTCTGTTGATAAAACTTCTATACAAAATAGCTATAATCATTTCCCATTCTTCATTGTTAATTACTTTTTTGAATAGTTCAAGATATTTGCTTATACTTTCTTACCATTATTTTCTCTTTTACCTTTTTTCTTTTTAACTAATGGTGATTTTTGCTCTGATAAATTAGTGGTTTGACAGCTGATTCAAGGATAACACCCATGTTAAAAAAAAAAAAAGAAACAAGTCTTTTCCTTTATATCTTTTAGATATAAGCATTTTCACTTTTATGATGTTATTTTTATGCTTTCCATATTCAGTGCCTACCAATTCTTTTCTTGAAGAAAATTTTTATGATATAGAAGTGTGGGTCTTCTGTATAACTTATAAGTCATCATCAGTCTCTCATTATTTCTTCCTGAACCATAGGGCAAACCTGAACGTAGGCCACAAGAGACTAGCACCTACTTTCCAGGGCTGTTGTTAAATAAGAAGGCATCTATAAAGCAAGATTTAAAATTGCTATATAAATACCAACTATTATGAGGCATCAGAATAGAACTTTGTACAGATAATGTGAATTGAATGAGCTAATATCAGTAAAATGTTTTCTAAACAATGAAGTGCTATACAAATACCTAGGGAACTAAGAATGTGTATTTGTGAGTGTATGCAAGATTTCTTCTTCAGATATTTAGAACCAATTCTTTCTCTCAAGGGACATTTCTGAGGTGTTTCTCAGAGGATCCACTCACCTAGAAATTTAGAGTCAATAACTTCATCATCCTTTAATAACGCCACAAATACTGGCTCTGATGAACCTTCAGGTCCTGTTGGGGCAAAAAAGATTCATTCATTCCTTCCTTCCTTCCTTCCTTCTTTCACTTGCTTATTAATCAGCCTTTCCCTGGGATGCAGCTACAGTTGGGAGGGCCAAACCCAATAGGGTGACACACCTTGGAAAACATGTGTTGCCCCAGTCAGGTGCTTAGAGACTGAGAAAAGTCTGTGAGCTCTAAAAGGCCTGGGAGCATTCCATCCTATGCGGAATACATAGATGTAAGGTTCATTGATGTGTATTCCTGCTTAAAGCTCATGGAGTGGAAATTCAGTTTAAGATCTTTGCTCCTCTTTAAGTTCCATGACAGCCTTTTCCCACACTAATCCTTCACATTGTTGTTGGAGTGGGCATATTACCAGGATAATACATACGTGTTACAGCGAAAGGGATATAAGTTTCTCGAGGCTTCAACAGTTCTGATGCATAGAGATGGGGATACTGAAGAAGGTTTTTCAACTGACCACTCTCGTCTGCTAGTTCAATCATGCCTATAGCCCAATAGAAGAGTCAAAGTAGATGAAGGACTAAGAAACTGGCTAATGGGTGATTTCAGATTTTCCCTCAAATTGAGGCAGATTTTATAAATGACCTTGGGGCAATGTTCCTCCAATAATACCTACACTTTCAGATTAATTCCAAAATGTAGAAAGGCTTTATCTAGAGATTCATTCATAGGAAAAATCCTTTCTGAGCTACATAGACTTGGCTTGGCATATACCTGGCATAGGATTCAGGAAATGAGGGTCTTTTTCTTGGTTCTATTCTGTCTTCAGAATCTAAACTATTTCTCTGGATTTGGGTCCATGTCATTTCTCTTATTTCTTGGGTCACCTATGCTGTGCTTGTGCCCAGACCAAGGTAATATCTCTCTATACTTTCATAACAGCTTGCCTTTATATATAAGACTTTTAAAAATTTCAAAATGCTTTACATGCATTATTTCCTTTTATTATCACAACCGCCCTGGCAAATAGGGGTTGTTATTAGGGGTTGTTATTATTCCCATTTTACATTTGAGGAAACTAGTGTCTGAGACAGGATTTGAATCCAGATGTTCCCAACTTCAAGTTCAGAGCGCTGTATACTGTACTACTCTGACTTTTGTAGATAAAAAAATTAGCCTCAGAGAGGACTATGGGAATAAGTGAGGTATGAAGCATATGGAGCTGCCATGGACTATTGAAGAAGATTCTTCATCAACCCTTGAATGCCAAGAAACAGGTGCCCAGCAAATACCTTCTGCCTTTTCCCTATTTTCCTCTGGCATGGCTTCTTGCTCCTGTCATTGGATAATGGAGGAATGTCTCCACCTAGTCCAGTTAGGATATTCATGGAAAGGGGAGGGGAAAGGTCTAAATTTCTGTCAAATCCTGAGTAAAAAGGGACCTTCACAAGTCAGCTCTAAACCCGCAGCTAAACTAGCTACTACTATTTTTTGTCATCTCTTTGAGGCAAGAAAGTTGTTGTTGGGGTAGCCACTCCAGTGGGGATTTCTGAATGCCATATCAGCTTACCTTCAGGCTCACAGCCACAGCACTGCTTGATACTGTTCAATAATGCCTCTACTTTGCAGTGAGAATTAAATAGGGTCTTTTCATGATCTGTAGGAAAAAGTTTGAAGTTATGATTAAAAGTCCCAGTACAGAAGTTTAGTGACAATGCTCTTGATAATGAGTTGGGTTCTTAGGTGGAGATCAGTGTTAATATTTTAGTGGTGGGAAGTGCTACAGAAATGTAGTCCTGGGGTATGCTGGATAAAATTACATACTGTTCCTTTTTTTCCTGAGGCAATTGGGGATAAGTAATTTGCCCAGGGTCACACACTAGCAAGTGTTGAAGTGTTTGAGGTCACATTTGAACTCAGGCCCTCCTCACTTCAGGGCTGGTTCTCTATCCACTGCTCCACCTAGCTGCTCCTGATACTTTTCTTCTGATGAGACCCTTAAGCCTGTCTCAGGTTCTGGAATTCAATTCAATGAATGTTTATTAAATGACTATTGTGTGAGCTAATTGGCACAGTGGATAGAGTACCTGGTTTGGAGTAACGAAGACTCATTTTCATTAATTCAAATCCAGCTTCACACATTTACTAGTTGTATGATCCTGGGCAAGTCACTTTATTCTACTTACCTCAGTTTCTTAATCTGTAAAATGAAGAGAATGGCAAATCACACCAGTATCTTTGCCAAGAAAACCCTATATAAGGTCAGAAAGAGTTGGACATGACTGAAACAACTGAACAACAATGTGTGAGGCACATTTGAGGAATAGATAAAAATTGTTTAGAAAGTCATTGTGGAAAAAAAAGAAAAAAAAAAGAAAGTCATCTTGATCTCAGGCAGCTTAAAGAGTAGGGAATGGAATGAGGGAGGTATGTAATACATGCCCAGGGAAATTCAACTTATATATGAAGAAATATGAGACAATACAAAACAACTTGAAGAGGAAGAGCGTGCTAATAGCTGGGACAGATTTGGAAAGGCTTTATGTAGGGAGTGGCCCCTGAACCAGGTATTCCAAGATACACAGGTAAAGAGGAGAATACGCTTCACATAAGGGAACACATGTGCAAAGAGGTTAGAGAAGTTGACTTGTCCCAGAAAGAAATGGTGTGGGAGGCAGAACCTTGGCAGCTATTCCATTCTGAACTTTCCTTATGGCACTTCTATGGAGGGTACATACCTATGCAATGATGGGAAGAGTTGTTTTAGTCTGGGCTTTGTCATCAGGCTTGGCAGATGAAGATGGAGTAGGAGGTGAAAAAGGAAAACTGGGGGAGGGAGTTGTCATACAGGGAAGAGTAAAAAAGTCAGATTACAGAGAGAGCAACCACACAAGCATTTCCTGAGTCACCTAGCTTATCCTTGAGATTACTTTGCTTTTACCTTGGATAAGCAGAAAGGACAATGGGCCAAGCTTGAAATCCAGGTTCTAGGTCTTGGCTTTGCTACTAGTTGTCTATGTGACCTTAGGAAACTTATTTTCTTTCCCTGGAGCCTAATTTGCTTCTATATACTACCATAAGAGGTTTGGACTAGGGAGTTTTTAAGGTCTCTTTCAGTTCTAACATTCCACAATTCTGTAACCCATGGGCTTCTGGTTACTTTTCTTTTCATATCAAATACACAAGTCCTAATCTGAAGGAGCTCTTACCTTGGGGATGAAGGTAGAAATGTATGACATGGTGAATGAAACTTTTGGTTGTGTGTGTCTGGGTAGTGGGTAGGGGACTGGGGATAGAGTTGTCCAATTTCCAATTTATTTGTTTCTGGACTAGCAATACATTTCCCTATGAACAGTGGAAATAGAATTAATAAAAAAGTCTGTTTAAAGACTAAAGACAAAAGAGCAAGTAATATATCATGGGAATTATAGCCAGCAATAAACCCTGTCATGAGGCAGGGTCAAAACAGGATTCTTAGTATCAATATTAATAATAACAGTTTTCCTTTTCTCATCTCTTACTCCATTTTACGTGTTACCTTATTTGTACTTACAACAACCCTTTGATAGATGCTATTATATTCATTTTACAGATGAGGAAATTGAAGGAAACAAAGGTTAAGTGAGAATTTGAACTGAAGGATCAGTACCTTATCAGCCTAATTGTTATCCTGGGTAATCCCCTAAATCAATTTGGTCTGTGTACTGACTCTTCCTATTAAGCATCAACCAAGCAGAGGATAATTTTCCATTTGTTCTATCCTCAAGGATCTTGCTGTTGTTGGGTTGTGCAGTTGTGTCTGACAGTATGTGACACCATAGACTTTTGGCAAAAATACTGGAATGGGGTGCCATTTCTTTCTCCAGTATGTCCTTAATACAGATGAGGACCTGAAGCTAATGGGGTTACGTGACTTACCCAGGATCAACACAGCTAGTAAGTGTCTGAGTCAAACAGACCTTGTTGATTCCAGGCTCCATGCTTTGTCCATTGCTGCTATCCTCCAGGATCTTCTGCTAGAGTAAGGAAATTTAGGAGAAGAGAAAGAGAGGGGATATCCACTCACCTCCATGAAGAATGGTGATAAACATTTTGATAAGTGATTTAGGAGTGCCGGGAAGAACAAAGCTGGATCAAGATCAGCCTGATAAGAATTCGGGTCAGCAATTCACTTCCTTAAATCAAAAATGTCAGGTAAGACTTGTACAGAACTGCCTTAGCTGTAATTTTGGACCTTAGGACAGTGGCCTGGAAATCTGCTATGGGAATGATGCCCTTTCTTGGATGGGGAGGTGATGATGAAGATGAAATCATACCCTAAGTGCTGGGACCACAGGCAGCTGATGATGGGAAAACTGAAAACTTGGGCAGGGGTCCCAGAAAGTGAAGAAATTAGGCAGGACTCTGGAAAGAAAAAGCAGCCAAGGCAGCTGCCCTCTCCCCCTCCCACCCCTCCCCCACTCTTTTGTTTTGTTTGTTAGATTCTTGCTCCATGGAGAAGCAGATGTAAACATTAGTTTGAGTCACCGGGATTCCAGGGCCAAGCTGGAGGGGCTTGCCACAACTCTGCTGCTGCTGCTGCTGGGACTGCCCATAACAAGTGCTTGGCCAGGGGCCAAGGAGCGCCTGGGACATGAATAGGGGCCACCTGGGTGCGAGGAAATGACAGACTGAAAAGAGAGAACCCCAGGAATTCTAGCCACCACAGGGATAATTATTCTTCCCTTTCAACTTCCCCTTGAGGTTTCCTCTTCCTAAACTAACTCCACCCCAATTCATTTTTCCAGGACTAGGAAGAGAGATGGTTCTCAGCCCCACTCCTACCAATATTCATCAGCCCAAACACTGTCCATTCTCAGAGCTAGGTGTTCTCATGTACCTTCTCAATAGGTACTGGGCATCTATGGAATAGCAGATTTTCCCTTGCACTGGAGAATAAAGGTCTTTCTCACAGAAGAATTGTTATCTGTAAGATGTCATTTCTTCTTACAGTTTAAGTCTTTTGGAAAACGAAAATACTGAATTTTCCACAAAGTGTACTTTTATGTCATGAAGGTGGAAATCAGTATAAGGCCAGGACAAAAACTGTAGGGAACCAAGCCATGGCCCTCTGAAAATAGACCCGTGGTTTCACACTGCCCAGAACTCAGGCAGCCTCCCAGAATCTCTCTGCGTCTTGTCAACAAAATAGCAAGTAAAAGACCATTTTATATCTGAGCTCCTGAAACTGGTGATTGGACATTTTTTATTCTTATTCCCAGAATCTAGCAGAATTACTTCCTTTGTTTGGGTGTACCTGCTACTGAGGATTTACAGGTTGACTTAGATAAAAGTTGCTCTTGTATTAGAACTTTTGGATGGGTTGTGATCTATATATGTGGAGGGGATACCCACACTGATGATAGCACAATTAATTATAACAACTCACTCTTATATGGTGTTTTAATGTTTATAACATGTTTTATAGAAACATGTTTATTTCATTTTTTTTCTCTCATAACTCTATGATGTAGAAGCTATTATCCCAATATTACATATGAAACTCAGGAGGTAAGTTATTAACTTGAGATCACACAACTAGAACATAGTTTGTACTTAATTTCTCTGACTCCAATACCAATACTCTATCCAGAACATCATATTGTCTCTCAAAATGATCTGTTGAAGACTAATAATTCCCACCTTCTATCCTTGCTCCCAATAGATACAATATTTCTTGAAATAAAATAAAATACAGACATGCATATATGTATAATATTAATAGACTGCTATATAAAAGTAAATACAGTATATTGTAAGGAAGTCTTCTTTTCACTCTCTGCTTTGATATCTCCAAAGGAACCTGATCATCTCCTTCATGTTGAAGATGCCATTTAGAAATAGAAATGATAGTCTCCTTAATACAAAGGAAGGAGGTCTAAGCCAGCATGGTGATCCAGTTGATCCTCTCCCATTTGCATTCTGGGATCTGCAAGATGAAGGAGGAGAGACAATTCCCATTCTACATCTTCAATCCTCTGGACTAAGTAGGTCCTCTTGACCTCCAGAAGCAGGGCCTGGTCACTTCTTGGAATACTGGATCCCAGGGTTTTATCTTCTATATCATCTGATTGTCTTGAGTTTAGTTTGTCTTCCTACCAGGAAAAAAAGAAAGATGTTCTGGGTAAGAATGTCAGTTTAGAAATATGTTATCTTTGGCTAATCTATCTTAGAAATTTGGGATTTTAGGCCTGAGCATTTTTTGTATTATAGCTTTTTATTTACAAAACATATGCATGGGTAATTTTTCAACATTGACCATTGCAAAACCTTTTGTTCCAACTTTTCCCCTCTTTACTCCCACCCCTTCCCCAAATGGCAGGTAGTTCAATACATGTTAAATATGTTAAATCCAATACATGCATACATATTTATACTGTTATCTTGCTGCACAAGAAAAATCAGATCTAGAAAGAAAAAAAAACCTGAGAAGAAAAACAAAAATGCAAGCAAACAATAACAGAAAGAGAAGAAATGCTATGTTGTGGTCTACATCCATTTTCCATAGTTCTTTCTCTGGGTTCAGGGGTCCTCAAACTACAGCCCGTGGGCCAGATGCAGCAGCTGAGGATGTTTATCCCCCTCACCCAGGGCTATGAAGTTTCTTTATTTAAAGACCCACAAAACAAAGTTTTTGTTTTTACTATAGTCCGGCCCTCCAACAGTCTGAGGGACAGTGAATTGGCCCCCTATTTAAAAAGTTTGAGGACCCCTGGATAGCTGATTCTCTTCTTTAATGAACAATTGGAATTGGTTTGGATCATCTCATTGTTGAAGAGAGCCACATCCATCAGAGTTGATCATCACATAATCTTGTTGTTGCTGTGTATAATGATCTCCTGGTTCTGCTTATTTTACTTAGCATCAGTTCATGTAGATCTCTCCAGGCCTCCCTGAAATCATCCTGCTGGTCATTTCTTACAGAACAATAAAATTCCATAACATTCATATACCACAATTTATTCAGCCATTCTTCAAGTGATGGGTATTCATTCAATTTCCAGTTTTTAGCCACTTCAAAAAGGGCTGCCGCAAACATTTTTGCATATATGGGTCCTTTTTCCTCCTTTAAGATCTCTTTGGGATATAAGCTCAGTAGTAACACTGCTGGATCAAAGGGTATGCACAGTTTGATAACTTTTTGAGCATAGTTCCAAATTTAGGCCTGAGAATTTTAAGCTTAGCTCTGATCCTTATTCATTATGGGATCTTGGGAATGTAGAGGAAAACTTGAAACTTAACTCTAATTCTTTGTAGTTTTGTGATTCAAACCTAGTGAAATCCTCAGTTTTCTTATCTTGGAGGCAATCAGGTGGCAGAGTAAATAGAGAGTGCTAGGCTTGAAATCAGGAAAATTCATCTGCCTGAGTTCAATCTAGCCTCAGGCTCAGTTGTATGATCTTAGGTAAGTCACTTAATACTGCCTCAGTTTCCTCAACAGAAAAAAGGATCTGGAGAAGGAAACAGCAAGGCACTCTAGTGTCTTTGCCAAGAAAACATCAAATGAGGTCACAAAGAGTCAGATATAATTAAAATAATTAAATAACAACAAAATAATAAATAATAAAAAACAAAAAATAAAAACAAATGGAAATTTTGGAGAAAGAATCTGAAGAAATAAATGTGGTGACATAAGGAGCTATCTGATGAGCTTAGATTTGAAAATCCCATATACAGCATGTCCCAAAAGTCTTAATACATTTCATTTAAATAAATAAACAAATAGTATATAATCATTTAAAAGGGTACATAGTCAAAGAGAAATATTATTGTAGCATAAACCTGAGAGAAAAGGGTCAGGAAGTTCAGGATCAGTTGAGGCAAGCTGACCAGTTATAAGAGCAATTGTAATGGCCATTTTCATTTTAACAGCTTTTTAAGATTTATAAAGCTCTCACTTCCTTGATAGTAGCTCTGTGAGGTAAGTAGTTTGTGGACAATTTTTTTGAAGAGGATTCTACTTTGAAAATGATTTTCATTAAGATGAAATTTTCACCTCTTTTGGAACTTCATTTATGAATGTATTACTAGAAGTCTTTTTCTCATTCTGCAGTAGCCAGAGAAGGACTTAATAGGATGAGAAAAGGTCTGGATACCATGATGTAGAAAGTATAGTTGAAGGGTCTGAGCATGTTTAGCTTGGAAGAAATCAAAACAAAATAGAGAACGATGATCACTTGGCTGAAGGCAGCTGGGTGGCATAATGGGTAGAATACTGGGCTGAGTGTCACTTACACTTAAACTTGCTTCAGTTTCCTACCCCACAGCACTTACCTTATAGAATTGTGAGGACCAGGCAAGATAATATATGCAAAGTTCTTTGTAAATATTAAAATATTATGGAAATGTTAGCAATGATAATGATAAATAAATAAAACATAAGTTATATAGCAATAGAAAGACACCTTTTTTTTGGATGGTCTATAAAGCATAATTATGGCCAGCTTATAGAGATTAACGAAAAGCAATTTTCAGCCCCAAATATGAAAGAATTGTTTAATAACTAGTCTTTCCACTATGGAATAATACATCACTCTAAGTTTTCAGAACAAGGCTGGATGTCCACTGGTCATGAGTCTTGATGAAGGGATTCCAGCACTGGCAATAGGGTTGATCTTAAGTTGCACTGATCCATCATGAACCAGTAAGTGATAAACACTCTGAACCTACTGAGGGAATAAAAGATATCACATATGTAACTTGACTATCACCTTTTCCTTCCCCAGCTCTTTCACATTATTTAGTTGCGTCTGAGGCTTCACAAGCTACATTCTTTCATTTCACTATATGGAATGTGGTTAAAATGCTAATACTGCCTACATGAAGTAACAAAGGACTGAAACTTACTTACAAAACAGTGCCAATGTGGGAGTCGCATCTTCTTATGTTTTGAAAAGGATTGGGACATAGGAAAAAGTATGGAGTGAGGACTTTCACATGAGCATGACCAAGCATGAATGAGACAGAAAGAAAGGATAAAATAGAGTGAAAGAAATTGTTACTTAGTAGTAAAAGCAAGGTATGCAAGTGACTCAATTGGGAGCTCAGTTACACCTGAATCTCTCCTCTCTCATCTATCCTGAAGAAAGACTCAAGACAAAATAAGACAAAGTAATGATGATAATAGGTTTATAAAATGGGATACTAGGTTGGAAGATGAAAAGAGGCAGATTTTGACTTGACAGAATGAAATATTTCCCAACAACAAAGCTAGTGGAAAGGGGGATAAGTTGCCTTGAAAAGTAGAGTTCACATCTAAGTAGAGAGAATTTTTCAACTCTTCAAGCAGAGGGAATTCTTGTTTTGATAAGAGTTGCAACTCATAGTAAATAGCCATTGAGATTCCTTCCAATTCATATCTGTTTTTGAAAGTGTTATAAGATTGTAAGATCAGAATGCTACTGAAAATACAAGACTTCTGACAAAATCACTTGTTTATGAATAAGATGAAGTGATGATAGTACATTATATGAAAAAAAAAAAAAGAACAAAGGAGACAAATGTGTTTTAAATGCCTACTTTGTGCTAGGTATTGTGCTAAGTGATTCACAAATATCTCATTTGAATGTCAAAATGACCATGGGAGGAAGATGGATATTATTCTCAATTTATAATTTAGAAAACTGAGGCACAGAGATTAAACAACTTGCCAAGGATCACATGGCTAGTAAGTATCTAAGGTAGGATTTAAACTCAGGTCTTCCTCATTCCAAGCTTAGAACTCTTATCTACTACATTATCATAGCTAGTTGAATAACTGTATCTGGGTAAATTGATTAATGGATTGATGTTAACCTGGATTGATGGATTGATGAAGGGAGGGTCTGGAGAACACTTTCTATCATTGGCCTTGTCCTTTATGACATTTTTGTTAGTGACTTGGATGGAAATCCAAGAGATAGATTTGATTTGCAAATGACAAATCTGGGAAGTCCACAGATATTGCAAATGACAGATTTGGTGTCCACAGATATCTAAACAGACTGTGAAAATGGATCATTTAACAAGATGAAATTTAATAAGAATTAAGGAGTAAAAGATAAAACAAAACAAAACACAACAGCTGCATTGTGAGATAAGAGCAATATGGCTTAAATAGCAGTTTGTATGAAAAAGACATAGGGGTTTTAATAATTAAAAATGTAGATGAGTCATTGGCATTATATGGGTTCTAGTCATTAAGTCAGTAAACATTTATTGTTTACTATGTGCTAGGTAGCACAGTGGACAGAATGTACTTGAAGTCTTCCTGAATTCAAATCTTATTTGATATTTATTAGCTATGTAATCTTGAGCAAGTTATTTTATCCCATTTGTCTCAGTTTCCTTATCTGTAAAATGAATTGGAAAAGAAAATGACAAGTCATTTTAATATCTTTGCTAAAGAAATCCTAAATGAGTTCATGAAGAATCATGTATATATGACTGAACAACAGCTATGTGCTAAGCACTGTGCTAAATACAAATAAAAACAAAATGCCTTTTCACAAGGAACTTATATTCTAATGGGGGAAGATAGCTTAGTCAATTAGGCTACCTAAATAGATGTCTCCTGATTAAATCTGTTATGATCAAAAAGTATTATGTTTAGTTCTGGGTGCCATATTTTGAGAGGAATATTGACACAATGAATCATGTCCAAAAGAGATTAGCTCTGAAGGGACTTGAAGCCATAGTATTTTGAAAAATTAAGAGAAACTGAGAATTACTCGCTTGAGAAGACTTGGGCATGAGAGTGAGGGGGAAATGTTAGCATATAAAGAGCTTTAAGATTTGCAAAACATTTTACACATCTCACTTGAGCTTTATAGCAATTCTGTGAAATAGTTTCCTTTATGATGAAAAAACAGTCTAATAGAGATTAAGTGAATTATCCAAGATTATATAGTAAATATCAGAGCTTCCTAATTCTGGGTCCAGTTCTTTGTGTTTGCTCTAGGCAGAGTGGGTAACTTCATGTATATAGAGCTGTTATTTAGTTATTTATATTAAATAACTAGTTATTTAGTTAGTATATTTAGTGTATGTGTGTGTGTGTATGTCTATATATCTATATATCTAATATTTAGTTATTATAAGACAAAGAGTGTCTTACTCTTTGTGATTCTATTTGGGGTTTTCTTGTCAAAGATACAAGAATGGTTTGCCATTTTTTTCTTCAGCTCCTTTTACAGATGAGGAAACTGAAGCACACAGGGTTAAGTGACTTGCCCAGGGTCACACAGCTAGTAAATGTCTGAGGTGAGATTTGTACTCAGAAAGTAGAATCTTCCTGACTCCAAACCCAACCCTCTAACCATTGTACCACCCCAATAAACTCCAATGGTTCACTGTTGCTTCCAGGATCAAATATAAATTCCTATTTGGCTTTTAAAGAGCTTTGCCATGTTGGAACCTTCCTACTTCTTTAGTCTTTTTACACTTTACTCCCTTCCACCCATTCTACAATCCACTGACATTATCTTTCTTGCTGTTTCTCTCATGGATAATGCTTCTCCCAGTGATGTTCCCCATTCTTGGAATGCTTTCCCTCTTTCTCTCAGTTTCTTGACTTTGTTACCTTCTCTTGTCTTCCATAAAAGTCCCTCTCAGTACTGGTATTTCTCCTTTGAGAACACTTTAATTGATTCTTTATATATAATTTTATACATTTTTATGTATAACCTTAATTCCTTGCTGAACTGCATTCTTAATTTTTTGGACTTTATTGACCATGCTCTAGAAACCTTTCTACCTAGAAGCTCACTCTATGCCTAGTATTTCTCACATGGAAGGACCCTCAGTCTCTGTGGCCTTTCCCTCTGATTGACGGTTTATTTCCACAACCCTCATTTTAAGAATGTTGTTTAAGTCAATCATATATTTATTTCTCTCCAGGCTGCACTCTCTAGACTTTCTAAATTATGTTCCAAAGCTCACTACCTTTCTTTTTGATTTTGATGTACTATCTCCCTCCACTAAAACAATAATTGTTGTTGCTTTTATTCTTTATGCCATCAAGGAGGCAATGCCATGATATTTGATTAAGGGAAGGCTGTGCAGAGTTACAGCCTTTCTCCTCTGGGCACAATCTGGGTCCAGTGGCCAGATATAGATCAGGCCTACTGGAGATGGCCCTGAGGACATTGGAAGACCTTATCTTTTTAAGCTAAGGTCTTTACCAGATCTCAGGTTGACTGAAGCAACTACCCATTCAGAAAGTAATGAGAAAGAGAGAAATTAAACAAAAAAAGCCTGTTTTATCTTGTCAAAAATAAATAAACAAAAGAGCAATTAAATAGAAAAGTAGATAGATCAATAAAAGCTCTATAAAGTCAAGGGCTGAATTTCTTTCTGCTAGTATTTTTATTTTTAGCATTTAACATACAGGTTGGGATATAGTAAATACTTAACAAATGCTTGTGGATTGGCTGATTATATATTGTGGTTGTGTATAGTTGTTTATGTTGTTTATTACATTAAATTATAGCTTACTTGAGAACAGAAACTGATGTTTTCTGTTCTTTTTCTTTTTCTTGCATTTCTAGTGCTTAAAACATTGTATGACATAGGAAGAGATTAATAAATGCTTGATGACTGACTGACTCATTGGTGAAATGAAGGGATTTGTTTAAATGGCTTCTGAGCTTTCTTCCAAATTTATATCTACGATAAGGAGGCAGATTAAGAATAAAAATAATCTTTTAAAAAACTAATTGAATATCATGTGAAATAATTAGTTTTAGGATATAGAAAATGTTCAAGCAGAAGTCTGATATCCACTCACCAGAAAAGCTAAAGAAAGAATTCCTATATATAATGAACAGTTTTAGTAAATAACTTTTAAAGTCACCTTCAATTCAGTTTATACCCAAACAAAAGCTCTCATCATTAGAAGTGACTGATTCTATCTGGCAACAAGTCTTTATGACTTAGTGTCTGTTATGTGCCAGGCACTTGGTAAGAGCTGAGGCTTTTTTTTTTCTTCCCCTGAGGCAATTCTGAGGCAAGTTAAGTGACTTGCCCCTGATCACAGAGCTAGGAAGTGTTAAGTGTCTGAGATCCAATTTGAACTCAGGTCCTCTTGACTTCAAGTCTGGTGCTCTATCCACTGCACCACCTAGCTGCCACAAAGAGTTCCTACTCTTAAGGAGCCCACAGAGTAATTGGGGAGACATCATACAAAGAGCAACCTATATGTGTGATAAATTTGAGATAATTAACAAAGAGAAGACCCAAGCATTAATGGGGATTGTGAAATGTCTTTGCAGAAAGTAATATTTTAGTAAGGGCTACAGGGAACTAGGGAAGCTAAGAGGAAAAATGAGAAGAGAGAGCATTCTAAAAAGAGAAAATGCCTGGAACTGATATATCTTGTTTGAAGAGCTTGGAAGTAAGGAAAGCCATTGTTGCTGGATTGTGGAGTATGTAGGGGTGAGTAAGGGGTATGAAGACTGGAAAGGTGGGGAAGCAAGTTATAAATGGGATTAAAAGCCTTCAGAAGACTTCATATTTGATCTTAGAAGTGACAAGGAATCACTGATGTTTACTGAGTAGAGGGGGAGATCTGGTTGGATTTGTGCTTTGGGAAAATCACTTTCGTGGCTAAATGGAGGATGAATTGGCATGAAGAGACACTTGAGGTAGGCAGACCCACCAGCAGGCTACTGTAGCAGGCTAGACCTAAAGTAGTGAAGATCTGAACCAAGGTAGTGATAGTGTCAGGGGAGAGAAGGGGTTGTGTATAAATATATTGATAGGACTTGGCAACTCTCAGTCAAATAATCCTCAGGAACTTTTAAGATTCTGGAGTCTAGGTTTTTCTCTTCACTTAATTTAACTAATCCCATGCTTAATAATATGCTCTGAATGATAGGTAGAGATTGGCTGCCAAATAGAATAATTAGTTATATTATGAAGAAGGAAATTTATATGGTTGAATTAAACACTGAATCAGAGGGAGCTTTATTGTTTTACAAGTTCAGCATGCTGTAATAGCTAGATTGATAAATTTAGACTCAGAATTAGCTGGGTTGGAATCTCACCTAAAAGTTCTCTGACTTTGGGGGAGTCATATGAATGTAGATTTAGATTTGGAAGGAACTTAAGAGACGATCTTCAACCCCTTCTTTTTTTTCTTTTGGATTTTCTTTTTACCCAGCATCACATAACTAGTATTTCAGGCTGGATTTGAAGTTGGGTCTTCTGGCTTCAGGGCTGGTGCTTTATTCACTGACTACCTAGCTGCCCCTTTCTTTTAAAAACAAACTGAGACCCAGAGAAATTAATATGTCCAACTGAAGTCTTATAGGCAGCAAGTAGCAGAGATGGATTTGATCCCAAATATAGTAATTTGAAATCTGTTGGTCTTTCCCCCATGCTGTCTCTGAGTATTACACAATTACAAAGAATAGTTTCAAAGAAGAATCCCCTCGCCCCTCCTTTGCACAGTTGTGAAGTCTATATTTTTTCAAATTTTTTTTTTGCTAACTATATTAATTCTTCTTTTAAAAAATATAACTTTTTTTTTTCTTATTTTTTGTCTTTTCTTTAACAACATGGAATCACTTTCTGGGACTAGAAATAGGAAGAAGAAATTTAAGTGATGTAAAGCAAAATCTCCACAAATTTTTTTTAAAAGAGCCACTTAGGTATATGAATGTTATGGAATATTATTGCTCTGTAAGGAATGACCAGCAGGATGAATACAGAGAGGCTTGGAGAGACCTACATGGACTGATGCTAAGTGAGATGAGCAGAACCAGGAGATCATTATACACTTCGACAACGATATTGTATGAGGATGTATTCTGATGGAAGTGGATCTCTTCAATAAAGAGACCTAACTGAGTTTCAATTGATAAATGACGGACAGAAGCAGCTACACCCAAAGAAGGAACACTGGGAAATGAATGTGAACTATTTGCATTTTTGATTTTCTTTCCGAGTTATTTTTACCTTCTGAATCCAATTCTCCCTGTGCAACAGGAGAACTGTTTGGTTCTGCAAATATGTATTGTATCTAGGATATACTGCAACATATTTAACATATATAGGACTGCTTGCCATCTTGGGGGGGGTGGAGGGAGGGAGGGGAAAAAACGAAACATAAGCGAGTGCAAGGGATAATGTTGTAAAAAATTACCCTGGCATGGATTCTGTCAATACAAAGTTATTATTAAATAAAATAAAATTAAAATAAAATAAAATAAAATAAAAGAGCCACTTAACTTCTAATATCCTCAACTTCCTCATTTGTAAAAAGGATATACTGATAGCTCTACTCCAGAGTATTATTTGTATTAGTATTTGATCTTCACAGGATCAAATGAGATAATGGCTATAAAGCTTTGTAAACCTTCAAGTGTTATATAAATGTCAGCTATGATCATTGTTGCCAAGATTTCTCAAGAAGCAAGTCAATTATGTTGAAAAAGAATAATGAAAAATTTCAAAGCAAAAATGTCATGGAAGGCTGAAGCTTATGTTCAAATAAGTTTGAGAGCAAACAAGCCTTGAGATTTCTGGTAAACTACAGGGCCTGGGGAAGCAGGAATGAGACTTGCCTTTCTCTGGCCTACCACCACCTAACTAATCTCTCTCTGTAGTTGGGAGGCAGGGGGTTATTTATTGACTGTTTCACATGTCAGGAACATTCCATTGTTCTTTGTTTGCTTGTTAAGAGGTATTTGTTTAGTGTTGCTTGACATCCTGCAGTAAAAGTCTCCTATCTTCATTTCTTAATAAGAGGTTTGCCAAAAATCAAATTGGGCATCTAGACTTTCCAAAGGCAAGCCTCAGGGAACAATAATGATTTCTTTTAGCCTTTCTATCTCAGAAGTTCCTCCTATATATTTATAGGAAAAAAACTGAAAAAACTGTCCTGTTAAAAAACAAAACAAAACTGCCCTGTTCCCTCCACCCTCATCTAGACTTTTAGCTGTGATTGTGCTAAGACTTGGGGGAGAGCAAGATGGTTTGCATTGAGTTGGACCTCCCACTATTGCCTAGTCTTGCTTCTGGGCTGCTCCCTGGCAACAGCTCCCTGCAGTGGGATATGAAGAGGAAATCTCCATGGTAACAAGTGATATTGTAGCACAAACACTTCCCTTAGAGGACTATTGATGAAACACAGTGGCCTCTGCATTCAGGGTTTCTACCAGGCATTTAACTGCACTGTGAAAACACTGAGTGAGCTCGCCTCCAGTTGCTTTCTCTACCCTTTCCCTTTCCCCATCCATTCTAAATTGAACCCCAGCCTGGCTGTCCCAATTACATTAACATCTCTCCTTTGCTTCTTCCCCAGTCCCATCACAGACTCATAAAAAAGCAAGACTGGAAATGAGCAAAAAGGTCATTTTGTTCAACTTTGTCATTTTATAGATGAGTAATTATTATTTTAATAATGTTTTTCAGTCGTGCCTATCAGTGACTTCATTTGGCATTTTCTTGGTTAGGATTTCATAGTGATTTGCCATTTCCTTCTCCAGCTCATTTTATAGATGAAGAAACTGAGGCAAATGGGGTTAAGTCACTTGCCCAGGGGGATAACATTAGTATCTAAAGTTGGATTCAAACTCAGTTGGAAATTTAATTCATCATATCACCTAGCTGTCTGAGAAAACATAGGAACAGACATATTAACAAACTTGCCAAGGACTTGCAACTCCATAGTAGGGAGAGAGTGAGACTAAAACTCAGGTTTCCTGATGGTCTGATACCCTTTTAACTATATCATGCTTCCTTCTATCAGAGGCATGAACTAGATGTGGGATCACTGTCCTTCCTTCTCTAAAAGTACCCAGGGTATCAGGAATCTGACACCATGACACGTAAATGAATTGGATTTAAGAGAGGGAGACAAGGTTACCTGCCTCACTTTCCCCTCCACAGCTATCTGGATTCAGTACTCAGAGATCAGGATGACTGGAGATGGCCTTGATTGAGGATAAGAGATACTTGATTTGGGAAGTGATTAGTAGATTTAAGGGCAGATTCTGTTCACATGTAGAGACAAACATTCCTTTTTTGCCCTTGTACCCTGATCAAAGTTGACTTCTTGCAGTTCTTCCTGTAAGACATCCCCTCTCCTTGCTTTTTTATAGGCTGGTCTCCATGCTTGGAAAGCACTTCCTTCTCAATTCTGCCCCTTAGAATCCCTTGCTTCCCCTAAAACCAAGGACTGCTTCCTACATGAAGCTATTCTTTATTCACTCCAACACCAGTGAACGCTGATATTACTTTGCACTGCTTTATATACGTTTTGTATGTACAGAAGTGCACATGTTGATTCTCCCCATGGAATGTAAGCTCTTTGAGGACAATGTTTCATTCTCAGCACCGAGCACAGGGCAAGGCCCATAGCAGGTATTTAATAAAAACCTGGTCATTGATTTTTGACTTGTAACTAGCAAAGCAATATGATTTTCACCTTCATTTCCTTATCTTGACAAAGAACTGCACCTCTGTGGAAATTCGGTGAGCTGTCCCACCCCCACATGTCTCTGTCATGCTGGGCCCTTACTCTATCTGCCAAACTAAACACCCAGATCCCTGTAAGGATTGGTGAATTTCCTGATCACAACTGGTTGTGCTGGCTTAGAGTTGCCACCCTTCACTGGTCCCTATCTTTCTGGTGACTCACAGGGGACCCACACCTATGCAACCAGCTATCATGGGTATAGGAAAGAACTCGAGGCAATGGGCTCACCATGAACAAAAAACCCTTGGATCCATACCTGGCCTTGCTCCTTCCTTTCTGTTTGTAGTTTCAAGGCCTGAGTGCTGAGCTGAACAAACTCCTCATTCAGTTCATCCAGAATATCTTCCAACTGCCAGATCTTGCTCTAGAAACAAAAACAACACAGCCTTACCATCTGTGTATAGCATTTGCATTGCCATTCATCCTAATGTTACCAGAACTGAGCTGTTTGCTGAGTGTTTTACACATCAAGAACTCTCCTTCATTCTTTTTTTGTTAATATGAAGTATTTGCTCACTGCTGCTTGACATTCTGTAATAAGAGGTTCTCTCCTATCTTCTTTTCTTAAAAAGAGGTTTGACCAAAATGAATTGGACAACTAGACTTCCCAAAAGCAAGCCTTGGGATGTAATGTTTCATTTTGCCCTTTCTATATATTGACAGGAATAAGACTGAAAAACCTCCCCATTCCCTTAAACTTGCTTCAGAATTTTAACCAGAAATTTGATTGGTTTTAAAAAATATATTTCTTACTTATTTTGTCAAATATTTCTCAATTAAGTGCAAAATTTTTTTGAATATTGAAATTTTTGAAAAATTATGAATTCCAAATTTTTTCCCTCTATCTCCCCCTCCCTACTTGAGAAGGCAAGCAATTTGATTTGGTTATATATGTGAAGTCATGCAAAATTTATTTCCATGTTAGCCATGTTAAAGAAAAGACAAAAAATAAGAAAAATAAAATTTAAAAGTATGCTTCAATTTGTACTCAGAGGTCACCAGTTTTCTTTCTGGAGGTAGATAGCACTTTTCATCTCCGTTCCTTTAGAACTGTTTTAGACATTGTCTTATTTGGAATAGCTATAACTTGTTCTTTGTATAGAATGAGCCCATTCTACAATAGCTCAGTATTTCACTGTTGGTTTTGTGCACAATATCAATGAGGAGATGTAAAACTAGATAAGAAGATTGAGGAGTCAAATGGGAAAGTCAGAGATAACAGATACCTAGTTTGTATGCTATCCTGGCCTAAGGTCAGTCAGATAAGACCCAGAAGAAAGCTATTTTCTATTTATGGGCCCATAAATGGGGGGTCATTCTGGAGGATTTATGGGAGAACAGGGTCAAAAAACTCTTGTGGAACCTACACCATTGGTGCACGGAGAGGGTCACTGCACTGATAAAATCACCAGTCCAAAGAAGTGTTTATGTTATATTCAACTTGAAAGATTTGTATGATGTTAATATGGACCTGACCAATGACAACAGTAACCCTGTGAGGTAGGCAGTGCGTAAATTGTTAGCTTCATTTTACATAATGGGAAATGATGTGGGTGATGTAGATACCAGATGATGGTAGACACCAAAAGTTGGGATTCAGTTTAGAGAATTCACAATGGCCATTTTCTTTGGCAAAAGATGGATTTATTTAGGAAAGGGGTAACAGACAAAATGAAGGGATACAATAGACATTGGGAATGGTAAACATGAAATGGAGTTGGGAGAGTCGAGGTCCTCTGTGGAATGCACAATTACCCAGGGGAAAGGAAACACTCCATGAGGTTGGGATTTTTCCTTAGCTGGCTGAAAGGGACTTGGCACCCTAAAAGGGTTAGTTATAAGGAGGAGAGAAGTAGGATTGGGAAGTATAGTAGAGTTAGGAAAGATACCATATGGCATGGAGGAAGGGTAAGGAGAAAGACACCATGAAGCAGAGTGCCATGGTAGACTGACCCAAAGGAAGGCAGCATCTATACGATGGCCCATAAATAGATTTTATAGGGAAAATTTAACCTCAGGGACATGACTGGGATTTCTGACAGTACGTGGCAAGGTGAGATTGCTCAAGACCCCTACAGAAGGTCTCAAAAGGATTTGACGCAACTTGGATTAGGTTAGACTGGATGGCCTCCTCAGAGGGTAAGACCATGAGGCAATACTGAACTCTATCAATGCCTTCTCCCTGCTTGCCTCAGGAATCAATTCTTTAATTTCTCTCTGTCTAACATACCATTCAGGAACTCATCAGGAAACATTTTACTTAATGGGAAAGCAGCCTGTCAAGTTAATATGCCTAGAAGCAGGATTTGAATCCAGATCCTTTGTAGTGCTTTTTCATAAAATAGTAATAACTTATGTAGACTTTTAAGTTTACAAAGTTCTAACAACTCTGTAAGATTGTTAGATCCAGTGAAGTTCATTAGTACCATTTTACAGAAGGGAAAGCAGTATTAGATTAAATCACACAGTTCATATAATATGGGATTCTACAATTTGGAACTATGCCCAAAGAGCTATCAAAACTATGCATACCCTTTGATCCAGCAGTGTCTCTACTGAGTCTGTATCCCAAAGAAATCATAAAAAAAGGGAAAAGGACTCACATGTGCAAAAATGTTTGCAGCAACCCTTTTTGTAATGGCAAGGAACTGGAACTTGAGTGCATGCCCATCACTTGGGAAATGACTGAATAAGTTATAGTATATGAATGTTATGGAATATTATTGTTCTATAAGAAACAATGATCAGGATGATTTCAGAGAGACTTACATGAACTGATGCTAAGTGAATTGAATAGAATCAAGAGAACATTTTACACAGCAAGATTGCTAATCAACTCGATGAACATGGATCTTTTCAACAATGAGGTGATGAAAGGCAATTCCTTTGGGTCAGTCTACCATGGCACTCTGCTTCATGGTGTCTTTCTCCTTACCCTTCCTCCATGCCATATGGTATCTTTCCTAACTCTACTATACTTCCCAACATCTTCATGAACATCTTCATAGTTAAAGGTTCTGATAAAGAATCATCTGGATTCAGAGAGAGAACTGTGGAGAGTGAATGTGGATCAAGGTATATTTTTTATTGTTTGCTTGTTTTTTTTCTTATGTATTTTTTCTTTCACCTTTTGATCTGATTTTGTGTGTGTGTGTGTGTGTGTGTGTGTGTAGCAAGACAAATATGGAAAGATGTTTAGAAGAATTGCATATGGGGGAAGCTAGATAGTGCAGTGGATAGAGAGCACTGAAGTCAGGAGGACCTGAGTTCAAATCAGGCCTGACACTTAACACTTCCTAGCTGTGTGATCCTGGGCAAGTCACTTAACCCCAATTGCCTCAAAAAAAATTGCATATGTTTTACCTATATTAGATTGCTAACTATCTATGGGAGGAGGTGTGGGGAAGGAGGGAGGAAGAAAAATTTGGAACACAAGGTTTTGTAAAGGTGAATGTTGAAAACTATCTTTGCATTTATTTGGAAAAATAAAAAGCTATAAAAAATTGGGGACTCTAAGGGACTTAGAAAGTATCTAGTCCATCCCTTCATTCCTCAGATAAAAGAAAACAAAACCTAGAAATACAAAGCAATTTGTTTCAATGCTAAAAAGTAGCAACAGAGGCAGCAGCAGGGTATCTGCTTTAGAATCATAGGATCTGAATTCAAATTTGACTTCTGTCACTTACTATCTGTGTGACTTTATCTTTTAAATGAAGGTTTTACTGGAAATTAGTATGGCAGAAATTAGGCATGGACCCACACTTAACATTGTATACCAAAATAAGATCAAAATGGGTCCATGATTTAGGTATAAAGAATGAGATTATAAATAAATTAGAGGAACATAGGATAGTTTATCTCTCAGACTTGTGGAGGAGAAAGAAATTTGTGACCAAAGATGAACTAGAGACCATTACTGATCACAAAATAGAAAATTTTGATTATATCAACTTAAAAAGCCTTTGTACAAACAAAACTAATGCAAACTAGATTAGAAGGAAAGCAACAAACTGGGAAAACATCTTCATAGTTAAAGGTTCTGATAAAGGCCTCATTTCCAAAATATATAGAGAATTGACTCAAATTTATAAGAAATCAAGCCATTCTCCAATTGATAAATGGTCAAAGGATATGAATAGACAATTTTCAGAGGATGAAATTGAAACTATTACCACTCATATGAAAGAGTGTTCCAACTCATTATTGATCAGAGAAATGCAAATTAAGACAACTCTGAGATACCACTACATACCTGTCAGATTGGCTAAGATGACAGGAAAAAATAATGATGAATGTTGGAGGGGATGCGGGAAAACGGGGACACTGATGCATTGTTGATGGAGTTGTGAACGAATCCAACCATTCTGGAGAGCAATCTGGAATTATGTCCAAAAAGTTATCAAATTGTGCATACCCTTCGATCCAGCAGTGTTATTTCTGGGATTATATCCCAAAGAAATACTAAAGAAGGGAAAGGGACCTATGTGCCAAAATGTTTGTGGCAGCCCTGTTTGTAGTGGCTAGAAACTGGAAATTGAATGGATGCCCATCGATTGGAGAATGGTTGTGTAAATTGTGGTATATGAATATTATGGAAAATCATTGTTCTGTAAGAAATGACCAGCAGGATGAATACAGAGAGGCTTGGAGAAACTTACATGAACTGATATGAGCAGAACCAGGAGATCATTATATACTTCAACAACGATACTGTATGAGGATGTATTCTGATGGAAGTGGATTTCTTTGACAAAGAGATCTAACTCAGTTTCAATTGATCAATGATGGACAGAAGCAGCTACATCCAAAGAAAGAACATTAGGAAATGAATGTAAACTATTTGCAATTTTGTTTTTCTTCCCGGGTTATTTTTACCTTCTGAATCCAATTTTCCCTGTGCAACAAGAGAACAGTTCGGTTCTGCATACATATATCTAAGATATACTGCAACATATTTAACAGATATAGGACTGCTTGCCATCTAGGGGAGGGGGTGGAGGGAGGGAGGGAAAAAATTGGAACAGAAATGAGTGCAAGGGATAATGTTGTAACAAATTACCCTGGCATGGGTTCTGTCAATAAAAAGTTATTATAAAATAAATTTTAAAAAATAAATGAAGGTTTTATATTAGCAGGGTGCAGACTGTGTCCTATTTCCTAACTTTGTCAACACTGTGGTCCTATTCTCAGCTGCTCCAATGGCTGAGAGGTGAATTCTCCTGAGTTCTCTTTTCAGCTATGTCCTCCCCATGCCTCCATGAAGGTGTCTTCTTCCCCCCATCTTCTTTCTAACACCCCCTTTTGTGGTTTTTTGCCTTTATTAGAATGTAGGCTCCTTGAGGGCAGGAACTGGTTTTCTCAAATTTGGATACCTAGTACTTGGTACGTTATTTGCCCTTCTCTCCCTCCCTTCCTCCGTCTGTTTTTCCCTGTCCCTGTTTGTCTCTTCCCATCTCTCCTACTCTGTCTCTCTTTCCTTTCCCTTCCCCCATTTCTCCTTTTCTTTGTCTATTTCAGTTCATCCCTTCTCTCTGACAGTATCCTTCTATCTGTCTCCACTATCTTTCTTTCCCTTCCCTTTCCTTCTTGGTCTTTCTCTCTGTCTCTGTTTCTCCCTTTCCCCCCAAGGCCAAATCTTAGCTACAGAACACTTTGTGCAACAACACACTCTGTGTGTGTGTGTGTGTGTGTGTGTGTGTGTGTGTGTGTGTGTATTTAATAAGACAATGTCTCTATGATCTTTTTTCTCCTCCCTCTCATTCCTAACATGAGAAAGTGGGTGGTGTAGGAAAAGAGAGAAGAAAAAGGAAGTCTAATAATGACATAATAAAGGTCATCACCATAATGGTTCTTGAATCTGCTTAGGTAACAGAATGGGAACATACCCAGTGGCAACTAATGAGTGTTCCTGCCTCTAGTCTTTCTTCCTCCAATTCCTTCTGCCTGTAGTAGCTAGAATAATTTCCCTAAATGGTAGTTTTGATTTCCAATTCCCTATCTATAGAACTTTCAATGAATCCTATCTAATAAAATCTATACTTCAAAGCATGGTATTAAAAAGCTTTCCACAGAGACAAAATAACAGATAAAGGATCACACAGGACTGTTACTGTTTTGTTGTTCAATAATTCAGAGGTATCCAAGCCTTTGTGATTTTTGTGGACCATAGCACACCAATGTGTCTGTGATACTGGAGTATTTGCCATTTCTTCTTCCAGTCAATTAAAGCAGAAATTAAGTGCCTTGCCAAAGTCACAGATCTAGTTAATACCTGAGGCAGAATAAACTCGTCTTCATGATTCCAGACTCAGTGCTCTATCCAGTGTGCTGCCCACAAAGGACTTCAGAATAGATTTAGAAGTAGAAATGATCTTAGTATAGTTCATATCCTTTATTTTACTGATCAGGAAGCTGAGACCCAGAGAGGTAAATAACTTCACAGACCACTCAGATCTTAAGAGACAGACAGGATTTTAACTCAAGTCCTTGATTCAACACACTTCAACTGCATCATACTATTTTTCTCTCTGACCCCAACCTACCTTTCTAGCCTTATCTTTCATTATTACTTTCCACACACCAAAAAATTCAGGTAAAACAAATTGTCCATTGTTCCCTGAGCCTTCTTTGTTTAATTGAATTGAAGTCAATCCCCAGTTAATTCCTGTTTCAATTTTTTTTACCTCATGCTTTTCCCTTTACTTTGGATACCTCCCACTAACTGCATTCTAAGTGGGGTCAGATCTCTCCTCAACCCTACTCCTTTCCATCTGTCAAAATTAAGAGGAAAAGGACTGAAATAGAGTGTCAAATTAGGGGTCAGAAGAGACAAAGATCCACATTTTACCTTCATATTTATTAGATATGTAGGCTGTTCATTATAAAATGTGAATAGTAATATCCAATGTACTGACTTCCAAAAATGTTGCTGTTTTTCTCTCTGACCCCAACCTATCTTTGAGAACCAGAGGAGGTAACATCTTCATGATAGAAGTCTACTAGCAAAGATTAGTTGATCACTTTCTTGGATATGTTGGAACGGGTTTGCTTGTTCAAATATGGGCTATTCTAGCCCTGAATGATCCTTCTAACTCTGAGAGTCTGTGATTTTGGAAGGGCATTATAAATTGTAAAACACTATTAAAAAGTGCCAACTATTATTATAATTATTACTTATTTTTCAACTCAGTTCAAACATTACTTCTTTAATGAAATGTTCACAAATCTCCCCTCACACCCAAAGAAGGAAGGAAGAGAGGAAGGAAAGGAAGGAAAAAAGGGTGGACAGTCCTTACCCTTCCATAACACTATTTAACTCTGATAGCCCTGGACATACTTTACCTTGTTTTATCATTACTAATGTAGTCATTGTATTTCCCTTGTGGTAACAGGGGGGTATTGGTATGGAACATGGGTGAAGTTTTGTCCTCCTTGTGTGACTATTAAACTCTTGGAAGGCAAGGACTATGTCTTGTTCATCTCTATAATCTGTATGACTTAGCACAACCCTTTCCTTATAGCAATTGATTGTTCAATAAATGTTTAATGGAATCAAAGTGAATCCTCAGCTTGTCTTCTAGAGAAGTCATAAAAGAACTTGTGATAATAAGGAATGTAGGATTAGATCATGCTGTGGTTGTCTTTCTTTCACCAGCAACCCCTAAGGTTTGACCTTTTGGTCTTTTTCTATTACTACTGTTTATTCTGTGTTTTTTTTTTGTTTGTTTGTTTGTTTGTTTGTTTGTTTTTTTTTTTGCCACTCACTAACCTCTTGACATGAACACAGCTTTTTTCCTTTCTCTTCCAAATCTTACATCATGTAAATAATATCTAATTCTTCCTGGTTTAGGTGGAGTTTTTTGGTGTGTGTGTGTGTGTGTGTGTGTGTGTGTGTGTGTGTGTATGTGTGTGTGTGTCTAGCCATCCAGGGCTAGAATAGCCCATATTTGAACAAGCAAACCCTTTCCAACATATCCAAGAAAGTGATCAACTAATCTTTGCTAGTAGACTTCTATCATGAACATGTTACCTCCTCTAGTATGTGTGTGTGTGTGTGTGTGTGTGTGTGTGTGTGATCATTTATTTATTTAAGCTTGTTATTTTCAAAACATACGCATGGATAATTTTTCAACATTAAATCTTACAAAACTTTGTGTTCCAATTTCCCCCTCCCCTTGTCCCAACCCCTTCCCTAGATGGCAAGTGATCCAATATATGTTAAACACAGTAGAAATATGTTAAATCCAGTACATGCATACATATTTATACAATTATCTTGCTGCACAAGAAAAATGAAATCAAACAGGAAAAAATGAGAAGAAAAATAAAATGTAAGCAACAACAAAAAGAGTGAAAATGCTATGTTGTGATCCACTCTCAGTTCCCACAGTCTCTGGGTGTAGATGGTTCTCTTCATCACAAGATCATTGGAATTGGTCAGAATCATTTCATTCTTGAAGAGAGCCACATCTCTCAGAACTGATCATCATATAATCTTGTTGCTATGCACAATGATCTCCTGGTTCGGCTTAGCATCAGTTCATGTAAATCTCACGAGGTCTTTCTGAATTCATCCTGTTTATTGTTTCTTATAGAATAATAATATTCCATAATAGTCATATACCATAATTTATTCAGCCATTCTTCAACTGATGGGCATTCACTTAGTTTCCAGTTCCTTGCCACTACAAAGAGGGCTTCCATAAACATTTTTGCACATGTGCTTTCCTTTTTTTAATATATCTTTGATATATAAATCCAATAGAAACTGTGCTGGATCAAAGAATATGTACAGTTTGATAACTCTTTGGTCAGAGTTCCAGAATGGTTGGATCCTTTCACAATTCCACCAATAAGGTATTAGTGTTCTAGTTTTACCACATCTTCTAGGTGGGGTTTTTTTAAGGATTTTATTATAATGTGCTACTATAAAATATGTAAGTCAAGTCAACAACATATAGTGAATAAAGATAACATGGGAAAAATTATAGCTTTCTTACAGAATTTTAGACCTGGAAGGAGCTTAAGTTATTTTGTCTACTGACAAAATCTACCTAAGGCCTGCAACCTTTTATATTCAAGTGACTATTCAGATGCTACTTGAAAAGATGTGGTAGTATTGTTGAGCTATCTCAGTTGTGTCCAACTCTTTGCGACTACATTTGGGGTTTTCTTGGCAAAGAAACTAGATTGAATTGCCATTTCCTTCTCCAGCTCACTTCACAGATGAGGAAACTGAGGCAAATAGGACTAAGTGATTTGCCCAGAATCACATAGCTAAGAAATGTCTAAGACTGGATTGAAATCAAGATTTCCTCATTCCAGGTTCAGTGCTGTATTCACTGCTACACTTAGCTACCCACTTGAATAGATTAAGTTTTTTTTTTTTTTTTTTTAAATCATAGTATACCTATATAACTTTGGTCAAAAAGAAGATGACTGTTCAAAAAACTTTTTTCAACTCTGACTTTACATGGTAATCTTTTCTTGCTAGGGATGATAATTGTAATAGCCTCTTACTTGGCTTCTTTGCCTCATCTTTCCTTTTTTTTTTTTTTTTTTTTTTTTCCCCGAGTGCATCATTCACACAGTCACCAAAGTAATCCTCTCCTGCTCACTAAAATCCCGTGGATGCCTAGGTTTAAATACAAACTTTTCTGTTCAGTACTTCCTTTTCTACCATTCCTTTCCTTCCCTTCCTACCTTTCCTTCCTTTTCTTCCTTTCCTACCTTTCCTTCCTTCCCTCCTTCTCTTCCTCCCTTCTTTCTTCCCTCCCTCCTTCCTTTTCCTCTTTTTCTCCCTTCCTCCTGCCCTCCCTCTCTCTGTTCTTTCCTTCCTTCCTTCCTTCCTTCCTTCCTTCTTTCCTTCCTTCCTTCCTTCCTTCTCTCTTCCTTCCTTCCTTCCTTCTCTCTTCCTTCCTTCCTTCCTTCCTTCCTTCCTTCCTTCCTTCCTTCCTTCCTTCCTTCCTTCCTTCCTTCCTTCTCTCTTCCTTCCTTCCTTCCTTCTTTCCTTCCTTCCTTCTTCTTCCTTCCTTCCTTCCTTCTTCCTTCCTTCCTTCCTTCCTTCCCTCCTTCTCTTCCTCCCTTCTTTCTTCCCTCCCTCCTTCCTTTTCTTCCTTTTCTCCCTTCTCTCCCTCCTTCCTTTTCTTCCTTTTCTCCTTCTCTCCCTCCTTCCTTTTCTTCCTTTCCTACCTTTCCTTCCTTCCTTCCTTCCTCCCTTCCTTCCTTCCTCCTCTCTCTCTTCCTTCTTTTCTCCCTTCTCTCCCTCCCTTCCTTTTCTTCCTTTTCTCCCTTCTCTCCCTCCCTCTCTCCCTCCTCCTCTCCTTCTCTCTCTCTTTCTCTAATAAGAGAAGTTGGCTTCTCCATCCTATTATTCAAACATGTCAAAATGAGATGATATTTGTAAAGTGCTTGGCATATAATATATACTATATATACAGTAATTATTTTTATTATTATTGAAAGAGTAATGATATTAGAGTCAGGAGAAACCTAGGTTCAAACTCTGGTTTGGATACTTACTAGGTTGTATGAATTTGAGTGAGATTCTTAACCTCTCCAATCTCAATTTCTTCATCTGTAAAACTTGGACAATAGTCCTAGTTGTTATGATGAGACCATAAAGTGCTGCTCACATGAATAGTGTTGCTTTTGGAATCTTAGGATCTGGATTCTAATCCTGATTCTGCCAACTGTGAAATTGTGGGCAGGTGTCACTTAACTGGAAACTGGGTCTCAGTTTCTTCATTTATAAAATGACCATATTGAACTCAAATGATTTCTGTGGCTCCTTCTGGACCTAATCAGTGAGCCTATGATATCTACTTTCCTCACTTGCCCATTCTTTTCTAGAGCCTTAAGTGACCTGGATAAAAGGTTGGTTTCCATGTTCTCTTTCTCTTAACCTGGGACCCCTACACTATCCTGAAGATAACACCTCCCAATTTAAGCCTTTTTTTTTTTTTCTTGTTCTGATGGATTGCCCTGTCTCCCAACTAATTGGTAGATAGGAGAAGATAGACATATACTAGAGCTGTTAAAGAATTATGGTTCTAGATGCTAAGTGAAATGAGCTGAACCAGGAGATCATTATATACTTCAACAACGATACTGTATGAAGATGTATTCTGATGGAAGTGGATTTCTTTGACAAAGAGACCTAACTCAGTTTCAATTGATCAATGATGGACAGAAGCAACTACACCCAAAGAAAAAACACTGGGAAATGAATGTAAACTATTTGCATTTTTGTTTTTCTTCCCGAGTTATTTTTACCTTCTGAATCCAATTCTCTCTGTGCAACAAGAGAACTGTTCGGTTCTGCACACATATATTGTATCTAGGATATACTGTAACCTATTTAACATAGATAGGACTGCTTGCCATCTGGGGGAGGGGGTGGAGGGAGGGAGGAGAAAAATCGGAACAGAAGTGAGTGCAAGGGATAATGTTGTACAAAATTTACGTTCAATAAAAAGTTATTATAAAAGAAAAAAAAGAATTATGGTTCTATAAGACACCCCATGTTTTATCCCCCAGCTGACAAGTGGTTTAGAGGGGCCACTATCTTCCTTTGATTTCCAGAATTTCTTATGACTGGTTGGCTATAAGAAAGGTCAGAACTTCTTTAATCTCTTCTCCCTAAAAATAGCATGCAACTATTCTCAGGCTATATTGTGTAAAGGGTATTTGCTGCTACGCACTGCAGGAAAAATAAAACAACAGGAAACTTTTTAGGATGACAGCATAGTAGTTAATCCTCAAGCTGGATATCTATAGACTAGAAGCTAAACCTCATTGTTTCTCAATTCTTCCTCTTTCTTAGGTCTGGCTCTTCTCTTTTCATATCTTCTCCACCCAAAGCCCAAAGTGCTCCTGGATACTTATCTTCTCCCTTCCTGTGCAAGAGGAAGTAGAACCTTGCATATCTTTGTTCCATCTTCTGTCTTAATTTTCACAATGAAGAGAATTAGACCCTAAAGTAAGCCATTGGGTGTAAGTGTTGTATACCCAGGACCAGCAGAACTAATTTACTCACCAGAGTCTTATGGCCTGGCAGTATAAGCATTCCTCTGACTCCAAGTCAAAGGATCATATATTTAGAGCGAGAAAAAACTGGGATTCAGGAACTCATTTTTGCATATATATACATATATATCTATCTATTCACCTACCTACCTCTATCTTTGTCTGTTTTTATCCATTTTTATTAACCTATTTATTTGTTCATTCATTTACTCATTTACTTATTTATTTAGTTGTTTGTTAATCTTTTTATTTATTATGCATTTATTTATTTATTCACCCATCTGTATTTTTTTCACTCTTCTCTCTTTCTCTGTCTCTTTTTCATTCTGTTCCCAGTTCTTAGCACAGTATCTGGCACATGGTAGGTACTTAAAAAATGCTATTTCAATCTAGTTGGTTTCCTATATTTATTTATTTAAATCTTATTTTATTTATTCACTTAAAAACTTTTTTTCTGAGAAGGTTTCACCAGATGGCCAAAGGTGTCCAAGATACACAAAAAAGGTGTTTAAAAACACCTGGACTAGTCCCATAACTTATTTAATTTTTTTTTTTTTTTAACAACAACAAAAAAAGAGGTCTTAAGGTTTAGAGAGGTTAAGTAGGTTACTTAAAGAAACACAACAATTATATAGCAGGGACCTGTTGCTACAGATGAATGTTCTTAGGGATAAGTGTCATTTCCCTATGATGTTATTGTACAGTCATTTTGGTCATATCCAGCTTTTCATGACACCATTTAGGGTTTTCTTGGCAAAAATACTGTATGGTTTGTCATTTCTTTTTCCAGTTACCATCTAGCTGTCTTATGATAATGAATGCCTATTCTTGGCCTAGAAGCTGTTTGCAATCATCAATCTGCTGCTATATCCTGTATTATGCCTCCTTCTCTTGGAATGGTTTACTGGATTCAAAATTAAAAAAAAAAATCCTCAAACATCCAGGAAATAATAGAACATCTCTCACCCCAACCCACAAGGAAGTGGTCTGATGCCATAGATGTCGTTCTGTCATGTCTTACCTTCATGACCCCATATGGATTTTCTTGACAAAGATACTGGAGTTGTCTGCCATTTCTTTCTTCAGTCCATTAAGGCAACCAGAGATTGAATGATTTGACATTGATCATAGAGGGGGAGTGTATGAGGTTGCATTTGAATTCAGAGCCTTTTGACTCCAAGCCCAGCTTTGTGCTTACTGTGGCACCCAGCTGTCTTCCGGGTATTACATATATAATTATACATTCTTGGTTTATTCTCAGGTATTACTTATATAAAAAACTAGGTCCTGGCAAGGAACTTTATGTTCTCTCTAGACTATGTCCTCAGAAGGTTGCATGCAAGCATCATTTACTGCATGGCAATATTATCCAGCACAGGCTCTGATCATCTGGATATGTATCTAGTATATACAGTTTAAAACAATAATGGGAATCTCATGAGTGTAAACAAAAGATAAGTGGTTGGATAGGCATAGGTACAGCTTGGGAGAAATGGTAGAGAAGTGATAGTGATAGGAAGAGGTGTTCGAGTCTGTGAGTAAAGTGTACTAAATTGTACAAGATCAGATCTTTCACTTGATATCCTTACAACTTTTATAAGAACTGGACATACAAGAAGCATTTAATACTCAACAAATAAATAAATGAATGAATAAATCAGAAAACAAATGAAGGTTTCTCCAATGCTCCCCTTTCCCAGAATGTGTCCTGAGCTGCCCCGCTTTTTAGCTTTCAGACCACATGAAAGAACAATATAAATTATTAGCAATAAGATAAATGCAAATTAAAACAACTGAAGTTTCATCTCACACTTAACAACTTAGTAAAGGTAATGAGAAAAAATGGGAAATAATGGGGGAATTGTAAGAAGACAAGCACATCAATGAATTGTTGGTGGAGTTATGAATTAAGTTGTTCAAGAAAAAATTTGGAATTATACTAAGTTAAATCACAAAATTGTATATACCTTCTGTTTCAGTGATATAACTACTAGACATATAACCCAAGAGAAGTCAATGACAGTAGTAAAGATCCTACATATGCAAATATATTTATGCCAATCTTTTTGATTTGGAAGGAAAATGGGTGCCCATTGAACAAATTGTGGAATATTATTATGCCAAAAGAAATGAAGACTATGAAGAATCAGAGAAAGTTAGAAATATTTGTATGAATTGATGTTGAACCAAGAGAATAATTTACATAATGACCAAAATCATGTCAAAGAAAATAGTACTTAAGGCATTCACAACTATGACTGATTATGACTTTGGTAAACTGAGAATAAAACATGCCTCTTGCCTGTTGGCAGAGAGGTGGTAATCTACAGATTAGAATTGGGCACACGTCTTTAGATATAGTCAATCTGTTGATTTGTTTTAACTGTACTTTTTTTTTTTTTTGTTAGAAGCAAGGAACCATTGTGTTGGAGGAATTGGGATAGTGAAGAATCACTGGAAAATGATGATGGGAATAAAAAAGCGCCAATAACATTTTTTTTCAAAATGAATTTTCCAGAGAAGATGATTTTTTGTTGTTGTTCAGGATCTGTGATTTCATTGGAATGGGAAACTCTTATGAGGAAATTTACAGATGTAAATGGCACTTATTCTGCAAAATGTAGTTTTAGAGAGTATTGCCCTACTGTGGGTAATGGAAGTAACGACTTACCCGCAAGTCTGGAAATGCCACATCCAAATCCTTCATCACTGTGTTCTCCTCTCTGAAACTTGGACTTTCTGTATCTCCTGCCTTTGTTGGCACTTCAGTGTAGAGGGAGACATCCTCATTTTGCTGGGATCTGGAACCAAGAGGAAACTGAGGATATAACTGGCATTTCTCAGTTGGAGTCATCTCCAGTTTCTTCTCTTGTCTTAACCAAAAGAGATAGAACAGGGGCCATTTTTTCTTCCTCTTCTGATATATGAGAAAACAAATTCTCAAGTATTTAATGATGATAATTTATTTGAGTTTAAATCGTGATTTTCTTCAAGGTTTTAAAGCATTCTCATTTCTGTGTTGCTACTTGTTCTTACAATATTCCTGTGTAGAGCAGGGAAAACCTTTGGTTTTGAATTGGGGGAGCTAGGATCCAAAGGAGTTAAATGGTTTCCTGAAGATCACATAGCATCCAGAGAAAGCAGAGGTAGCTAGATGGAACAGAGCACTAGTTCTAGAGTTAAGAAGACCTGTGTTCAAAACCAGCCCTAGAAACTTACTAGTAACCTAGTCGTTTCTCTTTGTATCAGTTTCCTCATCTATAAAATGGGAATAAAAACAGTACTTAGTTCCAAAGGTTATTGTGAGGATCAAATGACATAAAATTTGTAAAGAGTTTAGCACAGTGCTTGTGCTTCATAGTAGAAACTATATAGATATTAGCTATTATTATTGCTCTTGTTATTAGTAACCTATAGCTATCTCTTCTACATTGTGACTTTCCCCGTTTTGGTTTTGATAGATTATGAGTTGGCATAAGAAATTAACTGGCAATATTTGGGAAATTTTGTGGAAGCTGTAAATGATATGTGATATTCAACAGATGAAACAAAAAAGTCTAGATACCCAGAAATGCATAAAATAAAATTTTAGTTTTATGTTATCAACATATTTTATCTTTTAATAATGTAAGCAACTCATAAAAGAAAAAGAAAAAAAAATTGGACTTCTCTGTTACAGAGGGCCAAAAAATTTCACAAGGATTTTCTAGATTGTGGAGATGCTATACCCCTAACTACTATTATTAGATAATTAATAATTAAAGGTGGTTATTATAAATGTATTATGAAATTATTAGAAGTTAAATTCCAAGTCTCTTACATCCCAGTTTAACACTTTTTTATAGGACAGAGTTTCTTAAACACTTTATCTTTGAACTAGTTAGGATTTGGAATTAGCTCTATTTACTAGGTATACTTTAAAAATATTTCCAAGTATGGTGTAAAAAAAACTAATAAGACTCTCTTTCACAGAGTCTT
This sequence comes from Antechinus flavipes, assembly GCF_016432865.1. Taxonomy (NCBI): domain Eukaryota; kingdom Metazoa; phylum Chordata; class Mammalia; order Dasyuromorphia; family Dasyuridae; genus Antechinus; species Antechinus flavipes. Next base: position 467,085,675 of record NC_067400.1, read on the forward strand.
ATATCTAGACTCAGTTATGAACTTGAAGGGATCATCACTTCCATACCTTGCTTCTGGGCATTCTTCACTGAAGATAGGCAGGTTCTCAGCTACTTGCTGGGCATCCTGCTGACTGGTTGAGAAAAACTGGTCAGTATCCTGCTCAGAACCCTGGAAAGAGGAGATAGCCTTGGAATAATCTCCCTTCAAAGTGGGAGGATTTCTTAACTTGGGGTCTGCGAACTTAATTTTTAAAATACTTTATTATTTCAGCACAATTGTTTCCTTTATAATCCTTTTACATCTTTATTCATTTAGAAATATTATTGTGGTAAAAGGTTACAAGAGACTCTCTCTCTCTCTTTCTCTCTCTTTTTCACACACACACACACACACACACACACACACACACACACACACACACACACACATCTTGTGGCAGACAGTTGTACCAATACTGTATTAGAGAAGAAGAGGGGCAGCAAGAGAGAGTGCCAAATGGGCAGCTCCAGGTTTCTGAGTGAGAATATGGTTTCTTGTTAGTATGGACTTGGGCATGTGACTGAATTCAGTTTCCCTGGAAACCATATCCTCCTATCTTGATGTAAGAGAGATCTAAAAGGAATCAGTTCATCATGATATGGGACCCAAATAAACCATATTCATTTGTGCCCCTTGTTATCAAGAAAACCAATGTTATATGGCTATTATTAAAAATACTTTTCTTTATGTGATTTTCTTATTGTGATTCCTTCATGATAAAATATTGTGATTCTTTATGATGAATTTATCATGGGTTTGACTTATCTCCTCTATAATAATGTCATAGAATAATATCCTTTTTTAAAAGGATTCTAACCCAGAAAGAGGTTTCCTGCCTGCCCAAATTGGCTGAATAGCCAATAGCTTCACTTGATAAGAAATGAATAAACAAAGCAAAGGAGACTTTTAAACTAGCCCATTAGCTTGGACCAAAAAAGGGGGAGTGGCTAGAACTGACATGAACAGGGGCTTTGAATGAGATGATTATATGGATATCACCAGAAAGCTTTGTTATATCTACATGGCATAGAAAAAAAATTTGTGTGTGTGTGTGTGTGTGTGTGTGTGTGTGTGTGTATGTAATTTGAATGGGCAAGTTAGGTAAAAATCAAAATAGTAATAAATGGACCAACCTGTGCTACATGATTTGATGAACTGGTATCATCAGCTATCCAGGATGAGAGGGAAAGGGCATTCACCAGAACTGCAATAGCTCTGTCAAGTTCCATCTGAAAGTCAAAGACAGAGGCAGCAGGGACACATCCTGGGAAAGAGAAACATTGGAGACATTCATTTGTTTCTTTGATGGTTCATACATATATTCTTTCATTCTTAAGTATCTTGTGTGTCTAGGTAGGTGTTATAAGTTGTAGGTATACCAAGAGAAAGATCTGGTAGGATCTTTAAGATGCCCTTTAGGACGAATTAACTATCAGTTGACTCACAGGCTTGTGTGGGAAAGACCTCAAGAGGTCATACAGTTGATTCCACTTCCTCTCAAAGGGATACCTATCCATTATTTTGCTGGACTAGTCATTTTTTCCCTTGTTATACATGTAAGCAAACAAAACAAATTCTCATATAATGTCCAAAAAAAGTCTAAATCTACACTCTAAATAGAAGAGAATAGAATAATTATCTATTATCTGTTGGGAAGTTGATAGCATGATTATGAGTTTCATTATGAGTGCTCTGAAATCATGGTAGATCATTGCATTGATCAGAGTTTCTAAGTTTTTCAAAATTATTTGTTTTTACAATATTATCATTATTTTATAAATTATTTTCCTGTCCTGCTCACTAAACTCTGCATCAGTTTATGGAAATCTTCTCAGGTGTTTCTGAAATTGTCCCCTTCACTTATAGCAAATTGGCATTCCATCTTATACTATATTTTGTTCAACCATCCCCAATTGATGGATATCCTCTTAGTTCAATTTTTTTGCATCTCCAAAAAGAGCTCCTTTAAATATTTTGTATATATAGATCCTTTTCCTTTTTCTTTGATCTGTTTGTAAATATAGTAGTGGTATCATTGGATCAAAGCACATACACAGTTTAATAATTTTTGGGGCACACATTTCCAAATTGTTTTCCAAAATGGATTGGCCTAGTCATTTTATAAGCATTTATAAATAGTTTGAGTAAAATAATATACATTACAGATACATTATTAGTGATAAATCTAGAATCTGAAAGAAATAGTAATCTGCCTAAATTATTTATGGGCAGCTATGTAGCACAATGAATAGAATGCCAGGTGTGAAGTCAGGGAATCTGAGTTCAAATCTGGCCCTAGACACTTACTGGCAGTGTGACTTTGGACAAGTCAGTTAGTCCTGTTTGCCTCAGTTTCCTTATCTGTAAAATGAACTGGAGAAGGGGAAGTAACTATGCCAAGAAAACTACAAATGGGAACACAAAGAGTAGGAAATAATAGAACAACAACAACATTACAAATATTCTTTCATTAGCTCCTTATAACAATCTTGGGAGCTAAGTTTTATTATTATCACTACTTTACAAATGTCAAAATGGAAGCAGAGTGAATTGCCCAGAATCACATAGCTAATAAGTTTTTGAATGTGAATTTGAACTCAAATTCTCCTAATTGCAGATTCAATGCTCTATCCATTATGCCACCTAGTTGCCCAAAGAATAAAATAATAGAGGCAGAGCCAAGTTGGTGGAGAAAAGTTACAAAGTTGCCTTAGCTTAAATCAAGTTTCTAAAAAGATTCTAGGATGACAAAACCTACAAAAAGTCAGAGTGAAACATTGTTCCGGCTTAGGTTAACTTAGAAGAACTTCAGGAAAGTTCTGCCTCACTTGGATAAAAGGGGAGTGCAGTCCAGCACAGATGATGTCCAGGCAAGCTTAGGACTGCTCTTAGGCACAGCCCAGATCAGCTATTTTGTCCCTTGGTTCTGACTCAGGAGGCTAGTAGAAACAGCAGGCTGGCTGTGAGGCTTCTAGCCCCAGCAGAAGGCAAACTGCTAGCTTGGGAATCCCTGACACAACAAGGTTACATCACCCCAAAGCAATAAGCAAGTCGTCAGCACTTGAGACCCCAGTGTAGAAAGACAATGATCAAGGCCCCTGGCCCCAAAACAAGAAGCTTGGGACAATGTTTCATGTACCCCAAGAACAGAGCTCAATTGTAAAGGTCACAAAATAGGCTAAAACAACAGAAAAGAATCCTAAGCATAGAAAACTACTATGACAACAGGAAAGATCAAAGCACCAAGTCAGAAGAGGAGAATGTCAAGATGCTGATATGTGAAACCTCAAAGGGGAAGAAGAATTGTAAGACCCAAAATCTTTCTTGGAAGAGTTCAAAAAGGATTTTAAAAAGTCAAATAAGACAGGTAGAGGAAAAATTATTAAAATAAATGAGAATTAAGCAAGAGATGGTCAACAACTTGGAAAAGGAAGGACAAAAAATGACTGAAGGAAACAATTTCTCAAAAATTAGAATTAGTCAAATGGAAAAAGAGGTACAAAAGTTAACTAAAGAAAATAATTCCTTAAAAATTAGAATTGGGCAAGTGGAAGATAATGAGACATCAAGAATCAATCAAACAAAATCAAAACAATGAAAAAATAAAGATAAGCATAAAATACCTCATTGGAAAAATGACTGAGCTGGAAAATAGGTCTAAGAGAGATTCTTAAATTAATTATTTTAATTAATGGAATAATTGAAAGTGATGACAGAAAAAAAAAAAAAAACCTGGACATCATCTTTTAAGAAATTATCAAGGAAAACTGCCCAAAGATCCTAGAACCAGAGGATAAAATAGTAATTGAAAGAATCTACCCATCACCTCCTGAAAGAGATCCCAAAAAGAAAAGGAATATTAGCGAATTCCAGAATTATCAGGTAAAGGGAAAAACACTGTGAGTAGCCAGAAAGAAACAATTCAAATATCAGAGTCACAGTCAGGATTACACAAGACTTAGTAACTTCAATATGAAAGGTTCAGAGAGCTTGATGATATTCTGGAAGGCAAAGGAGCTTGGATTTCAACCAAGAATAAACTACCCAGCAAAACTGAACATAATCTTTCAGGGGGAAATATGGCTATTCAATGAAATAGGGAACTTTCAAACTTTCTGGATGAAAAGACTAGAGCTGAACAGAAAATTAAATCCTCAAATATAAGACTCAAGAAAAGCATAAAAAGATCAGCAGGAAAAAATGTTATTCAGTAAAGTGAAACTGCTTATATTCCTACATAGGAAGATGATAATTGTAACTTTTGAGATCTATATCTCTATTAGGGCAGTTAGAAAAAATATACATAGATAGAGCATGTGGGTATATTGATTGTGATGTGACAATATTAAAAAAATTAAGGGGTGAAAAATTATACTGGGAAAATTGAAAAGGAGAAGGCAGAATGGGATAAATTATATCACACGAAGAGACATAAGAGACTTATTACAGTAGAGGGGGAAAAAAGGAGGGCATGAGCATTGTTTGAACCTTACTCTCATGAGATTTGACTCAGAGGGAATAACATACACAATCAGCTTGGTTTAGAAATTTATCCTACCCTATAGGAAAGTAGGAAGAAAAGGGGAAAGAAAAGGAAGGTGGAGTTGATAGAAAGGAAATCAGAAGGGAAGACAGAAGTAGGAGGAGAAAGGGAAAAGAAAGGGAAGGCAGTATCAGAAGCAAAACATAGGTGACAAGAGACAGAGTAAAAGGAGAGAGAAAAGTGTAAATGGGGGAAAATAAATTAGAGGGAAATGCATAGTAATCCTAACTGTAAATGTAAGTGGGGTGAAATCTCACATAAAACAGGAGTGATAGCAAAATGGATTAGAAACCAGAATTCTACAATATATTTTTCACAAGAAACAAGAAAGCAGACACACATATACATAGACCCACCTCTCCATACCCACCCACAGAATAAAGGTAAAAAAATGGAGCAGAATACATTTGCCTCCACAAAAAAAGCAGGGTAGCAATCCTGATTTCAAACAAAGCAAAATCAAAAGTAGATATAATTAAAGGAGATAAGGAAGGAAATTACACATTGCTAAAAGCTACTGTAGACAATAAAATAACATCAATGCTAAACACGTATGCACCAAATGGTATAGCAATCAAATTCCTAGAGGAGAAGTAAATGAATTATAGGAAGAAAGAAATAGAAAAACTATACTAGTGGGGGTCCTCAACATCCTCCTCTTAGAAGTAGATAAATTTAACCACAAAATAAACAATAAAGCAGTGAAGGAGGTAAATAGAATTTTAGAAAAGTTAAATATGATAGACCTCTGGAGAAAACTGGGATACAAAGGAATATACATTTTTCTCAGCAATACATGGTACCTATACAAAAATTGACCATGTATTAGGTCATAAAAATCTCACAATCAAATGCAGAGATATTAAATAAATCCTTATTCAGTTCATGTTAACAAAAATTGCATGTACTAAAGGGCCAAGGAAAGATCGGCTAAAATTAATTGGAAATTAAATAATTGAATTCTAAAGAATAAGTGAACCAAGCAACAAATCATAGAAGCAATGAATAATTTCATCAAAGAGAATGACAATAATAAGACAAATACCAAAGTTTGTAAGATGCAGCCAAAGTAGTTCTTATGGGAAATTTTATATCTGTAGATGCTAACATGAATAAAATAGATAAAAAGCAGATCGATGAGTTGGACATGAAACTAAAAAAGCTATAAAAAGAACAAATTAAGACCTCTCAAATAAATATCAAATTGGAAATTCTGAAAATCAAAGGAAAGTTTAATAAAATTGAAAGTAGGAAAACTATTGTGCTATTAAATAAAACTAAGAAGTGGTTTGATGAAAAACCAATAAAATAAATAAGCCTTGAGTTAATTTGATTTAAAAAAAAAACAGAAAGGAGAAAACAAATGTATCAGTGTCAAAAATAAAAAGGATGAATTCATCACCAAAGAAAAGTAAATTAACAGGAGAAGTACAATACCCCCATTTTATTGTTTATTTTTTATAATAATAGCTTATAATTTTTCAAAATAAATACAAAGACAGTTTTCAATATTCACTCCTGCAAAACCTCGTGCTCCAAATTTTTTTCCCTCTTGCCCCCTCTCCAGACAGCAAGCAATCCAATATAGGACTAATACTATTTTAGAACAAAAATTTGAACAAGCCATCAATGAACCCCCTCAGAAAAAAATCTTCAGGGCCAGATAGAATCACAAGTGAATTCTACCAAATATTTAAAGAACAACTAATTCCAAAATTATATAAACCATTTGGAAAAATAGGTGAAAGAGTCCTACCAAATTAATTTAACAACATAAATATGGTGCTAATCCTAAATTAGAAAGAGTCAAAACAGAAAGTTATTTCCCTAATGAATATTGATACAAAATTTTAAATAAAATATTGGCAAAGAGATTAAAATTTATCATATACAACTAAAATCAATGCAAACAAGATTAGAAGGAAAGCAAAAAAAAGGAAGGAAATAATTTTACAGCTAGTGTTTCTGATAAAGGCTTCATTTTTCAAATAAATAGAGAACTCAGTCAAATTTATAAGACTACAAATCATCTCCTAATTGATAAATGGTTAAAGTATATGAGCAGATAGTTTTCAAAAGAAGAAATTAAAATTATCTATAGTCATCTTAAAAATGCTCTCAATCACTACTAATTAGAAAAATGCAAATCAAAATGACTCTGACATACTACCTCATACCTATCAGATTGTTTAACATAGCAAAAAAGGAAAATGATAAATGTTGGAGAAGATGTGGAAATATTGGAACACTAAGGCATTGTTGGTGGAGTTGTGAAGTGATCCATTCATTTGGGAGAACAATTTGTGATTATGCCCAAAAGGATATAAAACTGTGCATACAGTTTGATTCAGGGATACTATTACTGGGTATCCCAAAGCAATCATAAATAGGGAAAGGAGATATATATATATATATATATATATACATATATATATATATATAGCAGCTTTTTTGTGGTGGCAATGGCTGAGAAATTTATGGTATATGAATGTAATGGAATACTATATGGAGTAACATTTGGAACTCAGGATCTTATAAAAATGAATGTTGAAAACTACTTCTAATTGGAAAAAAATAAAATCCTTTTAAATGGAAAAATAAAAGAATGAAATAGGAGAAATATATCAATCAACTAAAAAAAAATTAATTGGTTGGATCATAAGATAATAGATTTATAGCTGGGAGGTACTTCAGAGGTGCTTTCGTCTAAATTCTTTATTTTATAGATAAAGAACCTCAGGCTTGTAGTGTGAGTTGGCCAAGTCCTCTTATTTGAAACTTAGCACAATCAGTCTCCTAGACCAGAAACGATTGTATTGAAGAAAAGTGAGTGTCTAGAAAGAAAAAATTAAGAAATGAGAAATCAAGGAAAGAGCCCTTCCTCTGTTAACACCTCAGTTCCCAGCTAAACTTCAGGATTTCTCTAGCTACAATTTAGAAAGCACTGATTAGACAGTAACTTCTGATCTTTGCTGTATTACCTGACCTCTGTCTCTAAGCACAGATCCATGAGAGGTTAACAGCCTGGGAAAGGAAAAAATAATGTAAATGCCTGGAACCAAAGCCCCCAGGTTCACATGATCATTAAACTTGTTATAAGGCACAGCCTGGACAGTGATTTTAGGGAAGAACTCCCAATCTTAATGCAGCTTTGGAGATATCAGAAGCTGCAGAGTGGGGGGAGGTCTGGAGCAATGTTTCTTTCTTTTGTTATCCCAATTATGTTTAGTTTTTTTTTCAGTCATGTCTGACTCTTTTGACCCCATTTGGAATTTTCTTGGCAAGGATACTGGAATGGTTTGTCATTTCCTTCTCTAGCTCAATTTACAGGTAAGGAAACTGAGGCAAAAAGGATTAAGTGACTTGCCCAGAGTCACACAGCTAGTAAGTGTCTGAGGCCAGATTTAAAATCAGAAAGATGAGTCTTCCCAACTTCAGAGTTGATACACCATCCATTGCACCCTCTTTTTGCCCCATATTCTTTCATAATCAGAGCTGCTGAAAAGTGCAATGAGTTTCCCAGGAATTACTGTGTCTCCTTCACTGAATGTCTTCAATCAAAGGCTGAATAGCCAATTGTCAGGTACATTGTAGGGTGAATTCTTGTTCAGATACAGGTTGGAATAGATGACTTTGAGAACCTTTCCAAGTCTGAGATTGGATGATTCTTCTTCTAGAATCTTTAGCATGGAAATTTCTGGATGCCATCTTCTCTTAGAAAGAATATTGTTTAACTGAGGAGCATTCAAAGGAGGGACAGGATGGCAGAGGTCTTTGAGAGCATGGCTTGTGATGATTGGATGAATAGACTAGAGAGGCTGAATCTAGTGAAAAGGGGACTTATGGAGAATATGATAATAATATCACATGCTTAAAGGATTCAGCTAGTTCTGTGAAGTGCCAGAAGGCAGAAATATGTAGAAATTTCAAGGAGTTAAAATTCAGCTCAATGTAAGGAAAAACTTTACAATAATTCAAGCTATCTCCAAATGAAATAGTTGCCCATGGGAGGGAGAGAGCTGGCAAAAACTGGTTGAGGATGTTGTAGAAAGTATTCTTAGACAAGTTCAGGTTGGACTAGATATGCTTTAAAGTTATTTCTATCCCTAAAATTCTGTGGTTCTGAGAGCCAAGTTCTTGGCATTAGATAAGTAGAAGAAAATAAATTATGTATTTAAGGCTATTTGATTCTGAATGAGTGATGATCTCTGATGACCCTTTCAACTTTGAAATTCTAGGATTTTGTTGTCCCTTGCCTGACAGCCACATGGTCCCATCGTTAGGACTGGTACATAACTTATATCCTTGAGACACAGTGGCCAGGTATTTTTACAATCTAAACTCCATCCCTTTTACTCTTAAGCTTATCCTTGAAGGAAGTTAAGGATTCTGAGAGAAAACAATGAGTAAGGTAAACATTCCAGAAATGGAAAAATGGCCTGTGTCAATGCACAGAGCTGGAAAAAAGAAACATTGAGTTTGGGGAATAGTGTAGCTTGAACACCATTAGTGTTCATTAAGAGAAATCAGAAATTCAAGAGTATAAGATAATATATATGTTAATGAAGGTCAAAGCTATAAAGGGAACAAAGTGAAGTTGGGGGGGTGGGCTTGGAAAATAGGAAGCCACGTTGGCACTGAAGATTGTGTAAGGATTAAGTATTGATTTAGGAGGAATGAGGAAGAAATAAAGATGGAATAAGAGATAATAATTAGAGAGGGAAATTTTAGAATTCTACATCTTGGAGATTGCAAAGTGATTATGAAGTACTATTCCTATAAATAGCTGATGCAAAATGAACAATGTAGGGCATGGGAATTGAAGAAGGTGATGAACTTGGAACCAGAGCTCTTCAAAAGAACATCAAAATGTCTGCTGAAGGCTCTAAGCAAGGTGGCAGAGGTTTGGCTAGAGAAGAAGTATTTTGAGCCAAGTTTACAAATCAAGTTGTCAAGCATTTATTAAGCATATATATGCCAGGCACCTTGCTCAGCACTGGGAATATAAAAAAGAAAATTAGTCCCTGATCTCAAGGAGCTTCCATTTGAAAGGGAAAATAACATAAAAGGAAGTTGAAAAGCAAGAGGCTAGGGTACAAAGGGAAATGGTAGAGAAAGAAGTCTTGAGAGTCAGCAGGAAAGTGCAGATAGGAATGAAGAAATAAAAAAGACTGGTGCAGTTTCCTTAAAATGGAGGTTCTGGGAAGAACTGACCAATCAGAGGAAGGAGCTGTCGAGGTGAAGTGAAGAAGGTTGCTGAATATTAGTGGGGAAAGAAAACTTAATAATTGGTAGGGAGCCCAGAAAGAAAATCTAGCCAAAAGTGAAACTCCTAAAACAAGGAGGAGAGTAGCCTAGGGGTCAGTAGATTATAGCTATTATAGCCCTTACTGGATAAACATAGATGAAGTGAGCCTTAAATGAAGGGAAACTACTGAGTGATGCTTGCAGAAGCAGGATCTGGAAATAGCAATGGAAAGCAAGGTCTGTGCCTACTCTAGTTATTTGTGTATATGTGCATGCATGACTGTGGATGTGGTGGGGCTGGTAGAAAAAGAACAATTTGTAGAAAGCTAGGTGAGGGCATTTAGGTGGCTTAGTGGATAGAGTGCTAGGCTTGGAATCAGGAAAACGCCTCTTCCTGAGTTCAAATCTGGCTTCAGATACTTAGAAGCTTTTGCAACTCTGAGCAGATTACTTCACCCTGTTTACCTCAGTTTCCTCATCTGTAAAAATGAATTGGAGACGAAAACGGCAAACCACTGCAGTATTCTTGCCAAGAAAACCCCAAATAGGGCCACAAAGAATTGGACATGACTGAAACAACAACAAAAAGACTATTGTGGATTTAAGTAAATGGATGTGTAAAAAGAAGAGATCTCTGATGGAGGAGAGTTTGTTAATAATAGACTTCTACAAAGTATGTTGAAAGAGGAGGGAATGGGAAGGAAGATTAGGGCTGACTTGGATGGTGAGTACAAGCAGAGGTATCAAGAGAAAGAATTATTTTGTTATTGTTGTCTTGGGAAGATAATGTAGAATCACAAGGATGAGGGGAATAGGAGATGAAAATTTGCCAACTAGAGAACTGGGTTAATTCTAGTTGACTGGGACCCTATGCTCTAGTGTCCTGGAAATGATAATCAGAGGTGAACTTGTAGACAGGACATAATGATAAGATCTAAGCTACTATTCCTGTAAGTGTCTGAGGTAAAATGAAGATGTAGATGGTGTAGACTGAAGAAGTTGATGAACTGGAAGGATAAGTTTTCAAAGGAGCATCAGCACATATATTTTTAATTCCATAAGTAACAAAGAGGGCATAGATTGGAGTCAGTCTGTTGGAGGACAGAATCTGGTATAGATGGTCACAAAAAAAAAACAAAAAACAAAAACAAATGAGAGAGTTATAATGAGAGAGTTTTTCTGAAAGTCTGGTTCAATGAACACTTATTAATTGTGTCCTTAGAAACTAGATTGATCTTACTTCATGAGTTTAGTGCCAATTTTATACCTTCATCTCAAGATATATGGAATGGAGCAAATTCAGAAGACAGGCCATATTTTGTTCAGTATGCCTTGGGATGCCTTCTCCTGGCCAGATGACACTTGGACTTTGAAACTTAGGAACTTTGGGCAGTTGGCTTGGTGTTAAAGACACTGTTTTCTTGGGAGTGATTAAGGATCCTAAATCTAATCTTAGATTTAGAAGTTTTAGAGGCCTCAGAAATCGATTAATCCAATTGTCTTATTCTACAGAAGAGTAAATAGTTAATAAAAACCTCTACGTTTTATAAATAAAGAAAGGGGTCCAAGAAAGGCCAACTACCCATTCATGTGAGGTTGGGGATATCTCTTAATTATAAAGAATGGTGTTCCCAAGGTAAATGGTAAGTAGTAAATGGCAGAACTGGGTACTGAACTTGTTTTTTGAATACAAATCCATTCCTTCTTCCACTGAATATGGTATTTAAGACCCTAGCTGGTGTAGCACTGTTTTTTCAACTTATATGTTCTACTTGGCTAAAACTTGGTTCCTCCTGCCTGAGAAGGCCTAAATACCTACTGTTTCATCCCAGGAAGCTTGAGTGTTAAGATCCATGCATTGAATATGCATACCAATAGATTGTTATCATGAGTAACTGGAAAATGATAAGGAGATTGCCAGGAAGAATCATTGACACACCTGGCAGATGAAAATTGCCAAGGGGCGAAGTAATTTGAGTTCTATTTGATAAAGTTGAACCCTATTTGCACTGGACATGTGTTCCTTTGTCCAAGGATCTCAGAATCTCAGGGGCCTTGAGAGGGCAGCTAATATGTCCTTTTGTCACTGAGGACGGTTGCAATCAAAGCATTCTAGAAAGAAGATTGATAAGTCCTTGAAGCCATTAATCTGTACCTATCTTGTGGAAATAGAGGTAGGCCATTAAAAACATAATTTTGAGTATGAAGGAACTTATCATTAATTAGTTATAATTAAATTGTAACATTAAAACATAACCAAGATAATAGGGTGGTGTATAGTGCTAAATAAGCAATATATCACATCCCTGTCCTAAGAATTTAAAGAAGTATGGGCTGGGGTGGTCAGGAATAGCTTTTAGGAAGAAGTAGAGGAAAAGTCATATTTTGTAGAATGCCTTTTATAGAATCAGTGGGACTGGCACTATACAAATTTATGGTATATGATGTCAATGAGACCTTTAATTATGACAAGGCAAACCTTTTACAATTCTATAAGTAACTATTACAGTCACCAGTGTTGTTTTTTTGCCCAAACCTTTTCATTCCTTTTCAAACCTCCCAGTTTCTCCTTCTCCTTACTCTCTCAACTGAGAACCTGGGCTCATATTTCATTGCAAAAAATTGAGACCATTTGCCAGTAGCTCCCTTTTTCCCCTACCTCTTTATCTGTGACTTTCTCACTCACATTTCTGCTACTATCTCCTCCCACATCTCATTTGAAGAGGTAGGCCTTCTTCTTACTAAGACAAACTCCTTTACATACACAAGTAGTCCCATTCTATCCTTTCATCTCCAGTAGTTTGCTGTCTCTATCATTCCAACTCTTTCACTTTTCAGTCTCCTCTGGCTACTGGCTTCTGCTGACAAAGGCTCCAGATCTTCCTCATCCTGAAAAACCAATTCTTGATTCATCCATCCCATCTAGCTATCATTTTCATATCTTTCCTCCTTTTGTGGCTAACCTTCTTAAGAAAGTCATGTAAAATAGGAACTTCCACTTTTTTTTTTCAATCTCAACTCTCTTCAGTCTGGACTACTGCCTTACTAAATTAAAACTATACTCTCCATTGCCAATAATTTTCTTCTTAATTACCAAACCTAAAGGACTTTTTCCCAAGATTTATCCTTCTTGACTTCTCTTTGGACTTTGACTTTGGATGTCCTGTAGATATCTTAAATTTGACGTATATGAAATTGAACTCAAACTTTTCCCTCTTCTGAACTTTCCTTTTATAGCCAAGGGTACCATCATCTTTTCAGGCACTCATGCTAGAAACCTACATGCTATCTTCTATTTTTTTCCTTGGATCATTACCTTAAATTTTTTCCCCTAATTTATATATTGTATTTTTAATTTTTGGGATAAAACAAGCATTTCCATAACTTGGGATAATAGTGTTGGAGTCAAGAAAGCAGAGAAAAGGCAGGGATTTGCCTGAGCTTTCCTCCAAATCCTTTCAATCATTTAAAAATAGTGTCCTAAAACTAATTCCGGAATAGTAGCATGCATAAAAAGATTGTGTGAAATGATTATCCAACCAAAGACAACTTAGAAAGTTGGCAGGAAAGATATGTTGTATCAGGTTGAAATTGGAGCAGTGTCCAGTGCAGGACACCCCAGCACATACAAGACCATACCAAATTAGGAACAAACTTTGGGAGTCACTGATTCAGCAATATCAGTGATACACACAATGATCATCCCACAGATGGTAAGAAGGTTGAAGGAGATTGTAGGATTCTTTTTGCTGGCATAAGGGCAGAATTCTGTTGCTTAGCTCATCCCAGGGTGAGGAGGAGCACTAGCACACTAGAGCTTGTGGTCAACTGTAGTGTGAATTGGGAACCTTTCTCACAATTCCAAGGCAAAAAAGAGTGCCTGTGGTAACTCACAGACAAGAGCACAGGCCAAGAGAATAGGAAACACATGTCTTCTTAAATCATACCATCTTGGAAGGACTGAAAAGTCATAGATTCCTAGAATTATCTCTGAAAATAGCTGCACAAAACCCTTGAAGTTTGGGACAATGCCTCCTCCACCCTGGCAGCATAATCCCACTTTAGCAAAGAGTTAAAAGTCAAGAAATAGATTGGGAAAAGGAGCAAACAACAGAAAAATATCTGACCATAGAAAGTTACTATGTTGACAAAGATCAAAACATACACTCTGAAGGAAACTCCTACATCCAAATACTATTGACCTATGGGAAATGATAAGCGGGATGCTCTTAGGAGGAAAAACAAACAAACAAAAAACAAACCTGGAAAGTCTTCTATGAACTCAAAACAAAGTGAAATGTGTTGTATACAAAGTAATAGCAATATTCTGGGATGACCAGCTATGAATGACTTTGCTGTTCTCAGTTGTACTAGCTAAATGGAAAGGGAAGTACAAAAGCTGATTAAAGAAAATGATTTCTTAAAAATCAGAATTGAACAAATGGAAGCTAATAACTTTATGAGAAATCAAGAAACAATAAAACAAAACCAAAAGAATTAAAAAAAAGACAATGTGAAATATCTCATTGGAAAAACAACTGACCTGGGAAATAGATCTAGGACAGATAATTTAAAAATCATTGGATTACTTTAAAGCCAATTAAGAACAACATAGATATCATCTTTTAAGACATTATGGAGGAAAATTACCCTGATATTATGGAACCAGCAATTAAAATAGAAATTGAAAGCCATTGATCATCTCCTGAAAGAGATACCAAAATGAAAACTCCCAGGAGGAATATTATAGCCAAATTCCAGAGCTCTTAGGTCAAGAAGAAAATATTGCAAGCATCCTGAAGGAACAATTCAAGTATTGTGGAGCTACAATCAGGCTAACATAAGATTTGGTAGCTTCTACATTGAAGGATTTTGGGCTTGGAATATGATATTCTGGAATGCAAAGAAGCTAGGATTATAATCAAAGGCTATTTATTGATCAAAATTGAATCTACTCCTTCAGGGAAAATGATGAAAATTTAATCAAATGGAGGACTTTCAAACTTTTCTGATGAAACTGAACAGAAAATTTGATTTTTCAAATACAAGACACAAAAGAAACATGAAAAAGTCTACAGGAAAGGGAAGTCATAAGGGATTTAATAAGATTAAACTACTTACTTTCCTTCATGGTGAGATGATACTTGTAGCTTACAAACACTCATTGTTAGGGTAGTTAGAAAAAATATAGATAGAAGGCACAGTTGTGAGTTGAATATGAAGGGATGGTATCTAAAAAATAAAATTAAGGGGTGAGAAAGAGGAATGAGGCAAATTATCTCACATAAAAAAAGCAAGAAAAGGCTGTTAGATTGCAGAGGAACATTTGAACCTTATTTGTATTAGAACTGGTTCAGAGAAGGAATAACACATATACTCAGTTGGGTATAAAAATCTAGTTTGCCCTATAAGAAAGTAGGATTGGAAGGGGATAAAAGAGGAGGGGATTTATAAAACAGATAAGAGAAGAGGGTGTTTAAAATATATGAATTGGGGGAGGTAGTTATAAAGAGCAAAATACCTTTGAGGTAGGACAGGGTAAAAGGAGAGAGAGAGAAAAAAGAATAAATAGGGAGGGGATAGGGGAAGTAGCATGATGGGAAATAGTTAGCCATCATAATTGTTAAAAAAAAAATTGAAGCAAGCTTCTCTGATACAGGCCTGACAGCCGAATCAAATTTATGAAAATAAGAATCATTCCTCAATTGAAAAATGATCAAAAGATAAGAATAATTAGCTTTCAGATAAAGTAATTAAAGTTATAGGAAAAAATACTCTAAATCACTATTGATTGGAGAAATGCAATTTAAAACAACTCAGACGTACCACTTCAAACCTATTAGAATGGTGAATAGGAAATTGAAATATGTTGGAAAATTGAGACATTAAAAACTCATTGTTAGATTGTGAATTGATTCAACCATTCATTTAGAGCTATGCCCAAAGGACCATAAAGCATACTACCCTTTGATCTAACAATACCACTATTAAGTCTGCATCCTCAAAGAAGCAAACAACAAAAAGGAAAAGGAAAAAAATATATACATATATGTGCATATATATATATTTATATATTGGAAGTCACTGATTCAGCAATAACAATGACTACACACAATGATCAGCCCAAAACCTAGAAAGACTCCCATGAATTGATGAAGTGAAATGAATAGAACTAGGAGAATATTCCAAGTAACCATGTCTGAATATAGATTGAAGCATACTTTTTTTTTAAACTTTATTTTTCTTGAGGTTTTTTTTTTTTTTTTGGTTAATAATGTCTTTTATAATGTAATTAATATGAAAATTTTTTCATGACTTCATATATAATCTATCTCAAATCACTTGCTTTTTCAATGAAGGGGTAAAAAGCAAGAAGGGGAAAGAATTTGGAACTCAAAATTTTAAAAAATGTCAAAAATTGTTTTTACATGTAATTGGAGAAAAGTAAAATATTAAATAATTTTAAAATAGTATAATAAAAATATCACACACAAAATCACAAACTATTATGCACAACTTCATATTCCTTTTAAATTTATAACAAAGTTATATAAATTTCTTTTTTTTCCTTCTCACATCAGCCACCCACCATGACTACTTCTAGACACAAATTATATATGCATATGTAAATCATTCCATACATATTTCTATTTATCAGTCCTTTGTATGGTTGTAGATATATCATTGTATTGCTGAGAATAGTTGAGTCATTCACAGTTGATCATCATACAATATTGCTGTTACTGTGTACATTGTTTCTCCTAGTTCTGTTCATTTCACTTTTCATCAATTTGTATGAGCTGATGCATATTCTTCTCTTCACTGTCTTTAATTTCTCCTCTTTCCCTTTCCTTGCAATATCCAATTTATTGCCAAGGTCTGTTGAATTTGCCTTTGCAATATTTTTTGTATATACCCCCTTTTCTCCTCTGACACTGCCACTATTCTAGTATAGGCCCTCATCTATATACTAAAACACTTCATGCCTGGACTTTTGCAATAACTTATTGACTGGTCTCCCTTGTCTCATGGCTTTCCTCCTTTCAGTCCATCTTTCATTTAGCAGTCAAATTAAACTTCCTAAAGCACAGATTTGACCATGTCACCCCATTAGTCAATAAATTTCTGTTGGTTTTGTCACCTCCAGGATCAAATACAAAATCCTCTGTTTGAGATCAAAAATCCTTTGCAATCAGGCCCCATTCTACTTTTTCAATTTTCTTACATCTTAACTTTCCTCCACATACTATATGAACAGAGGCACTGACTTCCTTGTTCTTCCTCCCATAAATCACTTCATCTCTAGTACTTTCACTGACTGCCCCTATGCCTGGAATTCTTTTCCTCCTCATCTCTGTCTCTTGGTTTCTTTGCCTTCTTTCAGATCTTAGCCTTACCTGATCCCCTGTAATTCTAATCCCTTCCTGCTGTTGATTAACTTTAATTTATATATATATATAATCTTTAATTTATCATATATAATATATATATGATGTATATGTGTATATTGTTTGTATATAATTGCTTGCATGTTATGTCTGCCATTAGAGTCTGAATTCCTTATGGGAAAGAACTTTTTTTTTTTTTGACTCGTTTTGTTGTCCCAACAATTAGCATAGTGCCTAACATATAGGTACTTAATAAATGCTTATCAACTGACTGACTTATCGATAGCCTTCTTAGGCACCCAGAACTAATACAGCACTATTGATGAAGGCAAAGTAAAGTGGAATTATAACTTTCCTATTCATAAAACTTTACTTCTTTTAATGAAGCTCAAGATCAAATTGACTTCTATTGGTGACCACATCACTCTGGTGACCTGTTAGTAAATTAGCATTTTAAAAGACCTATTAGCTACTAGGCTTTGTACTAAATCCTTGGAAAACTGCGAAAGGCAAAAGATAATCCTTACTTTCAAGAAGCTCATAATCTAGAGAAAGAGACAACAGGCAAATATCTATGTGGAAACAGCATATGGCCACCAAAACCTGAGATCTTTTTTTAGAACAGTTGCTATCTATCCATAACTTCCCATTTTATACTCGCGAGAAGATGATTTTGTGTATACAAGTGTTAGGCTTTGCATTTATCCTTATTAAATTTCATGTTATTAGATTCAGGCCAACTTTTTAACCAATCAAGGTCCTTTTAGATCCAGTGCTTTAGCTATCTTGATGTCATCTACAAATTTGTTAGGTATGTTCCTTGTGCCTTTATCTCAGGCACTGAAAAAAAAAAGTTAGACGGTAGAGGATCAAGGATAGAATTGGACAGTAATTGATTAGAGCCTCCTGCCACATTAGTACTGAACTACCATCATCAAATTATTATTTAAGTTCAGCTATCTACCTAGTTTGAAATCCATCTAGTAGTGTTATTATCTAATCCAAAGCTTCTTGAATTGTGAGGTGTGAACTCATTTGGGATCATGTTACTTAATGTGAGGGCTGCAAAATTATGATTTATTATCAGTAAATGTTTGATTTGTATACTCATTTGATATTCTTGGGATCACATAAAAATTTCTTGGGCAAAAAAGAATTGCTAGTGGAAAGAGTTTAAGAAGCCCTGGTATAATCCATATTTCTCCATCTTCTTCACAGGAATTGCATGAGGCACTTTATCAAAAGCTTTGCCAAAATCTAGATGGACTAGATATACAACATTTCTGTCATTCAGTGGTTTAGTAATACTGTTAAAAAAGTAAATGAAGTTAATCTGGAATGACCTGTTTTTGTTGAAGTCATTTTAAAGTGTGGTAATTATTTTCTAGATGTTCACCAGACACTTTTTTGAATTGGTCATGGGTTTCACTCCACCAAGTCTTAGTAATTATTATGAGGTAAAATTTGCATTAAGATCTCTCTATTTTTTTTTTTTTTTTTTTGTTTATTGCCTTAGTTTGGGCATTTATATATAAGCATTTGAGACCACAGGTTTTACTATTGCTTCCATTCTTTGATTCTGTCCCATGGGAGTTTCTGGGTATAGTAATTAATATTTTTCTCCCTATTATGTAGCTTTGCTTGTGGCATACACACACACACACACACACAAATACACACATATACAAGTGTATGTTATATGCAACCTTTTTCTCTCCCCTATTCTTTTTAACTTAAAACTATTTTGATTAGATTTGAAAGAATTGAGCACATACATTTTTACCAGCTTTTGTTAACTATACTACATCCTTGTCCAGGAATTTCTCATCCTCCTATTTTAAGCATTGATTCATAAATTGAAATCCCTTTCTAAGATAGTATCTTTTCTTCTAAATTATTTTTCCCTTTTATTTCTCTTTCCTTTATAAGGCAAGTGAGTAAAACTCAATTTTTTGTGTCCTTGTGGTTTTACTTTCTTGTCCAAGTATCATAATCATTGGCAATACATTTTTAGTTTTTGTGTGTGTGTGTGTGGTAGTGCCATTTGTGTCCTACATGACTAAAAAGTAATAGGTAGTTATTCATTTTCACGAGTTTTGGAACTTGAAAGTCAACAGATTTCTCTATTATGATCAGGTTAACAAATAGGTGCCTGAGTATTTCTGTCTCATCAAATAGCTGATCTTCTTTCTTTAACCCTTACCAGATGGTCTCTCAACTAACAGCTTCTGTGGTTTTGCTATCTCATTCCTGGGAGGATGCTTATCTCCTTTTCATCTCAGAATCCAGCTCTTTATCTTAAAAAAAAAAAAAAAAACCAACTCCTTGAATCTGTTTTTGAGCCCCAATAATTGTGCTTTTTTTTTTCTTTTTTCCATCATTTTCTTCTCCTTGTGATACTCTTTCACTCTCTAGTATTTTGACAAAGTCAACTCTCCCCTTCATCTCATATTTTCTTTCTTCTGATTGAAGTCTTTATTCTGTTTCTCTTAGAAACACTTTCCTTTCTCCTAATAACCAGAAGCATGGAATCCATTCTTTGAGGTCCTTCACCTTTTCCACTAGTAACAGAGTCTATACTTAGAACACAGATAAGGGTTCTTAAGTTATGGAAGAAATATAAACATCATACACTTGACAAGTCCATTGCACAATTTTCCCTATTCTCTATAATATTTGAAAATGTCAGACTTGTTTTTTGAACTATTTGTAGGTAATTTCCATGCCACCTCTAAGCACCTGGTTAAAACTTTTAAAGCTAATTATCGCCTCTTAATAGCTTAACAACTACAGTAACTTCCTTTCCTTGGACTCAATAACAACTCTATAGCAACAGCCTCACCCACCTGCCCTTTCATCCTTGTAATTCTGCTTCACCAATTTGTCCTACCCATCATTCCGTCAATTAATTTGTTTTAACTCCAATTGCTCCACTTGTCTTTTCTTACTTATCTTGCTTTTGACATCTTTAATTCTTTGATGTTCTCAATTATTCTTGATTATGATCTTCTTTTAACCAAGAAACTAGAATCTGGATTATTTATTTTAGTCTATAGACTGGTTCCTTAAGATTTTCTTCAATTTCTCCCATATTTCTCTTTCACAAATTCAACCTATCTCTTATTTTACTAATCCAAGCCTATATAATTTTCTATTCCTTATTTGATTCCAGTTTATCTTTCCCTTGTTCTTCCACAAGATCAAAATTAGAAAGAGGGACTTCTTATTAAATTCCTAGGCATAATGAGTTTATCTAGAATTTGTGGAGGTGTCTTGAATGTTGGCTTGAATACAGTTATGTGTCCCATGTATTAAAAGCTCAGTTCTCCCTATGCTCATTGGTTTCTTCAGTGAGAAAAGTTGACAAGTTTGAGTATAATTTGCAGCAGTGTGTAGGCAGATGGAGAATAGTAGCAGTGCTGGTAGTATGAGTAGCTAATGCTGAATACACAAAAGAAAGACGTAGATCTTAATTACCATTTCGTCAGGTAATGATGTAAATGTCTTTGGCTTCTTTTTCAAGTCTCTAAAATCATTTCCTTGTTTAGAGCCATGCTCAGCATAGGGAGACTAGGGTTTTATTCCAGGTTGCCAAAAATTTAGAGGGTATTATAAGCACTTATACAATTGTGTTTATTGAGATTAGCACTTAGTTAAAGCCAGAATAATTAATTAAATATAACAGCTGGTCTTCTCCCTCCCTGCCTGCATATCCTCCTCCCTTTCCTCACTCCTATAGCAGAGGCTTTCCCAACAGTGATTTCCCAGTATCCTCAGAGTTCTGTCTCATCCTTCCAGCCCCAACCTCTGCCTGGCCGACCCAAGGCTTTATACTCTGAGTTGTGACATCTCAATTTAGACCTTCCTGTCCAAATCTGATTTAAAAAGTTCATTTGAGGGGGCCTTTCTACCACTTTTCCCAATCTTGTTTTGTAATGTTCATTTGAGAGGCTTGAATAATTAGTTTGGAAATCTACATGTCCTGAGACCCAGAATGCAGAGGATAAGATGTGACAAAAGGGAAAAGGATATTGTGCCTTTCTCTATTATAAGAATATCTTTCTTATAATCCTTTTTTTTTTTTAACCTCCACCTGCTCAGATCATCACTCACCCTTGCTAAATACCAGATGGCATGCCACTGTGTTTCCTTTTCTCATTGGCTCTGCCACCTGCTTTCTGCCAGCTGTTTTCTCAAATATATTCCTAAAAGTATGCCATTGCTGATAATGTGGCCTATTTCTCGCTACTCCCAGAAGCTTAAGGAAGGAATAGGGGATATTCATGGAAAAGAGGAGAATATTGATAAATATTCTAGCATATAGAAACTCAAATGCTTAGTAAACATTTGTTGAATGTATTTAGGAATTTGCTAATTATTCATCATGACATTTCCTGAATTTCTTCTCACTAATTCCCTGGGACAGAAAAGATTGAACTCTTTTATGTCTGGAACTCCTATTCTAGGGCCTGCTTTTTTAAAGAGAGATTGCATCAATCCTCCTCTCTCCCCATCTTAGAGCTAAAATCAAGACACCAAGTAAATATACATTCTTTTGTTGGGTATTCAATGATAAATGAATGAATGAACGATGAAAAAGCATTTTAGATCTAGGCTCCAGTCATGCTTCATGACTCATTTCACTCTTTCACCAACCACCAAGATTAATCCTGTTCTCCTTTCTTCCTTATCTTTTACTCTTATGGTCCCATTCACTATTCTTATCACTCTCCAAACCAAAATCTTCTTCCCATTTGTCTAGACAATGTCTTTAGTTTTCCTACTTGTATCCCTAGATTGAAAGATAATAAATTCTTAGCACATAATAAAAACTTGCTAAATTCTTTTCCATCATTCATTCATTCATCATTAAATCCTGAACAAGTAGTCTTCCCTACCAATACATCTTACTTGATGATGTCTTGATACTGTATAATAAATGGATATAAATTATTATTGAATTGGAATACTTAGATAATATTTTATAGCATTTTGCAATGCTATTGGAGCTAGTTTTTGTCTTGATCTGTGAGTGAGTAAAAAGTGTATATTTCTAGAAATAAAGATTTGGTGCTAAGGATGAAGCTATCTCTCTTTCCTGCTGTACTATCTTCCCAGACAGACCTCATTTTTTCCCCTCCAAAATCTCACCTAAATGATGCTGCCATTTTTCATCTAGGAAGTCTATAACATCACTTTTTGGGAATTCTTCACTCTGCTCAATGTCTTTCTTCACCTTGACTTTATCTTCACTTCCGAGTTCTCTATTCCTCTCCAGTCCTTGATTCAGTTCATGCAGAAATTCCTAAAGAAAGGAAATTATGATGTTAGCCTCTTATAACAAAGACTTCCTTCACTATAATGACACTCACTTTTCCAAATAAGACAATTTCCACTTGGACATATCTTAGGGAACATTATTTCTTATGGGACCACAGATAGGGGAATGAAGAGTGACGGTTAAGAAGAAAGTAAAGGATGACTTCACTACTTTTTTTGGTTCTATGAGCCAGAAGTCTCTTGAGGTCAACCTTTAGCCCTTGGATCTGTTGGTCAATCCCTTTGTAAAAGACAAGAGCATCATTCCTGTGCTTGCTCAGCTGTGATGCCAAGTGTAGATTCTGGTCCTCGAGCTTATCATACAGGGTGCGAACACTGAAGTCCTCCAGGGTCTTCACCAGAGATGGCCTCCCTAGAAGAACAGGAAACAAAAGTTCTTTAGAGTTCTATCCTTTGGGGACCAGAGACCTGGGAGTCTTGGAAATTTAAGGAAGAATCTATAGAACTTGTTAAATAATTTCCTTTTTCTTTTTTAGAGCAAGGCTACAAAACCTCACTTATTCAGATATCAGAATATTTTATACAGAGCTGGGCAAACATGGAGAGAAAGGAAAAGAAAATTAAGGACAAGTGTGGAAAGGCTGGCACATTTTCAGAAGATTCTATATGACAGTTGAAAAGTATCCCATAAATTCAGTGGGAGAAGGTCTTCTTTCTTTTTTGCTACAAAAAGAACTTCTCATCTGTGAGTATAGCTGAAAAGATTTTAATCCAGACTCACTTTGCCCAATATCTAGACCCTGCCTCAGGCTTTTATCCATCAGTCATTATGATTGATAGTGAATTACTTCATAAACAGCAAACTGTTTTCTCGCAGTTAGCTTTTCATTGTTATTTTTTTGGAGAGGGCAAGGCTGCTCTTGTCTGGGTCTATCTATAATTAGTCTGACTGCCTTGTGACCCCTAACCACCAGATCAGATTATGCAATTTTTGTAAAATGGAAATCTGGAATATGATTCTGGAACCAAGTGCTAGAAACGAGTATAACATAGAGATTTGGGAACAGTAGAGGGACTGCCGAAAGATGAAAACTTGATAACAGATGTAAAGCCCTTTGCAAATCAGTACTAATGTGCTATACAAATGCTAGCCATTATTATTAGTTATAATGATTAGCATTATTCCTGTGAACAATTACTAAACCCTAACTCTGTTCTGCTGCAAAAAAGGAGCATTTGGGGAAGAAACAGTGAATATCAGAATCAAGATGCTAATATGAGATGTTGGCCATTTGTTTTTTGTTTGTTTGATACTTTTTGTTTTTACTTCAATCTTTCCCAAGCATAGTGTAGCCCCCATTGAAATCTCTAGTTATTAGTTTCTTTCCTTTCTAAGGCCATTTCCAATCACAGTATACCTTGCATGGACATGTTTTTTGCTCCATTAGAATGTAAGTTTCTTGGGATCAGGATTATTTTGCTTATTCCTACCATCCCCAGTGCTAAGCACAGTACTTAGCAAATTTGCTTAAACAATATTTGGTGGCTATTGAATCATTAATCCCTCTTCTTTAACATAGAAAAAAATAGTTAAGAAAAACCAAAACAATTTAGCTATTGAATTCAAAGTCTACTTTTTAAAGGAAACAGTGTTTCATCCTCTGTTTTCTGGGTTCTTACAGTTAATGTCTTTTCATTGCTAAGGAAAACATGAGAAGAATTTGTTCTGGATGTATATGAATGTTCTTTTATCTTTTATTTTAAGTTCTGTCCTAATTTCCTAGGATCGCATGATCCATTATCCAAATATGGGAGATTCCCCCTCACTACCATCTCACCTCAGGAAATAAGATTGGGCATTTCCAATTCCATTCAGTCTTTCACTCTAGTTCTTTTTTTCCCCTTTCCTCTGACACATATTTATTGAATGGAGAAATTCTGTCATTCTCTAAAAGTGTTTTGTTTTTGTTTGTTTGTTTTTATAACTACAAGGCATTTGTTACCCCAGGTTGTGTTGTTGTTCTTCATTTTCAAAGAGGACCAGTGACATCATGGGGTGATGTCTTTTACATGAATTGGATTTAAGTGAGGCATAATTGTACAGTCATTAGCCTCCCTCTGTCTTCCAAAATCATCAAAGTCCAGTGGCAAGACAAACGTCAGGACAACCCCAGATGGCCCAGGATGCACTGGGCCTTGGTGTCTTAGAGATCTGACTAACTTCTAAATGCTCCACAGCACCTGCTTTAGATCTCTTAGATCTAAAGCTGTTGGAACAAATCATTCTCATCTGCAGAGGGTGGAGAGGAAGTCTTAAGAACTTTGGGGTAGATATCCATCCCCCCAACTCATTAACAGGTTTGAAGTCTGTTTTCTCCAATCTTGTTTAGTCCATCTGCCCTGTTGGTTTTATTGGGCTGCACATACTAGAGTTTCTTAGACCACAGGTGAGAGTGGGTGAACGAGAGTCCTGAAAAGGGCTGGGCAAACTCTCACATTTCCCACCCTCATTCCACTTTAGGTAGCTCCTACCAGATAGTTTCTAATATTAGCTAGAATAGTGTAGTTCATATGGTACTGAGGTTAAGTCTTGCTTCATATACATATTGGCTGGGTATCCCCAGGTAAATCATTTAAATGTCTCAGTTTCAATTTCCTTATTTATAAAATGAGGATAATAATGGGACTTATTTTACAGGAATGTTGTGAGAATGAAATGGGGAAGATGGAGATAAAGCACTTTGTAAACTCTAAAGTCTACTTAAAAATCAGTTATTAGCAAGTTATTTAACCCTATTTGTCTCAGTTTACTCATTTTAAAAATAAGCTGAAGAAAGAAATGGCAAACCATTTTGCCAACTATCTTTGCCAAGAAAATCCCAAATGGGATCACAGAGTTGAACACAACTGAAAACAACCCCCGCCAAAAAAAAAACCCCACAAAACAACTGAACTGAAAATATGGTGTCTGAATGAGTGGAAAGAAGGGAATGTATATGAAAGATGTTATAGAGGTAGAAGAGATTTAACATTAATTATATGGGTTGAATGCAAATAAGGAGCTAAGGATTACACCAAGATTGTGAACCCTGTTGACTGGAATGATGATTTTGCTTTCAATAATAGTAGCATTTTGAGCAAAAAAAGTCATTTTGGCTATTATAAATACCCAAATTAACTACAAAGGATGTATGAAAGAAGATATTATTTGCATCCAAAAAAAGAAATAAGTAGAAGCATGTGTAGAATGATTTTATATGCATATATAGGTTTATATATATACATTTGTATATGTATGTGCATATTGTATAGGAGTATGTGCATGTGTGTGTTACATATTTATGTCTAATGGTAGTCATCTCTAGGATAACTCTAGGGAAGTGAGGAAATAAAAAGAAAAAATTTACATAATAACTTTGTTATATATTTAAAAGAAATAGCAAGTTATATATAATAGTTTTGTAGTTTTATGTGCAATGATCTTTTTTTAATATACCATATTATGGAAATTATTGTTTTAGTCCATAAATTAAAAATTAAATAAATAATTTAAAATAGTAGTAGAGAAATTTGGAAGAAGGGAAGGTTTTAGAAAGATGAGTTCTATTTTGAACATTTTGAGTTTGAGATGCCTATGGGACATATAGTTTATGATGTCCAAAAGACAACTAGTTATGTGATGCTGGAGCTCAAATGAGAGATTAAGGCTGAATATATAGATCTGGGAATCAATTGCCTAGAGATGATAATAGAATTCATGGAAGCTAATGACATCATCAGTGTAGATAGAATAGCAAGAAAATAAAGGGGAAACAGGACAGAGCCTTGAGGCATACCTATATTTAGTGGACATGACATGAAGAACCAGATAAAGATCGGGAAAATGGAATAACATAGGAGGCTTGAGGAAAAGATTTGGAGAATAACAAATCAATTAGGAAGGGGTAAAATGTTTTGCTACAGGTAGGGCCCAGTTGAGATTCCAATTGGATCTAATTCCTCATGATTCTTCGCAAAGGTACTGAGTGCTTTGTCATTCTTTCTCCACTCATTTTGCAGACAAAGAAACTGAGGCAAAAAGGATTAAATGACTTGCTCAGGTTTACACAGATAGTCTAAGGCCAGATTTGAATTTGAGAATATTTGAATTTGACAGTCTTCCTGACTCCAAGCTTGGCATTCTATCCACTGAGCCAGCTACCTGCCCCCACATTAACACAATGAGATCAAATAACACAATTTTATAGTGAACACAGTCATGACAGTTTGTAATTCTCTCCAGCTTTGTTCAGTAGCTTATTAATAGGAGCAAAGATGGTGGGAATAATCTGGTTTGGGGTTTGGAACAAAGGATTCAAGAGAAGGGAATGGCCACCAAGACCTACCTTCAATAGCCCTAGGTCCTGCAAATTAGGAAAGGACTCATGGGAAGAGTCATGGGTTTAGGAAGTGGGGATGAGAGTAAAAGGGGGCACCTCCACTCTCACTCCCTTCCCTAAAAGAATATTGTCAGGAATATCAATGTTCCTATTGGGGCTTTCAGTTTTCAGAGCTTCTGCCCAAGCAGTCAGGTGTTGATGACCACCGACACTCCCCTGCCATGGGTACAGTTGCCCAGAACACCAATGACCTAGGGCTAGGATGGGAAAGGGCTTTGCCAAGATTAGAATCTTTGCCATCTATAGTTTTCTCTCTTACCCTTTCAGTCTTCCGCGGACTTTCTATCCTGGTCAGGGCTTCAGATGGAGAAATGCCATCTTAGCCTAGGCTGGTGCTGCCATCTGGAGATCCCTATACAGTATTATCCAGTGCCAAGGCCCAGAGTCAGGACATTGATTAGGCCTCAGACATTGATTAGAGATGAGACCCTAAGCAAATCCCCTTAACCCTGTTTGCCTTAGTTTTTTCATCTGTAAAGTGAGCTGGAAAAGAAAATGGCAAATTACTTCAGTATCTCTGCCAGGAAAACCCCAAATGGGGACCAGGAAGAGTTGAACCCAATTGAAACGACTCAACAAAAACAACATTATACATACTGAGCAACCATAAGAGAGATGGGGCACCTGGGGCCTCCAGAACTTGCCTCTATTGTCCAGGCCGCCCACTCCACAACTCTCCAGGACCGACTTCCTCTTGAGTCACATGTTGTTGGCTCTTTCCTACAACGTGTCTGATGATACAATTGAATACCTGACTTTTTCTACCTGTAGTACCTTATGTAAGCAGATCCTCAATAAATATTGAATGAATGAAGTAAGTTTACTTTCCACTAACTCTAGCTTCTCAGTGCTCTGTTCTCTATACCTTCCATAGAGCATGCTAGTTATTAAGAGAAACAATCAACCCTATTCCCCCTCTTCCTTTTCAAGTAACAAGAGATTTTTTTTTAATGGTGGCTCTCAAGGGGAAGGTCTTGCCTATCCTTCTAACCCAGAAGAATTTGCAGGCCAGAAAGAGAGAGCAGCTTGGTGCAGACCAAAAAGATAGTTATGCAATGTCTTTTGTGCCAAATTATATTGGTGACTGCATACTCGACCTGTCCTTAGGGTCAGACCTGCCTAAATCCTTGGTGTCATATTTCAACTAGTTTCCTCTTATCATTAGAATAGTTGAACCCAGTTAATCTTTCATGCCATAAGTATTTGTTTAGCTTGGGTCTTAAAAGAGATTCTGCAGTCTCTTCCCTTTATCAAGAGAGATCAACTCTTTTGTTGCAGTACAGGACAGTTAAAAGGTGCGAGAGTAGATTTTGTTTTTATTGAAACTCAACTTTTCAAATTCACTCTGTGAGGCCCTTCACCTTGTATCTTGGGTATCCCTTATAGTTTATTATCAGATATTAGAGCTAGGGACATCACTTTCCAGGAAATCTAACCGAATGAATGTCTATATATCTTAAGTAGGAAGAGATAATTTATGTATGAATAAGAGGTAGGAGGGTGGGTACCGTTTGGGGACTGAGCCTAGGGACTCTCATAGATAGGCTCCAGATCAGGAATAAGTCACAAAAATGTTGTTCTCAGATTAAGATGAACATGCTCTCCCAAGAAGTGTGTGTGTGTGTGTGTGTGTGTGTGTGTGTGTGTGTGTCTATGAGAGAGAAAATGCTTTATATAAATACAAATATATGTGTATATGTTATAATTATAGCTAACTTTTATATAGTGACTATTATATGGCAAAAACAGTGATAAGAGCTTTTACAGGTATTATATCATATGGTCATTATGATAACCCTGGGAGGTGCTATTATTCATCCCTATTTTGCAGATGAACAACTGAGGCAGAAGTTGTGATTTTCCCAGAGCCTGGTTCAAACTCAGATATATAAACATATGTACATAAATACATAGATACAAATATATACCTATATATTTAGACACACATATATAGGTACAAGTACAAGATGAAAATGTGTATGTGTACAGTCTGTGAAAAAGACATCAGCAACCAAAGAAAGAACTGATAAGTAGAAGTATACATAACATGATTTTACACACATACACACACATTCACACTCATATATGTACATAGATACATACACCTATGTCTATATCTATATGTATATTTACATAAATACATTTATATTTGTGTCTAATGGTGGCTAAAGGTAGAGAAAAGAAGGGGAAAAAAAGAAATTTACAAGATGATTTTGTTGAATATTGAAAAAGAATATCAAGTTGTAAATAGTAGATTTTGCAGTTTCATGTGCAATCATCGTTTTTATGCTGTTACAGAAATGCTTATTTTATTCCATACATTAAAAGGAAAATAAAATTTAAAAAAATAAACCAACAAACAATATATACACAGAAAAAAAATATTGAGGGTTTCCGTGGACTGCATACCTTGTATGAGTCAACAGTGTGATATGGAGTAGTTTTAGACTATATTAAGAGAGGCACATGATGTCTAGGATGAAGGAAATGACCATCACCTGGTCAGACCACATCTAGTGGTTAGTGCACATACGGGGTACCATATTTTTAGAAGAGTATTGACAAGCTGAAGAGAGTGATAGACCAACACAGTAAAAGAGCTTAAGAAAATCTGAAAGAAATGGGAATGGTTAGCTTGAAGTGAAGTTCAGAAGAGACAGTTTAGTTTTCTACAATTCGAGGATGTCCTACCATGAGGAAGAGGAATTGGGCGTATTCTGCCTGGCCCAAAGTGGCAGGATTACTAACAAAGCATGCAGGGAGACAAATTTTGATTCCAAGCAAGAAAAAACTTCCTAAGAATTAAAGCTACCTAAATGGTTGTATGGTATGCTGTATGGTAATGAGCTCCCCTCACAGGAGACCATTAAACAAAGATCAGATAATCATATGTCAGATATACTGTAGAAAGGATTCTTAATCCGGTACAGCCTGTGGTTGAGAGCGACTCAACTTTTTGTGTGTCATAGGTTCCTTAGGCAGTCAGATGAAGGTCACCTAGGGACTTCTCAGAATCATGTTTTTAAGTGTATAAATTAAAAAGGATCAGAATTATGAGGAAAACCAATTATACTGAAATAATGATGTAATTACTTTTCTGCACTCACGCTAATGGACACCATTAAATCATGGATTTCTAAGAACCTAGATAATTTTCAAGATTCACTCCAATGTTAGTGCCTTTTCTTTATTATCTCCAATTTATCTTCTACATATCTTATTTGCACATTTTTAAAATGTATTTACCTTAGAGTATAAGATTCTTGAAAGCAGAGACTGTCTCTTTTGCCTTTCTTTGCTAGTGTTTACACAATGCTGGGCTCTTAGTAAGTATTCACTGAGTGATTGATACTTAGCTACTGTTCACCTATGAGGTGTGAGTAAGGTTGGGGATGGTTGGAGAATTAAAAGGATGATATGCTGAAAATCTGCAATGGTACCTGAGCCTTGAAAAATATCCTTCTCACTGGTAGATGGTTCTTCTCCAGTGTTCCCAGAGTTGAAAGCATCATAGAATGGGAGGCTGGAAAAAGTGAAAAAGAGAATGAGGACCTAAACGGAATCCCTTTGGCAGCATTCTGTAAACAGACATATGTGTGTCTATGGATATAATTTCAGATTCTTAAGTGCCATCAGCTCTTGACCATTTAAGAAGTGGCTAATTTGTTTCATTCTAGGCTTTAACAGAACCAGAAGGGGAAAAGAGTTGGATCTGCAAACATCTTCTAGTATTATTCCCTTCTATGGCTCCCAAATGAAGTTTAAACTTCTCAGTAAGATACAGTGGGCCTTGCCACTGCCATGCATTGGCATTCTACCACCAGGTCTTTGTATTTTAATCTTGCTCCATGTATCATCTCCTTCCATAGGAATCCTTAAGAATAAAGGCTATCTCTGTTTTCCCTTTGTATCCTCAATGCTTAACACAAAGCTTGGTACAGAGCAAGTTCTTAATAAATGCCTCTAAAAATTCATTCATTCAGTTATTTGTTCATTCATTCATAGCCTCCCATAATATTGTCCTAGATCAGCTTTCTAGCCTTGACTCCTTTGTGTTCTAGGCTCCAAATTCACTGTTTCCTGAACACATTCTATATTTCTGCCTCTGTACTTTTACCTCACCCACACACCTTCCCTCTGAATTTGTTAATCAGAACTTTCCCCATCCTTCAAAATAGAAGGACAGATGTTAATTAATTTGTGAAGCCTTCTTTGATTCCTCTTCCTCTGATCTCCATCATATGTGGCTCTATTACTTTATTTGTTTCTCTCCTTGGCACTTAGATCATTTTATCTTGAACTTTCAGTTTTTTTTTTCCTGAGGCAGTTGGGGTTGAGTGACTTGCCCAGGGTTATACAGCTAGTAACTACTAAATGTTTGAAGCTGAATTTGAACTCAGGTTCTCCTGACTTCTACTACTAGCTCCTGGAGAATAGGGATTGAGTAACTTCATGGATAAAGTGCTGGATTTGAATTTGAAGGGTCTGAGTTTGAATTATATAGGTAGTATTCGATGTAACTGTTTGAATCCCAGTTACATCGAATACTATCTACATGATCTTGGAAAATCTCTTATTCTTTCTAGGCCTCAGTTTTCTTATCTCTAAAATGAAAGGAGGCACGGTAACCACTAAGGTACCTATGCTAATGTTTTCTTGCTCATCTTTATATTTTATAGACCTAGAATATTTAACTATGTACTGTAGATCTCTATGTATAATAAACACTTCATAAATTTTTGATTACAGATCAAGATCAAGCCCAGATAAGGATGGGTTAATATAATTCATTCAGTATAGTAAATATTTATGAAGTTCACCCACTATGAGCAAAACAACATAATCAGGAAGTGAAATAGACAGTCCTAACTCATTTTCCCCAAAAGGATTGGCAGGGAGAAGAGAAAACTCACCTGTCTCTGATGAGCACATACTGAGGAGGAATATAGGGCTCCCCAAGACTCCTCCATCGTGGTTTCCAGTGTTTCATGGGGCAAACTTCAGAGAATGAGGGCTTTAGCACAATAGCCAGGATAGTTAGTACTACTGTTCCTAATCCAATAACCAGTAGCACCCCTGAAAGAATAGAAGACCAGAGAAAGGGATCAAAGAAGATGTAGGAGAAGGTACTCAATGTACATGACAGGATGTAGTCCCAGGTTGCTAAAGACAGCTTACATAGTATACTTGTCGAGGAGATCTGGCATCTCTGGGTTGATCTTGACCTTTCTAGAACTTGTCTATATATTTATCTATCTTTCTATTTATCTGTTTGTCTATCTGTTTATCATATTTCTCTTTCTCTGTCTCTATATCTTTTGTGTATGTATATACATGTACCTATATATCTTGTACATATGCAGACATATATTCTAATTGTTAAAGATTCAGCACTATCTTATCTGCTTTTCCTACAGGAAAGTGAAGTCCAGGGTTTATAAGCTCATCTACTCACCATCATCAAGACATCCAGGAATCTCTTGTTCCCAGCTCTTTGCATTTGCATGTAACATTTTTCTACTTTACAAATCGAGTCATTCTGTATTGATCTATAGCCTGCTCTTCAAAATCTCTCTCCAGATTCAAAATCTATCTCCCTGGAATAATCTCAGGCTTTCTGATCACTTTTTGGCTTTGTTCTATACCAGAATAACATTGATTTACTCTTCTTGATGTGGTTTTTTTCCCCTCTAAGTATATGTTCTTTCTCTGGCTGGAAGAATGGAACCTTATTTCCTTGTTCTACTCAGCTGAGGATTATTCCGTATGGATATCCTTTAAAGTAAGAGTTACCTGACTGGTAGGGACAGGAAGAAGAGTGGGGGATAGCCTAGAGAAGGAGGAGTATTTTCTGGTGTGTTCTTTTGGCTCTGAGATCATTCATGTTTAGACAATAATAGTCATGGACTGAAGAATAGGATAAATATGATTGGGAGTAGAAACTCAAGGCAAGGTAAGAGATGGTAACATAACATGGATGATTCATAAATTCAGTTTGTTAAGGACTCTTCCTTAAGGACTCTTCCTCCCTCAAAAATAAAAAAAACCAAAACCAAAAACACATATTCCTAGACATTAAAAGAAGGATGGATCTGATTTGTTAACCACTGTCAAAGTTTCTTACAAAATAATAATAAAGGGAAGGTTTATTGTTGGGTTGTAAGAGGGCAATTTTTGTTCTCTTTCTTTAAAAAGGGAAGAGAATAGAATCTTCAAATTAGAGGTCAATGAGTTTTAATTCCTGACATCATTCTAGAATATGTATTAATTAAGGGATGGTTAATGGACATCTAGAAAAAGAAGCATTGATCCCAAAGAGCCAGCAGAATTTCATCAAAGGTAGGGAACTAGGTAGTACAGTTGATAAAGCACTAGCCCTGGAGCCGGGGTACCTGAGTTCAACTCTAACCTCAAATACTTACTAGCTCAAATACTAATGACTAGAGCAAGTCATTTATCTCTGCCTCCAAAAAATGGATAGGTCTTACCAGACTGATGTTACTTTTTGATAGTTATTAGACTGGTAGGTAAAGGGGTATTCTAGACATAATATGAATTGATTTTAGCAAAGTTTTTGACAGTCTGTCTTGTATAATGCTGAGACTGGCTGAAAGTGGGACCGGTCTTTGGAACATGTATTTTCTACTTGCTGCATGGAGGCTGCTGACCAAATATATTGGAGATAAAGGAGAGAATGTGCCCTCTCCTCTCTAGACACCTAATTCAGAGCATTCCAAAATGTACTGTATGATGATGGAAAGTCTTTTAACTGATTTCTGATTGTGTATGCAAAAGGCATTAATAGATGATCACTCTTGATAATTTTCAAGTGAGAAGGAAGAAATATTCCTAAGTCTTTAGATTTCCATGTAGTCACAGAAATCTGTTTCTTCTGTTGTGTTTCTTCTTTTCTGATCTTAGGTGAATGAGTTGGAGCTGAAGATAATGACCTTGTGAAGTTTGAAAGTTTGAAGGAGCGAATCAGCAAAGGTCCGGAAACTGGAAATTCACATTAAAATGTACTGGCAGCCAACTCCTATGAGATGGTGTTCCTAAGGAAAATCTGCTTTGTTTAGCCCAACAGTGGGTTGACCTGGCAGCTGATACACTGTGCCCAAGGGAATAACTTGTACATTGACTATACCACACTCATAAGCAAACTTTGTGAGAAGGATGATTTGTAGCAACCATTTAAGTATGAATCTACAGATGTGGTGGTGGAAGAGACTGAGCTCCTGATCTGGGAGTTTTATGTACTTTGTTTCTTGCTCTGTCTTCTCAATAAATGTGTATTTATAAATGCTAATTAGGAGAATTAGTTAATTGATATTGAGGAAAAAGAAAATAATCAAATCGAGGAGACAACATTTCCAGCAATCCTGTTCTGTGACCCTCTCAGTTGGCAGAAAAGGAATCTTGAGAACCACAAGCAGGGTTTAAAGATACAGCAAGTTGGACTTTCATCCATCACTCTTCCCTCTAGACTGCTGTCCTTTTAGATTCCCTATAGATTGTAAACTTCTTGAGGTCAAAGACTATTATATAAAGTTTTTGTATCCTTAGTGCCTAGAAGGGTAGTGCCTAATAAGTATTTGTTACTGATTGCATAGTGGTTCTAGATGTGAAAAATTTTCCCTGTCAAGCTGCTTGTTGGCTACCTATAATCCCTGATTCTGAGGTGAAGCTGAAGGAGTTTGAGAATTTAGAATTTCTGTAGGACTATTGCCAGGGTGTCTGCACTAATTTTGGAACCGATATGCTGAGCTTTTGGGAGAGGGGCCCAGGACTAACAAGTGATGGAATTGGACCTGGAAGGGACTGACTTACTTACAATTTGAAGGAAATAGGTATAATGAGATCTTTAATGTTGGATGTATTTAGCAAAGGAATTTATAAAAATTAATCCCTGAGGTAGGCAGGGAGAAGGCACTGATAGAGATCAGTTTAGCTCCATGGTCCCACCTTCTGGGGAGGGACCATTCAAATTATGTCAAATCCCACCCTCTGCAGAGGCCTCCAGCAGTCTCACCTTGCCATATTTGTCAGAAATCCCTGTCATATTCCTGAGGTTAAATCTACTTATGGGCCATTCCATGGCTGCTGCCTTCCTTTGGGTCAGTCTGACATGACACTCTGCCCCGTAGTGTCTTTCCTTTTCCCCCATGCCACATGGTATCTCTCCTAACCCTACTTCTCTTCCTTACAGCTAACTCTTTTGGGGCACTAAGTCCCTTCAGGATTTAGCCTGCCAGCTGAGGGCATGCCCTGGTCTCAGGAGGTGTTTCCTTTCTCCTGCGTAATTGTAAGTTCCACTGAGGAACTTGCCTTTCATATCTCTCCCACTCTGGTTCATATACACCATTCCCATTGTCTATTGTATCTCTTCATTTTGTCTGTAACCTCTTCCCTAAATAAATCTACTTTTTGCCAAAGAGAATGGCCATTGTGAATTCTTCAAATGACTGAACCCCAATTTTTGGTGTCTTCCATGACCTGGTATCTACATTACCCACATCATTTTGGTGCTGAACCCATATTGGGTTTAGACCAGGACATACCTGGGTCTAAAACAACATAGAAGCCTTCTTGTATTTATCTTGACTTACCTTCTTCAAGGAGACATACCTGTGATTGTTGCCCAGTCAGGAGCTAAGTTCAGTGGCTGATGCTTAAGGATCCCATGCCTGGTCAGTTGATATGGGGAGGAGGGCTGTATGGGAGATGTGCCAGGGCTACAGGCCATACCTTCCTCTTTCACCAACACAATTAGAATGCTTTCAGATAATCCATTGTCACGGAACACGTATGTGCCTGGGTCCAGGAACACATGTACAAATCTGTGGAAGAAAGAGGAGGCCCACAGAGGCACGAGTTTTGCTTCTCCAGCCTTGTGATAGGTAGTGTGCATGTGTTTGTGCCTGTGGCAAGACTCTACCCCCATCTCCCTCCAGTTTTCACCCACTGTTAAATCTTTTTATTTTTTATTTTATTTTATTTTTTGCTCAAGACACATGATTATATCAATAAGAACCAACTATTTAGCTATAATTGATCATTTTCCAGAATTTCCTGGAAGTATATGTCAGAGGCAGGATTTTAATTCTGGTCTGTCTGAAATCAAGGCAATCTCTATCCATTATTCCATATTGGTTCTCCAATCACTAATTAGTACCATTTAATCTATATCTACTCATATATGTGTTGGATTCCTCATTAGAATGTTACTTCCTGACATTCTAAAACAGAAACTGTTTTTACCTTTCTTTGTATTCTTAGCACTTAGGACATACCTGGTTGACTGATTGATAGTCTAATAGGACCTCCATGTTCACTAGTGGAAGCTTGGCTTGTGATAGTCTATATTTACTTGTGCTCCCTTGCTGTAAACTCTTTATCTATCCACACACTATCTTTCCTGTAATAGGCAGGGAGAGCAAGCATTATTCACTGGTAATGCACAGTTGGAATGATGTGTCCTGGCTCTGGGAAATGACATCTGGCAAGCCACTCTGAAGGGGTGGTTTTAATTTAGGGTTGTTTAAAGATGGATTTCAGAGGTAGTAAGTCTGTGATGTTATCTAGACAAGTTGATGCTGTAATAATAATAATTATAATAATAATTATTATTCACATTTATATCATGTTTTATGTTTAGCAAAATTTTCTACATACATTATTAGAATGTAAGTTCCTTGCAATTAAGGATTGTATCATTCACAGTCCTTGTATCCCTAGTAGCTGGCACAGTGCCTGGATAGAGTAATTGCTTAATGAATACTTGTTGATTGATTGATTGATTTCCTTTGCAATAGGTGGGAATTTAATAAATGCTTCTTTCTCTTTTATCCTTCCAGCCCTGGTTTGAAATAAAGTTCTCTTCAGGGAACTAAAACGGGACTCTTATGTTTGTTGGAATCCTTACTAACTGCTAAGTAATTAGAGTTGATCTAATCTTACAAGAAGTTGTTTTGGCCAGAACCTGAAACAAGGTACTAAGTAGAACTAATCAAGACAAGGCTTGTGTAAAGGACTTTGAGTAAAGGTGGGAACACAAGCCTTGTCTTGATTAGTTCTACTTAGTACCTTGTTTCAGGTTCTGGCCAAAACAACTTCTTGTAAGATTAGATCAACTCTAATTACTTAGCAGTTAGTAAGGATTCCAACGGATTCCTGGGCATTTTAGTAAGTTTTCTTACTAAAGTAAGTATTAGGCTAAGTAAGCTAAGTAAGTTTTCTATGGTGCTCTGAAGCTTCCCTTTGTTCTCCATACAGTGTGTGATCCTTGAAGAATATTCAGTCATGGGGCTGAGTAAATAAGGAGTAAGGGAATTTGGGCAGAGCAGACATGTGAAGAAAGACTAATAAAGCTGGTCTCAGCACCGTGTATTCCTGTGAAGCTTCTCACTGTGGCTTCCCTGGAGTCCCTGAGGTTCTGCCCTTTGATCCTGGTAAGGTGGAGATGATCAATACCAAGAACTTCTTTCTAAACCTGAATCTCCCAGTGGGATTAGCAACTTGTCCCAGTAGAAAGAATTGGATTTGTAGTCATAGGATCTGGGTCCAAGTCTTGGTGTTTCCATTTACTACCTGTATTATTGTTTTCTCAGTCTTTACAGTTATCCCTTCCACATTGCTGGGGTTATCAGTATGGTGCCCTTGAGATCTGAAAAATCTGCCATAAAATTTTTTGGCTTTCCTTTTATACCAAAGGAGAAGTCTAAATTATTATGATATTAAAAAATAAAATATTTTTACATTATACAATACTATGCA
The DNA here is from genome assembly GCF_016432865.1 of Antechinus flavipes. NCBI lineage: Eukaryota > Metazoa > Chordata > Mammalia > Dasyuromorphia > Dasyuridae > Antechinus > Antechinus flavipes. The sequence continues at coordinate 467,123,366 of NC_067400.1, forward strand.
TGTATTTTATGCATTTCTGAGTTTCTAAACTTTCTCTGTGTTGTTTGCTGGCCTTCATGTATCATCTGCAGCTTCTGCAAAACTCCTAAAATTCTCATTTAATTTCTTAGACCAATTGGTGTTTTATGGAAAATACATTAGGGAAAGACATGATGTGGAAAAGATAAATGCATTCAGTTATGTCTTACTTTTCATGGCCCCATTTGGAGTTTTCTTGGCAAAGATACTGAACTGTTTGACTATCTCCTTCTTCAGGTCATTTTACATATGGAGAAATTAAGGCAAACAGGATTAAGTGATTTACCCAAGTTCACTCTTAAATATCTGAGACTGGATTTGAACTCAGCTTGGTTTCAGGACAAGAGCCCTCTCTGCAGCACCACCTAGCTGCTATTGTCTACCTATGTTGTTGTTGAGTCACTTAAGTTCCCATTTGGTTTTCTTGGCAAAGAGTGGTCTTGAGCAAATAATTTTTATCTTTGAATCTCAGTTTCTGCAGTTGTAAAAATGGAAGTTCTGGACCACATCATCTCTCCCATCCCTTCTAGCTCTAAATCTTGATCCTACCGAGAGAAGTTGAGGTGAGTCTCTTGAATCAAATGGTTCAATCTCCTGAAGGCACCAAAATCCCACTGAGGGTTGCTATTGAACAGATGCTGTTTCTGGTACACTGGGTAGTGACTGGCCTGGCGATCTATAAATAGGCAAAAATAGAGTTGAGCATCTTTGAACTTATGGTAAGACTATATTCTTGATTCTGATTCTTGACTATATTCCTGTAATATAGGCTCACATACTTATAACTGAGCATTAAAAATACTTTCAATATAGCTTTATTGATGTTCTTTTTAAATTAAAGCTCTTTATTTCAAAACATATGCATGAGAATCCTCAACATTCACCCTTATACTACCTTGTGTTCCAGATTTCTTCCCTTCCTTCCCTCTACTCCCTCCTCTAGATAGCAAGCAATACAGTATATGTTAATCATGTGTAATTCCTCCATACATATTTTCACAATTATCATGCTGCACAAGAAATACCAGATCAATAGGGGAAAAAAATGAGAAAGCAAACAAAATGCAAGCAAACAACAACAAAAAAGTGAAAATACTATGTTGTAGTCCACACTCAATTCCCACTGTCCTCTCTCTGGGAGCAAATGGCTCTCTCCATCATAAGATCATTGGAACTGGCATGAATCATCTCATTATTAAGAAGAGTCATGTCCATCAGAATTGATCATCATATAATCTTCTTGTTGTCTCCTGGTTCTGCTCACTTCACTTAGTATGAGTTCATGTAAATCTCTCCAAGCCTCTCTGAAATAATCCTGCTGATTGTTTCTTATAGAACAATAATATTCCATAGCATTCATATGGCATATGAATGCCATAACTTATTCAGCCATTCTCTAGTTGATGTGCATCCACTCAGTTTCCAGTTTCTTGATATTAAAAAAGGGTTTCCACAAATACCCTTGCATATGTGGGTCTCTTTTCTTCCTTTTTGAACATTTTGGGATACAAGCCTAGTAGAAACGTTGCTGGATCAAAGGGTATGCAAAGTTTGATAGCTTTTGGTCATAGTTTCAAACTGCTCTCCAAAATAGTTAAATCAGTTCACAGCTCCACCAATAATGTCTTCTTGCATCTTCTCCAACATTCATCGTTATCTTTGCCTGTCATCTTAGCCAATCCGACAGGTGTATAGAGGTATCTTAATTTGCATTTTTCTGATCAATAGTGATTTAGAGTACCATATCATACAACTAGAAATAGTTTCAATTTCTTCATGAAAATTGTTTGCTTTTATCCTTTGACCATTTATCAAATGGAGAATGGCTTGAATTCTTATAAATGAGTCAATTCCCTATAAATTTTAGAAATGATGCCTTTATCAGAACCTTTGAATGTAAAAAAAAAAAAAATCCCAGTTTATTGCTCCCCTTCTTATCTTGTCTGCATTGGTTTTGTTTGCATAAAAACTTTTTAACTTAATACAATCAAAATTATCTATTGTGTATTCAGTAATGTACTCCAATTCTTCTGTGGCCACAAATTCTTTCCTTCTTCACAGATCTGAGAAGTAAACTATCCTTTGTTCTTCTAATATGCTTATAATATTACTCTTTATGTCTAAATCATGGACCTGTTTTAACTTTATCTTAGTATATGGTGTTTAAGTGTGTGTCAATGCCTAGTTTCTGCCATAGTAATTTCCAATTTTCCCAGCAGTTTTTGTCAAATAGTGAGTTCTTATTCCAAAAGCTGGGATCTTAGAGTTTGCCAAACGCTAGATTACTATAGTCATTGACCATTTTGTCCTGTGAACCTAACCTATTCCACTGATCAGCTATATTTCTTAGCTAGTATCAAATGGTTTTGATAACCACTGCTTTATAATACAGTTTTAGATTTGGCACAGCTAGGCCATCTTTGTTTGCATTTTTTTCCCATTAATTCCCTTGAAATTCTTGATCTTCCAGATGAACTTTGTTATTCTTTTTTTTCTAGATCTATAAAATAATTACTTGGGAGTTTGATTAGTATGGTACTGAATAAGTAGATTCATTTAAGTAGTATTATAATTTTTATTATATTTGCTAGGTCTACCCATGAACACTTGATATTTTTTCTAAATAATTAGATCTGACTTTGTGTAGAAAGTGTTTTGTAGTTGTGCTCATATAGTTTCTGATTTTGCCTTGGCATCTAGACTCCCAAATATTTTATATTATCTACAGTTATTTTAAATGGAATTTCTCTTTGTATCTCTTGCTGCTGGACTTTGTTGATCATATATAAAAATGCTGATGATTTATGTGCATTTAGTTTATAATCTGCAACTTTGTTAAAGTTGTGAATTGTTTCTAGTAGTTTTTTAGTTGATTCTCTAGGGTTTTCTAAGTATGCTATCATTTCAACTGCAAAGAATGATAATTTGGTTTCCTCATTACCTACTCTAATTCTTTTAATCTCTCTTTTTTTTTCCTCTTATTGCCAAAGCTAACATTTCTAATATAATACTGAATAGTAATGATGATAGTGGATAGTGGACAACCTTGTTTCACCCCTGATCTTATTGGGATGATATTAGTTTATCTCTGTTACATCTGATGCTTGCTGATGGCTTTAAATAGTTGCTATTGATCATTTTAAGGAAAACTCCATTTATTCCTATACTCTCTAGTGGTTTCAATAGGAATAGATATTAGATTTTGTCAAATGCTTTTTCTGCATCTATTGAGATAATCATATGATTTTTGTAAGTTTGGTTATCAATATAGTTAATTATGCTAATAATTTCCCTAATATTAAATCAGCTCTGCATTTCTGGTATAAATCCTATTTGGTCATGGGGATAACTTGCTATAATCTTTTTCTTAATATTTTATTTAACATTTTTGCATCAATATTCATGAGGGAAATTGGTCTATAATTTTCCTTCTCTGTTTTGACTCTACCTGGTTTAGTTATTAGCACCATGCCTGTGTGATAAAAAGAATTTGATAGAATTCCTTGTTTCCCTATTTTTCCAAATAGTTTGCATAATATTAGAATTAATTGTTCTTTAAATGTTTGGTAGAATTTACATGTAAATCCATCTGGCTCTGGAGATTTTTTCTTAAGAAATTGATTAATTGCTTGTTTAATTTATTTTTCTAAAATGTGACTATATAAGTAATTTATTTCCTCCTCTGTTAATCTGAAAAAAATCTATATTTTTATAAACATATATCCATTTCCCTCACATTTATTGACATACAGTTGAGCAAATTAGCTCCTAATTATTGCTCTAATTTCTTCTTCATTAGTGGAAAGTTTGCCGTTTTCATTTTTAATACAAAGAATTTGATTTTCTTCTTTCCTTTTTCTAATATTGATGCTCTTTTATACCATAGTTTATATCCTCCTCATGGAATTCTTCCTTATAATAAAGAAAAAGAATTAAACAAAACTGACTGACAAAATGATCTCATCTGACAATATATTCTGCTCTTGTAGTCCACTGCCACCCTAGCAATTGACAAGAAGTCAATGTCTTTTACCATTTACTCTCTGGGACCAAGATTGGTCATTGCAATTAATCTGAGATTTGCAGTCTTTTTAATGCTTTAATCGACATTATCATAGTCATTGTATTTAATATTTTCTTGAGTCTGCTTTTTTCCTATTAATTTTACAAGGCTACTAACCATGGTCTCAAGGTCAGATCCATCTTTTCTCACTTCTGTTGGCCTATAAAATAATCATGTCAGCTACAGCCTTGACATGACTCTAATCAGAATGGCATTTAAGGCTCTACCTTTTTGTTATAGGCTTAAGCAGAGCAGAGATGATTTAGGTCATTTCCAAACCTGGGTTTCCATCACCTTCCTTTCTATGAAACCTCTAGAAAAACCACAAGGGATTATTCTACTTCATCCATTTTCCAAGGAGACTATGGGGCCTCATTGTGGGCACAAAGGAATTCTCTTTTCATTCTTCAGCACTTCCCTGTCCTGAACTTGTATTAAGGACAGGGCTTCAAAGTAGGGCAATAAGAAATCTTCTTTATCCGATTCTCTCTCTGGCCAAGTCAGAAATATAGGAGTAGATAATTATGTTCATTTTACAGGTGAGAAAAATGAGGCATGGGAAAAATGAGTGACTTAATTCAGTTTAAACGGAGATGAGAACAGAACTAAGAAATATACTGTGGCCTCCATATGCTCAGTTTAGTGCTCCATCTTCTAAGTTACTTGACCTGCTTCTCCCTCTAACACTCATTTCCTGGGTGCCTACAAGTCCTGCTGCTTTCCTTAAATTCCCTTCTCACTTAGGGATCTCCCTGAAGCACTACTGACTGATTCCTGGGCACCTGGCCTTGTCACAGCACTATTGTAGAAGTTCCTGTCATTATATGTGAGGACTAAGCCAGTACACAGATTTTTGCTGGAGTAGAAAGGAGGTTGGGGCAGCTGTTTATTTGAAGATGGATCTGTTAGAGCTAGAAGTCTCAGAATAGAAGAAGCAAGGCAACTATATCTAGCAAGTAAAGTATGCAAACCCTGGATAGCTACAACAGGCCTCTTAGGTTTTCCCATATAGCCTAGTGAAGTATTTCATTTTGGGGGCAGTTAAGTAATATAGTGGATAGCATTCTAGGCCCAGAGACAGGAAGATCTGAATTCAAATCTTGGTCTCAGACACTTATTAGCTGAGTGTCCTTAGGAAGTCACTTTATTCTGTTTGCTTCAGTTTCCTTATCTATAAAATGAGCTGGAGAAGGAAATGGCAAACCATTCCATTGTCTTTATTAAGAAAAGGTTAAATAGGGTTGTGAAAAGTCAGATGCAACTGAAGCAATTGAAATTTTTACTTTGAGAAAAAGGTATTTCTTTGTAGGCAAGACAATTGAATTTATGACTCATTGAAACTTAAGAATGGAAAACAGGGGCCAGCTGGAGCAAGTCCTAACCTGTTTAAAAGTGCTCATAATTAAATTTTCAGCATAAATGTTCATACCTCTAAAATTGCCAGTCTACAAGTGGGGCTTGATTTATTGCTTTTTTGAGTTTTTGGACTTAAGATAGTGTTCATAATGTATATTAAACCTAAAAGTGTATGAGTATATACCCCTATCAGATGGCTTGATCTTCCATTTTTACAGATGAAGAAACTGAGGCTCAGAGTTTTGACTTGCCAAAAGTCACACAGCTAAGTTTATAGCTGAGCCAGTTATAGACAAAAGGTCTTAAGATTTCCATCTCTTTCTATTAGATTACACTGCCTTCATGGGTATGTTTTCTTTTCTTTTTTAAATTACAGCTTTTTATTTACAAGACATATGCATGGGTAATTTTTCAGCATTGATCCTTGCAAAACTTTCTGTTCCAATTTTTCCCCTCCTTCCCTCCACTGCCTTCCCTAGATGGCAGGTAGACCAATACACGTTAAATATGTTAAAGTGTATATTAAATGCAATATATGTATACATATTTATATAGTTATCTTGCTGCGCAAGAAAAATCAGATTTAGAAATAAGATAAAAATAACCTGAGCAGTAAAACAAAAATGCAAGTGGACAATAACAGGAGTGGAAATGCTATGTTATGGTTCACACTCATTTCCATGGGTATGTTTTCTGTTAACCTGGCACACCTTGGCATTTCCTTTGGCCCAGTAGGTACTGTGAAGGTTACACCTTCTCTGGGCAGTACAATAATTCATTTATCAGGAAGCTGGAGAAATTGGTGGGGAGGTGGGAACTCTGAGATGTGGAACAGATCTGGGGTGGGGGGGAATGGTTCAACTCAGCAGTTCTCTGGGATACTTACTGTTGGAGATAATGTTAAGCTGGAAAAGAATGGAATCACCGATTTGCAGGCAAACTACTGGATTAGGAATTCTGGGGGAGAAGTGGGTCTTCCCGAAGGAGGCTTGCTCTGGCGCTGGAGTATTTCTATGGTGCCTTAGCCCCAACGGATCCAGCTCAAGCTCTGAGAGTGAGGAGAGGACAGACAATGTGAAAGGAACTTGATTTTTCTCTAGAAGTCAAGCTATTCCCTATTTATTCACTCTTTTAATATCTTCCCTTGCAGAACCAGGTAGGATCCCAAGTCCTTCTCAGTTCTTCCTCTCCCCACATCTTCTCCATATATGTACTAAGGCATATGCAGACATCCAGGCTCTTTAAGAAGGAGCCTTTGCCTAATTACTTATGCTTTTATTTTATTCCATATACTCATCCGATTGCATTAAGAGATTCATTTTACCTATGGCCTCAGATATTTTCCCTTTTTTCCCCTTCTGATAATCATAGAATATGGACTTATACAGAAAGAGGTTTTCCAAAGTGGCCTTAAAGTCCTTGGGAGAAATAGTGATGCCTCACAGACAGAAATACTAGTATGGGTTAAAGACTTCCCATTTTATGTCAATAGTGATACCTCTGGACCTTCCTGATAATTGCTGAGGTTCTTGCTACGGTGGAGAGGCTTTTCTGCAATGTTTTTTCAAGTACATATTTTTTCCCAAATAAGATGTAAGTTTAATGAGAAAAGGGACTGCTTCACATTGTTTTTGTAACCCCAGTGCCCAATACATAGTTGTTGCTTAATAAATGCTTGTTGATTGATTTAGAAAACTGTGACTTGCATGTAATATGAAATAAATGTTTCACAGAGTTGAATTCTTACCCATCATGAAAACATCTAGCACTTCGATTCTGGAGAAGATGAATCCGAAAATTCCATCAGGGCCAAATTGGACTAGCTGAATCCTTTCACTTCCCTGGATAGGCTGGTCTGGAACTACTATGTTCTCTATTTCCTGAGTAATCCATCATTTACAACCCCCCCCCCCCCAAAAAAAAAAAAAGAGGGATCAGAGGTGGTAATGGGAGAGAGCTTGTCCTTAGGGCCAAAACTTAACAAGCGTTGGTAGATATCCTTCCTGACTTTTCTCCTTCAGAAATCCCACTGTTTCTCTTACTATCTTCCTCCATCCCTTTTCCTCAACAAATCTCTTAGGAAGTATCTTCCCCTCTTCTTTGAGCACCCATAGGTCTCTCCTTCCAGTTTGCTCTCTCCTAGACTACATTTTGTAGATAACCATCACCACTGCTTGCTGTCATTTTCTCATCTAAATGCAATTTGTTTTTCTCTATCCTCAGACATAGTCATAAAAATCATATATGTTCTATTTCCTTCTCCCTTCTGAAATCTCTCCTCTATTCTGCCCTGGTCATTCAGCACCAGCCCCACTGTCTCAGATGTTTAGCAGCAACTCACACTGGGAATTTCTCTGCCTTCCTTGAGTACTACTCAAAGGAATCACAACTAGAGACATTCTTGTAGGACTATCAGATGGGCTGACCATTCATTTGTATATTTCACCTATCTAATTTTTCTCTATCCATCTATCATCAGCTATTATGACCTATGTATTTTTCTCTATATATTAATTCATCTATTTTTTATTTTAAAATTTTAATTAAAAATTAAGTTTTGAATTCTCTTCTCCTTTCTCCCTTATCCATTGAGAAGGTAAGAAAACCAAAACCTATTACAAATACACACACACACACACACACACACACACACACACACACACACACACATTCATACAAAGCAAATTCCCACATTGGCTGAAACTTAACTGAATTTATGTAATAGTATCAATAATAACTGACATTTATTTAGTCAAGGTTTGCAAAATACTTTATAGAAATTATCTTGTTTGTTCTCCAAGGTCTCTTCTTGCTCTAACTCCTGCTTCTAACATCCTACAATAGCTGTCAGAATTCATTCATTTTATTTGCTTCTTTGTCACCTGGTTTCCTCTGCCCTCCCCCTCAATACTTCCCAGTCGAATTTTTTATACATCCTAATTATGCAAACATTCTAGTCTGCCTTGATGCTCTAGCTCCTTTCTCATGAGACAAATGGCTCTTATCCCCTCCTATCTTATAGCAACTTTGTTTCTCACCCACTTCCCCTCAGTTCTGGATCTTCTTACCCTATGAGTGCTTCCTCCAATCCGGTCCTGAAAGGTGAGGAACAGTTCCTTGTTGTCTCCCCATTTCAGAGATAGCTGAGGGGCTCTGGCCAGACATAAGGTGTCACAGAGTTCTTCAGCAGAGACATATTCACGGCATTGGCAGCTGCAGAAAGAAAAACATAATGGATGGGGCACTGTACTAGATATCAGGAAGATTTGTCATTGTTACTTATGGGATGATGACCAGCTCAAAGTTTTAGAACCTTAAGAGTCCCCTTTTGTAAAAAAAGCTATCATTTATATAGTGACATATATGTGTGTGTGTGTGTGTGTGTGTGTGTGTAAAATATAGCACTTATAACACAATATTTTCATGAGGATCAAATGAAATTTTATATATATATATATATATATATAAAATCTCTATATAAATCTCATATAATCTTATTTTATATAGATAATCTTATATACATACATATATATACATATATATATATAAATAATCTTATATACATACATATACATATGTGTGTGTATATATATATATATATATATATATATATATATATATACATATTCCATACTACTGGACTTATTTATTCACATGGCCTCATCAGGAAAGCCTTCCCATATTGCTACTTTGGAATTACAGACCTAGAGATGGAAGGTGCCTTAGAGGCCAACTAATTCAACCTCCTTCTTTCCCAGATAAGGAAACCAAGGCCTATGGAGGCTAGATTATTTGTTCAATGTCAAACAAGAAGAGGCAGTATTTAAACTCAGGTTCTTTAATTACAGAGCTTTAATTCTCATTGCACTCTGCTGGGACCAGCTCAGGATCTAACCATGAGGCAGTGAGATGAATTTTTTGTTGCTTAGTTTTCAATTGGATTCAACTCTTTTTGACTCCTTCTGGGTTTTTCTTGGCAAAGATGCCAGACCTGATCTACCATTTGCTTCTCCAGCTTATTTTAGAAATGAGTAAATTGAGGCAAACAGGGTTAAATAACTTGGCCAGGATCACACAGCTATTAAGTGTCTGATGTTACATTTGAACGCAGGTATTCCTGACTTCAAGCCCAATGATCTATTCATTGTACCACCTAGCTGCCCAGTTTCCAGACTGATTGATACATCTGACTTGTTAATCTTTTCCTTAAATATTCCTTTCTAAGGCCTGAAAAGATTTATATGAACTGAATGAAATAATCAGAAACAGGAACACATTGTACACAATAACAGCAAGAATGTGTGATGATCAACTATGAAAGACTTGGTTCTTCTCAGTGGTTCAATGATTCAAAGCAATCCCAATAGATTTTGGACAGAAAATGCCATCCACATCCAGAAAAAGAACTAAGGAGACTGAATGTAAATCAACATATGCTATATTCACTTCTTTTTTTCTGTGTGTTTTTTTTTTTTTTAAATCTCTTCCATGGTTTTTCCCTTTTGCTCTGATTTTTCTTTTTTAATATTATTCATAAAATAATGTGTGTTAAAATAAATAAAACATAAAATAAAATAAAAATTCCTTTTTATTTCTACTACCTTTTCCCTTTAGCTCTGAACTGCATTCACATCTCAATCAGCATTAACTCTGCTTTGCCTCAGCTTGCCCTCTTCCCTTAGCCCCAGGTAGGAAGCATATCTTAAATTCTGAGAGCTACTTTCTGGATGTTCTGAGAAGGGGTGCTAATTCTACTTTTCATGATTTTTGAAAGGGGAAGAGGGATACTGTGATATCATTGGCCTGAGTCGCTATATCTGGTAGCTAAGCACTGTCAGGATTTGGTAGTCCTATTCTGACAAAGTCATACTTCTCTTCCCAAAGGTCCTCCTTTTGGAACCGAAGAGTCAGGGTAGAATTACTCACATGCCCAGTTCTGCACTGAGTTCTCCACTTGCAGGGTGGCAGAAGTAGGAACAGTTATGTTGTTTGGGGGACACACACTTGCGGGTGGAAGAGAGGCGGATGTCCCCTAGTGAGCATCTTTCTTCAATCTACAACAAGAATTCCATGAGAGAAAGGTAAGTCAAGTCAACACTGGAAGCTCCTGTTTGGGTTCTCAGAATTAGAAGACAGGCACATGGATACTCCAAAGGTGACCTTGGAGAGTTCTGGCCTTGGAGTCTCCTCCAAGGGTTCATTCTGTCATCCTTATTTATTGGGCATTCATTGCATATATTATGTTTGTAGTGCACAGGTTACAAAGATAGGTAATGACTGAGTTGGAATGCAAATGTTTTGAATCCAAACCCAATCCTTTCCCCATATAAGAACAGTCAATAAACAACAGTTAATAAACAACATGGTGGCAAATATAAATTAATTTTCTGGAAAGCTCAGGTTTTGGGGGAATGATAAATAAAGGGAATTATTAGTCCAGTGGGAGTTGGAGGCTAATCAGGGTATGTTTCTTCATAGTCTTTAAGGATTTTGAGGAAGGGATAAAGCTTGGGCTGGTAAAAAAAAAAAAAAAAAAAGGAGGGGTTATGATAATGACATACCCACATACACACATATAATCTTTCAGTTTAGGAGAGTTGAAGAGATCCTTTGAAAAAAAGGTTAAAAAGCAATTAAAATACAAGGGAAGCAGGGGAAACCCCAAGCAGTTTTCATTGAGATCAAGTCTCCAAGTCTAACTGAATAATCATTTCTATTTTTTGGAATTCTTTTATTTGATTTTGTATTCTATTATCTTCACTTATCTGTACTTATGGCCATAAGATTTAGATATGGAAAGGACTTTAGAAGTTGTATGGTAAAACTTCCATTTTATAGGAAATTGACAGGTGAGATGACTTGCCCATGTGACATAAGTACCAAGTGGAAGAACTGGAATTTGAACTCAAGTCTTTGAATTCCCCCCACCACTTTATTTTTAAACTTCAACATTCCTATTAGGTATAAGCTCCTTCAGATCAGGAGTTGTTTCATTTTGCCTTTACATCCCCAATGAGGCAGAGGCAATTAAGTATTATAGTGTATAGAGAGAGCTGGATCTGGAGTCAGAATGAGCTGGGTCTGGAGTCAGAATGAGCTGAGTTCAAATATTCCTTCAGATACTTATTAGCTATATTTATCCTGGGTACATCATCTAATTTCTTTCTGCATCAGTTTCTTTAACAGTAAAATAGGGACAATTTTAGCATCTATCTCCCTTGCTTATTGTGAGGATCAAATGAGATATTTTTAAAACTTGATATATAGTATGCATTAATAAATTCTTTCCTTTTTTCCTCTCCTCCCTTCCTTGTCTCCCTCCTTTCTGTAATCCCCCTTCCTTCCTTCCTTCCTTCCTTCCTTCCTTCCTTCCTTCCTTCCTTCCTTCCTTCCTTCCTTCTTTTCTTTCTTTCTCTCTTCTTCTTTCCTTCCCTTCTGCCTCTATTTAAAACAATGCTTTGTATAAAGGGAGCAACCAATAAATAAATTAATAAATGGTGAAAGTTATTAAATTACAGTCTCTATAGAAAAATCTTGGGATTGGTTTTAGCAAATCAGGCCAAATTAACTTATTTTTTTCTTTTTGATGGAGTTCCTAGCCTGGGAAATGTATATACAGTGTTTCTGAATTTCAGCAAGGAATGCAACAACGTGAGTTCTTCAAGGGTTGGGCCAGTCTTTTGCCTCTCTGTGTATCCTTAGCTCTTAACACTGGGCCTGACACATAGTAAGTACTTAATAAATGTTATTGACTGATTGACTAACATAGTCTCTCATGCTATCCTTTTGGACAAGCTAGAAAATATAGACTTGATGACAATGCATCTGAGTGTAGTCATAGCTTGTGGAATGACTGATCAATGTTAACCTGTGGTTAGTGGGGTGTCTCTAGTGTATTATCTCAGGGCTCTATATGCACTTGCTTTTCGTTTGGTCAACATCTTAATCAATACCTTAAATGAAGAAAATAGAGCAAATTTTCCCAATTTTTGGATGACATTAAGCTAGAGGAGATAACTAAGAGACTGGATGAGAGAAATGAGATTTAAAACACTTCAGCAGACTAAAATGTTGAACTAAAATGAATAAAATGCTTTTACAAAATCCATTAAGCAAGTACTAGATGAGAGAGATCTGACAATAGCAATTTGTATGAGAAAAATCGTAGAAGCTTTAAGTGACCAAAAGTCCCTTAGGAGCCAAAAGTATGACATCTAAGAAAACTAATGAAATTTTAAACAACATTACTATAGACATGGCAGCCAGGTAAAAAAGGTAGTTACTGTCCTCCTGGACTCTTTACTAGTTGGATTATCTCTGCCATTAATGTGTTCATATCTGAGTGCTTAAGAGGAATAATGACAATTGGAGCATAGCTAGCTAGAGGAGAACAATCAGCATGGTAAAAGGTCTGGAAACTAGTTTATATACAGAAAAATTGATGAAACTGGAGCTGTTTAGCTGAGAGAAAAGTAGTTTTAAGGGAGACATGAAAATTAACTTTATCTGAAGGAGAAGCAGGAGAGAACATTCTGTATAGCTTTAGAGAAACAGTAAATAGAAGTTATAAGTGGAACATAAAGATTTAACATTAAGAAGAATTTGCTAACTATGAGAATGTGCTGCCTTATTAATGAGCTCTTTTATCACTGGAAATATTCAAGCACAGTCTGGATGACTTCTTTTCAGGGATATTGTAAAAGGGATTATTGCATTTGGTGAGAGATTGGATTAAATCAGTAGTCCTCAAGGAGTGGTCTCTGAGATCTTTTGGAAGATCTGCAAAATTAAAATTCTTTTCATAATAATGTTGAGATATTTTAATTTCTAATATGGTAAGTATCAAATATTTAAGGGAGAGAGGGAGAGAAAGAGAGAGAGAGACAGAGAAACAGACACAAAAAGACACAGAGAGACAGAGTCAGAAACAGACAGTGGAAGAAGGGGGAGAAAGAGGGAGGGGGAGAGAGGAGGGATGAGAGAACAAGAGAGGAGGAAGAGAAAGAGGGAAAGAGAGACAGAGGAGAAAGAGAAGGGAGACTCGGAAGGGAGAAAGGGGAGAGAGAGAGAGAGAGAGAGAGAGAGAGAGAGAGAGAGAGAGGAGGGGGAAAAGAGGGAAGAGAAGTAAAAGAAAAAAGGGGGAGGAAGGAGAGATAGAGAGGAGAGGAAAGAAGGGGAGAGAGGGGAGAAAAAGAGGAGGGAAAGAAGTGAGGATGGGATGGGGGGGGAATAAGACAGAGAGAAGAGAGGATAGAAAGATTCTCAATAATTTTTAAGTGTTAACTGGCTCCTAAGACCACAACATTTGGGACATAGTAGATTAGATAACTTCTATGATTTCTTGATATTTTTAGATTCTTTAATTCTGTAAGAAGGGAAAGTAACAAAATGGCAGGGAGTGGTGGTGAAAGGGCAGGGAGAAACCTTTTTCATCTTCCATCCTTTCCCCTGTGATAATCGATGGTGTCTACCTGGGGCTGACAATCTTGGTCACTGTTGCTGTCATAACTCTGTTGACCTCTCTCATCATAAGACACATATCCTGCCAAGCAGATGCAGGAGCCATCAGACTTCTGGAAGGCCCGGTTCAGGCCTTGGCATGTACAGTAGGAGGCACCTGAGAAGAGAGAGAAGATCACATTCTCATCATCAATAAGCATTTATTGAATTCCTACTATGGGTCTAGCACTACAGGAAAGAAAAGAAAGCTAAGATACAGTTCATCTTATCTGGTAAGGAAAACCCTCAATCTGGTAAGGGAAGCAAGACTAATAAACATGAAGGAAAATTCATCACTCTTCTGAATCTCTTTTTTCAATTGAGAACATTCCCATCTTTCTAGTCACTCAGGTTCCCAACCATGGTGTCATGTTCAACTCTTCACACTTACTCATCCCATCTATTAAATCTGTTGCTAAATTTTGTTTCCACTTCCACAGCATCTCCCATATCTGCCCTTTTCTTTTCATCACTATAATTCAGGTCCTTATCACCTGTTGCTTAGATTATTTTAATAGCCTCCTCCTTGGCCTCCTTGCCTCAGGTCTCTCCTAACTCCAAACCATTCTTGCCATAGTTTTCTAAAGCACAAGTCAGAGCAGGCTATTTCTCAATAACTTCTAATGGCATTCTATTACTTCTAAGATCAAATATCAAAGTTCCTCTGACATTTAAATTCCTTCACAATCTAGTAATAATTTACCTTTCCATCCTTATTTGCTCCTATTATTTCTTATAATAATCAAAAATAATTTTTTAATATTTCCAGTTTTTCCCCAGAATTTTCTTTTTGCTTCCACTCTTACATTGACCTTAGAGTTTATTAGAGGTACTCTTTTTTCCATAATTCTTCCCCAAATAAACCCTCAGCTGTCCTACAAAATCTCTCTCTCTCTTTCTCTTTCTCTCTGTCTCTCTCTCTCTCTTCTCTCTCTCTCTCTCTCTCTCTCTCTCTCTCTCTCTCACCTCTAAATAGGCATCTACTGGATCCCCTAAGGAATACAACCTTTTCCAGAGTGGGAACTATTGTACATCTTTCTTTGCAGGTTTAGTGACTAGCAGAGTACCTGACACATAGAAGGTTAATAATACACTTGTTGATTACTTGATTCATTCAACAGCCATGTATTAAACACCTTCTATTTGCAAGGTAAGACAGCATGGTATAGTGACTAGAAGATCCCAACTAGCCATTCAAGTCCTGTCTCTATAACACGTATAAGTAAGTCACAGATCCTTCCCATGCTCTCCATGCAATCCTCTAAGATTTTAAGATACTATGGGTTATTAATCAATCAGGAGAGGGAATTTCTGTTACAGCAGTTCCTCATGCCAATGAAACACAGGTTTGGGCAAAAACAAAATCATGGCGCCATCTATTGGGCAGCAGTGAGTGTGAGGGACAATCAGCAGTAAGTTCAGAGAAACCCATAACAATGAGAGGAGGGAAGAGAGACATAAAGAGACAGAGACAGAAGGAGAGAGAGAGACACATAAGAAGAGAGGGAGAGAAATAGACAGAGAGGGAGGGAGGGAAAAAGAGAGATAGAGAAAGGCAGAGAGACAGAGAAAGAGAGAGGGAGAAAGACACAGAGATATGCAACCATACACATTCAGAAATGTGTATGAAAGAAAGCGAAAAGAAAGAGAGCGAAAGAGAGAGAGAAAGAGAGAGAGAAGAGAGAGAGTGGGAGAGAGGAAGAAAGGGAGGAAGGAGGAAAAGAGAGGATGGAAGGAGGGAGAGAGACAGAGATAGATGGACAGAGATAGAGAAGACAGAGACAGATAGAGATCAATATGAGCTGAGGTGAATCAAAGACCAAATGGAATAAATAGGATTTGACAGCTCTGAAAAATGAATACAATTTGGAGAGACATAAAAGAAGAAATATCCCTGAAAGGATAGCTAGATATCCAAGGCTTGTTTGAGAGACAACAAGACCTTGAGCATACTAGAGCATGTAGGATAGAAATGGGAAATAAGGCAGGAAAGCTAGGATGGGACCAGATTGTGGATCTACTTGAAAGGAGAAGATTTTGGGGAAAATTTTACATCCACACACTCACTCACACACACATTCACCCCATACCCCCAACTCACCCCCCACATCCCCAAACCCTCACATACCCACTCTCACTCCCACTCACCTCCACTCACACCTACACCCACAATTCACTCACACAAACAAACCACTCTCACCCACATCCACACCCACACCCTTTCATCCTCCCACCCTCCATCCCCCAACCCCCGTCTCACACACACACACACACACACACACACACACACACACACACTTTAGCCAAGTGATTTTTATCAATGTGGAGAATTCCTGATAAGGAAACCACATAAGTGCTGATCAACAACTCAACTATAACTTTCTAGATTCATAGATTTAGAGCTGAGGTCTTTAGATCTTTCCCTCTTCATTTTATAGAGGAGAAAATCACGCCTATAGTCACACAAATAATAAGCAACAGGGACAGGAAATCCAAAAGCAATGCTCTTTCCTCCATCATCTGTTGCTTTTCAGTCTTAGAAAGTTGTCTTGAGGCCTGAGAGGAGATTCCTTAATATGGTTCAAGGGCAGGACTTGAACCTGTTTCTTCCTGATTGTAATTCTGACCCTCTATCCATTATGCTACTCTGCCTACCAAGAAAGAATGATAGTAACACATTCTATTTGTCAGTCCTTTTTATTCACCAAACTGTATTTTATGTCTGTATTCATACATTCCTGGGATATAGACAAGGCATGATAGCTATTAGATAGTAAGCTTTTAGAGGACAGGGACTGCCTTTTACCTTTTTGTATCCCCAGTACTTAGTATAGTGCTTGACACATAGTAGGTGCTTTATTGATTGTAGCCATTTTCTTTTTTTAAATTGATAAGCATTTATTTTCTCTCCCTCCTACTTATTATTCATTCCCCTTGGTGAAAAAAAGACAAAGATTGTACTAAATGTGTATGATAATATTAAAAAAAAAAAACATTTTCTATGTGGGGAAAACTAAAGCATAGCATTAAATGGATAGTCTGAGATGATCTTGGCTAATAGTGAGATAGACCCCCATTAGCTCACATTTCCCTTGGGGATCCTTTGAAGCAAGCTCTTCACTCCAAGACTGCAGGTCACAGAAAACCCTGTTTGCTTGGAAACAAGGCTTAGTTACTCAGATGAGGTCCTGGCTAAGACTCACCTGGTAGGGAGAAGGAGGAGCTTGCACAGGGAAGGCAGCCATTTTGACCAGGTAGAGGATTGAAAGTGCCAGCGGGGCATGGGTGACACTCCTTGACCTGCTGGGCTTGAGTGCTATTTCCAAAGGTTCCTGGGGGGCAGGGTCTGGGGAGAGGGGTCATGGAGGGGCAGTAGTGTCCAGTTGGGCAGGGGTTTCTGAGATAATTTTCACTTCCTGTAGGAAAACCATGAGGAAAGTCAGTGTAGGCTTGGACATAGTGGGTGATAGTCCAGGAAGTATGTTTGAGACAGATATGGCAGTAGGGGATGAGGAAAATAACTGTATGCATGGCCATATTGTTCTGTCTCTCTTTTCCAAAGGCCCTCTAACCTTCTACCTACCAGAAAATATCCCTCCTTTCTTTGCTCATGCTACAGGATATGGAATCTTGGGTGACCAAGGCAACTGGACTGGATCTATTGAGCAGGAATTTCCTGCCCTGTTAGTTCATCAACACAGAGAGTATATAAATTCTTTCCACTGATACATGGATAATTTCTCTGTAACTAATAGTTTTAGAGTTGCTATGGTATTGAGAAGTCAAGTCACCTTGACTTAAATTACCATGGTCACAACCAGTATATTGACATATTTGTTAGGATTTGAATCTAGGTCTTTCAAACTCCAAGACCACATCCTTATCTCCTTTTCCATGTTATCTTTTGAATTAAAGGATGACAATTAGTATAGTCTTCTGTATATATTGTAATTCCCATGCAGTTTTCACTAAATGCTAAGATGTACCCAGTATTTGCCAGTACTGAATCCTTCCTTCCTCCATACCTGTTTTGTTTTCCAATCAGGAAAAGGTACAAGTTTGGTGCTCCCAGGATCCTCAGAAGCTCTGGATGGATCCCCCATCTTTTGTTCTCTCCATACTCTAGATGTATCTTTCACTATTCATTCCCTAGTCTTCTCTCCCGTCCATGGTTCCCTAGATACTTACCTGGGGGACAGCTGAACCCTGCTGGGCATGGCTGGCAGGATAGGGTAATGAGGGCAAAATTGCGATAAGTGCCTGCTTCACAGAGTTGGCAACAGGTCTCAGCAGAGACCCTCAGGACACTCACGTTCAGGGGCTCAGAGCCCCCAGGGCACTGCAGCCCATGGGCACTGCCCAGTGGGCAGTAGTATGGAAATCTACAGCTATATATAAAAACAAGAGAACAGCAGGCAGCCTGTGAGAAAGATTAGTATGCCTTTTGTCCACTGTCCCCACTCCCAAACTATATGCACACAATACACACACATATAATTGTATATATAAATGTACATATACATATATATAATGCATGCATCCGTAACATACTGCACTAGAGAAGGGGAAAGTAATACACATTTCTCAAGCATCTACTGTGTAATAGTCACTTTGCTAAATGCTTTACATTTATCATTTCAGGCCACATTGGAACTCAGATCTTCTTGATTCCAGGCCCAAGGCTCTATCTTTTGCTTAACTAGCTGACCCTTAAAGTTTCTAGACTTAAAGAGATTGTGTTTCTGAGACAGCCAACAACTTCAGTTGTCTTCCACTAATAGGTTTCTTTATTAGACTTTGTGGCCTGGATTTCAGGACTGGAGAAAGGTGGTGAGGAGAAAAAGGGACACCAGATTAGGAGCAATAAAGAGCTTTGAATGCCAAATGGAAAAATTTGTATTTTATTCAAAACAAGTTACCTAGATTTGATTCCCATTAACAAACTGTGTGACTTTGACTAAGTGATTAACTACTTGGGGTTCAGTTTCTCCCCTTTAAAAAGAGTAGATGATCTCTGGTCCCTTCTAATTTTATTGATCCAGAAAATGTGAATCCTTTCTTAGATAACAGAGATTGGCAGATGAAGGGATCTGGGCCTTGGCCAGGAGGCCAAGCTGCTTGGGAATTTGACCTCCAGAGTATCAAGGAAAATATGGTGTCATAGACTTGGTCTCCAGATCTTGAACACCTGGGATATGATTGTGAAGTTTCTAACCTGGGGCTAGGTAGGCAGTGGGGACACTCACAGTTGCTCTGGGCCAGTATAAGTAGAGGAGCCTTCAGGACAGATGTAGCCACTAGGACAAGGTATGGGGTCCCCAGTCTGGGCCTTACAATAGAAGCCAGCTCTGCACAAGGTCTCACTGAATGCACCTGTGAACCACAGAAAGGGGAAGAGTTACATATAGAATCTAGTGGACCATGGAAATGGGAGAGGCAATCTAAGTATAAAAACCCTGGGGGGAAATGGAGAGGTCACCATATACATTGTCTTCCTCCTTCCAGAACCTGAGTCACCTGGAGTTAAGGGTCAAGTCTGTCCTACAGTTGAGATTAGACATCCCTATATAG
The DNA here is from genome assembly GCF_016432865.1 of Antechinus flavipes. NCBI lineage: Eukaryota > Metazoa > Chordata > Mammalia > Dasyuromorphia > Dasyuridae > Antechinus > Antechinus flavipes. Next base: position 467,142,873 of record NC_067400.1, read on the forward strand.
AAGGCAAAGCCAGAAGTAAAGTATCTTGAATATCTTGAGTCAAATCCTGGCTTTGCCATTCAATATCTGCCTTTGGATAAATTATTTAAATTCTTTATTCCTCATCTGTTAAATGAAAGGGTGACTTTTAAAGTCTTTTCCAGAAGTAAATTTAAAATCCTATGATCTCTTGCCTCATTCTACACTTACAGAATTTATCATGTTGACTCAGTGACCCATGCACTCTAAAAAGGGCCTGGATAGGGAGACACTAAGAAGAAAGAGAAAGGAGGTGGTTAGAAGAAGTGGAAAAGGACAGTTCTGAGTGGAAAGAGAATAGAGTTAGGTGGGGTTAAGGGGAGGAAGGAGAAAGAAATAAGAAATTACCTGCTGGACACTCTGTGCCAGCTCTACAGGGGATGCCCAAAACATTTGCCAAGCCAGTCAGTTTTGGGTCAGGGCAATAGTGACCTGGAGCACAGAGTTTACAGTCTTCCCATGATGATGCTCCAGGATCTGTCCGGAAGGTACCAGGTGGGCACAGCAAAGCACCTTGTTTACCTGGGCACCAGTGTCCTGGAGGACAGGGATAGTCTTCAAATGTAGATAGACCTGGCAAGAAATAAAAGTGTGTGTGTGTGTGTATATGCATGTGCATGCATATACACATACATATAAGTATAGGGATAGGGGCAGAAAGAAGTGAATAGAGACAGAGAGAAAGTAGGACTTTCCTAATCAAACACCACTGAAACTCTCAGGCCTTTTTACCTGGAAAGGAGCAGAGATATCCTGGGGGACAGGGTTGGCACTCTATCCTGCTCTGAGCTCCAATTGCTGGCTGGTATGTGTGCTCTGGACATTCTTGGGGGACCCCAAGATAGGTCTCATTCCCTCCGGGACAGTAGTGGCCGAGAGGGCATGGATATGTTGCTGGGTCACCTACAGAGAAAACATCTGGGTTCCTTTCCCTCTTCCCACTGCTCTCTGATCAGTGGGCACACTGGCATCTCTAGCATCAATACTGTGCCAGTCTGGTGGTGGGAGAGTTCATAAGTGACTACATCATTTCTTCCTCTCCTCCCCCATCCCCTGGCACATAACTGCTTCCCCAAACTAACCTGCTTTACACCAGCATCCAGGAGGGCAAGGCCTGCAGTCCTGTTTCTGCTTGGCACCAGGGGCAGCCCCTATGGTGTGGGCTGGACACAGAATTGGCACTTCACTGCCCTCAGGACAGTAAAAGCCTAAAGTGAAGCATAAAGGATCTCTCACTTTCAAGTGAGACCCGGAGTAGGACAAGTACCCAGGGTAGAATAGAGCTCTCTTTCAGAAGGTAATTAGTCATTTTCTGGTAGTGTGGGGCTTTATCCTTTACTTACTTTAATTGATTCTTTGGATCTCAGAGAACAACTAAGTGGTTTAGAAAGACAAATGTATTTAGAGTGAGAAGATCTGGGTTTGAGTCCTAATTCAGCAAGTTATTATTAACAAGCATTAATGAAATGCCTACCTCATGCCAGGAACTATTTGAAATGCTGGGAACAAAGCAAAAATGAAATATTCCTTTAGGTGGTTACATTCTGTTGGTGGGATAGGCTGGAAACAATGTATGTGTAGTTAAGTGGATACAAAATATTTATGCAATATGTATGAAACAAATTGCAGGGAGGGGTGCTAATATCTGAGGGAGTCAGAAAAGACCTCTTGAGCTGAGCTTTAAGGAAAGTTAGGGATTAAGAGAGGGGTTTGTTTTGTTCAGTCATTTTCAGTAACTTCTGACTGTTTTGTGACCTCATTTGAGGTTTTCTTGGGAAAGATACTATAGTGGTTTACCATTTCCTTCTCTAGTTCATTTTTACAGATGAGGAAACTGAGGCAAACAGGTTAAGTGACTTGCCCAGGGTCATGAAGCTAGAAAATGATTGAGGCTAGATTTTCAACTCAGGTTTTCCTAATTCCAGTTTCCATATTTTATCAACTGAACCACCTAGCTGCCCAATGCAGAGGGATAAGGCAGTGCATTGCAGGCATGGGGATGGGGATCTAAACAACGTCACTGGAGATAGGAAATAGGATTTTGTGAATGAGAAACACTAAGAAAGCCAGTTAGCTAGCATGCAATGTGCATGAACTGGGGTGGTGTCCATTCTGCAGCAAGACTTTAAAAGGCTTGAATTCCAAATAGAAAAGTTTGTATTTAATCCTAGAGGCTTATCTTTGGAATTGGATTCCTCCTATATAAAGTGAGAAAGCTGGATCAAATGGCTTCTAAGATTCCTTTCACTTCTAGTATCCTTTGCCAAGAGGCAATGGAGAGAGTCCTGGACTTGGGAATCAAAGAACATGGGTTCTTTAACTCTCTAACTTCTCTAACTTTCTAACCACTTACTGGTTATTTTACCCTGGACATGTCATTTAAACTTTCTGAGCCTGCTTCTTTATCTGTAGAATGAAGGGATTAAAGTAGATAATCTTTTAGGTAGATAATCTTTCAGTAGTATTTTAGCAGATAATCTTTCAAGGCCTAATGGTCTGTGATAGATAGAACTGGAGAGAGGGAATAGGGGAGGCAGTCAGCCACTGGGTCTTCTGAGTCTCTAGAAATTCTGTTCCTCTGGTTCCAAGAGAACTTAACATTTCCTGGTTCACATTAATACCCAATACCTCCTGTCTGCTATGGGTAAGAAACCTCATTGGTGATAAGAAGCAGCATTGGTTACCTGCTGGGCACTTCCTTGGGCATGGCTGTCCCATAGGGCATGAAACCAAGAATTCCCCCGGGTCTGGTAGCATCCCATCAGAATTCCCAGTTGGGCAGAAATAACCAGCAGGACATTTTCCATATAGTCTTCCACTCCTGATAGACAAAGATCTTTGATTTAATGCTAGAGAAGATCTAGAGGCTAACTCCTTTCATTTTATAGATAAAATAACAGGCTTCCAGAGGTTAAACAACTTTCTGAGGTCATGCAAATAGAAGGCAGTAAGGGTAGTGATTTGAACTTAGCTCCTCTGACTCCAGGGCAAATATTCTTCTATGATATCACACTGTCTCCCTAATCAGAATCCATATCTAGGTATAGATATATCTTTGGAACAAAGAATTCTAGAGTGGAAATGAATTCAGAGAGGTCTAACCTAACCTCTTGTCTCAATACAGGATTAGCTCAGAAAGAGAACATTCCACAATTGTTTGTGTTGTTGTTGTTCAGTAGTTTCAGTCATATCCAACCCTCTGTGATCATTTTTTGGGGTTTTCTTGGCAAAGATATTGGAGTGGTTTGCCACTTCCTTCTCCAGATCATTTTATAGATGAGGAAACTGAGGCAAACAGGTTAAGTGACTTGCCCAGGGTCATACAGCTAGTAAGTGTCTGAGGCCAAATCTGAACACAGTTCTTCTAACTCCAGGACCCACATTCTATCCACTGAGCCATCTAGCTGTCTGTTTGGTTTCTGTAGATTTCCCTAAAAAGAGATGACAGTATCTCCCTTTGGTTCCAGCAACTTATAGTCCTTATCAGGTAGAAGTTCTACCAAATATTTAACCTACATCTTTCCTCTTGTAGCTTCAGCCCATTCTCTTTTGTTCTGTCTTTGGTAGACATACAGAGTAACTATTCACCAATATCAATGTGATACAAGGCACAGAAAAGAAAATGAGTATATATTTGTTGTGTGATTGAGCTGTGCATAGGTTTGAAAACAGTTTTGACTATACTGATCATAACCTGGAGTTGGGCCTATTCTTTGGACTCCATTTTGTCTGTCATCACAGTAAAAGCTCTATGGCTTCCTTTTTTCCCTTACCTATATCAGAGTATATTTATACCAGAATATACATACAAGAAATAGAGATGGAGAGAGAGAAAGAGAGAAAGAGAGAGAGAGAGAGAGAGAGAGAGACAAAGAAAGAGAGAGAGAGAGACAGAAAGACAGCGATAGAGAGTCAGAGACACAGATACAGAGACAAAGAAACAGAAAACGAAAGAGAGATAAGCAGTCAGAGACAGAGAGACAAAGAGAGCAACAGAGAGAAAGAGAGACAGAGACAGACAGAATCACAGAGAGAGACAGAGAGAGAGGAAAAGATGGAGGGAAGAAGGGCAGGAGAGAGACAAAGACAGAGACAGAGACTTAGGGCTGTATGTGAAGTGTTGCCAAGTGGAAAAGGGATTAGATTTGTTCTGTTTAGTAATGAGTGGGAGTCACAAAGACGTAAATTTAGGCTTGCCTGTTAGCATACAATTTCCTAACAATTAGAAATTAAGTTAGCTTTGGGAGTTCAGGGGGTTCCTCTGCAAAAAATCCAAAGGGGGTTCCTTGGAGATCTTCAAGTAGGGGCTGGATAACCACTCCTTAGGTGTGTTATGATGGGGATTTCTTTTAAGTGTGGTTTGGATTAGCTGGTCCCTGAGATTGGGGAAGGGAAGGAAGGGAGCAAATATAGCATCTAGTATGTGCTAGGCACTGTGCTAAGCCCCATTGTTTCAAACCAATATCATCTTATCCTCCCAACAACTCCATGAGGTAGGTGCTATTATTTTCCTCATTTTTACAGTTGAGGAAAATAAGGTAGTTGTGACTTGCTAAAGCCTACAAAGCCAGTAAGCATCTGAGGTCAGATTTGAACTTGGGTCCTCCTGATTCCAGACCCAATGCTCCACCAGCTATTTCAAAGAATTGTAAAGTCCCTTACAACATTTTATGATCTTATAGTTGATAAGATCAATAAGAGAAAAACAGAGAGACAGTCAGATACAGTCAAATTCCCACACATTCCTAACCTAATCCTTTAAACCCTGCCACCATGAACAAGTCAGTTCTTTTTTCTCTTAGCAAAGACTAAAGACCAATGAAAAAGGACTCTGGACTGCCTTCAACTGGAAAGACCTGTCCCAGATCTATGAGCACCTTTCTATGCTATGAAAACAAAGGTGAACTGGACAGATTTTCTCAGATACTTCTTGTACCACCCCCAGGAAATATTTTGGAAGGGAATTTCCAAAAATTGGGAGGAACTCACTAGTTGGCAGAATATCACAATCACTTCCATCAAGTCTTTGATGGACAGATAAATTAACTGCTGGGAATTTGGGGAGGCAGGAAGTCAAGACAAGGGACTTTCCAGTCTAGCTTTATGGTAGGGCAGACATCAGCCAAACTCAAATCAATTTCTCAAACATATAGGTTGTAAAACACCAATTCAATTAGAGAAAATAAATATTTATTGAGTGTCTAATGTATTCAAAGCTCTATGCTAGTCATTGAAGATACAAAGATGAATAAAACAAATGAAGTCTCCCATAAACCTTAAGATAGAAAAACCATCTATTCTAAATCTGGTTTCAAAGGAAGGCTCTCCCTAGCCTAAAGTTTAACCTGCTCTAGAATTTGCCTAAGCCCATATCAAATTTATTAACAACTCCCACCCATATCTGAGAGAACACATGGAAAATCCCAGCCAGACATAAAATCCCATGAGAGTCTCAAGCAGAGATAACAAAAAGAAAAGGGAAGAAGTTATTAAATTTCTTTAAAACCCCCATGAGTATTGTGCTTTATGAATAATTAGATTCCATCACAGCAGGGGATGGAAGGAAACTGGATACTTTATTTGCTTGGCTAGAATAGGTATTCCCCACTTCCTCCCCATATTTTTGGTAGGGTTTAGGTGCAATCCTAATTCCATTGGCCTCTGAAAAATTCTCATTAGGCTCTGGAATCCTGATTTACTTCTGTGAAAGCAATCTAATTGTAATTGGCCATCAAGTCCCATTTGGTCATTGTTTGGATTCTGATCAACTCTTAACAATCATTTTTGCTTTGACCAAAAACCCTGAGGACCTTCCCTTCCCAGATTTATTTATTTGGATTTTTGGAGGGACTCTGCTAAAGAGGAGATTCTTGCCTCAATAGCTACTTAATTTTAGACTGAAAATTGAATAACTGAATGAATTCAGCCTCAGTCAAATAGAATTGAAGATTTTAGCTTAAAAAGGCCAAGTTCTCCTACTTCATCCAGGGCCATCTCCAGTTGCCTTGATCTTTATCTTGCCACTGGATCTAGATAGCTTTGGAGGAGAAAGTGAGACAGGTGATCTTGAAAGCGTCTCCTCACTTAAATCTAATTCACTTGCTTGTCATAGCATCACCTTCCTGATGTCATGATCCTTTTCACCAACAAAGGACAAATAATAACAACCATCACCTCTGTGATTCTGTGGAATATCTTTGTTGCACAGATGGGGATATTGGGTACCAAGCAACTGGCTTGCCTGAGTTATTTCTTAAGTCAGCCAGTCGACTTAGACAAAAATAAGGTATCCTGTGTCCCACATTGCACTTTCAACATCCCTTCAAGAATGGAGAAACTTCATTTGGAATTTCAAAAGAATTTTGACTTGTCTATAGAGAAACTTCCCTTTTCCTTTCTGACTTTTTTTTTTTTTTGCATTTGTCAGTGTCCTAAAGGGAGGGAAATAGCTTGTAATATGTATGTGTGTATGTGTGTGTGTGTGTGTGTATACATATGTGTACACACACACACACACACACACACACACATACCCTTTAGCTTTTATTTTGCTCTTTTGATAGGTCCCACTTGATTACTTTCAGACTCCAGGTCACATTTGTATGGTGGCAAATTGTCACTTGCCATCAAATGACAACTGCCTATCCATTCCATTCAACGGAGATGCAGAACAACTCATTCTGAGCTGTCTTCTTTACCATAGAATGGGGTGGGGTAGGAGGCCAGACAGGTCTCCTTTTCAAGATTGTTGTATTTCCCTGGCAAAATCTGATTAGAGCAAGGTTAGAGACTGTGAAGAAAAGAAATTGACTGGGTCTACCCAACTGACCTGCAATAGTGACCAGGGGGACAGAAAGAACAGTCACCTTCTTCCTTGAGGCCCAATGCATCCTGGGAAGTGAAAGTTCCTTGGGGACATGGGGATGGGGACCATGTTCCTAGATGAAAGCAGAAGGGGAAAAAAATAATGAGAATGAGAATGATAGCTAGCATTTATATAGTGCTTTAAAGTTTGCAAAGTACTTTATAAATATCATCTCATTATTATCCTCACAACCCCCCTGCAGGATAAGTGCTATTACTATCCCCATTTTATAAATAAGAAACTGAGATTGAGAGATTAAATATTTGGCCCACACAATTAGTATAACTGAGGCCATATTTGAACTCAGATCTTTCTGACTACAGACTATCCACTGTGGCATGTAGCCAAAAATAAAAACATCAACAACAATAAACATTTTGAGTGTCTACTATGTGCCAGATATTGTGCTGAGGGGAAGAGCCTATTAGCACACACAAACATAAATATAAAATGTATTTATACATAAACATAAATCCAGAGTAAATTCAGTATGGTGGATATATAAACAATACTAACAAGTGGGGAAATTGTGAAAGCTTTCTTGTAGCAGTGGGCATTTGAGTGGTGGCTTGAAGGAAAGGTTCCAAGAGGCAGAGTAGAAGAGTGATAGCATTATAGATCAGGGGACAGACAGCCTATACAAATTGTCCGAGCCTGGAGATGGAATATTCAGTTGTGCTCATGGAAAGGCGAATATGTCAGTTTGATCAGCTCTCTGGGTGGTAGCAGCCAGGGTCCTATGTTAGGAGATGCTTACCTCCAGGGAACCAGCCTACAGCATTGTGAGGGAGCAGCAAATATTAGAGAAGTAATCTATATTTAGACCAACAAAACTCACTGTTTTGGCTGGCTCTGAATGAAACTGAATTGAATAAGGTACAAGGGTTGCTCTTGCTTTCTGTGTTTTTCATACCCTTCCTGCCAGATGTCCAGCATTTCGAGCTACTCTTATCTTCATATCAGAAATCTAGGATGCTGGCTATGGTGTGGTGGAAAACATCATGAAATTTAACATTAGAGCCTCTGGGTTGGAATCCTAACTCTGATATTTATTACATATGTGATCTTAGACAAATCTTATCACCTTTCTAAATCTTATTTTCATCAGTGTATGATGAGGGCATTTGACTAGATGGATATTGAGATCTCTTCCTTCTCTGAATTCTATAAAAGCAAGTAATTATGTTTCCAGCTCCTTACTGTGAACCAGTTGGTATTGTTCCTTCCAGGGATGTTTACATTTTAAAAGATAGTTAACTGCCTGCCCTCAAATGAGACCAAATAAAATAATATTTGTAAACCCTTAGCACAATGTCTGACACACAGTAGGTGCTTAATAAATATTTATTCATAACAATTATTCTCAGCAAAACAATGACTCAAAACAATTCTGAAGGACTTAATGATAAAAAATGATTTTCATACCAGGAAAAGAACTGATAGTGTCTGAATGCAGATTAAAGCAGATTGAAACTTTATTTTTCTTGAGAGTTTTTTTCATGGCCTATGTTTTCTTTCATATGATTATTATGGAAATGTTTTGTATGACTACACATGTATAACCTATATCGAATTACTTGACTTCTCAATGAGGGGAAGTGGGGAGAGAGGAAGGGAGAGAATCTGGAATTCAAAGTTTTAAAAATGAATGTTGAAAATTGCTTTTACATATAACTGGGGAAAAATAAAATACAAAGTAAATGAAAAAAAAAATGTTTACTCACTTCCCTTGCCCAAATAAATTAATCTTTAATGATGGAATTGTAGGTATGAGTGGAGAGTTGAGGGATTTGTGGTGGGTAAAAAAGCCTTCTAATTATTTTTTTCAAATCATTGTCTTATACTCTTATACTTGGCTACCTAGCTGTGTCTATATAGATAACACTTCTTGGGAGAGACAGAGAGAGAGACAGACACAGAGACAGAGACAGGGAGAGGCAAAGATACACAGAGACACACACAGAGAGACAGAGACAGAGATGAAAAGAAAACAGCTTGATTCCGAAGTCCCATTCTAATTAGGGCTATGATTCAACTAGACATTAGAATGCTTAATATAATGCAAGAAACTAGATTTTCTGACTCTTTGTTTAAAATACAGAGCAGAGAGAGGGAAAAAAGATGTCTAATACCAGCAAAGGCAGGAAAAGGGGTGCTAAGAGCTTGAGGTGTCTGGGAGAATTATGCTTCCCCTATAAAAGATACATTCATCTTATAGTAGAGATAGCCACTTATAGAAATCACAAATTAGTTTACTGGATATGAATTCAAATTAAGCACATTTAATACATATATTAACTAATCCACCAATCAGGACAAAATGTATTTCTAGGGAAATGGACTTTGGCAACTACCTCTCTAGGAGAGTTTGAGGGCGTATAAAGAACTTAGAACTAGAGGGAAGCAAGAGTTCAATCGTCTCACTTTACAGATGAGGAAACTTGAGTTCCAGAGAGAACTCACCCAGGGTCATACAGGTGACTAGTGGCAGCGCTGGAATTTCAATAAAGAAACTCTAGTTCCAAATCCAGTAGTCCTTTCTATAATACCATGATACCTCTTTTAAATGCTTTGCATTTTACTCTAGAGGCAATAGGGAACTGGTAAAAAGGTGAGAGAAGATAACTGAAAGAGATTTCTGTACATACCAGCAGGACAGTAGGCATGTGCTGGGCACAACCTAGGCTCATTTGTACCATATTCTGGACAGTAGAAGCCTGAAGGGCAAGAAAGGCAGCTGTCTGAGCCCTGGTTTGGCTGATATTGCCCTGGGGGACACGGAGAAGGATGAGCTGCTCCTGACTGGCAGAAATGACCCTGGAAAGCAAACATGAGCCGAGCAATTCTTGAGGCTTGATGTTGAAAGGTGGAAGGTGGGTACAAAGGTTAGGTTCACAATGACTTTTCTTTTTTAATTTTTATTAAAGCTTTTTATTTTCAAAACATATGCATGGATAATTTTTCAACATAGCCTTGTGTTCCAAATTTCCCCTTCCTTCCCCCCACCCCCTCCCCTAGATGGCAAGTAATCCAATATATGTTAAACATGTTAAAATATATATTAAATCCAATATATGTATACATAAATATACAATTAACTTGCTGCACAAGAAAAATCAGATCAAAAAGGAAAAAATGAGAAAGAAAACAAAATGTAAGCAAACAACAACAAAAAGAGTGAAAATACTATGTTGTTATCCAAATTTAGTTCCCACAGTCCTCTCTTTGGGTATAGATGGCTCTCTTCATTACAAGATCATTGGAACTGGTCTGAATCATCTCACACAATGACTTTTCCAGGACAAACTTCATATAATAGGCCTACAATGACTTCATGATGATAATGCATGATAAGAATAGGAAAATTTTAGGGAGGCCTAGGGTTAAGATTAGTATCTACTTCTCAGACACACACACGCACACACACATATATATAGACACATACATAAATACATATATGTATATATATATATACCCAGGTCCTCCTGACTTCAGGGCTATTGCTTTATCTACGGCACCATCTAGCTCCCCCTTGCTCTTTATAAATCTTAAATTATCATATAAACCTAGGTATTATTGATGGGGGAAAGATTCCTTTCTAGATTCCCACCCTCTTCTAGTTAATAATGTAAATTGCCCTTTAACTCACAAATCCTGGTCCCTTTGAATTCCAATAGAAGATCTGACCTGTTCTCAGCCCCACCCGGATATGAGCCAACTTTGGGGCTACACCCGAAAGCCCCTCGAGCTAAGTCTCCTATTATAAAAAGGCCGTCCTGGGAACCTCTCTTTGCAGAGATTCCAAATATGGCTACCATGTGAGGACCCTCTGTCCAGTGCCCCTCTTATCTCTACCTTCGCCTATACTTTAACTTTGCTTATCCAATAATAAACCTCTTTTATCAATCTAGCTCTCTGGGCCAATAAATGCTTTTATTGGGAACTCACGCCGCTACTAGACCCCCTTGTGCCGAATCTGTACCCCAAACCAGCCACTAGACTTTAACCCTAATTTCATTTAGGTACCCCAAATCTAGACCTCAACATTATCATTGTTATTGAATAAGGGCATTTTAACCTTAAGGTTTCTTAGTGAAGAGCTCAAGCTTTTTTTGTTTGCTATTTTGAATTGTTATCTATGTCTCCATTTCTGTCTCTATTTCTGTCCCCTGTCTGTCTCCCTTTCTTGCCCCATCTCCCTTCCCTGTTCCCCCTCCTCCTCTTCTTTCTTCTCCCTTCCCGTTCCTCCTCCTTTTTCTCCTTCCTCTTCCCCTCCCTTCATCCTCTTTCTCTTCCTCCTTCCCCTTCCCTTCCTCTTCCTTCTACTTCTCCTTCCTCTTTCCTTTTCTCCTCCTTCTCCTCTTCCTTCCTCTTCCTTCCCTTCCTCCTCCTCTTCCTTCCCCTTTCCCTTTCTCTCTTCCTCTTTCTCCTTCCCATTTCCCTTCCCTTCCTCTTCCTTCTACTTCTCCTTCCTCTTTCCTTTTCTCCTCCTTCTCCTTTTCCTTCCTCTTTCCTTCCCCTTCCTCCTCTTCCTTCCCCTTTCCCTTTCTCTCCTCCTCTTTCTCCTTCCCATTTCCCTTCCCTTTCCCCTCCTCTCCTTTCCCCTTTTACTCTTCCTTTTTCTCTTCCTATTCCTTCTCCTCCTCTCCTTTCCTCTTCTCCAGAAATACATGATGGTACCTGAGGACACAGGAAATTTGTGGAATTGGAGGACCTGAGATCAGAAGGGCAGTAGAATCCAGTTGTACAGGATCCTGTTGGGGAGCTGAGGCCTGGGGCATTGCAAAAGAATCCAGTTGGGCAGGGTAGACAGCTGCCCTCAGAGGAACCACCTGGGCAAAGGAAAGAATTTTATTGCCAAATGGGTCTACATTTGGGGCAAGAGCCCACAACATCTAATTAGAGAACTCTATGCTGAGATACAGAGGAAAGAGGGAATATAGTGAAAGGATGATAGAATTAGAGCTGGATAAGAACTTAGAGGTTTTCTAATACAATTTCCTAATTTTACAGATGAGGAAACTGAGGCCCACAAAACTTAAGTGACTTGCCCAGCATTACCTAGTTAGTTATCAGAGTCAAAATTGTTGGTGCAGGTTGTGGTCCCTTTAAGAATTGATTTATTCCTTTCTTTCTGATTCCCAACCCCTCCTAGCTGATGGATTATCAATCCAGGAAGCTGGGACCTTTAATTCACAAATCCTGGTCCCTTTGAATTACAATAGAAGATCCGGGTCTGTCCCAGCCCCCACCCAGATCTGAGCCAATTTGGGCTGTCCCAGCCCCCATTCTAATGATCTGCTCAGGTTTCCCAACCCCCACCAAGCAAACTCAAGCCCCCACTGAAATCCATCTAGGAGCCAACTTGAGATTCCACCCACAAGCCCCTTTCACTGAATCTCTCATTATAAAAGAGTTAAGTTGGAATCTCTTTTCAGAGGTTCCAAACATGCCAGCCTTATGCCTGGCATGCCAGGGATCTCTGTCCACTGGAATCCTGTTTCCATTGTTACTTTTTATCTCTAGCTTCACCTATTTCCTTAACTATACTTTGACTTTACTTCCAAATCCCATAATAAACCTCTTTTATCAATCTAGCTTTTTGAGCCTGTAAATTCCTTTGCAGAGGACTCACACCTGATTTAACTCCATATCCTTATGCTGAATCCAAAGGGGTTGCAGGGGAGCTCTATTTGACTCCCTGTACCCCGAACCTGCCACTAGACCTCAATCAAACCCTAATTTCATTTAGGTCCCCCATATCTAGACCTCATCAGTGTGAACTCCGGTGTTCTTGACTCCAAATTCAGAACTCTATCTTCCAGAATATTGGGTAAAGGAAGGATAGATAAAATTAAAACAGAGACATATAATGAAACATAGCAAACAAAAGAAGATTTGGACAATTTAACTATAGATGTATTATAATATGAGAAAGGAGAGAATGGAATAGTATGAATTCAAAAAAGCTTGCTGAGAGAGGTTCTGAGCAGCATTGGAAAGGGTAGGGGCATGGTTGGGAATTAATTTATAGGTTTAAGGGAGAAAAACTTACCAGTTGTGTTTCTCAGAGTTCCTCTAGGGCAGGGAAGAGGGTTAAGTGTCCCCTCTGGACAGTAATGCCCTTTGGGGCAGGGTCCATTGAGGGGAAATGCTGTAGTTCTTTTGGGGAGGGGCCAGATAGCTCCTCCCTCACAGTAATAGCCTGCTGAGCACAGACCTGGAAAAGAAGAATAATCAGAGAATTTAAAAATAAAAACAAAATCCTCCCAGACCCCCTGCCTATGGTAGTGATGTAAACTGTGTCTCCTTTGACTTTTGGGGGGCCCTGAGGCTTTTTTTCTTTTAAAGGGTAACTCCTGGGTCTCAAGCTCTCTCAGTCTCTTGGGAAGGGCTATGCTCTCACTAGGGAAACTCCCAAGATAAATAATCTCATTTCAATTGGAAATTTAGGCCTGGGGCATTGTCAACATTGAGTGAATCTCATTCAATTTTGAATTGAATTGAAGCCCCAAGCCTCAGATAGCTAATAAAAGACAACTCTGAAGCCAAATCTTCTCAGACAGCCTAAATAGAACCTTGCCCACTGTTGAAGACATTCTCTTCTCAGTGTAATCCACCTTTGCTTATTCCCTCCCCACTAAGAAGGCTGACTTCCTAGCAAGCTGTCTTCTCAGTGGAAATAAATCCCTTTTTGCCACAGATTTTAGGTTTGCGAATTCTATAGGACTTATGGAGACTCCAACCAGAGGGGATCTCCCACCCCAATTCTAGTGTTATGCCACAGTTTCCTTTAATTATCCTGCCTCAGTTTCCCTAAATTGTTCTACTTCAGTTTATCTGAATTGTTCTACCTCAATTCCCCTGGTTGCAATCCCCCTTTCCTGACCATTAGGACTGATATAATTTAGGATTGGTTACTCTAGGGTTGGTTACTCTAGGGTTGTAAATTGTAAATGCTCAATCTAGATAAGGGGTAGATCTTCTATTTCAGACATCCTGGCTCCTAGATCCTCCTAAGTTATCAAAAATTTATGGTCCTCACCCCCAACCTGTCAGAAATAAATTTATGGTCTGCCCACCAGTGCTCTTAAACCCCCTCCTCTCCCCTTTGTCTCTCCAGATTGCTGAAGTCCTATAAAGAATCCCTGGAATTCTTCACTTGTTGCTGAATGCTTTGAGGTTTGAGTCCCATTCAGTCTGGTGGAGTCAACATGGATCCTGTTTTGGCCCCAAACAATCTCTCACTCTTAAATAAAATATCAAAAACTCTCTAATCTCTATCTAACCTCAGTTTCTCCTGCATTACATTGCACCTCATCATTTGGTTCTCTGACCTCATCAGCAGGACTGTATTTTCAGGGGTCATAACCCCCTTCCCCAGACTTGAACACTCAACTCTGGTCAGAAATTTTAAACTACTTTCTGTAGAATAATCTTTACCCACAATGTTGAATTTATTCAATAGCTGACACTGGTGGCCATATCCATGGCTGTCTGGCTTTGAGGGTTAGAGTACAAAGGAGTTGTACCAGGATTATTAGATTGAGATAGATATCTGAACCTGTTCTTTGCTATTTCAAGAGCTTTGTCCCAAACTTCCAGGATGTGAGGGGCAAGAATAGAGCTAAGGGCAAGCCTGGTTGCCCTTCTCTTTGTTTGCAGAGATTTGCAAAGAGCATAGACCCCAAAGCAAAACAGTTAACAAGCCCCTTGGGGGGCAAAATGATAGCCAAGTACCAGAAATTTTTGTGGAGGGGATGAATAGGAATAATTGAGAACCTGAAAGGGGAGGATTTGGAATAAATACTGAAGATGCTTCCAGAATATTCTTGCTCTGGGATCTCCTTTATAACGTGTGTGTGTGTGTATGTATGTGTGGAGACTTTATGTACCTCGTATGCTTTTTCCTGATCGGGAAAGAATAACAGATGCTGAACTTTTGGATACCTGACTAGCCCATAGTCACCTCATCACAGAGGTTAGAGAGAAAGAAATGGTTCTGCTACAAAAAGATGATCCACCACATTTATCACTTAAGTTCACTATCTTATATGGTTACATAGTGCTACAAAAGAAACCATCCCCATCTTCTTCACAGACACACTTTATGTCGTTCTCATCTAGTTGCTTCTTATTTCTCTCCTTCAGAACTACAGTTAATATTTACTTTAACGTGATACTTGAGGTGTAAATATGATTGAGGTGGGGCAGGATTCTCTCTATTAAAGGTTTAACTAATTCAGCTGATTTGAGGAACTTTGCACACCCCCTCCAAACAAAGCAAAACAAACCAAAAAAATTGGTCTCTTCAGGAGTGGCAATATTTACCTGCAGGTTGCCAACTGCCTTCCCTTGGGCAGTACCTCCCCACTGGGCATGACTGGCAGGCATTGAGAGAGAGAGTCCCTTCCAAGGGATTTAGAGTCCCCTCCGGGCAGGGCAGGGCTGAAGCTGAATGAGCTGGGCAGTAGTAACCTGCAGAGGAGAAAACTGGAATGATACCCTAGAGCACTACACAGAATTACACATGAACCATCCCTATGGTCCCTACTCCCCATTATATTTATGCCAATAGTAGCAAGTTAAAATGAACATCAACTGTGGTTCTGAAGGAAGAAGGTAACAAGCTGCAAGATAGGGATCATGTAAAATGTTTTTGTGTGTTTCTTTGTAGCATCAACTGGTGGAACCATTCTTTCTTTGTAACCGATGTTCTAGCCCAGCCCCACAAAGTTCCCTGTGTGTTTCCTAGTCACTATACCCTTGGGATAAATTCTCCCCATATCTCTGCATAACCATTCACTGTTTTAGTGCAAATTCTTTCCTTTCCATTGTTATAAACATCATCTTCATGAGATTATTGCCAGGGTTATCATACCCATGTAATGGGACAGGAAACTTAAGGATCTAAAAGCTGGTTAGTTGACTGGGTAAAAGCACATATAGATAAATCCAGAGTTTTCTCTGTTACCAATAGTAACTGATCGACATTAACATTTGCTAATCATATCTACTTGTGTCAATTGGCTAGGTCACCCTCTCCCCTCTATACATTTCATTGGCAAAAATCAGCATACATTATGAGTCAGTTGATACTTTTTAGGGTTATTTGGATGAGGCAATTTTGTCATTTAAAAGATATCCCATTTTCCATCTTTTTCTTAGAACAACGATGAAATCAAAACTACTATTGCTTTTGAAAAACGCATGTCAAGCTTCTTTTTGGTTCCACTTAACAATTTTGGAGGTTGTTAAAACAAAACTCCATTTCCCTATCTGTTTAATCCTATTAGAACGTAAGCTTCTAGACTAGAGCAAAACTGACTACTTTTGTATATTTATTACTGGCACCTAGAATTCTTCCTAAGACACGTTATGCCCTTATCTATGCAGGTCCATGGAGAGGCTGATTTCCTAAAAGCTCTGAGTGCTTTTCCTAGTAAAGAAGTTGCCTAAACTCTGGATTAGTATTACAATTATGTAGAATTGTTTAGGCCCTTAAAGGTGAGGAATCACTAGAGGAAAGTTGCTTTATGTACCAAGGGTTCAAGACCAGAGTAGCATTTTAATTCTGGAGGACTATCTTGAAGAGGTAGAGTTTAGTGGATTAGCAAGGAGAATTGTTTTGTGGGCTTGGGCACAAGACCTTTGTAGTTTTTGTCTAGTTAGGCAAAGCCTGTCCTGTATTTAATGTTGTGTTAGGCCAAGTGCTTTCATGGAAGATGAAGTCCCTTTTCCTTCTGTTCTGAAAATTTAAGCATGAACATAGACATGAGGCGAATTCTGATGTCCTTGGGGAAAATTTTGGATAAGACATTGAACCCAAAATCTTTTTGAGAAAGCTGATTCAATGAAAAAGAGCTTATTTTGGAAGCAGAGGTCCCAGGTCTGGCTCCTGGCTCTGCTATTTGTTGCTTGTTTGACCTTGGATAAATCAAAGTAAATTCATCTATCTAGGCCTCAGTTTCATTTCTTTAAAAAAAAAATAATAATAGCTTTTTACTTTCAAAATATATCTAAAGAGTTTTCAACATTCACCTTTGCAAAACTTTGTGTTCCAAATTTTTTTCCCTCTCTTCTCCCCTCCTCCCAGACAGCAAGTAATTCAATATACATTAAATATGTGCAATTCTTCTAAACATATTTCAATATTTGTCATGCTGTGCAAGAAAAATCAGACCAAAAAAGATAAAGAAAAAAAGCAAGCAAACAATAACAACAACAAAAGTGAAAATACTATGTTGTGACCCACATTCAGCCTCCATAATCCTTTTTCTGGGCACTGATGGCTCCCTCCATCATGTTTGTTGGAATTTATCTGAATCAACATTATTGAAAAGAACTGCATCTATTACATAATCTTGTTGCTATGTACAATGATCTCTTGGTTCTACTCATTTCACTCAGTATCAGTTTATATAAGTCTCTCCAAGCCTTTCTGAAATCATCCTGCTGGTCATTTCTTACAGAACAATATTATTCCATAACATTCATATACCACAATTTAATCAGCCATCAGTTCCTTGACATTATAAAAAGGACTGCTACAAACGTTTTTGCACGTGTGGGTCCTTTGGGCCTCAGTTTTCTTGTTTGTAAAATGAGGGGGTTAGATTAGACTTTTGCAGTCTCTTCTAACTCTAAATCTGCAGTTGCCATTTTATACATAGAAAAACAGAGACTTTACAGAAAAGGAAGGAGAAAAGATGGAAACTGGAAAATTAAATGTTCTAGCTTTTGTCCATATTGCTCTTTATTGGCAATATCTCCTTTCTCTGTAATGGAAGGGTAAGAAGAAAGATTAGACATGGAGCATGGAGATTACCTTTGGGGCATATAGTGGGCTCCACAGAAGCAGCCTGTTGGCAAAAAGTACCTGCTGGGCAAGGAAAGCAGGTACTCATCCCAGGCATTGGACTGAAGGTTCCAGGCTCACAGGGAAGTTCTATACTGGTCCCTGGCAGGCAATAGAAACCACGGGGACATCTGTACCCTTGGATCCCATCTGATGGTGAGGGGCTGATACTTCCTTCCAGGCAGATGTATCTAAAAAAACAAAGCATTAAAAACTAGACATTCCTAGAATCATGAGGATAATGTCCTAGACTGCAAGACTGCTTTAAAATGAATCTTCTTGCCAGGGCTAGGCTGTGTATCAGGCTCCTATGGTCACAACATTTTGCTAAAGAGCTAGATGGAGGTGACCCTGGCACTTGATAGCTTCAAAAATGTGCCAAATTTTCTTCTGGGACCTCAGTTAGTAATGTTGAAAAATACCCTAGTCCTTGGCACAGGAAACTAAATTACAAGGGCAAGAGAGCTTAGGAAGACAGTCTTTCCACAGGGTCAGAGTGTCCTTATCCTGTCTAATCCAATGGAACTAAGTAATTTCCCCTCCAAACTGGCAGTGATGGCCAGGCTCATGATCATGGCCCAAGGAGGTCATGTCCTAATGTAGGTGAGGCTGAGAGCTCACAAGGTTGGTCTCTGTTTCTCTTTTCTACATGGGAGATGAGACAATGAGCACATGATTTTTATTGATATCTGTTGTCTCCTGCCAACAAAGGCATTAAATCAAGGTTTCATGGGATAGAGACAGGAATTATGGAGGTGGGACAACTACTCCCAAACAGGTGCATAAATCTATTATCATGGCAGGCCACTAAGTGGCCTCTTACTATTGCTACTGTTTCACCCCCAAAATGTGACCTTTCCATAGATACTGTAGAATTTTGGAGTTTTAGAGCTGGAGGTAACTTTCAAGGCCATCAAGCCTTTGAATCTTTTGGATCTATCCATATATCCATAGGAATTTTGAGTTGGAAGAAACATTCATGACCATCTCATCCATCCCTGTTGTTTTGTAAAGGAGAAAGCTAAGACCAAACTTGGCGGGGGAGATGAGTTGTTCAAAGTCCCACAGGTAGTAAGTGGCAGAACTGGTGCCCTATCTAGGACTTCTGGTTCTAACTACATTGTTCCTTACACTAGATCACATTGCCAGCCCTTTCCTTCATAGATCTGGACACTGAGGCACAAGTCCCTTTGAGCTTGGGATTTCTAGAACTCTGCTGGGGGTGGGGGGAGAATCATACTCTTTTATGATCAAAAGAATAAGAAGCCCATGGCCTAAGCTGCCTTAAGGACTTAGACCTAGTACATGGCCATCTCTCTCCAGAAGGAAAAGTCAAGAACTATTCAGAGGCCAAGGTTGGGGGAAAGTCTCCTTACCCAGGACTGCAGGGGGGTGCCTGAGAGGGACTGGCCAGCCCAGCTGTGCTGCAGTATTTCCCTCTAGGGCAGGGCTGACACTGTTCTTCAGTATCTAGGCCTGGGGAAGAGGAATATGTTCCTGGAGGACAGGGTATAGGAGAGCCAGTCCCATTGGGGCAGAAGAAGCCAGAGGGACAGACATCATTCCCTGAATATCCTGGAGTTTCCACCTAAGCAGAAAAAGGGCAAAGGAAAGGGAATTTATCAGTTTAGTAGTATTTCTAAGATAAAAGTGATTATGCTTGTGGATCTGAGAGTGGTGATGCTTTTTTTGCCTATAATTTAACTGGTGAAGATTTACCTGGTAATAATTTGTATGGTAGTCATCTGAAGTACAAATATTATTTGGGTTTTGTTTCAAGGTTCTCAGCAGAGATGTGAACTGAATTTAGGGGAAGGATCTACTAGAGCAATCTCTTGATTTGAATAAGCTTTCTCATTTTCAGATCATGGAGTTGTTTCACTAACTTTGCTTTTTTTTTATTTCCCTCTGGCCTACTTTTCTTACTCTTTCCAGAACTCTCAGAGAAGAAGACAATTTCATTCTCTATTAAGGGAAACTGGATTCCAGAAAGGAGAGAGTTTTATTTAAGATTAGCTGACAAGTGAGAGGCAAAAATAGGGTTAGACCCTTTGACTATCCTTTTGATATCTTTAAATGTAATCATCTGACAGACTTTTTGGACTGGCTTGTGGGCCTCAGCTAATTTGCATGGATGCTCCAGGGCATGACACATTCCGGGGTAGAGGCCAAGATATATACCTTGTGTTTGATGGGGGTAGGAGACACAGCTCCCCCTGTGCAATAGTGGCCTGAGTAGCAAAAGCCAGATGGATGAGATAATCCTTCTGATAAGCAATACATCCCTAGAACAAGCAGACACAGGTGGGGTCAGGGAACAAGTAGAAGCCCCCATGCCCTTCTCCTTTTCAGAACATGCTCCATAGAGAGGCCACTCCTAGGCTCTGAATCAGAGGCATTCAAAAAGTATAATCATCTGTGAAATGAAGATGTTGGAATAATAATAATAATAACAATAATTAGCTAGCATTTGTGTAGTTCTTTAATTTGCAAAGAACTTTACATATGTTATCTCATTTGAGACTTACAACAACCCTGTATGGTAGATGCTATTGTTATCCCCATCTTAAAGATAAAGAGGTTTTAAAAGACTAGGTGCTTTGCTCAAGTCACGTAGCTAGTAAGTGGTGGAGCTGGGACTCAAACCTAATTCATACCGTGGTAAGACCTGCCGTTTTGTCACTGATTTTGAAATTAAATATCAGAATTAGAAGGAGCAGGAGGTACAAAGTGTGCCAGCCACCCAGGGAACTAGCAATTCTAGGTAGTTAGTCAAAGGGGGTGGGAGGTGGGTAGGGACTTGTCCTAGTTTCACTGACTTAAGTGTCTTTTTTTTCTATGCTCATTTCTCCAGAGATTTGGGAGATACTGTAAAACCAGTAATGCTTACCACTTATCTCCATATTTTCTTATGAAAAGAGCTTGGAAAAGAAACTTGGGAATTCTCCTTCACTGACTTGATTTCTTCCTTCTCTCCTTCCCTCCTTCATTCTTGTATCCTATCCCTCAACTTGGGCTTCACTTTGGGTCTTCTTGGTCAGATTCCACTTACCAGCTGGGCATGGTTCACAATCCAGTTCACTCGTGGCTCCTGTTCTGGGTCCAAATGTACCCTGAGGGCATGGATGCTCTGTTGGTAATTGGGTGCCAGGTGGGCAGAAGTGGCCTTGGGGGCACATTTCAGGACCTTGGACACTGATATCTGGGAGATCAACAAGGGCAGCTGAGTCAGAACTGAGACTATTTGGCTCCTTCTGAAATGCAGGAGTCCCTGAGTCAGATTCAATTCTATGGAATTATTTAAACATTTCCTTTCTTGCCCTCCCCACCTTTTATACTTACCTCCAGCATGTGATTGTTCACCATTCTCAGTCTAAAATTTGTTAATAGAGGATTTGTATGTAATATAGTATATAGTATTTGTATATAGAAGAGGTGACACAGAGAGATAGCTGGACATACAGAGAGACACATACACAGAGAATGACAGAGAGACAGAGACAGAGACAAACAGAGAAACAGACACAAAGACACAGATACACAGACACACACACAGACACACAGACAGACACTCAGTTTGTAGAAGGCCTTCCCTTCCCAAGGTTAGTACATGCTGTTTTCACAAGTTAGTAGCTGGTGGTAGCCAGGGATGGCTGAGATTTGGTCACCAGGACATTAACAGGCCACTAAGTATTACTTACTGGGGCAGCAGAGTAGTGAAATGGATAGAATGCTGGGATTAGAATTCAAATCTGGCCCCATACACTTGCTAACTGCACGACTTTCACCTAATCCTGTTTATCTCAATTTTCCTCATATGTAAAATGAGCTGCAGAAGAAATACAAATCGCTCCAGCATCTCTGCCTAGAAAACTCCAAAGAGGGTCACAAAGAGTAACACAGGAGTATAATGACTCAACATCAACATCAAATATGGCTAGCATGGAAGCTTTTTTCTTGCCTCTATCAAGAGTATTTGACAATAACAGCAGGAAGGTTTTTAGAGATCAAAACAGAGATAGAGCAATGGAATTTGTTCTAGTCATGATATAACAAGCTAATAGCAAATGAAAGTTGATTCAGTGATCTGCAATATCTAGGCCATCATGTGATGATCACTTGGACAGCTTTTACTCTGGGGCTTTGTTTATCTGTGACCTCAGAGATCCATTTCTGGAGTCTAGGCCAAAGTTTTTGGATCTTTCTTAGGCTGTGAAATACTTAGAGTCTGACTGTGACATTGTTGGTGAACAGTTCTACCTCTCTATCCCCTATTTCTCTCTATTAAACTCTTCCCAAGTTTGTATCTGTTTATTGACACTCCCTATTTGAATTTGTGATTAATTTTAAGAGGAATGCAGTAACCTGTGCCATCTTGACCCACTAATTAATGCCTTCATCATGTATTTAAGTTTTCTATTTTAAAGAGAGACATAGGCATTTTCAAAATGAGTTTAGATTTTCTCCTAGAAAAGGGAAAGTACCAAAGATTCTAATCACCTGAATTGCAAAACTGCCCTGTTGAATGGGGTTGGCATTCCTCAGGACTGCTTGCTTTTGGCCTTTCGCTAAAAATACAACCAGAAAAGGGATGTTTTATGCCTGATGGACAGTAGTAGTGGGCTGGACAGTCCACTGGCTGAAGGAGATCCTCAGGTTCTGATGACTGGACTTTGGAGGGACAGAACCTGTGAACACAAAAGAGGTCAGACCTGGAGGGGCTGGGTGAATTATAAAGAAGGAAGACTTACATTCCCCAGACATTATGACAAGTACTGCCAAAAAATGCCAGTCTAGGGGGCTCAGCCGTGGAAATTGTTTGGAAGCAGTATTGTTTACACAGGAGTAACCCCGAAGAGGCAAAATGAAGTAATAGATGGGGCACTAGATGTGAAATCAGAAGATGTAAGTTTTTTTTTTTAAATTATCTTCCACAGTTACATGTAAAAACAAGATATTTTTGTTTATACATGTACATTAATTTTTTTAAACAATATTTTTTTTTTGAATCGTGTTGGGAAAGAAAAATCAAAACAAAAAGGAAAAACCACAAAAGAAAAAACAATGAACATAGCATGTATTAATTTACATTCAGTCTCCATAATTCTCTCTTGGGATGTGGATGGCATTTTCCATCCAAAGTTTATTGGCATTTCCTTGAATCATTGAATTGCTGAAAAGAACCATCTGTCATAGTTGATCAGAAGATGTAAATTTAAATCCCACCTCAGATACTTATTAGCTATGTGATCTGAGGCCAGTCACTTAAATTATTTTGGGTTTTAGTTTCCTCCTCTTTAAAATGAGGAGGTTGGACTCAATGCAGTTACCCTCTAGCTTTGAAATCTATGATCTTATGAACTCCTCCCTCCTCCTATGAATTTTGAGGCTTAAAAGATATTCATATGAAAAACTTGACAAGGGAGATGGCACTGTACATGAGAACCTAAGATTCAGGTTTAGGGTGTCAAATATTGCCTTTTCTTGTAATCTCTGAACTTTTAGGACCTATAATTAATATAAGGATTGTAGAGCAAAAGAGAGACAAATGGTGGGATCAAGATATCATATATGGCCATCGAGGAACTTTGAAGCAGAACAGGAGTAAAAGATTTTCTTAGAAAAATGTATGCTATAAAGAGAAATGGATTTGACATGTAGTGAGGATGAGAGATGACTGGTGGACAACCAGAGTGCTTCATTGGTACCCTCTGGATGTGAGGAGAAAATGAGAAAAGCCTTTAACATGCTGGGAAGAATCCTTCTGGAAAACTTTATGAGAGATCTTGAATAAGAGGTGCCCAGGATGGGCAAATGGCTATGATCTTCATTGCTGGAGAGGACATCCAACTTAGAAAGTAACTTTGGCCCTACTCTTGGCCTTGTTATATTCCCTGAGAGCTCTTAGACACAAGTGACTTACTAAGTCTCAGTTTCTCATATGCAAAGTGGAGATGGTACCTGATTCTCATGGGATTAGTGAGAAAATTAAATGTGAGGAAATGTATGAAAATGGAAAAAAAAATTGTAAAGTCCCAACCAGTGGGACTTATTATTATTATAGGCTTATACTTCTGCTTCTTTGAGAATGGTGATTGCAAAAATGTCTCCAGGCTCATGCAGATGTAAGAACTACTTACCTGGGGAAAAGACTAGAGAAATAGGGCAGAAAAGAAAATTAGAGTTCAAGGGAGAAACAAGCTTTGAAAAGACCCAGGATCCACAGCCTCTTACTTTCCAGCTGGACACATCTTGCATTGGCTCTGTCCAGTCTCATCCTGATATTGTCCAGAGGGGCAGAGCTGGGGCTCTGGGCTGCCAGGGGGACAATAATGGCCAAGGGGACAGAGATTACCTAGGAAATAAAAGGTAGAAGGTATCTCCTGTGAGCTTCTTTCTAGGGAAAATTGGCTAGACATGAGAACAGGAATCACTCTAAGGGCCTTTTCCTAATAGTTTTCTTTTTAATGATTTTTTTCTTGCTCACTTGAAAGAGTCTGTAGGCATTATATATGTCTGTGTTCTTAAACAATTAGGTCTATTTTCACCTGAGGATAGTAAACCTAGAAAAAGGAAGGGAATCCCTATGGTCCAGTGAAAAGAGCACTGGATTTGTAAACAGAGAAGCTTCAAATTCTGGCTCTGTTATTTACTAGCTGCATGACTTTTCTCATCTATAATGGGAATGGGACAGGGAAATTAGAGTCAATGATCTTTAAGATCCCCCTAACTCTGTCATTCCTATGAACTTTCCCCCGATATCTATGTCATGAATGTGGCATGTATGGCTTGAGAGAAATTCTACTCTTCCATGGATGGTAGTCAGTCAGTCAATAAGCATTTATTAAATGCCTATTATATGACAGTATCGTGCTAAGTGAGAGAGATACAAAAATAAACATCAAAGATATCCTCTACCCTTGAGAAGCTCACAATTTAATGGGAGATATGACATGCAAACAACTATGTATAAATAAGCCATATAGAGGATAAATTGAAAATAATCAACAGAGAAAAGGCTCTAGAATTTAGATGGATCAAGAACTTCTGTAGAAGGTGGGGTTTTATGTGGTTCTTGAAGGAAACCAGAGAAGTCAGAAGGCAAAAATGAGATAGGACAGTTATTTTAAGCATGGAGGAGAAGGGGACCCTTTTATCTGACTGATACTAAAGGCCACGGAGATAGCAGCCACATGAGACTTAAGAGTCTTACCTGGGTTGTTTCCAGAGATTGAGGCGATGGGGCAGAACCAACCTTCCTCACATGCTGCCTCTGGGAAGCTCAGCCCTTGCTGAGAGCAGAACCAGCCAGCGGGGCATGGTTGGCAGTCCTTCATTGATGGGGCTCCTGGGAAAGGCAGGAAAGAGCCTGCAGGGTCACAGGATGAGAAATGACATATAAATTAATCATAAAAAGATAAGATAAAAGGAGATAGAATCTCCACACACTGAGTACCTCTGCTCCCCCTGCTACTGCAGAGTCAGCCAAGTCTCTTCCACCAGCTATTATCAACACTCCATCACCAAGTTGAGGTCTCACCATTTTCTTTTTCCTTTACTCCCCTCTAGGGAGTCTTAGCTCTGCTTAATTCCTATCCACACATATAGCTTACTCAGTACTTCCCCTGGGCATTTGTATAGTTTTTCTCATCCCCAAACATTTCATCTTTTCATTATTTTATCTCCGTCTTCTTCTTCGAGCTCAAGTCTCAAGCTAACTTTATAAAGCTTTTCCTGGCTAATTTTGCTGGGTTCTGGCCACTCCCATTATTCTGCTCCTTCAATTCTTACTCATTTACACTTGTGGCTTGCAAAAGATGAATTCCCAATTCATTTTCTTAAGAATGAAAGTGTTCAAATGGAGACACGATTCATTAGACTGGGAATTTCCTAAGGAAAGAGACCATGTCTTTTCCATTAGATGGGAAGTCTTCAGGGACAGGGACCATGTATTCTCTTCTGTTAGACAAGGGGTGGACTCTCCATTTTCCTCCACATCTCTCCATAGTGCTAGTATGGAGTAGACCATGGGTAGGCAACCAGTAAAATTGGATGTTTGAAATTTTTGAACTCACCTGAGGGACAAGGAACAGGTTCTGGGCTGCCCTGGGGACAGGTATGGCCAGCAGGGCAGAGATTTCCTGTGACTCCATCAATGGGGTTGGGAAGGGAGGCTCCTCTGATGCAGTGGAATCCTGCATTGCAGGGCCCAGAAGGTTTGGCCAGTCCTGGCACAGGGCAGTACATGCCTATAGGGGAAAGTTGAGAGGAAGAGCTGAAGCTCTAAGGACAAAATTCCTTTCCTGTTAAATTAAGGATTTTCTAAGTCTAAGCTCTATCTCTCTACCCTGTTGGTACTCTTACCACTTAGATTCAAATAATAATTATTTATTTTTCAGGGATTTCAGTTATGTCCAATTTTTAATGACCCCCCACTTGGAATTTTTTTTTTTTGGCAAAAATATTGGAATGCTTTGTCATTTACTTCTTCAGCTCATTTTACATTTGAGGAAACTGAGGCAAACAGGGTTAAGTGACTTGCTCAAGGTCATACAATCAGTAAGAGTACTCAGGAAGATGAATATTGCTGACTCCAAGCCCAGCACTCTATGCACTATGGCGCCACCTAGTGGCCACAATTATTTTTAGGACTGTTATATCAGAAATCCCAGGTAAGGGGCTCATTTTTCCTCCTGGTTTAGTTTCCATCATTCTCTACCTACACACTAGGAGTTTTGCTTCTCTTCGGAGGAGGTAGATTAGGTAACTGGTGAGTTTTTTCCCTGTAAGTCTCAGCCATGTTATTTACGGCCAGGCTACTCTCTGATCTGCTCTACCTTTTCACTGGCTGCTTACTCTTAAGTGGGTACCCTCCCCTCCTTCCACCTTGCCTCTTTGTTTTATCTCCCCCCTCCGTATGCTTCCATATGCTTTGAGAATAGAAAGTTTTTTTTTAATTTTTGCAATCCCACTGTTTAGTATGGTGCCTGGCACATAAAAAGTTCTCAATTATCTATCTACTTACCTACCTGCCTACCTACCCACCCACCTAGCCATCTTCCTTCTTCCTTCCTTCCTTCTTTCTTCCTTCCTTCCTTCCTTCCTTCCTTCCTTCCTTCCTTCCTTCCTTCCTTCCTTCCTTCCTTCCTTCCTTCCTTCCTTCCTTCCTTCCTTCCTTCCTTCCTTCCTTCCTTTTTTCCTTCTTTCTTCCTTCCTTCCTTCCTTCCTTCCTTCCTTCCTTCCTTCTTTCTTTCTTTCTTCTTTCTTTCTTTCTTTCTTTCTTTCTTTCTTTCTTTCTTTCTTTCTTTCTTTCTTTCTTTCTCTGTCTGTCTCTCTGCCTCTGTAACTATCTGTCTGTCTATATTTATCTATTTGTCTATATATGTCTATCTGTATATTTGTTTCTGTCTGTCTGTCTACCCGTCTGTTTATCTCTGTCTAACTATATCTGTTTGTCTATCTCTGTTTCTTTCTATTTATCTATTCATGTCTTTATCTGTTTCTGTCTATATCTGTTTGTCTATTTCTACCTATCTATTTCTGCCTATCATCTGTTTGTATCTAAACAGGACCTGTTTTTGCTTCTCTTTGCTTGCCCAGCTTTTATCACAGTAGTTAGGACATAGTAAGCACTTAATAAATGCTTGTTAATTAACTTGGAGACAGGTAGACCTGATTGATAAATTTTAATGCTGCTGTTGATACTACTATTGATGGGCAAGTCACTTAAGTTCTTTCAAAAGTATTCTCATCTGTAAAATGGGGATAATAATATCTATAGAACTTTTTAAAAGTTTTAGTGAAAAAGTTAAACTTTTTAAAACTGTACTAGGTGCAAAACTTCATTAAAACTTTTAGGATATCCTTTATACTAATAACTTTATAAACTTTTAAAATCAGTCATTATTATTATTATTATTATTATTTTTATGAGCAATGAATTCGATTTGTCTGAGCTTCTGTTTCCTCATCTGTAAAGTGGGGATATTAAAATTAAGAGTATCTATTTCATAGGCTTATTATGAGGATGAAATGAGATTATGTGTGCAGAACACACACACATACACACTATATATATATATATATATATACAAACTATTATTATTATTTATTACATTAGAGTTGACTTTTCTTTAATTGATCAGGATAATAATATTGTCCTCTTCCTACAAGGTTAATAAAAATAAAATGAGGATGAGTGTTTTCTTTATCCCTCTTACCTGGGTCACAGGGGATGCAGTCAGATACTTGATTACTGCCTTTCTGAGGATTGTAGGTCCCTCTGGGGCAAGGGAATTGAGAGACTGAGGCTGTGGCGGGAGGACAATAGTGACCAGCAGGACACTCATTCCCAATGAAGGAGGAAGAATTTTCTGGGCAAAAGAAACTATGTAGGGAAAAGAAGAAAAAAATGTTCTTTCAAGCTTACTGCCATGGAAATCTAAAGTGTGCTTTGGAGTCTAATGCTACCATATGATGTGGTATGCAGATGAGATCTCTGAGTTAGGCCTTAATGACAGTCTTGGAGGTTTATTGATCAGCTGGGGAGCAGTTCTTTATTTCCAAGGAGAAAAGGATAAGCTTACATTTCAGTGAGAAGAGAGAACATATTGACATTGCGAAAAGCTCTTTGCCATTCACCTTGGGGACTCGGGATATACTGCCAAGAGAGCTTGTGACATTTACTTCTTTGAAGCTTTTTAAGGAAACAGAAAATCACCTTTCCCTCCTAGGATGTTATAGATGTATTGCTAGTGGCCCTGAAGACTTTAGGGTGGCTTTCTCTGGATGTATTGTAAAAACAGTGTCTGACTTCTGGGAATTTTGGTAATGAATGGAGTGCCAAATTGAATTACTCCTTTTTTTTTTTTTTTTAGGGGAATGGGCACGAATATGGTAGCATTCATTTATGTTTTTTTTCCCTTTCTTTATGCTCCTCCTTTCCCATGATAGATGATGGGAGATATCTAGTGAGCCCAATGATTTCTTCCAAAAGTATGGCTGTAGCAACAAAACTTAGCAGAGACCAAGAGTCTTCCTGATTGGCTGAGACTGAGCCAGGACTTACTTGAGTGAATTACAGTTATGAAGGTTGAATTGGAATGGAGTGAAGAAGTATGAAATGAATGAGAAAGAAGTGCCATTGCACTAGAGGGCTAGGTAAGAGCACATGAGAGTCTTAGTCTCGTGCCTCAGGAATTATGGGGCCAAGCTCTTTCTGAAAAACTCTAGTCAAAGAATAACATAGCAAATTTAGATCTAGATATAATTTAAAACAATGATATTTAATGTTTCTATTGTAATTGTTTTGGAGTACCATGAACTCAGCTCATATAAAATAATGAACTTAATCAATAAATGTTGTGTGTATTCTGATTATTCCACTTATTCACTATTTTCCCATCATTCTCCCTCTCCTCAGCTTCCATGTTCCCTGAGATACAATATTAAAATTAGGCCACTCAATAACCCAACAATGGCTTCTAAGGGTTCCAGTGAAATAAGAGAATCAAACTTCACTGTCTTATTTTAGGAAATTGCTACAGGCACCTTAACCTTCAGTAAAACTACTCTGGTTAGTCTGCAGCCATTAACATAGAGGCAAGAACCTTCACTAGCAAAAAAAGATTACAACTTGCTGATGTCAGAAGACAGAGTGTGTATATTTATATATATGTATATACACACATATATACACATATACATATACATACATATATGTTTATTATTATTATTATTTTTTTGCTGAGGCAATTGGGCTTAAGTGACTTGCCCAGGGTCACACAGCTAGGAAGTATAAAATGTCTGAGGCCAGATTTGAACTCAGGTTCTCCTGACTTCAGGGCTGGTGCTCTATCTACTGCACCAACTAGCTGCCCCTAGATGATAGTATTTTTAAAGCAATAAGTTATTTTACAATTGAGGTATATACATTTTAAAAATGTACACCGTTGTACATTTAATAGACTCCAGTTTAGTATAAATACAATTGTTATGTACACTGGGAAAGCAAAAAAAAAAAAAGAAAACAATTGTGTATATTGTAGTATTTGCTTTGTTGTGTTGGTCTTGAACCAAATCTGCAATATTTCTTATATTCTGTTCTTAGTTCTCGCAAATAAGAAAACAAGAAACTGGGGGAAGAACTACTTTTATGGTCTGGAGCTTGGGACAATAAGAGTAAAACAGCTAATAAGCAGGGAAAATCAAGGGTGTACAATTAGAGACAGAAGGAAGGGAAATGCTGCTATCTAGAGAAAGATAGAGATGAGGGTTAGTAAGTGTGACCTGTGACCTCAGTGCTTACCCCTGAGGACATGGTTTACAGCTGCTCTGGGCTGGGAGAGGATTATAGGATCCTGCCAGGCAGACCTGAGGGACCACACTGGCCCTGGGGCAGAAATGTCCTGTAAGAGAATCAGGCAGCAAGAGGATGAGAAAGTGGCACAAGGTTCCACTCCTTATATCTCTCCAAAGAGCCCAGGGTGGTGTTTAGGTACAAGGTTTATCCCAGAGGGAAATCAGGACTTCCAGCCTGATTTCCTTCGTTTCCAGATGGGGAAGAAGAAGCAACGGTTGAAGTCTGTTGAAACTCAGGACAGTGACCTTGCTTGGCTGCCCTGGGGAAGATGTCCCCCCTAGCCTGGTTCTCAATCAAACCTTTGAAGAACTGGAATCCCATGGCTGAAGGCAGTTACCTGTGGGGCAGGGACCGCCCCTCTCGTCCCTGATGGAACTGTTGGGAGTGATGGCTCCTCCTAGGCAGAAGAAACCTTTGCTGCATAGGCCAGATGGGGCTGTGAGTCCTGTGGCATTGCAGTAATGTCCAGGGGGACAAGGGGAACAGTCAGCCTGCAGGGAACACCATCAGCAACATATGTGTGGATGCTCACCTCTCCATGACCCACACTGATCCAAAGGAAAGCGGACGAGGCAGAACCATAAAGTCATCTGTATTTGTTTTAGGAAAGTGTTTTTTAAAATGTAACCTCCTAATCATGTTTTTCTTCAGGAAATGTTTGCAATTTGTCACCCCTACTTCCCCCCCCCTTGCCCCCCCGTGTGTTGTCTGCAAAACAATTGGAAATGATCAAGAATTTAGACAATTAGAAGGCATAATCTAAGTCAGGAAGACACGAGTTCAAATTCTACCATGTGGTCCTGGCAAGTCACTTAATTGTTCTCAGCCTTAGTTTTTTCAACTATAATATGGGATGATAATAGCACTTACTTCTCAAGGTTGTTATGAGGATCAAAGGAGATAACATATGTTGAACAGTATGTAAAGGAGAGTTATTATTACTAGACTGGGTCATTGTTGTTCAGTCATTTCAGTCATATCTGACTCTCAGTGACCCCATTTGGGGTTTTCTTAACAAAGGCATTGGAGTGGTTTGTTATTTCCTTTTCTGGCTCATTATACAGATGAATCTAATTGAGGTAGTCCAGAGTCACACAGCTAGTTAATATCTGAGGCAGAATTTGAACTCAGTTCTTCCTGACTCAAGGCCCAGTGGTCTATCTGCTGTGTCACTTGGCTGCCTTACTATGCTGGGTAGTGGGGCATTAAAAATTTTTCTTCTGATGCAAATTAAGATAATTCTGAGGTACTACCGCACATCTCTCAGATTGGCTAAAATGAAAGGAAGAGATAATGATAAATGTTAGAGGAGATGTGGGAAAACTGGTACATTGATACAACGTTGGTAGAGTTGTGAACAGATGCAACCATTCAGGAGAACAATTTGGAACTATGCTCAAAGGGTCATCATACTGTGCATACCCTTTGACTCAGCAGTGTCTCTACTAAGTCTGTATCCCAAAGAGATCTTAAAGGAGGAAAAAAGACCCACATGTGCAAAAAATGCTTGTAGCAGTTCTGGAAACTGAGTGGATGCCCTTCAATTGAGGAATGTATGAATGAGTTATGGTATATGAGAGTAATGAAATATTATTTGATAATATATATACATATACATTAAAAAATAAAAAAAAATAAAATGTTGGTATGCAAGTAGCAAGAAAGAAAAAAAGAAAGAAAGAAAGAAAGAAAATTGTTTCTGTGCTTCAAATTTTCAAGCAGATAATTAAGAGTTGATGGTATTAAGTCCATTGCTAGTTGGGTTATTCTAGAACCCTGAGGGGAGCAGTAGTTACTGTTCTCTGGTAAGCTAACCTGCTAATTATGTTCTAGTTAGGAGATGGAATCTAGAGGAAGCGTTTGTTGACACAAAGTTCTTTGCACATTTGTGGCTCTGGTAGCCACTCTGAGGAGTGTAGCCATCCTCTGAACATTCCTCACTTTTCGAAAGGGAAAATGAGAATATTTTCCCCCAGCATCATCCAGAACGTAAATGGGAATTTAGTCCTGTGTACTTCCTGCCCTGCCCTTTAACAGGACGGTGGTTAAACTTGTTCAGTTTTGCAACTGAGATTGAAATGCCATTCCCAACCAAGTGCATGTTGTTCTTTCCATGACCTTCACCTAGTTTGAATAACAACACATGAAGAAGCCCTATTACCTCTTAATTCCCTGAGATCCTCTAACCTTCCCTCTGTTTCTGTTTTCCTTCTTTTCATGGTCTTCCCTTGAGCAATGCATCCTCAGCTCTACATCTATGATCCCATGATTATCTTGTCCAATCCCATTGTTTTACTAAAAGGGAAACTAAGATACAGCCTCTCTGCAGGCCATATCACTTGAAAAAGTTCTCATACTGATTAAAAAGAAGATCTGGATCTTACTCTATTCTGGTCCTGCTGCTATCTTTTGCAGACTCCTCAGAACCCTACAGAGGTAGATAATTCACACTTGACAAATGGAGAATATCCAATCAAAGAAAAGCTCTATTAAGTAAATGAAGACTTGGGATTTATAGTCCTGATTTCCTGCCCTCTGTAGGAATGTTTAGCTGGAGATGTGAACTTTTAGGATAGAATAGTTCACCCATATTTAGAGCAGAGCCTTCTTAGCTTGTCCTGGTCCCTTTCTCAGGCCAATAGTCTTTTTACCTCTGAGCTTAGTTTGATTTGCTGGCTGAAGGTTCCCAGAGGACAAGGTTGGGGCAAAGCAGAACCTTTAGGACAGTAGTGCCCCTGAGGGCAAGGACCAGCATCACCTGGAATGGAAAAACAAGTTCAGTCTGACAACTGGTGGGAGAAAGTTACTTTAGATTCTGCTTTCCTCTTTCCCTTAGGAATACTAAAGAAAATCAAAGTCCTGAGTTTGGGAAGGAAGCATGTTGTAGTGGAAAGAGCAGCAGAGTCAGAATCTAGGGTCTGTCATTAACTAGCTGTGTGACATTGAACAAAAATGTAATCTCACCAAGGAATTTGGATGAAATATAACTCATATTCTATTCTATTTTCTCCTCCCCTCCTCAACACTAATTCTTTTCCCTTGTCCCCTCTTGCTGATTGGGCCAGTGGAACAACTGGTCAGAGGTAAGGAAGAAAGAGCTGACCATTTAGACTGGGCCTTTGGGACCCTTCCACCCTGTGCTAAGGACAAAGAGTTAATGAGTATTATGCATGAGGGGATGAGGTAGGTTTACTAAAACTAAAAGGGCCTTGATAAAGTCAGTGACAGAAGCTGGTGGAGAATATGAGGAGTTCTTTCTCACATTCTCTTGAGGGCCTACCTTACATTGTGCTTTCAAGCCTGGATGGGGAAGAAGAATTGGGTGGGAAGAAGACACATGACAGAAAAAGAGAAACAAAAACTTTCCTCAATTCAAAGGGGTTAATAGAAGAACTTCTCCCAGGAAGAGTTTTTTTTGGGATCCACCCAGTGGATACAATGGGACTACTGAGGGCCGACTGTGGTGCAGATGCTTTGAACAGAACAAATTTACTGGCTCTATGTGCTGTAGTTTAGCGATGGCCCTGCTTTTCCCCATGAGGAAGCTAAGGAGACTGTAGAAGAAAGGTCATAGTACCTTCTGTGCCAGGTTCTGGGTTTGGCCACTTTGATCCTCCTGGGCAGAAGTAGCCTGCCCAGCACTCTCCACTCACATCTGTGGCATTGGCCATCAGGCAAAACCTGCCCCTATCACAGACTCGGCATTCCATCAGGCTGCTTAATCCAGGCACAGGACCATAGGTGCCTGCAGGACACGGCTGCCAGTCTAGCCCTGTCCCTTCAGGGCAATAGAAACCTGTAGAAAAACAGGGATAAGAATAGATGAGATGGGGAAGAGGAGGAAGTGAGACCAAGATGCCCAACTCAGTGCAGACTTTTTCTGGCCAGAGTCTGGGTCCAGGCTGGCTTTGACTTCTTCCAGCAGGATTCCTGGCCTCATTCACAGGCTGTCTTACTGGGGAAGAGGTGGTTTTATGTAGGGAGTAATAGAAAGGCCTGAATTCTAGTTTTGTCTTCTCCTCCTCCCTTACCCTTGAACAAATCACAATACCTTTTTCTCCAACAGTAAAATGGAAGTAACGATACTTATTCCTCAGAGAGGTTGTGAAGTTAAAATAATAGACACAATATAATTATAGAATCATAGTCTGAGAAGTGGAGGGGATCTGAGGGACCATGAAGTCTGGCTCTCTGGTTTTATAGGTGAGAAAACAGACTCAAAGGAGTTCAAATGATTTGTTCAAAGTTATATTGCTAGCAAATTTCAAAGGTGGTATTTAAACCCAAGACTTCCTGGCAGATGAAAAATACTGTCAGTGAAACTTTTATAAAACAAAATGGGTTGTTCATCATTATTATTTCATCAGTAATGGCTGCTAAGGCTCTTTTTATGGTGTCAAAGAATTGGGAAGTGAATAGATATCAATCAATTGGGGAATGGCTGGATAAGTTATGCTATATGAAAGTAATGGAATATTATTGTTCTATAAAAAGGATGGACAAGTTGATTTTAGAAAGGCCTGGAAAGATTTACACAAACCGATGCTGAGCAAAACAAGTAGAACCAGGGATACATTGTACACAGTTAACAGTAAGATTGTGTCATGATCAACTATGAAAGACTTGGTTTTTCTCAATGGTTCAGTGATGCAAGGCAATTCCCATAAACTTTGAATAGAAAACACCATCTGCATCCAGAGAGAGAACTATGGAGAATGAATGTAAATCAACACATGCTATATTCACTTTCCCCCTCTTTTTCTTTTATTTTTTCCTCTCTCATGGTTTTCCCCTTTTATTCTGATTTTTCTCTCCCAACATGATTCATAAAGAAGTATATATAAAAAGATGAGTGTATATGTATAATCAGAAAAAAAAACAATAAAAAAGTAAGAATTGCTGAAATTATCTCTTAGGAATAGTGCTCTCCTGAGTTCCTTTCCTTAGAATAATATATGGAGAATAGAACATCATCACAGGAAGAGAAAAAACAATATGCTAAGGGTGGCTATAACCTTATCCCGCCTCTCCCTCCTTCCCCCTGCCATACATCTTCTGCCATGCTAGACACTCACCTCTTGGGCAGAGCTGTGGCTTTTGCCCTGGGACACAGTACTGGCCACTGGGACAGATGTGACATTCAGCTGAATTTTTAAAAGGTGTGTAGGAGCCAAGGGGACAGGAGGTGGGGTACTTCATTTCTGGGGAACAGAAGTATCCAGTGTAGCAAGGCCCCCCCTCTGTGAAGTAGGCCAGGATAGCCTCCTCAGTGCACTGAAACCTGGAACAGTGTGAATGGAAATAAAAAAGGATATTTCTATTTTTAGGGAAGTCCAGAACAAGGAAAAGGGAATGGTTTCCATTTGGGGCTTGGAGGATTCACCATCTCAATTCTGCTAATGGATATTTAGGGTGAGAGGGATAATCTTTGGAAAAGACTTAGGGCTTTGGACAATCTACTCTAAAGTGGCCTGGGGATTTTCATCTGTCCTATCTTATCTTCTTGATCCCTTCCACAGGTATCTAGAGTAAGAGAATGGGGTCAGACGTAAGAAGAGAAATGCTAACTTTAAGTGGCTGACACTATTACTTGTCTGAGAAATAATAGTTATGCTTTCTTGCTATACACAAATCCTTTGAAAATTAGGTACAGGCACGTTAAGCTCTTCAACCCTCTCGGGAATGGATCATAAAGGACTAAAAGCTCTTTCTTTCATCTTGTTCTTAGGCCTTTGGTTGGAACTGACTTAGTGTTCATTCCTGCTCTGATCCTATACCAGAGAGGAAAAGAAGCTACTTACCTCAGATTACAGGATCTAGTGAGAGCTAGCGGGCTGCTGTTGTTACAGAAATGGTCCCCAAGGCAGCTTTGACATCCATCTAGGTTCTTGTTTCCTTCCTTGGACCATGTACCCGGGGGGCAAGGGGCTGGCCTGAGAGTTCCTGCAGAAATCAAAGAAATAAAAAAGATAGATTCAGACAACTTCTAGCAATCTCTTTAGAGAAAGAGTTATTTGTAGAACAAAAGTTTGGTCTTAGACCAATGAGGAGTTTATTAACTTTTTTTTTTATCCTATATCCTATATACAGTCTAGTAAAGTGTCTGAGCCCCTTCTCAGGATAATGTTTTTTAAATAATTGAAGGAAATATTAAATTTCAATTAGAAGTTATCAAAAGCAAAGATATGATTTCTATCATCAACTCTGAAATCTGTCTATAGTAGGGATCACCCTGGTTATTGAATCCCTCTCTTAGAGAGTCATCTTCTAGCCAAGGGCTATTTCTTTTTTCTTTAAGAGCTTCTCTTTTCTTTTATTTCTTTTTTCCCCTTTTCCCTTTTGCATTTCCTTCTCTATGTTGAATGTGTACTATGGGCAGAATTCTTTCTTGAACATTGTTGGGGAAGAAAAAGTTCATGTCCTTCAAAAACTGAGTGTCTGGTTCAGGAGACAAAAATAGGTACATTTGAAAAACGGTTAGAAAACAACAGTTTAGGAAGTAGGGACAAAGTATAAATATGGAATGAGGGCAGAAGGAGGAGGTAAGAAGAATTAGATCAAGTCAGTTAGCAAAAATTTCCTGGAGATCAATTTGGAGTATTTTTTTTTTTTTTGAGGGGAGGATAGGATTGGCAATAAACAAAAAGGTAGGACATTCCAGGTGATGTCAGAAATTGGCCTATCTGAAGACCAAGCTTGAACAATTATATGTCATTCAGTGGTTACTTAACAAAGGCTTTTGGATCATAAAATAATATTTGAAAGATAGGCTAATGGTCCATACAATCCCGCCTTTGCCCAATGACTAGGTGCTACAGGGGAATTGCTAATCTTAATATGAAAACTTCTTCCATTTGGTCCTGAGAAAGCTGTTGTACCTGTGAGACAGTAGTGCCCTGGGGGGCAGAGAAGGCCTAGCACCCCATCTGTAGGATTCTTCACAGAGGCACCTTCTTTGCACCAGTGACCTTCAGCACAGTTCCCTAGTAAAGAGAACATCCCTAAGCTTTGCATTTTGCTGCTTTCCTTACTTCTCTACTATATTACACACCAATAAAGATTGTAACTGCTTGTACCCATCGTTCTCTACCTGACAATACAGACATCCCTGCTCTTCTCTTTACATCTATCGCAGAGGAATTGTAATTTCCCTTACTTCACTTACAGGTGAACATGGTTCATTAGTGGAGAGAACACTGAGAATAAAGTTGAAAGCTTTGGTTCAAATCTCACCTGTAATACTATTTGCTATATTTTGGAGAAATTAAAACCTCTCTGGTCTTCAGTCTCCTTATCTGGAATATGAGGGTGTTGGACTGGATGACCATTGAGATTCCTTCCAGCTTTACCTATGACCATTTGAGGCACTGGCCCCTTAGAGACCTCTAAGGGAGAAGGCAGATCCTAAATTTTGGCAATGTGATTTAAAGAATCACATTAAAGAATCCCCACGCTGTAGCAAGACTCATATGAACTGATGAAAAGTAAAATGAGAAGAATTGGGAGATTATTGTGCATAGTAGCAGCAATGTTGTAATAATGATTAATTATGAAAGATTTATCTATTCTGGTCAATGCAATGATACAAGACAGTTCCAAATGACTTGATGAAAAAAAATGCTAACCATCTCCAGAGAAAGAACTGATGAGTTCTGAGTACTAATTGAAGTGTATTTTCCCCACTTTCTTTAACTTTTTTTTTTACATAAAAGGCTTATATGGAAATGTTTTACATGATTTCACATGTGTAACTGATACATTGCTTGCCTTCTTAGTGGGAATAGAGGGAGGAAGAGAATTTGGAACTCAAAGTTTGAAAAGAAAAGCATGTTTGAAAATTAATTTAAAAAAAGAATCCCCTTCCCCAAGGCCAATAAATCCAGCATTTCTTATTGAAGAGAAGGAGGAACAGGAAAAAAAAAGGACTGGAACTTTAAAGTTAACCCTTTAGAAACTAAAGGATATAAGCACTGCTTTTTCTCTTATAGATCAAAACCATACTTTTCTCTTCACAGAGAAGCTAACAAAGTTCACATGGCCATGAGCTAACCATAATTTTATTTTGTGGGTCATTGAAAATCAGTTTTCTGGAGACAGAGAGGTCTTCAGCACCTGGCTGTATTGAGCTCCTGGGAAAAGTAGGAAATGAGTGGCTCTTAAGACCATATCATTGTTTCTTTTCCCCTAGAGAAGGTTATCTTGAGAGATGGTGATATATCTGGGACACCTCTGTTTTGAAAGAAGAGAGAGATGGTTGGAAAGAAGGAGAAAAAGGGAAAATATGCTAGAGGAAGCTAACTGGTTTAACCTATGGGGAGTAGATGACTCTATTGCTATTGGTTCTGCCACCATAGTATCCACC
This sequence comes from Antechinus flavipes, assembly GCF_016432865.1. Classification (NCBI taxonomy): domain Eukaryota; kingdom Metazoa; phylum Chordata; class Mammalia; order Dasyuromorphia; family Dasyuridae; genus Antechinus; species Antechinus flavipes. The sequence goes on from NC_067400.1 coordinate 467,181,337, forward strand.
TATCAGCCCTCCAGGGAAGAGGGTGACTGGAGCAAAGTAATGATTGTGAAGCTTTTTCTCCAGGGAATCTGAAAAAGGATAGGAGATATGATAAAGGACAGTAAAGTGCTCTGTCTTTCCTTCTCCTGCTTCTTCTACTCTTAGAAAACAGATATTTAAGCTAAAATTTTCCTACTCTTTAAAGTTACATTTATCATTTCTGTTTCAGTTAATACTGAGGCTGCTTGCTCTAGATAAAGATTTGACTAATTAAAACTGTTTCTGATCTGTGTACTTCCTTGTTGTGAGGGGAAAACCAGAGAAAAGAATACATACAGTGATGGCAGAGAAGATAGGGAAAAGTGAAAGGACCAGGGAGTAGGTATTCTGTTTAAATTATCAGTAAGGAAGGTAAAACTTTATGGTTAGGACCTTAGGAGCTAAATGAAACAGACTCTAATTGATTTCCTATTTTTATAAATTTCCTAAAGTGGGGCAAACATGGATCTAGATTTTCTCTGGGAGCTAAAAATAGCAATTGGCTGTCCAGTATGGGAACCAGACATTGTAGTCATTATATTACTTTCCCCATAATTTTCTTTCTTGCATGCAAAAAAAAAAAAAAATCCCTCTGTGAAAGTGGAACTGAGGTTCCAAACTAGAGAAAATGTCACTTCTTGTAGGAAGAGGAGAGTGACTGTTCAAAGCTCTTGTTTTTAGAATAAGAGCTAGAGAAGGAGTGAACATCTTTTACTTTCTGTAGTAATTTAGCAAGGATATTTTCCCATTTCTATGAAATAATCATCCCAGATATCTGCTACATTCTCATTGGAGCCACCAAATAAAGCAGCAACAACTTATGAATTCCTTCTTTCAACTTCATCTTGAGAAGTTAAGTCATAAAATTCCTTAAAATCATGGATAGAATTGAAAGAAATATGATAGAATTTGAAAAGGCTTTAGGAACATTTAGTCCAGTTTCCAGCTCATGTTACGGATTGAGAAACTAGAATTGGAATAGGAATAACATACAAGGAATCATATGACCAGTAATTAGCAGAACCACTAAATAGGTTTTGGGAGATTTCAGTGACCATACAACTGGTGAAAACAGGAATGCATTTCCTAGAGAGACTGTGAAGTCTTTTGGGGGATTTTTAGAAACAACAAGTACAGTCCTGCCTAGAGAGAGATGAAGAGATTAAACCTCTGGAAAACTTTTCAGCCCAAAAACCCTATTTGGGGATATTGAGGACCTTTGTAGTTCATTTTCCTAAAGATTTCTACTTTAAAGACTCAGAGATTATAAAACATAGCTTTAGAGCTGAGAGTCTTTAGAGGTGGTCTAATCCTTTTCATTTGCAGATGTGGAAACTGAATCCCAGAGTGGTCTCCCCCAGGATTTGCTCAGAGATAACATTTAGGTACTAGAGCTCATTCTAAATTCTCTTACCCCCCCATTACTTCAGGTTGTCTCCCTATAATGTTCCCATTGTTTTTGTCTCCCATATTTCTGTTTTCTCCATTCCACTTATTTGCTGGTGTTTTTGTACCTGTTGGAGTTGACAACCCAGCCTGGGCACAGTATTTCCCAGCTGGGCACAATTGACACTCGGTGATGCCTTTCAGTCCCTGCCAGGGTCCATAAGTACCCACTGGGCAGCTGTTCTGTTTGCCCCAGGATGTTCCCAGGGGACAATAAAACCCCTGGGGACATGGGTATAAGTGAAAGTCTTTGACTGGTCCAGTCCTGGAGTCACAGTAATAGCCTACAAGGAAGGGAGAAAAGATAAATGAGAAAGGCTCTATCAGGGGACACCAGTAGCCTCTTCATATACACATAAGTCAATGATAATAATAATCCCAGGAATTTATTCCCTCACAAAAAGATCTTTTATCCATTTGTGGTTAATGTTCCACAGAACATTAAAGATTCAAGAATTATAGGATAGCAACTTGTCCCAAAACTCTTTCTATCTGAATTTTATAAAAAAGATAAGAATGATAACATAATAATGTCATAATTTTAAAAATAGTATCTTATTGTTTACAAAGTAATTTCTCACATTTTGTCTCAAGTGACTCTCACAACATTTCTGTGAGGTAGGCAGGGTATTATTATTCCCATTTACAGATGGAAGAACTGAGGTCCAGAGAAACTAAGTGGTTTTTTCCAATGTCAGAGAAGTAACAAATGACTTCAGGGCTAGAGTGCAGCTCTTGTAACTCCTAGTCTAATCTTTTCTTTACAGCATTCTGGGTTATAAGGACAATAAATCATCAGATTTCAAGGAAGTAATAATGGATATGAGCTCAGTAGTTTTGGAGCTCTTGACATTTCCAAAGTGCCTTTCTCACATCTGTTTAATGAACTAGCCAGGATACCTTTTCAGTAAGGAGATTAGGCCATACCAGCACATTGAAGATAAATGAACATTTGGACAAGATATGCTACTTTGCTGTCCAACATAAATATGCACCTATGTGTTGGCAATGGACAATGACCTAGGGTTTCTACTAATTTCTACTTCTTCATAGCTGACAAGCTCCTTCCAAGAGAATCCCATTAACAGAGATACCATTTTAGACATTGAAACAGTCAACATCTATGCTATCCTGTGGGGAGATAAGGCCATATTTGGAAGAGGCACACTGGAACAAGCCCAGAAAAAACACTGGATAGTGGAGGGGATAGAAATTGTCATGGGAAGAATATTTGAAAGAGATAAAGATATTAAGGCTTAATGGCACCTGAATAGCTCCCTCCAAATATGGAAAGAGTTGACATAGAGAAAAAGAAACCTATACCTGAGAGGAAAAAACAGATAAACAAATACTGGTGTCATTGGATCCAAGTTGTAGTGAGACAGGTCTAATAATTAGAATTGATTGACCAGCAAAAGAATAGGTTGCCTAATAATGGTGATTGACTATAGGTGTTCAATCATTGGCTGATCTGTCATGTTATAGACATATATATAGATATATAAGTATTTCTAAGATTCTGTGAATATTCTAGTTGGATCTAATGTTGAGAAGCAACAAGTAGTTGAGGAGGAAGAATTTAATGGTGTTTTGATTGAATATTATGTATTTATCTCTTTTTACTCTTCATGAAGAAACATTCTAATTCCTACCCAAGTGAATTGTTCTCTCTCTATAATGTTAGGGAGACAGTCATAATGTTGGTGGCATTGAATTGGTAGAGATTTTATCTCATTATTCATTCCTTGTTCTCTTTGCCTTTTGCTGGGGTCCTCTTTTTTTTTTTTTTTTTTCCTGAGATCTCTCATGTACCATGGGATATCCATTGTGGTGTATGTGAAAGGACAACAAAATAGAAACAAATAGTGTCCCTAAAAGAACTCCCATTTCATTTGACATGATTTCATATGTTGGTTAATCATTCTCCATGTCTCACCTGCTGGGCACTGCCCATTTGGGGTTGTGAGACCAGCATCCTTGCAGTAAAAGCCTGATGGGCAGGTATGGCAACTAGAAAGAGCCACCTGCCCATGGATGTTGGAAAATGTCCCAGGTGGGCAAGGGATTGGCCTATGAGATCCAGCAGCTGAAAGTCAAAACATAAAATATTTAGTACACAATTTTTAAAGAAATCAGTGGGATTGGCAGGGGATTAAAGTCAAGGGGTAATCAGGAATGTATTTGGACCTTGCCTTAAATGTGAGTGAACCTAAGTGTGGGGAGGTGCTTGAATCTTAACTGGCTCAGGTGATCCAATATCCTCTTGTAGGAAGCACTAGAAGAGACTGACTTATTTCTTTAACCAGGCCCCTGAATCTAATCTGTCCCAGAGAGATTGCTTCAAACATGTACCTCTGCTTATCTTGTTCCTATGCAAACAGCACCCTTTTCACTCCTCCATAGAAAACAATAAAAACAATACCTTCCAGCACCAAGTGATCCAGAATATATCCCTCCCATTTATCAAGAGCAGAATAGCTAGAATTAAAAATATAAGATGTGACTCAAGAGCTAACAAGAACTCAAGTATTATGGACCAGATTTCAGGGCACATATTGTCTCTTTTGATATCATGGCACACAGACTCAAGTTTCATTTGAGCTAACACTTCTGCCCTCCTACTCTTACTAACCCTCAGTCTGAACTGCTTCCAAGAAGGGCAATGGACCGATAGGTGTTTCTTTGACTTTTCAAATATCCAGATCAGAGGTCAAAATTATTCTACCCAGGATAAGAATGTGAAAGGGAGGAAAGAGAATTGAAGGGATTGGATAATATTCCAAAATAGGGGGACTAAGTACCAGGGGTCATGTGGAACTATAGTAAAATTTATTCTCACGGCAGTATGTCCCTGCAGGGCAGAGGTCTCCAGTCTCCCCATCATCTGGATGTGGGACAGCTGCACCTTCCACACAGTAATAACCAGCTTGGCATTTTCCACTAATGGTGGACAGACCTAGGACAAGAAGAAGGAGAACCAACTGCTGGATATTGCAGAAAAATGAAAGTGAGGATGTTTCTCAAAACTTCTCTGGACAAAGACAAGGAAGAAGGGATACAAACTTTCCCCCAAGGCACCCTTAGAGAACATCTGGCTCTTACGTAGAAATTTCTTTGGTATGTTTGGTACTGAGTTAGACAATCCAGGAGAGAAGTAAGGCAGGACATGGGATAATGAGGGATAGGGAAGTTTCAGAGTCTACCATGGGGGTCAGGTCATTGTGGTGTGTTGCTAAATGTTCAACAACCAGCAATGAAAAAAAAAAAAAGTACCCATGACACACTCTTAAGTTTAATTTACATCACTGACATTTTCTCTATCACTTTTTAAAGTTTAGATAATCAACAGAATGATAGATCAGATAGTGCTTGGCAATTTCTAAGGTGTCAGGTCACATTGAATATTTAACAGTTGACTCTCTGGTGCTTATTTGAACTAGGTCCAGAACACCACAGGATCAGAATGTACTTAGGTGCTCTAAGCTCCAGGCCATATTGAGGACTACTACCTGACATGGGGAGATATCCTGGTCCTCAAAAGGACAGGACTTTCCCTCTCAGACTTGGGTAACCAAAGAGAATGGAGCCAGCATATCTTGCAAGATGGCATGTATGACTTTGCTTTACTCTAAAAGCTCCTTCAGGCTTATACTGGACAGTAGAACAAACCACTACTATTGACATTCTAAGTTGTCTTGAGCTGGAAAATTGAATCACCATGTCCTTATGCTGGTTTTGCCACTCCAGATTTAATTTTGAGGCATTACTTTAATACTGTTTGGAAGGAAATTTGGGAAAGGTCAAGTAACTGTTTGCCTTTGCTCTACTATTTTGACTCCACTTCCCACTCTAGGAAAAATGGGACTAAATTCTCTACCAGCTGAGTTCTTGACTCTTTTTCCCTCAGGAATTTTTCCCTCATTATCCTGTTCACATAGTTTACAATTTATTAGAATAGAGTTATTTCTACCCTTTTCTGCTAGTGTATATTAACAATTAATTCAATTACATATTTCAATTTATTTTAAAGGTAGTTCAATTGATCAACCAATAAGTGCTTTTAAATGTGCCTAGTATAGTGCTAGGTATTGGGGATTAAAAGATAAAAATGAAGCCGTTCTCACACTCATGGGGTTTATAATCTACTGGAAGATCAACAACAAATGATGTAGTTTACGTGAAATATCTATGAAATAAATACAAAATAATTTGGGAGGGAAAATAGAATTTGGGACTAGAAAGAATTTTGGGAGGATCATTTAAACTAACTTCCTTATTTTTACAAATGAGGAGCTTCATATAATAAGTGCTTCATGAATTGTCCCAAGTTTAGACAATCAACAAAATAATAAATCAAACTCTGATTTGTAGTATTTGCTCATTTCTGACTTATAAAATCTAAAAGTGAAAGAGCTGGGATTGGAACCCATTGACTCCAAAGCCGTTATTTCCAACTGGTTTCACCCAACAGAACATTATACACTCCAGGGCAGCACCAAATACAAATTGGAAAGACTATAGAATTTCTGGCCAATCTTGATTTACATCCTGGCTCTGTACTTTGCTAGCTCTTCAGACACTTGTCTCTCTAAGCTTCACTTTTCTCATCTGTAAAATGAGGGGATAGTTTAAATGATCTCTCAAGTCTTTTCCATGAGTTTCAAACTCTTATTTGTAGAAAAAAATATCTCCTGCAGGCTTAATGAATGGTATTTTGTTTTTTATCTTTGCTAGATATCAGATTCTCCTTACCAGAAGCATTGCAGTAAGAGCCTGGGAGGCAAGGGATGGGTTCGGGGCTTCCTTCGGACAGTAAGAACCAGAGGTGCATCTTCCTCCAGTGGCAGTGGCTGGGCACAGGCAATTGGTACTAGTATAATTATCTAGGTCAAAGGGGCGGGCAGTCCAGGCAGCCAACACACAGAACCAGCCTGGAACACAAGGAAAATCCAAAAGAGAGTGAAAATCACAGAAAGACAAGCAATATAATATGGCATCTCTAGCATTTTCTAATACAAAATTCACATAGGTCACAGAATTTTCTCCTCCTTTCCCACTAGAAAACTTTTAAGAAAGATCATCTGTATCTTCTCCCTTCCCAAAATGAAAGTCTAGATAGAGGAAAGTATTTGCCCTTAGGCTTAAGAGGTTTGTTATGTAATTACAGGATCATAAGAGCCAAAGGATGCTTTAGAGGGAAGGCTGTCAACTAGCCCAGATAGCCCTCCTAGCGGGGTATTTACCGGCATCACACTTCCCAGATACTTGGGTTAGATTCTCTTTCCCACAGTAGTAGCCAGAGGGGCAGGGCAGGCAGCTGTCCAGACTCTGAGTCAGTGGGTCTGGGTTGTAATAACCTCGGGGGCAAGGGAACTGAGTGGCATACTTGGTACCTGAAAAGTAAAGCAAAAATCTACCCTTGGTTAATGGCTCTGGTCCCCAGGAAGAGAGATTCCATCCCCTGTAACTATCCCCAACTCTATCCTTTATTGACCTTTCTCTCCTCCCAGAGTATGCTGGCAAATGTTTAACAGCTCTCTAGAAAAAATGTACACTGGACACACTTTTAAGCTTAATCTGTATTATTAACATTTTAACCATTATTTCCTTAAATCTAGATAATCAACAAAACAAGTCAAGTTTTGATTTGTAATATTGGCCTATTTCTGAGTTGTAAAGTCTCACACTAATATTTAAGAGTTGGCTCTCAGGAGCCAGTTAGAGCAGATTCCAGCACACGCCTCTTTCTCTCCCTGCCCCAGTAACTATAATTAGCTTCTCCTTCAGAAAAAGCATGGGGTATTAGAAAGCTTTATTTGAAAGCTCTAAAGCTCACTTGCTCTTGGTAAATTCTAGAACAAATTATTTTATTTTAAATTCAGTTTTATTTTATTCTCAATTCTGAATTTTTTCCCTTCCATTTCCCCTTGCCTGCACACATTGAGAAGGCAAGAAAATAAAACTCTTTACAAATATGTATAGTCAAGTGAAATAAATTCTTATATAAATCATGTACAGGAGACAAAGAGAAAAAGGAAAGAAGAAGGAAAAGAGACTAAAGAAAATACAATATACTTCCATCTGCATTTTCACTCTATCAATACTCTCTCTGGAGTAGCCCATTTCATGCAGTGTCCTTTGGAATTGTGATTGCTGACTGTATTGATCAGTTACTAAGTCTTTTGACCCTTGTTTATCTTTATAAATTGTTCTCTTGGAACTATGGATAATGAATGTTAATCAACATGCTGTGCTCACTCTTTTTTTTTTCTTTTTCTTTTTCTTCTGTTTTTTTTCCTCTCATGGTTTTTCCCTTTTGTTTTGATTTTTCTCTTCCAATATGAAGGAGATATGTAAAAAGATTAATGTACATGTATAACCAAAAATGTTGTTTTTATATGTAACTGGGGAAAATAAAAATTAGTAAACAATTTACTTGTGCTATTAAAAATTGTTCTCTTGGTTCTGCTCATTTCCCTTTGGATTTGTTCATAAAAGTCTCCCTAGGTTTTTCTGAAACCGGGCCTTTTATTTTTATTTATTTATTCAGAATAATAGTTTTCTACTACATTTACATACCATATTTGGTTCAACCATTCCCCGCTTTATGAGCACACTCTTCGTTTTTTAGTTCCTTACTATGAACCTCTCTAAACATTTTTGTACAAGTGGCCTTTTCTTCTTTTTTTTTGATTTTGTTGCTATTTAGAGCTAGTAGTGATACAAATGGATCAAAGCACATGCTATATATACTTCTCTCCAGAGTTCTTGAGTCTGACATGTGTGTATTCTCTTTCTGTTTCTCAAACTTCTTCCTCCAACTTCAGTATCTGTTCACATACATCCTTTAACCCAATAATACCCAGTCCATCTCTCCACCCAGTGATGACTTTCAGAGCTGCTGTGGTACTCACCTCGGGGACAATAGAAGCCAGCTGGGCAGGGGTATGCACTATAATCATTAATATTTTCAGGGCAGAAGTATCCAGCTGGACAAGTAAAGCAGGCTTCTTGACCAGAAAGGTTGTTGTAAGTGCCAGCCAGGCAGAACTGGGGGAGGCTGGACCCTACAGGGCAGAAGTGGCCCACAGGACAAGGACCTCCTTGTTCAGAGATTCCTGGTTTTAGAAGGAAGAGGCAAAGTTAGATTTCTCGACTGTTTAGTAAGTGGAAATACTTTAATTAATTAAATTAATTAATTTCTCAAATCAAATGAATGATTAGTTATCATTCAAGTAAAAGGGAATTTTGATATTCTGACAATGATTTAATGGGGAGTATCGAAATTGAAGGTAGAGAGGAGATGTAGATTCTAACTTAAGCTCTTCTGTGAGATTGTGACCTTAGACAAGTCGATTCTAACTTAAGCTCTTCTGTGAGATTGTGACCTTAGACAAGTCACTCAACATGTGGGATCCTGAGTTTCTTTATCTGGAATATGAGTGGGGTATTAGATTCAACAATCTGATTCAATATTAAAATTATGTGCAAGGCACTATACTTGGTATGATACTATATAGGTAAAAAAATGAACAATTCCTTCTCTCAAGAAGCTTACCTATTTGTAAGCTTATGTACCTATTTATATACTGGGGTAGAACATTTATACAAGTATAGTAAAGCTAATGTACATGAAGTCACACAAAGCAACTTCAACAGACTGAGAATATTAACAATAGAAGTGGACGGGGGCGTTTGAGGCAGGTATAGAGAGCTGGCATAGAGGGCTGGTAAAAGAGACACCTGAGCTGGGCATTGGCAAATGTAGGGATTCTGTGAGATAAAGGTGAAGCAGAAGTACATCCAGGAGATATAAGGGATCATTTGTGTCAAGATACAGAGATAAAAAAAATCCATGTATAGGGAAAAGCTAACCGATTTGGCCAGAATAAAGTATGGCTAAAGGGGAAATAATATGAAATAAGATTGTTAAAATAAGTGGGAATCAAATTTGGATGGTTTTAAATCCTTGGCTGAAGAGTTAGCTTAGAGGCAATAGGCTATTCAAAATGTGCATGCATGTGTGTGTGTGTGTGTGTGTGTGTGTGTGTGTGTGAGAGAGAGAGAGAGAGAGAGAGAGAAGAGAGAGAGAGAGAGAGAGAGAGAGAGAGAGAGAGAGAGAGAGAGACAGATAGAGGAAAGACATAGAGACCCAGAGACAGACACAAAGAGCAACAGAGGAGGGAGAGAGAAAAGTGAGATAAAGACAGAGACATAGAGAGAGACACACACAGAGAAGGAGACACAGAGATAGACAGAGAGAGATAGACATAGAGTGATGAGGAGGTGGGGGACAGATGGAGAGCTGCCTAACAGACAGGGAGTAGTTAATATGGAAGTTTAGTTCCAGAAAGATTGGGGCAGGATATAGCTTTGAGAGTTGATGTCTAAGATTTCTAGCTTTGGATTCATAGGAATTCAATTCAGAAGAAATTTTATAGATCATCTATTCCAAACCTTTCAGTTTAAAGCTCAGGAAAATGAAGACATTGTTGACTCCCCAAAATTTCTCCTATTATGGGCCCTTCTCTCCACATAGCCACCATCCTAGTTCAGGTTCTCTTTGTCTCTACTTCAAGTCTTTCTTCATTCTAACTCACCCTCCACTGAATTGCCAATGTTTGCCTGAGATTGACTTTGTAATGCTTTCTTCCCTCCCCACTCCTTCCCCTTGCCCCCACCTTGCTACAAATTTAATAAATTCCAGTGACGTCTTCTTGGATCAAAGAGAAACTCCTCCATTTTCTACTTAAGCTCTTTACAATCTGGCGCATTCCTTCTTTTCCAGATTTCTGATATTTTATTCTCCTCTGTGCACTTTATAATTCCACTGTAGTCATCTACTTGTTATTCCTTGTATAGATTCCTTAAATCTCCTGCTGCAAGTCTGGAATGTTGCCCCTTTTCATCTCAGCTTCTTGGAATTTCTTTGTTGGTGTTTATCCTTTTCAGAGGGCCTAATAACATCACGAAGGGGTAGTTGTCTTGACTTGAGTGAATTGGATTTAAGTGAGGAAATTGGGCAAACTTACTTTCTCTTCTAGAAAATCAACTTAAATGATATCTTCTCTGGGAGGTTTCTCTGTTCCCTCCACCCAATGCTTTCTAGTGCATCCCTCTCTAAGATCAATTTCCAACCACTTCCTGTATATCTATTTATATACACGTTATTTCCCCCATTAGAATGTAAGCTCCTTGAAGATAGGAATTGTTTTTGCCTTCTGTGTATAGCAGAGTGCCTGGCACATAGAAGATATTTATAAATGCTTGTTCATTGATTGACAGACTGACTGATTGATGAAGTAGCTTGGACAATGCCACACAGATAGCAAATGGCAAAGCTAGAATTTGAAGCCACATCCTTTGATTTTGAATCTATTCTTCTACTACTCCACAGTATGGAAAATAGGTATTAAATTATTGGTTTAAGTCTAATTATTATACTTGCTCAATGGAAGAACAAGACATGTATCATTTGTTTTAGATCATGGATAATGAAAATGTATGTAGAGTGCTTAGCACTGTGTAGGCACATAGTAGGTCTTAATAAATGTTTATTTCTTTGGTTTTTTATGTTTATCTTTTCTAGACACCTGATTTTTTCCTTTTCTTTTATTCTCTTTCATTTTCCAGAGGCTCCATATAAGGTCAGTCTAGGAGGAATTCATTGCAAAACAGATAAAGGTCTAACCAGGGTCACCTTATACTCTATAGAAATGGGCCTCAGTGGATTGGGTTTGTTCTTCATTCTTAATTTTTTTTTTTTTTGCTGAGGCAATTGGGGTTAAGCGACTTGTCCAGGGTCACACAGCTAGGAAGTGTTAAGTGTCTGACACTAGATTTGAACTCAGGTCCTCCTGACTTCAGGGCTGGTGCTCTATCCACTGTGCCACCTAGCTGCCCCCGTTCTTCATTCTTTAAGAGGATTTTGACATCAGGGAGGTGATGTCATGACTTGTGAATAAATTGGATTTGAGTGATGGACGCCTGTGTAAAATCATCACCCTCATTCTCTCTTCCAGTCATATGGGTTCAATTATAAATCAGGATGACTGGAAATGGCCCTGATATCTTGACCTTTTTAAGCTCAGGATTTTTCCAGGCTGCAGTTTGGTCCCAGTGGAAGAAACCTCCTCAACTATACGATATTTTCCCACTTAGCCCCAAGGTATAAAATCCCTAGTGTCCTAGAGAACTTTGAGCTGGGAAAATGGACTTAGCTGCTGCTACATACTTCTGTTTGATAATGTGTGTGCACGTGTGTGTGTGTGTGTGTGTGTGTGTGTGTGTCTGGCTCCCTCTCCACTGCCCATTCCAGCAAATGGGGAATAGTAATAATGGTAATAATAATTACAAGAATTGGTATAGCTCTTTAAGGATTGCAAAATGCTTTTCAAATATTGTTTCATTTTAGCCTCACAGCAACCCTGAGAAATAGAAGATGGCATCATTAGCTATTTTATAGATAAGGAAACTAGGGCATCCAGAGGTTATGTGCCTTGCTCAAGATTATTTAATAAGTCTAAAGGTGGATTTAAATTCAGGTATTTTATATACTGAGCCACTGAGGTGTCTCAAAAATTAGTTTCTTGTTATAACATGTAACATATGAGAAAACTGAGGCTGAGAGAAGTTAAGTTGAGCAGGGTAACACATATAGTAAATGTCTGAGGAAGGCTTCAAACTCAGCTCTTCCTAAATCCTCTCCTTCCTAAATGCCTCTTTCATAAAAAAGACCTTGAAATACTTGAATACAACTTTCTTTAAATTTTCTTTTTTCCATGATAAACATTTCCAATTATTTCACCCAGAATTTAAGTGGCTGGAATTCTCTCTCATATGGATACTTTTAAGCTTATCAACTCTATAAATAAACTTTGGAAATACTGTTAGACTCAGTTAATGTATCGGTTAGTTTTGCTGAACTGTTCTTTTTTTGCATTCATTGTTACAAAGGATGGTATTCTGATAGGGGAAGAATAGTTTAGTTCTTCTAAGTGTTATTAGAAGAAGACATCAATTCAATTAAAAAAAGAACTATAAAAACATCCTTCCTAAATATGGTACCCAGGGGTGAGCAAAATACTGTAGGATGAGGTTTGACCAAAGAAGAACAGAGAGGAAATATCACCTTCCTATTCTTGGTTGCTGCTTCTTAGTGCAGCCTAAACTCCCATGAGCTCATCTCGCTGTCATTTCACACTTTTGACTCTTTCTATCTGTCTGTCTGTCTTTCTTTCTCTTTTTCTCTGACTCTGTCTCTGTGTGTCTCTTTCTGTTTGTCTCTCTCTCTGCATCTCTTTCTATCTCTCTGTTGTCTCTGTCTCTGTCACTCTCTCTCTATGTATCTCTGTCTCTGTCTCTGCATGCCCCTTGCTCTCTCTGATTCTCTCTGTGTCTGTATCTGTCTCTGTATCTGTTGGTCTCTCTGTCTCTGTCTCTGTCTCTGCATGCCCCTTGCTCTCTCTGTTTCTCTCTGTGTCTGTATCTGTCTCTCTGTATCTGTTGGTCTCTCTGTCTCTGTCAGTCTGTTTACTAAAAAACAGCTGCCAGCTCTAAGATGCAGATAACTCATTCTCTCCACAAGACCGGTTTCATTTTTCCCTTTGTGTCTAGCAGAGTCCACGACACACAGTAAATGTTTAATAAATGCTTGTTGAATATAATTGTATGGAACTTAGAAAACAAGTGCATTATGGTCTCTTTACTGAAGTTAGGTAGTGAAAAATAAATTAAAAGTCCACTAGAGGGAGACAGATAGCCACAAAGCAGCTCGCTCTCATGCAGTCTTCAGCCCTTTACAAACATTTCTTGACTCACCTCAAGCTCCTCTTTCCCCCCTCACACAACACCACCTTTTCCAGGAATCCCTATGGAAGACCTACCCTGTATTCCTTAGCCTTCGCTCTGTTCCCTGGGAAGCTACAGTCTCCATTTCTAGACAACCCTAACTTGGCTTGCACCAGTAACAGGTGCTCCTAAGTCCTGTTGTAATCTCTGCGTAGTGCAGGGCAAGACACATTGACTCTCTACTGTGTTCCGCACCCCCAATCTCTCCCTAGTTCAATCTATCAGGAAACTGCTGGACTGAAATAATTTTATGAATAATAAGCACAAGCATTGAGGTCCCTGATTGAAGTTAGGGGATAAATTACAGGACATTGCTTTCCCATTTCCCCAAATTAACTCATTGCCATGTCAGTAGTGGTTCCTGGGGAGAATTCTTCCTTTAGAGCACTCTGTCTTATAGCTTCCCCACCCCCCAAACTTGAAGGGCTGTTACCTGTGGGGATTGGCGAAGAGGCACCTGACAGGCAGAAGTAGCCAGCAGAGCAGGGTCCTGAGGGGGAAGAAAGGCCTGAGGAAGCACAGAAAAGGCCAGGAGGACAAGCCAGGCACTCAGATGCCATGGAGAGAAAACACCTGGAAGACATAAGGAACATTAGGAAAAATTATCCAATAAGCATTTATTAGATGCCCTTCATAAATTAGGTAATTTAATTGGCATTAGGGGACAGAAAGACAAAAAAAAAAATGAAGCAGAATCTGCTCTTGAGGAACTTGCCTTCTGCTGGAAGAAAACAACAGATACAAACACAAATTAGGGCAGCTAGGTGGTATGGTAGCTAGAGTACTGTGCCTGGAGTCAGGAAGACTCATCTTGAGTTCAAATCTGGCCTCAGACATTTACTAGCTGTGTGACCCTGGGCAAGTCATTTAACCTTGCTTGCCTCAATTTCCTCATTTGGAGAGAAGGAAATGGAAATCACTCCAATGTCTTTACTAAGAAAGCACCAAAAGGGGTCACAAAGAGTCAGACTGACTAAAATGACTGAATAATAACATATTAGTTTTATTGGGTATGGGGAATCAGGTTGCCTCTAACAACTGGACAATCAGGAAAGGGCTTATATATGAGGCAAATCTTGAGTTGAGTCTTGAAGGGGTTCTGAAAAAGAGAGATGAGAAGGGATCACATTCTTGGCTGTACAGAGCCAGAAGAAAGACTTATAAAAGAATTGCAAGGAAGTCCCTCTGGCTAGAGCATGTAAAATGGAATATGTGAAAGATAGGTTGGAGCCAGTTTGGTAATTTAAGTTCCAAGCAGAGGCAAGAAGGAATCACTGACACTTGTGTATATACCTTGCTTTGTAAATATTTGTTTGCATGTTGTCTCCCCCATTAGACAGAAAACTCCTTGAAGGCAGGAACAATCATTTGCCTCTTTTTATATCCCCATTGTTTAACACAGTATCTGGCACATAGTAGGCACTTAATTAAGATTTTTTTTGTTTTATTTTATTTTTTAAATTAATGTTTATTGAAATGAAGAAAGGAATGACATGGTCAGACCTCTATGTATGTTGTTGTTCAATCATTTTTCAGTCATGTTCACTTCTTCATGACCTCCTTTGGGAATTTCTTGGCAGAGATACTGGAATGGTTTGCCATTTCCTTTGCCAGTTCATTTTATAGAGAAGAACTGAGACAAATAGGGTTAAGTGATTTGCCAAAGATCACATAGGTAGTAAGTGTCTGAGGTCAGATTCAAACTCAGGTCAGAGTCATCTTCCTAATGTTATGCCTGACAGTCTATCTACTGCACCAAGTAAAGAATATCAGTTTGGAAACTCTGAGGAAGATGGTCAAAGTAGAGAATACAGTCAGGGAAATTGAATAGGGGGCTATTGCAATAAACCAAATATCAAACAATGAAAGCTTGACCTATAGCGGTGACCACATGATTTGGGAGAAGGGGGGTAGATGAGAGATACTGTGGAGGTAGAAGCTATAAAACGTGTCTAGAATTGATGATTCCAAAGTTGGAAACCTATGTGACTAGAAGGGTGGTAGCATCCTCAGCAGAAATAGAAAAGTTAAAAAGGGGAGTGTATTTTGGGTAAAAGATAATTTCTATTTGGGATATGTTGAGTTTGAGATGCCTATAGGATATTCAGTTGAAGGTACCTAATAGACAGTTGTTGTATTAGGTACTGAGAAGAGAAACTAGGGCTCAATAGAATAATAAATAGGATAAAAGATAAAAAAGCTTCTAGAAAGATTGGAAAGAGAGAATTGAATTTCTAGAAATCCAACGTGTTTCTAGAAAGAGGTAGTAGATTGTCAAAGTATGCAGAGAAATCAAGAAGGATGTTGACTATTGAAATCAGAAATTGAGGTCAGTTGGTTGGAAAAAAGAAGAGAAATAAAGGAAGAGTGTTTTTGCTTTTGGGGAGTCTGGAAGTGAAAAGAAAAAGATCCACAGAGTGATAGCTTGAAGGAGTGACAGAGGCAAAATAAAAATCTAGAACCATCATATAACATATGGACTGTCACAGGACTTGGGAGGAGTCCTTAAAAACCATTTGGTCCATTCTCCTTAGGAAACTAAGGATCCCTAAAGAAGTTCCATGACTTACCAAAGATCACATAATAGTTCAGTATCAGAGTCAGAATCAGAACACAGATTACTTGACTCAAAATTGATTGCTTTTTCCATTTTGCCATGTGCCCTTGAGATAGAAAGGTAAAATCTTGGGGCATGGGGAGATGAACTTGGGAGAGTAGAAGAAGTGATTATCTAGCGCTGGTTTAGTGGGTGAAAGATCTAGTTACATGGATAGGGAAATATAAGGGAGGTCCCCAGAAAGGTGGAAGGCTAGAGATTGCAAACCATGGAGAAATAGAGGCAAGGATCTGATGATCCTGTTTTATGGCCCCTAGAATTGACTTTTACTTGTGGATTCTCCAGGGTGAAACACAACAGTTGTATTTATTTGGAAATCTGGTCTTTAGTTGGTTTTGATTCTAAATAGAGATGGGCAGGGAAAATGGAATAATTCTTTCTCTTGGTAGACTTTAATGTGGGCAGCTGAGACACTGAGTTCAATCTCTTTTCCCTCTTGATTTCCAATCCAAGCTCATACAGCTGTCCTGGTCCTGTCTCCCCTCAACCTCCCTCCTTCCCAGACACTTTGTCTCTGGGTCCCGAAGTCAGAATAACCTGAGTTCAAATCCCACCTCTTATACTTTCTAGATGTGAGACTCTAGGCCAATCATTTAACTTCTCTTTGCCTTAATTTCCTCAAGGGTAAAATGGGATCTACCCTTCAGGGTTGTTGCGAGGATGAAATGAGATAATATTTGTTGAAAGCAGTTAGCTCAGTGCCTTGCATTTAGTAGGTGCTATACAAATGCTTATTCCTTTCCCTCCCTTCTCATTAACTCCAAAGTCAAAACAATCACCAGATCACTCATCTTCCTCCCTTTAATGTACTCACATGCCCAGGTCTATCCAGGGGAATCGTGAGATTTAAAAAAAAAAAAAAAAAGATTCTTTTGTCTGATGGGAGAATTGGATCATCCACTTAATTAAACTTTATGCTGTTTGGACATAGCTGAAAGGATGATCCCAGCATCCCCAGCATCCCCAAGATCCCTCGTGCTGATCAGTGATCAGCATCTCTGTGCTCCTATAAATCCTGGCTAGAGAATTTCTGTTATATATAGAAACACAACAGCCACCTCCATAGTATGTGTCTAAGGCACCACCTAGTGATATATATGGAAATAGCATCTCTTGAAGGACATTTCAGCTCTCTAATGATAACAAATAATAGTCATAATAATTAACATTATTACAATGCTTTAAAATTGGAAAAGTGCATTATTTGCAGTACATCATTTGAGCCTCACAACAGTCCTTTGAGTTAGATACTCCAGATCTTATTATATTTCCTATTAATTTCAGAGTAGTTAAGTTTATGGTCAGATAGTTTGTGTCAGTGGTAGGATTTAAAACTAGACTTCCTTCATTCTGTGACCAACACTGTATATACTATGTCACATATCAAAGACAGGGAAAAAGACAGGAGATAGCCAATGGGGAGGTTACTCTGGGTTCAGGTTCCTGAGTTCTAAATGGGTAAAGTTCTCATAGTTGGTTGTTGGGGAAAAATGATACTCACCTATCTGAGAAGGTTCCCACTGGGCAGGGCAGGGGGACACTAGTGCCAGCTGGGCAGAAGTAACCAGAAGGGCATGGGCCCCCTGTATTCATATTGACTCCATCTGGGGTGGCAACATTCACTCCTGTCCTCAAAATGAGAAGGGGGTAAGATCAATAAGGAACAGGAGAATCTCTCCCATCACTCCTTTCTGTGCAGTAATACTATCACTGAAGCAAGGGATTCTAAGGTTCTTGCTGATTAGAGTCTTATCTTCTGTCAGGACCACCCGCCCCAATCACAAGATAAACTTAGGGGACAATGATGTTTTTGATCAGGTATGGTGCGGATTGGGTGTCTTCTGGGATTGCTTTCCATCCCCAGATTCTGTGAATCTATAAACTATTTCTGTTTTTAGCGCAAGCAAAGATATTGAGTTTCTTTAACTGGCAAACTCTACATGATTAAAGACAAATTATTAAATCATCCCTCAGTGGCTGAATTTTGGCTATTTTGTCTTTTCCAAATAGTTGTTAATCTTTATCCTGATTGCCTGGGAGGGTGTCTCAGTGTGTGGTTATTATCTTAGGTCCAGTGAAGAGAGTCTAATAACATGAACTTGACCTTTCATCCCTTCATAATACTCATCACCTGGTGTTAGTGATATTATCTGTATGATATGGCTGGCAGTCTTGAATCTGACTCAACCCAGGAAATGAATCAAATGTCACTTGGGAACAGGGACAGGGAGAATTGCTAGTCCCCTCAGGATAATAAGAGCCATCGGGGCAGACCTTCTTCTGGATACCTGGGCAGGAAGATCCTGCAGGACAGGGGAGGGAACTCTCTTGGTCTGTAAAACAGAAAACATCAATCATTGGATGCCCTATACTAGCCTCAGCCTCAGCTCAAGGTGAAGATGCCTCCAGAAACATTTCACTCACACCTTTACCTGTACCTTTACCTGTACCATTGCTATTCTGTCCAGCCAGGCAGGAGATGGTAAAGGATGAGTCTTCAGGGCAGACATAACCAACAGGACAAAGATCTCTACCCACTCTTCTAAATGGCCTTGGGGTCTGTGCCCCTCCTGTGCAGTAGAATCCTAGAAGGAGAGAACTGGTTCAGTTTTGTTCTAGGTGTTGCCACAGATTGCATTGTAAGAGTTACTGCAAATTCTGAGCTCACTTATTCCACACTCTATGTTCTATCCATATTTCTAAAAAACCCAATGTTTTTAATAATAATAATAGCAGTTCATACTCTGATAGCTCTTGTTTACAAAGTGTTATCTTCCTGACAACCCCATGAATAAAGTAGATAAATATTTGTTATCTCCATTTAACAAAGGTTAAAATGGAGGCATAGATAGATTGGAAAACTTGCTGGGATCATACAACTGGTTAGTAAGTGTCAGAGCTGAGATGTCAAACTATTTTTCCAAATCTCGTGATATTTTTATTCTCTGGGGGCAAAAATCCACTGGGGTTTTGCTCCAGAATGTCAAAATAAAGAAGACATTGGAATCCAGGTAGGAACATCTATGCTTAGACTTATTTAGAAGGAGTACATATTTAAAATAGTAAATTATTAGAGGATGAACAATTTCTAGAGACAGCCTAGAGGTGGTATGCCTAGAGACAGCGAGGTGATATAGTGAGGGGATAGGTGGGAAGATTTGAATTCAAATTTTGCCTCAGACACCATGTCACTTTGTGCACATTATTTAACCTGTTAATGATAGCAGCACCTACTTACTAGGGTTGTTGGGAGGATCAAAGAGAAAGTTTATAAAGCACTTAGCACAGATGCTTAATGAATGCTCATTTCTTCCTTCCTGAATGCTACATCCCAGGTGAGCTTCCTTGCATTCCAGAATCTGTCCATATTCCCAAGCCTTTCAAATAAATTCACTTTAAGAGTTAATTTGAGGGTGAATTTCATGTTGTTTAGGCTGGTAACATCATAGATATTTAGTGAGAAGGGAATTCAGAGGCCATTGTGTTCACAACTCCTTCATGTTACACATTAGGACACTGAGGTACAGGGAGATTAGGTAATTTGTCTGGACATGTTTTGTGAAACTATTTCTAGGTATGGTAAATATTGGTAATGGCTCTAAGTGGATTTCATTTCTCACAAAGCTTGGACTATCTGCAACATGATGATGTTCTTAGACTATGGGCAGATTACAGACCATACGGAGATGTAATACAGTGAATTTTTCCAATCAGTCATGTTCTCTCAGTTCCATTAACCAGTAACAGAACAAGTCCTAGGAATTAACTTCCTGGGTCACACCTTTCACATTGTGTTAGTTTTCTATTGGGGTAGGATTCATAGGACTGCCTGCTCTGTTTGAAATTTGAGGGAAAGATGGAATCTTTTCTGCTCACTCTAGGGCCTTACCTTACCATTATGCTCCTGCTAACTCTTTCCTCCCAGGGATTGAGGATTTTTAGCTACTGTCAATTAATCAAGTGACTTTGGAAAACAAATCTTCAAATACATTTAAAAGTCTTCCATGCCTAGAATGGTTCTTAATAACCTCCGTTGTTTTTAGCCTTGGATACATTTGGTCATTCTCTTAGTAAAGCCCTGATAGAGATCCCTACCTTGGGTGAGTCTAACAAAGCATTCTTTGCTATATAAATAAGAGATGTTATTATTGGGAAGAGGGTTTAGTGTGATACAAGTCCTTTGGAGTTTAATGTTCATTTCATTGTTCCTGTGAAGCTGCTTGAATATTCCAAATAAATTATTTGTGATAATAAGGTAATAATCTTGTAACCCGAATGCCAAAATGTGAAGTTGATTTTGAGAATGTGAGGCTGATAAAAGCAATCTTAGAGTGGAATCATATGCTAGACTCACCTGGGGCACATGGGCCTCCTGGGGCAGCCCTGCCAGACACATCACAAAAGAAGCCAGGAGGGCAGGATAGACACCAGCTCACATCCTGTGCCCCTTTCTTCTCATTCCAGGTACCAACTGGGCAAGGTTTCTCCTCTGGATCTGCAGTACCAGCTGGGCAGTAATGGCCCTTTGGGCAGATATCACCAAAGGAAAACCCCATCTAGAGAAAAAGAGATCCTATGAGACTTGGGTTTAGAGGAAGGGAAGGACAAAGCAAGGCTATTTCTTTCCACTGTTAGCTCCTTAAAAATCTTGATCAGAACCCTCTCTCTTTTCAGTGTTGCCTGCTGACCTTGTTGGCTTCCTTTATTCTAATTAAAAGCCTATCTTCTATAGGAAGCCATCCCTAACCTCTCTTAACTTCTCCCTGTTAATTGTTTTCTATTTATCCTGTATATGGCTTGCTTTCTATATATTTGTTTGTATGTTACCCCTCCCCTTTCCCTCTCCCTCCCACTCCAGCCACCATTTGATTCCCCTTTAGGGCAAGGACTTTCTTTTATGGATATGTGCACACACATCTAGACACATGTATGACACATGTATATATGTATATACACATATGTGGGTGCCTTTATATATATATTCTATATATCTTTCTATCTATCTACCTATCTATCTCTATTTTCCTTTTAGGCAGTGAGTCTTAATATATAAAGAGCTGTAGTCCGGAAGATCTGTGTTTAAGTTTTGCCTTTATACTTAATGATTTATGAGACTAGGCAAGTCTCTTTACTGCTCAGTGTTCTAGGCCTAAGCTTCTTAAATTGTGAGTCATGATCCTACATAGGGTCACAATAACTGAATATAGGGGTTGCGAAAAATTTGGCAAAAGTAAAAGGTTTCTGAAACCAATGACCAAAAATTAATTCAAGATTAAACACATGAATCCAAGGTATTTCTGGCAGTGCTTGTCCAGGGTTGCCTTATATGAGCATTTTGCCCTGTGTATGCACAAACACTGCCAGAAACACTTCAGCTCAGATTTGAGGTGGGGTTACATAAAATTTTTTCTGCTGAAAAGGGGTTTTGAGTGAAAAAATTCAAGAAGCCCAGTTCTAGACAACTTTCCTCAGAATTAGGAAACCAGTGAAATCACAGGTCACATCCTTCAGTTTTTCAGCACTTCCAAAGAACTGTGATTTGATCAGTACACATTATGTCAACTAAGATAGGCTGAAATCTACCACATCTCCTTAGATTGTCCCCATGAATTGCTATGGCTAACCTCTCCTCGCTGTTCCCCACTGACAGCCTAGAGAGGAATTTATTATGTATAAGTAAAATATATAGAATATTCAAGCAGCTTTGTGGGAAGAATGAAACAAACATTAAATATCAAAGAATATAATATATTTCCAGTAATAATTCATATTTATATATCAAAGAGTACAATGTTAAAGCATACACATTCACATTTTTGTATGGTTGCAACTCATATATACGTAATACATGATAATCTCTTTTTTCCACTTCATTTCATACACATATAAATGCCTATATATTAATACACTTTATCAGAAATACTAAATACTTGGACATTATGCAGGAGAGACCAACCAAATTAAAATATAATTGAAAAACATTTACAAAAATAAATAAAATTCAATACAACATGAATAATGTTAATTTGGGGTTTTCTGAGTCAATTTATGGCCCACAGGGATCCTCTTTTATTTAAGTTTGACACATTGGGATAAATGATTGCTATTTTTAATTACTTTATTTTAGTTTGAATTCCTGATTTCATCAATGTAGATAGAGAATTTCCAGTGTGGAAACTATACCTATCAATGTAGATCAGAAATTTAGATATAATTTAGTCTTTCAGAGCTGCCTAAGGTGCTAAAACATTAAGTGACTTTTTCTTGTCAAAGCTAGTGTGTCAAAGCTAAGGCTTATATCCAGGTCTTCCTGACTATCAGTTTGCCTCTCTATTTACTATGCCATATTACTGAATAATATTTCAAAAGATAAGAGGCATCTATAGAACATCATTAAAATTTATTTTATTGAAGAGAAACTGAGTCCCAGTAATAACTTGATCAAATCCTAAAGCTAATTAGTGATAGAAGTGGCTCCTATCTAGGATTCTCAATTCCCATTTGAGAGTTCTTTACATCAACCTTTGCAATAATTTTTGGAGCCTTTATTCGCCCACAGCAGGGAATTTGAATGGTTGCCAACTTTTTGTTAAAAACAAATAGTACTGCTATGAATGTCCTTGTAACAAATTAATTTTTTGTTCTTTTGGGTTAGTTCCCAGGGGCACATTCCCCCAAGTAGAAATGCCAGGTCAAGAGGTCTTAGTAGTTTTAAAGCTCTTGTAAGATTGTGCTTGGGAAATATTGGAGCAATTTACAAGACCACTGGCAGCAATTGCAAGCATGTACACTACCTGTTTCCCCACATCTATCATTGGGTTTTATTATCTCTCCTTGTTTTTTCCTAGTTTAACAGAAGCATAATAGCACCTCAAAGTTATTTAATTTTTTCTTTCTTTAATTGCTAGCTAGGCTAAGCACTTTCTATATGATTTATCACTGTGTCCATTTGCTCATGAAAAACGTTTATTAAACACTTATTATACACCATCCTCTGTGCTAAGGTGTCACAGAAGAATATAGAGATACACAAGATAGCTATTCTAGGCTAAATGAGTTTAGAATTTAGTTCAAAGATTAAATAGCATGCAATCCCTGTCCTCATGGAATTTCCAATCTATGATGTGAGACTAAAGCAAGAGAAGTCAAATAAATATACAAATAACTATACATCAAAATAAAACAAAACATTTGATCATTTATTGAAGAAAACCTGGAAACAGACCCCATATATTTATATAGATTCTTTTTCCATTTTCAATATCTTTTCATATGAATAAGAAACTTTATTTTTAATGAATTTATTTTAAGGAAGGGAGGGAGGAAAGAAGGAAGGAAAGATGGAAAAGAGGGAAGCAAGGAGAGAAGGAAAGGGAAAAGGAGGAAAGGAAGGAAGGAGGGAAGGAGGGAAGGAGGATCAGATTAGAATGAACCAGGATAATGTAATGCCATATTCACCGGAGATGAAGTATTGGACCCATGTCTGCAGTAGTGGCCAGGATTACATAGGCCCTCTGGTCTTGTCAAGCCAGCTCTGCCACAGAACATACCTGGGCAGCAGGGCTGGCATGAGTCTATGCCAGCTGCACCTGGAGCTTCTTGAAAAGTGCCCTGGTGAAAAAAATAGACATGCTCACATACACATACAAATGTACCCCACATACTTAGGAGCTTGGTATGCCTGAATCCAATTGAAACAGGTGAAACTAAAGAGTGGGGAGAAATAAGTAGCATAGTCTTTGCTGAAGCAAATTGGATGATGAAAATAGAATTAGTGTGGCTGAGAGTGCTGAGAAGCTCCTCTTCTCTATTCCTTCTCAAACCCCCTACCTGCCTCTTGATGCCTGGAATTTCCCTTGTAGGAGAGAAAGCCGTCAATGCAAATTCCCCTAGAAGAGAATATTTTGAGACAATTCCTTCCCCCTAAATTTTGAATGATTGATGCAATATCTTCTCTATAGACCTGGTTTTGGTAGAGAGAGAAATCAATAGATGGATCTAATGCCTGAAGGAGGATGGAGAATGGGTGGAGGAATTCCTTAAAGCTGGTGAACACAGACCATGGCAGTGGATTTTCTAATGTTAATATTTCCAAGCTCACTGAACTCTTGCAATAAACCACAGCTCTTTCCTCTTCAAATCTAAGCAACCCAAACCCTGTGACCCAGGGGTGGCAGAGACATCTTGCTTACTTTTGACCTAGCAGGAGGGTCTAGTTAAAATGGATGGGCTGATTTTACAGTCAAAGATGGGGTATTGGGTGTTCAAATTGTTCAAATTTCAACCACTGCCTCATTTAGAAAGCCCTGAAGAAATCGAACAGTGTTGGACCTTCATGGGTTTATTTCCTGATCAGGACAAGGAAAAAAAGTAATATCTATCTGCTTGGTATGAATTAGGTGACGACAAGGGATAGGTGAGAAGATTTTCCCAAAAATGTAGTTAGTTAATATGAAACAATGGACTTTGAGGATATTTGCCAATCAGACTGAGTAGAAAAGTTCTTTGATAATATCCCAGTTAGTCTTTAGGGGTTCTCTTAGATTTCTGGACATGGCAGGGTGGGAGTGGGGCAGAATGAACAACTTTGGCTATGGGTCCTAGGGTCCACCTAATAGTTACCCTCCCTAATAGAAGCTACATATAGTAGGAAAGGAAATAATGGACATCTTACCATTGGACACAGGCTGGGTACTATACTCTTTGCTGGGCAGTAATGCCCAGGAGGACACATTGAAGGTTCAGCTAGCCCGGTATCATTACAGAATTTTCCTTCTGGGCAATCCTGACACAGTACCTGACCAGGGCTCTGTAAAGAAAGAGGTTGGGAAAAAGCCATAAATCCTTCTCCTCCATTCAATAGTAATCTCTTTGGCCTGGCATAGATCACTTTCTAGGTATATCAGGCTGGTGAAAGAACAAGGGAGGGGAATGTTATAGGTTATCCAGATTTTAATCATAGAATTATGGAATTGTACAGGACCTCAGGGATCATCTAGTTCAACTGTTCCCCAAACACAAGTTCTATCTGCTCTATTCTTAGTATAATTGTTTTCTGATTCAATTTCAGCTTGAATGAAGAATGCTCTTCTCTATGAAGCAAGCTTAAATTAAATTGAAAAAATTAAATCTGGGGCTAGCTCAAGTAAGGTAATAATAATAATAATCAGAATGATAGCTAGCATTTATATAACTCCTACTATGTGCCAAACACATAGTAGAACAAACATTTTATGACATTAACTTATTTAATTGTCATAAGTAAGAAGTAGATATTATAAGTAAGAAGTAGATATTATTATTATTCCCTTTTTAAACCAGATTTTATGGTTGGGGAAATTCAGGCAAAAAGAGGTAAATAGTTTGCCCAAGGTCACATAGCTAGTATGTATCTGAGGTGGAATTTGAACTCAGATCTTGCTAATTACAGGTTCAGTATTCTTTCTATTATGCTACTTAGCTAACTCTAATCATAACATGTTCTAATAAAAGTTAGAAAGATTCTAAGCCTAGTATCTTATCTATAATGCCACACTGTTTCAATGTAACAACTCTTTAAATGTTTAGATAGCTACTATATCCTGTTACCTTATCTCTTATTTTGTCCACTGATACTCACAGGCAATGGATTCTAGTCCTTTTCCCATCTGATTCACCCTGCTGGGTACTCACTTTAGCTTGTCAGTGTCCTGGCTAAGAGAAGTACACAAAACACTTCAGATTTGCTCTGGCAAGGGCAGACTATAATAGGGAGCAGAATTTTCTTTGTTTTAGGTCCTGGTTTCACCTAAAATGTCCTTAACGCAGCAGGAGATCATAGGAGACTTTTGAGTAGATTTTGTTTGCCTGTATTAAGCTTGCAGAGCCCAGTGGGCCAGCCAAATGCCAGCTGCAACACCATTAGAGGCCCTATAGGGGATGTAATAAAAGCTTTGTCCCTCATCCTTTTAAAGCCCCTCTTTTTCTTGCCTTTTTTCCCATCAAGACTTACTTATTGAATATTTTATTTTCCCCAGTTACATGTAAAACAATTTTAAATGTTTGTTTTTAAGACTCCGAGCTCCAGATTCTCTCCTTTCTTCTCCTTCCCAACTGAGAAGAGGCACATGTGAAGTTATACTAAACATTTCCATAAAAGTCATATTGCAAAAGAAACATAGATCTCCTCTCCCCCACAAAAAACTCTCAAGAAAAATAAAGTAAAAAAAAATTATGCTTCAATCTGTGTTTAGACACAGTCAGTTCTTTCACTGGGTATGGATAACATTTTTCATCATATGTCCTTCAGAACAGTCTTGGATCATTATATTGCTGAGAATAGCAAAGTAATTTACAGCTGATCATCTCACAACATTGCTATTACTTTGTACACAGTACATTTCATTTTGCATGAGCTCATGTAGAATTTTCCAGGTTTTTCTGAGAGCATCCTGCTCATCATTTCTTGTAGAGCAATAGTATTCCATCATAATTACAGAAATAACTTATTCAACCATTCCTTAATTAATAGGCTTCCTCTTAATTTCCAATTCTTTGCCCTGAGAAGATTGCTGCTATGAGTATATATACACACACATATGTATGTCTTTTTCTTTTTTTTTTTTAAATCTCTTTTGAGATACATGCCTAAAAGTGTCATTGTAAGTCAAAAAGTATGCATGATTTTATAGACCTTTTGGCATAGTTCCAAATTGCTCTACAGAATGGTTGAATCCATTCACAACTCCACCATTAATGCATTATTGTTTCATTTCCACCTCCCCCCACATTTCCTCCAATATTTGTCACCTTCCTTTTCTGGTCCATTAATCAGTCTAATAGGTATGAGGTAGTACCTCAGAATTATTTTAATTTGCATTTCTTTAATCAATAATGAGTTAAAGTACTTTTTTCCATTTGGCTAAAATAGCTTGCTTAATTCATCTGAAAATGGTTCATATTTTATAATCATTTATCAATTGGGGAATAACTTTTATTTTTTATAAATTTGACTCAGTTCCCTATAAAAGCCCTTATTTTCCATGAAGTCTTTTGTAGCTCAGCAATAGGGAAAGTTGGAATTCCTACAAAACCTAACTTAAGAAGGTGGGTGTGGGTGCCTCAAAGCTGTAGAAAGCCATTTGCTTTCTAGCAGTGGAAATGATGGGTTCTACCAGAGTGCCCCTATTTGAGTGAAAGGTTCCCAAAGGAAAGCCCTTTGCCCCTTTCCCAATCTCAAAGCTCTTAAAACACTTAGGAGACAAACACATTCTCACTGCTTTGAAAAGAAATAGGTCCCTGGAGCTGTCCTTTTCTCCCTCCCTCCCATTCCCTTTCTTTTTTTTTTTTTTTCTCCTAAAAGTAGGAGCATGATGCAATGGGCCAGGTACTACACTTGGGGTCAGAAAGTCTGGATTCAAACTCTACCTCTGACACTTAGCATAGTGCTTGACACAGAATAGTCACTTGTCATTTCTAAGTCACTTATTTGTGTCTCATTTTCCTCATCAAAGGAAACGATTATACTAGGTAATTAATTTATAAACATTTATTAAGCACTCATTACTATGTGCCAGGCACTGTGCTAAGCCTGGGGATACAAAAAGGAGCAAAAGATAATCCTTGTTCTCAAGAAGTCCACAATGTAATGGGAAAGATAATAAACAAATATAAACATACAAGCCATATACAAAATAAATTGGAAATTTTAAATTAAATTAAATTAAATTAAACAATTAACATGAAAAAAGCACTAGAAATAAAAGGAGTTGGCAAAGGCAGGCATGGTCCCTCAGTGATGCAGGGGAGATGTGATACTTGTTTGGAGAGTAAGGCTATTGATTTTCTGGAAACTAGAAGCAGGAAGATAATGGATCTGAATCCTTTAAAATTTTAGATTTTCTGGAAATAGACAATCTACCTGCTGGAGAGCCATTTCTTCCTGAAGAAAATCCTATTCTCTCCTCTGCACCAGGTTGGCCCTCCAGATGGGGCAGGATGAGCTGAAGGAAAAATGACTTAAGACTTTTGACTTGTTATTCATAACTCCTTATTTGTCATTTATCTCCTCTCTGATCTTAATGAACACTTCCCATGATAATTACCGAATTCTCCCATTCACAGAGGGCTGGGCTGGCTAGGTGGCAGAAGGAAGCAGCAGGGCAATTAGCTATTTATAAAATGCCACTTTCCCATCAATATGGAAATCCAGCAATTATCACTCGAATTATTCATGACAATTGAATGCCAGATAAATAAGGAAGAGAAAAGGTGGGGAGGGAGGGCACCAATTGCTTATTAGAATCTGCAAAAGAAATAATATCTCTCCCATTGTCGTCTTGATGCAGCCTGTTCATTGTTTTACCTACTAGGGTGAAATGAATGTTTGATACCATCACAATTGGCCTGTCCTGCTGAGCTGGGTCTAAATGGAGGAGGCTCATTGCAGTCTCCACTCCACAGTAATTACTCAGACTGAGAAGGAGGAAATCAGGGCAGGAAAAGTAACCTTGCACATCTATCAGGGCTCAGTGAGGAGGGGAAACTAGGGAGAAGCAGTGGAATTCCATCTCTTGCCTGTCTGTTGGGTTATGGCTCCTGCTTTCTGGTTTTGCTCAGATATGTTCCTCACAGAAGTGATGGGAGTTGGTATTCAGTTCAGAAGTGATAACCTGCTCCACAATACCTCCTCCCCATCCCCAATCTGAACCAATTTGGGGTGGCGGGAGGACTTAAGCTCCAACTGACCCTCTCTCAAGGAGAAGGACCAGAAGGACCCTCACCCTATTCATTTGTAATGCTGAAGAAACAGGCAAGATAAGATTAGAATTTTTAATATTTTAATAGTGAAGAATTTGGATTAACTATGGAACAGGACATGTCCCCTTACTAATTGGCTGGACTGGACTCTTGTCTCAAAGCACCGAATAACAAGCAAGTAATTCCAGACTATTATAGGGCTCCAGCTATCAGGGAAACAAAGACAAGTGCGGGGCAGGGCATTGGGTGAGTGGAAATTCCAGGAAAGGACTATAAATTCTGATAAGCTGGGAGTGAAGAAAGTGATCAAGCAGGAGACAGGAAGTCTGGGCCAGGAAAAATAGAGAGTGCCATCTAGGTATTTGAAATAAACCATCTGGAGCTTTATGATTTTTGGAATGTGAGAGTGGCCAGAGCTTTGGCCCTACTTCTCTGAGTCCTAATAGCCAGGAAGGGGGGCTGAGCACCAGGGAAACTGAGGGAGAACAATTCAAGGAAACTGAGGCATTACACATCTTCCATGTAGTAACCTAGACTGGAAGGCTCAGCACCTAACTAGATCCAGGGCCTGAATATAGAATTTTCCTAAATCCAAAGCATCTGTATGACTAGAGAGCTTTCCGGGAGCTGGAACTGTATAGAAGACTTATCTAGGAGTAATGTGTCCTGCCAACGTCAGGCCTGGGCAGGCCCCAATTTTGAGAGAAGCAGATTTAGGATCAAAAGAAATTATCATTCTTTTTGGTTTTAGAACTTTTATTCCTTCTCCTTTCCCCAGTTTGTTTAGTAGTCACTGTGATACACTTCCTATAAAGCAAGGAGTTCTTAACTTATTTTGTGCCATGGACCCCTTTGCCTCTCTGGTAAAGGCTATGGACCACTTCCCAGAATCATGTTTTAAATGCAAAAAGCAAAATATATTGTATTATCAAGGAAAGAAAATTAAAGTTATTCAAACATATATACATATGTACACACATATATGTATATATTTATATACATTTACTTGCATACATATATACATACACATACAGGTACATATATTCTCCATGATTGAGGCTCACAAATAGGAAGTAGTAAGGGTTTTGCTGAATGACTTGGCACTTTGGGAATGTCTTTCCCTGCTCCAGGGTAGACCTCTTAAGTGAATAACAGGCATTTCCCATGTCTCCTGGGATGCTCTGGACAATGCTGGGAGCCAATGGCCCTCCTTTCGAAAAATAGATTCTCAAGGCCTCTCTTCTTTCCCTGCTGAATTCTAAGCTTACCCATACCCACCTGAACTCAATGGGGAAGAAACTTACAGAGTAACTGCCAACAGCACATGGCAAGGGAGTCACAGTTCCAAGTCTGGGGCAGTGATGACCTTTAGGGCAAAGGACACAGTCGGCAGTCCTCCAAGCACCTGGATTTGGGCCATATGTCCCCCTGGAAGAAGAAAGAATTGAGAGTGTCTACAATCTAGGTGTTAAAGAGACACCTGAAAGGAGGAACTACTACCTCAGCAGAAGGATCCTGAACACACAGGACCCAGCAGCAGAGGCACTAGCAAAGGAGGAAACCCCTGATTTCCAGGTAGAGACTCTAGCCTCTAGTTCTCCCAGGAGACAGGGGAAGGCTTCAGTTTCTGGAGCTGAGGTCAGCACAAAAGTTTCTTCTGAACTTTCAGTTAAAGTAGTTTCTTTTTCTTAAATAGGTCACTTTAAACCCCTGTTCTACTTTCTTGCCCTCTATCCCCTCATACATTAAAATTTTTTTTTCACTGTACATTTGGACAGGAAACAGGGCTATGTAGAGGAAGGATTCATGATGAGAAGATCTGGTTTCAAATCCTGATTCTGTTAGTTATACTATACTAACTGTTAATTATATACAAATAACTTAGTTATTTGCCAGTGCAAGTGGCAAATCAGTTAACTTCCCCATGCCTCAGTTTCTCTATCTGTAAAAACAAGGTAGCTTAACTAAATGACCTTTGAGATCCTTTTTACCTGTAAATCTAAAACTCTAAAGGAGTATTTTTCCCTTTAAAAAATTCATTAACAAGCATTCATTAATTATCTATCACATGTTTCAAAAATAAAATACTCCTTGTCTTCAAGAACTTTTTATTTCATTGGGGCAAAACATTCTGTACACATAAAATTGTGTGTTTATAATATAAAACTCTACCCATGTAATATGATTTGAGTCATTTATTTATCATCTAGTATGTGCCCAACACTGTGCTAGATGCTGGGGAATATAAAAGAAAAAAAAGGACACGGTTCCTGTCCTCAAGAAGCTTATAATCTTCAAAGGTTGAGTCAGGTAGCCTTGGGCAACTAAGGGGCACAAGATATAGTATATTCTACCTGAAGTCAGAAAGACCTGAATCTGAATCCTCCCTCAGGTACACACTACTTGAGTGACCTTTGGCAAATAACTCAGTTTGCTCTGCCTTAGTTACTTCTGTAAAATGGGGAGGTGGTTGTTAGGAAAATGAAATGAAACCACAGATAAAACTTTGCAAATCTTAAAGCACCATCTAAATATTACTCTTTTTATTATTAAGTCCATGAAATGCTGCCCCTTCCTTTCCCTAGATCACTGTAGTCTAAACAATCTTTCCATTTTTCTGTACTCACTCATATACAACCTAAGTTTACATACTTTACAATCAAGCACTATCTAGTCCTTGATTGTATTCCACAAATATTATCCTCCAGTTATTGGTGTCAGTCTATGTTCTCTTTCTAGGGAGACCAAATAGCAGATACCTTTACCATATTGGCTTCATAATACTGAGTATATACTTGTCGACTTTTCTTGTTTTGATGTTGGTAGAGTGGATGGATCTCACTTACCCTGGGCAGGATATTGGTTTGGGGGATCCCCTGGGACAGTAGGCTCCAGGGGGGCAGCTGGTACAGTTGGTAGGTTGATCATTGCCTATCTGGAAACTATAGGTACCAGGTGGGCATGGAAATTGGGTACCCCACTTTGAACCTGTTGCAAAAAAGAAGATTTCTAAATTGAGGGGAGTGGTGCTGATTGACCCCAGGGGGATAAGGATAGGGAAGAAAGAATGTTATGATCAAAGGCATTATCCTAGTCAGAAATTGATATTTTGCTTGGGCCAAAAGGTCTGAGCCCACTTCTGTTCATCCTGATATCTTAATAATCAATCAATCATAGGTTGTTACTAGAGATCACTTCATTCGTTTCTTTACCTCCAACTAAGACATTACTTTCTTTTTTTTTTAAATTTTTATTTAATAATTACTTTATATTGACAGAATCCATGCCAGGGTAATTTTTTTACAACATTATCCCTTGTACTCGTTTCTGTTCGGATTTTTCCCCTCCCTCCCTCCACCCCCTCCCCTAGATGGCAAGCAGTAAGACATTACTTTCTTCTCAGATAGAAATCATCCCACAACCTTCTGTGATAACATTTCAAAGTGTTCCTAGATCTATCAACCTTTACCACCAGGAAGGTCCCCATGATGTCTCACCTCAGTACCTCCTTCTTTGATACAATTTTTTCTCCTTTTGTTTTGTCCCCATCAGAACTATACAATGGGCATGCAGTTGTTACTTCTCTGACAATATTTGCTGTTCACCTTTACTTACTCTTTCCTATTTCATACTCAATGATCTCAGTGAATTCATTTACCTGGGGGGCAGTAATGCCCTGCAAGGCACAGTCCTGATGGGGTGTGAGCTCCAATGAGGCAGAACCAGCCAGCTGGGCACAGCATACACTCTTTCTCAGAGGTTAGACCGGTCCGGTTGCTCCAAGTACCTGGTAGACACTGGAACTGGGTCGGGTACTTTGTGCCCATGGGGCAGTAGTGGCCAACAGGACATAGCCCAGGAGGTCTATCCACACCCCCAGTTCCTAGAAATACAGTCCCCAGATGGGATCACTGGACAGTGAGGTGCTTTTCCCTATCAATCTTCTCTAAAGGCAGAAGATGAGTAGTTTCAGAACCCAAATGAAATGTATAGTACAGTGGAAAGGAAAATGGATGTGGATCAGAGGCCTTGATGGCTCGTTACTGCTAATATGACTTGGATGTCACTTATCCTCTTTGGATCTCAATTTTCCTCATATATAAATTGGTGAGGGATTTGCTAAATCAATGGTTCTCAAAATTTTGTTCTCACTAAAATTATTGAGGATCTGTTCAAATAAATTTTGTTTATGTGGATTATATTTACAGATATTTACTATATTTGAAATAAAAACTAATTTCAAGCTTATAGAATCTCTGAAAGGGTTTAAGAGCTCCCAGAATTCTCTGGACCATATTTTGAGAACCACCATACTAGATAATCTTTAAGATTCTTTCTAGATTGAAACTCTGCGCGTCTCAACCTGAATAAGGGAGAGAATCAGGATTTGGGATGAGAAAGTTAATAGCCTGGGATGAATAATTTTCTTCGGGTAATTCACATTATGGATCATCTACAGTCAGGTAGTTGAGTGGGGTTTGTTTTCTTTGATGCAAAAAAAGGGGAGAGAATCACGGCATGGGCAGGCCTGGTTTTTCTGGCTGATCCACCAAATGGAAGATCTGATGGGTTCTATCCCACCAAAGGTTGGTCCAGCAATGGGGTTCTGATGGATGGCATGATTTTTACTCACCCCCAGTACAAACCAGTCCAGCTGGACAGGACTCACACTGCGACAGGTCAAAAAGGTCAGTGTGATTGCTGAAGGTTCCGGGGGGGCAGGAATTGTTGAGGAAGTGAGGACTGGAGGATCCAATGGGACATACATACCTAAAATATCAGTCTGAAGTTAGTCACATTTCTCTGTGTGATATCCACCAAACCCTGCTCTCTCAATAGGCTTATGAGGGAGGTGGTATGAGCACTAGGTTAGGGAGAAGTGACTATAATTCATGGCCATATAGCTATAAAATGTCAGACAGGACCAAGAACACAGGCTTTCCCATTATAAATGAGTGCTCTGTTAGCTCTGATACCCTATGGCACTTCAGACAGATGAGAAACTCAGTGGGCTAATGCTTTAAACTCTAGAGATGTGAGTTCAAATTTTTCCTGTGTCAATACTTCATCTAATAAAAAGAATTTGGGGACCCTGGAAAGAAGGGAAATGTGCATTGCTGTTGACTCCAGAAAACTGAAAGGGACAATGGCACAAAGCCTCATTTGCTCCAAAGAGACTAAGTACTATGGAAATCCAGCAGGTGCATACCTTGAAGATTCTGGTGTATTTGAATTTGAGAACCTCAAAAACACAGCTACAGAGAGCTCTTTTCTTTACTACAGCCATGGTCTCACTTGCTAAACCTTCATAGTCCCCTCAGCCAGTTTTCCCTGTGTTTGGGTTGCTTTGTCAGAGTTCCTAAATATGTGCCTGTGTATTCTGTAGATAGCAGGCACAATGGTCATGTCTCCCTCATGAGCTTGGAAGGCCTCCCAGGTATCCATGTCTGCTTCTCCATTTCTTTTGTACCTTTTTCTCACTTTTTAGAAGTCCTCTTTCCCTCAGGGCCCTCACGCTCACCCCCATGTAACAATCCAACCATTCCTGGAGTCCTAGTGCTTCAAAATGACGCTTTCTGTTTCCCTTTCTGCCTATCAAAATTCAATTTCCTGGCTAAAGTTCTTTCAATAAAAACAATTTGGTAAACTATTACTATTACTGTTGAAATTTGGCAAAGTATTAATATTATTATTACTACTACTGAGCTTATTCTGAGGTATTATTCCTTCCTAGGATGATTTAAAATAATAATTATTATAGCATTTATAAAATACTTACTATGTGCCAGATATTGTGCTAAATGCTTTACAAATATTATCTCATTTGGTCTTCACAACAACTCTGTGATATAAGTGCTATTAATATCACCATTTTATAATTTAGGAAATTCAGGCAAAGGGACATCGATTGACATATCCAAGATCACGCAGATAGTAAGTATGTAAGGCTCAATTTGGTTTTAGGCCTTTTTGATTCCAGGTCTATCACTTTATATACTGGGCCATTTAGCAGCTTGTCACATCACTGATACAGAGAACTTCCAAGGGAAGGGACTCTCTCTGCCAGTACAGATCAGTATTGGGAAGTTTTTCAGAGCACTTAAAGGACTTTCTCAGCATCACATAGCTGGAATGCATGCCAGGTCTTTCTGGCTTCAGGGTCATTTCACCATGACTTGCTACTTCTCATCTTCTCAAAAGGGTTTCAAATAAGGGTAACTGGAGAAAAATAATGCCTTAATATAAAGAATGACCCTGTAATAATAGAATTTCAGGCTGGCATATATGGGTGTGTGGGGTGTTTGTACATTTTTATGTGTGATATTTCAGTATCCCCTTCAGAGAACAGTAAAAATGTGACTGATCACTAGTTGTATACAAGAAATGGATGGGCCCTGGCTGTGATGGGGAAACAGCACTCACCCTGGGAAGCACTCTGAGTCTGGCTGGGCCAGCCCAGTCTGAGTACAGGCTTTGCCTGCTGGGCAGGGAATGCAGTCTGCAGCTTCATCTTGTCCAGTGAGGGGGTTAAACGTGCCTGTCTGACATGGGCTGGGGTAAATGGCTCCCTTGGGACAGAAATGCCCGGCTGGGCACCGAAGACACCTTCTCAAATCTGTGGAAAGAGAAGTCAACCCCAGCCAGCTGTTAAATAGTTACCATTGAGTCTAATCCTTCTTTCCCATAAAAGCCCTTCCAGTACTTAAAGACAGTTATCATGTTTCCCTTTCTCCAGACCAAGCATATTCTAGTTATTCCTCTAATGTTCATATGACATATTTTCCACATCCTCTGGACATGCTTCAGTTTGTCAATATTTCTCCTAAAATGGGGTGTTCAGAGCTAAAGATAAGATTTCTTTATTTTTATATCATGTTTCATAACCTAAAATATACTTTTACATAAATTATCTTATTTGATTGTTTCAAAAATTCTGTTTATTAAGAAGGAAAAATATAGTTATTATCCCATTTGGTAGATGAGCAAAGTGAGGTGCAGAAAGATTGAATTTTTTCCAAGATCTTATAATTCACAGAAGAACTTGGATTATATCTCCCATGTTTGAACCCCTAGTCCACTTTCTTCTACCCTACATTGTCTAGGAGTTTTCCAGGAGCTCACTTTCTATTTTGTATTAAAGGATACAGAAACTCAAGTTCAACTGGGGGTAAGTGACTTGCCCAGGGTCACACAGCTAGGAAGTATTAAGTGTCTGAGGCCAGATGTGAACTCAGATCTTCCTGAATTCAGCCTCAGCTGAATTTGTCTCAGCAAACAAAACAAAATAAAAAAAAAACCCTCAGGTTCTCCCCATCATGGGAGACTTAAGTGCCTTCTGGGGCCCTCTTACCCTACCAAATGGGATGCTCTGAAGTAGCTGATCTAATTTGGGAAACCCCTCCCAACACAATTATCTGTTATATTGTCCTTCCTTACTTGTACCTGGCTCCCTCTGTATTGCTGGGCTTGGAATGAGTGAGGGAAACTTACAGGCTTGAATTCAAATGTAGTCCACTCAAGATTTGCCCCATATGAAGCTCTGTGCATTTTTAGAGAACAATAGAGCTCCATCTGGTGGTATGTACCAGCAGACAGTACTATTTGCTAGCCAACACTCTACCCTTCAAGAAACCAAGTGGGTATTCTTAATAGCATTGCAAATGGCTCCATTCCTAACAGAACAATGTCAATTTGAGAACACATGTTGACACTGGGCAAGTCAGTGCCTTATTTCAAGTCACATTCAGGGACATCTGGGTCCCACTGCAGTGCAGGGGATTTGACCAATAACTACAATTGCATCCTGCAAATAGCATACTGGAGGCTTGAGATAGGCATGAATTTATTCCTGAAGTTACAATTGTCAGTTATAACCTCCTTTTCTCTCCCCTTACCATTACTCTTCCCCCTTCCTTCCTCCTTTCCTATCCCACCCATTCATACACAGATGGCAAATATTCCTACTCTCTTGCAGAATTCTTGGCTCTGCTTGACTTGAAGGGACTTCATAAAAATGGATGAAAATTGTGCATTCAGAACTTCAGGGGAAAAAATGAAAGAGTGGCAACGAGAGACTGTATGAAAGGAACACTGTTGTATTCGTTAGTAGACCTGGCTTTGACACTCACTTGGAGTATGGCCTTGGGCACTCAATTACCTCATCCATAAAATGAGGAGGCAGGAGAGTCAGTGAGTGGAGGATAGTGGAAAAAACAGTATGTTTGGAGCTAGAGAGTCTGAGTTTGAAGCCCACCTCTGATGCTTACTAGCTGTGTGATCCTGAATAAACTTGGATTCATCATTTGGTAAAATTAGGAAACTAATATTTTGAAAATCTCTTCTAGCTCTAATTCCTAGGATCACAGCACTATCTGATTTTCTAAGGCCCATTTTAGCTCTACTGTTTTCTGAAGCAAAATATAATTCTACGACTTACTGACATTTACCTTCTATCTGGGTAGTGAGTGTCTTTGGATAATGAACCTGGGACAGAAATCAGGAAAAGTGGTGACATGGGCAAGACTATTTTTTCCCCTAGAGTCCCCCAAGAGTGAATATATCCCTTCTATTTCATGGCTGCCCAAGGACTATAGCTGAAAGCCTTCTTCTATCAAAACTCCACTGTCCTGTATTTTTCCCTGCTTACCGTAAGAGGTACTCCCCTAAGTTAAACAGAGAGGTCTCAGTGGTGAAGAAGCAAATGTGTAGGGAAAAGGATGTTGAAATTGAAATCAGGAGATCTGGGCTGAAATCCTCCTTCTGACATTACAAACTGAGATCCTGGAAAAGTCTCTTAAGTTTGTGTCAATCCCATATTGACTGAGTCTGTTGGTATCATTTTCTCAACAGCTCAAATCATGCCTTTGTATTAAGTTTTGCTAATTATGGCAACATTTCAAATTTTTCATTATTACTATATTTCTTATGATAATCTGTGTTAAATTATTGCTATTATGATTGGGAAATTCACGAACTGCACCCACATAAAACAGCAAATTTAATCAATAAATGTTATATGTTCTGACCCACCAACACGTCATTCCTCCCTTTCTTTCCCTCTCTTTGGGCCTTTCTATTCCCTGAGGCACAACAATATTGAAATTAGATCAATTAATTATGGTCTCTGAGTGTTCAAGTGAAAGGAGCAGTCAATCAACTCAGCAAACTTCATTCTTTTCTTATTTTAAGAAATTGCCACAGCACCAACCTTCAGCAACCACTACCCTGATCAGTCAGCAATCACCAACACCAAGGCAAGACCCTTCACCAGCAAAAAGGTTACAACTTGCTGAGGGCTGAGGTGATAGCTAGCATTTTTAGCAATAAAGTATTTTTTAAATTAAGGTATGTACATTGTTTTTCAGATATAATACTATCACTGGGAAACCAAAAATTAATTGATTTGCTTTATTGCAATATTTGTTTTTTTGTGGTGTTGTCTCAAAATCTCCAAGGTATGTCTGGAAGGAGGGCACTATTATTTACACTACACACACCACACAGTCTAGTTGGAGGGGGGGGGAAGCACTATGTAAAACTTAGAGGGATGTAGTCATGTGAGCTATTATTAAGATAATGACATGGATTGAGATTTTGGCTTGGTTCCCCACAGAGGCAGATTTTTAGTAGCAGCTAAATCCTAGGAAGTTTTTAAGCAGTGCAGTCACTTGCTCAGAGCTATATAATTTAGGTCTTCCTGATTTCAAATCCTGGCTAGGCTATCTCCTTTTTCAATGTTAGCAACAGTTTTTAAGACCTTAATTCATAAATAACTAATAGGGAGATTTGATAATAATTAAATTATTGGGTACTATGGTGAGCACTGAATCTGGAATTAAGAAGAGCTCAAGTCAAATCTGCCTCATCTACTGGCCTAGCTACTAGCCGCGAGATGCTGGACAAATTATTTCGTCGGGTTAATTTCCTCATCTGAAATAGTTATAATGACAACATCTCCCTCCCTGATTGTTGTAAGGATCTAATGAGATAATATTCGTAAAATGCTTTTTATAAATGCTATTTATTTTATGAAAATGAGCATGATAATGATGACAAGAGACTAATGGATAGAGTTTCAGCCTCAGAGCAGGATTTAGATCTGACCACCAACACATACTATCTTTTTAACCTCTCAGTTGCCTGTGGTGGCCAGTGTTTAAATTTCAGACTCTTGACAGATCTGTGTTGAAGAGGGAGTCAATCCTGAGAAGCACCCTCCTATTCAGGTGAAATCATGAAATTTTAAAGAAAAATGATACCAGGAGGCAACCTCATAGTCTTTAAGACATGAGTTGGAGTCTCACTGGTGACCCACATGTTAGCTTTGCATGACCCTGGGCATAGTGCCCCCAGACAATTTTCTAAGACTAAACACTGTAGTAGTCCCTGATCTGAATTATGGGAGGAGGACTTCCACTTTGGGGATGAAATCACAAGGTCACTGATTATAAGATCACTGATTGAGAGGTGCAAAGGGTCTCAATGGCTATCTAATCCAACCCTCCCCCATTTTATAGATGAGGAAATTGAGTCTTAGAGAATTTAACTCTAAAATTTGTTAGGGGAACACAACTAGTAAATGTCTGAGGCAGGAGTTTTTCTTACAAGTCTTAGGCTCTATCCAGTATGCAAACTGATTCTGGCCCCACTGATTTTTGCTCCCCACCCCAACCCCCATGAAAAAAAAAGATTATAATTTATATTGCTAATGCATTTTACAGTTGACAGAGCATCTTTATATTTGCTACTTGATTTGAGCTTCATAATAGCCCTAGGATGGACAGGCATTATTATCTCATTTTTCAGATGAAAAATATGAGACCCTGAGATGTTAAATGATATACTATTTGCTGAGTGATCTTAGGCAAGTAGTAGATTTAACACTGAAATCTAGGTCATCTGGCAAAATGTCCCATGTTCATTTCGTGTCATACTGGGGCATGGCCAGAGGGAAGTTTTTTTTTTTTTTTTTTTTTGGGGGGGGGAGAGGGGAGAGACAAAGGATTCTTTAATGCATGAAGAATTTAAAATTGAATTTTTTGTATCAGATGTCCACTCTCCTGACATCTTGAGGCTTGGGGTTTAAGGTGCCTTGGGGTAGGAATACAACACATTATTCCTCTGTGGAACTTCCTTTTCAAAAGCTTTGCACTGTTCATTAGAGCAGTGGAAAATTACAGATCTGAGAGCTCTGGAAACCCATCCCCTTCCCAGACTGAATGACATTGACCTTGGATAGCAGTAGCCCCTCTCTCACCAGGGGCCTTGCTTTTATTTGAAATCAAGGATGTTTATCACCCATTGTCCCTCTACTTTCAGTGCAGTAGATACCATGCATGAAACAGATTAATATGCACATAACCAAATAGGGACAAAAATGGGGTTTCCAGAATAAATAATTTCTATTCCCACAAAGCCCTGTTGTTTTTGACTTTGCGTCTCTACCACCTTGTTGTAAAACCTCATTACTTCAGGTCTGTACTACTGCAGTTGCCTGCTGGTGGGTTTGCCTGCTTCAAGTTTCTTCCTGTTCCAGTCCAACATGTCAAATTGATCTTCTCAATTCACAGATCCAACCATGTCACACTCTTATTCCATAAACTCTAGTGGCTCCCTATTACCCACAGAATCCAATATAAAATCCTGTTTGGCTTTTAAAGACTTAGTCTCTTCATACCCTTCCAGTATTCCTATATTCCTCCCCTTACTAGGTATTCATTTCAGTGATACTGGCTTCCTTGCAGTAGCTCAGAGATGAAACTCTAAGGTCCAGCTCCAGATATCTTCACCTGCTGACCCATATGCTTAGAAAACTCTCCCTCCTGGTCTCTGCCCTTGGGCTTCCCTGATTTGTTTCACCTAAAATCTCACTTTATACAAGGAGTTAGCATATTCCCTCTGAGATTATATTCCATTAACAGTGTCTTGTTGTACATTGTTGTTTGTATGTTGTTTCCCCACTGAAATAGTGAGCATTTGAAAGCAAGGATTTTTCCCTCCTTTTTTCTTGCATCCCCAAAGTTTAGCACAATATCTGGTACATTTTTTTGTTGTTGTTTAGCAATTTTTTCAATCACATCCAACTCTTCGTGACTCCACATGGGGGTTTTATAAGCAAAGATACTGGAGTGGCTAGTCATTTCCTTCTCCAGCTCATTTTACAAATGAGAAAACTGAGGCAAATAAGATTAAGTGATTTACTAGGGTCACACAGCTAGTAAGTGTTTGAGGTTGGATTTGACTCAGGAAGAGGAAGGCTTGACACTCTATCCTCCAAGTCACCTATGTGTCTTGGTGAAGGAGTAAAGCATCTAGGGGAAACAGCAGTAAAGAGGTCCTCTCCCAATCTTAGAGTGCTTTTGTTCTAACAAGCTGTCAATGATTCTACAATCTTATGGCTTTAGAATCAGTGATCCCGAGAATCTTCCCCCATAACCTCCACCTTAGAGTGCTATTGCTCTAACAATCTGTCTGTTAATGATTGTAAAGGTCTTCTGGCCTAGGAATGTAGTATTTCTTCCCTTAGATTTTAGGGGAGATATATTAGTGATCCTGAGACTATCTGATCTTAGAGTGCTATTTTCTGACAATCTGTCTGTCAATGATTCTAAAATCTTCTAGCTTTAAGACAATCTTAGATCTGCAGTGATACCCAAATTCCTGAGACTACTCCTCAGTTCTTTCTCTAGGCCATAAAATCAATGACATGAAGAGCTAGATAAAGGTGTCTCCTTTCTCTTGGTCTTTTGCTAAACTGGCATGCTCCCAACACAATCTCTCCCCCTCAGAAATCCAAATAAAATATTAAAAACTCTCTAGTCTCTATTTTGTCTCAGTTTCTCCGGCATTACAATATAAGCCATGAATTTTTTTTTTTATCTAAGAGAGAGAAATTGTCAAATGAACATCCTTTTACTAAAATGCTGGTATTATTAGTAAAATGATTATATCACCTAGAGATTATTACTCTCAAACCTATTAAAATACCATACTTTCAGATGATCTTGTATTCAACTATTTTGTAAATGTTTGTATTTCTGCTGTGTATATTTCTACATGTACTTGTTCTCCACCACCCCAACATCTTCATTAAAGTTCAAGCTCATTTCCAGCAGCAATTGTTTCATTCTTTCTGCCTTCTATTCCTTCTGTGAACTCCTCTGGAACTTGATGCCTGTACCATTTCCTTTGATGCTGTTGCACCTTTCTTGACTTATTATATAAATTTGTCTCCACAGAGCTCCTAGTGGGAAAAGCTTGCGCTACAAGCTTCTCCTAGGTCCTGAACAATACCTATCACCATGTCAGGATCAGAGACTTAGATTGAAAGCTATAAGAAACATTGGAGGCCTCCTAGCCCAACCTCTTCATTTTATAGATGAGGTACTGGGAAAAATGACTTCCCCAAAATTATACAAGTAGTAATTATCAAGGCCTCTCAATCAAAAACTCAAAATTCTTCCACTATAAACACTGACTCCACAAATCTTTGCTGAATTTAATTGCATTCCCCTTCAACAAAGTTGTAGCTGAGTCAAGGAAGGAAGAGTGATTGAGAAGGGAACATAGTTGGATGTATGGTATCATGAAAAGAGTACTTGACTAGAAATCACAAGATCTGGCTTTTATTCTAACTTCTTTTTATTCTAACTTCTACCACTTGAACAAGAATTTGAACAAGCCTCAGTTACCTCATCTGTAAAATGGGATTATAAAATGTTCATTGTGTATTATTAAGAAAAGCAAATGCTTTGTAACTTTGAAGAGTTCTATAAATGCAAATTCTTAAGAAGTATGTGAGATGGGGTACTGTTTCTGTTGAGACTTATCTATCCTTATCACCTTGAACATATGAGGAGACATTTGTGGGGAAGGAGGCATCTATTTCAGTTGATAGATGAGAATATCCATTAAATAAATCTAAATCTAGTTTGCTTCTTTGGGACCAAATACTACAAATCATCCTTCTGAAGGTAGGAAAGACAACATTGCTAACAGACCATTTGAGTGCTCCCCTAATGTATAATTAGGAAGTTCTACTTTTTAAATCTAGATTAATCATATGCTTCAATTTCATATGTTCCCTTATTTTATTCCTAGAATAAAAGATTCTACTTATTATGGAAGAATGCTACATTTATCCAAAGAACATTATCATTTTTCTTGAGTTCCTTTAGGTTTTCCTACTGAATTCAATTGAATATTAGTGGAGGCTCTGGAGGTACTGGGTTTAGGCTCTGGAGGTACAAAAAAAGAATGGGAAACTGTCTATACCCTCATGGGGCTGAGATTTTACTTATGCTTTCTCTTTTTATGAAAATTTAAAATTTAGAATATAAAGGGACCTTAGACAGCACTTAATACAACTCTTTCAATTTACAGATCAATAAACCAGGGAGGCTAAGTAATTTGTCTCATTATATAAGGAGTAGAGCTAGCATTCTAATGTGTATCTGTTAACTATAGAGTTATAGGTTCTAG
Organism: Antechinus flavipes; assembly: GCF_016432865.1. NCBI lineage: Eukaryota > Metazoa > Chordata > Mammalia > Dasyuromorphia > Dasyuridae > Antechinus > Antechinus flavipes. The sequence continues at coordinate 467,224,487 of NC_067400.1, forward strand.
TCTCTAATTTTGGTTTATTTATTTTTACAGGATCTATGTGTCTTCTCTCAGTTCTTCAAATGCAGTTCTGAGTGGGTTCAAATTGGAACTGGACTAAACCTTGGCTGCACATATGAGTACATATGTCTTCCCTGTAGTCATTTTTCAGTGGTCTCTTCACTCCCTTCCTATTTGGGTGCTGCCTTAGCCAGGGAGTCATCAATAAGCTCCATAAATGTCATTCTCTGGATAAGCACTTAATTAGTAGAATTATTTAGAGCCCAAATTATCTCTCCATCCTTCCCCTCATTGTGCAAAATGAGACAAAATTCAGAACAAACCTGTTGAATAAGAGATGGACTTGATGAGCTGTGGGCTCTCTTTTTGGGCTTCAAAGCTCCCGGAAGGGCATGGAGGAATGGTGATACCATCAGGACAGAAGTGACCTGTTCAACAATGCAGCTCTGGAGTAAAGAGTACAAACTAGGAGCTTCAGAAAGTCTGAACCCCCTAGGGTCTGTGAAAAGAGATGGTCTTTGGAAAGATCTTTGTACATTGAATATAGCATAATGCCCACGGAAAAGAGATTAGAGACAGTGAAGGGTGCTGGGAAAAATATTTTTCATGGTAAGGGTTTTTTAAATAGATGAGGGAATTTGAAATTTCAGATTGGCATTGCATCATTGTTATACTTATATGTCATGATTTTTGCAGGAAAGGTGACCTTAGGTTCCAACTTCTCCCCACTTCCTCCTCCTCCTATTCTTCCCAAACTTGTCCAAGTAGTGAATTTTTATTTTTCCTTCCCAAACCTCTCAGGTTACTGAATATTTTTCCTGTTCTAATTCTCTTTCCTTGACACTTCTTTTACAAGGTGCTGTTGCTGAGGAAACACAGCTTACCTGATGGGCAAAGTTGGCACTTATGCCCTTCTTTTGTTGATGGAGGTGGCACTGCAGACTGAATGAATCCTTCTGTTTGCTGTCCATCATACAGACAGTCGCTCCCCTCTCCACAGCCTTGGCATTTAGTTTGTCCAAGAATACCAGCAAAGGAATTAGGTGGGCACAGGAGGGGCTGAGTGGTTCCAAGGTAGGGACAATAATGTCCTAGAAGAGAGAAGAGAAAAAGAAAGGAGAGAAGGGAAGGGAAATCCTGAAGGAAAGTGCAGAAAGTTGTAGCACCTGTCTATTGACTAAAATGTATATGATTTCTGGTAACTTTGTAAGCCAGAGTAATGAAAGAAGAAATGGGTGCTAAATTGGTTTGCACTCCTTTGTCTTCTATTTGGACTCCTGGTCAAGTTGGTGAGAGAACATTCCAGTCATTGAAGCAGAAAAAAGGCAGGATAACATGGCTAGAAAATCAATGAACTCAAAATCAGGAGAGCTGATTTTGGTCTTACACTCGATATTTGAGTTTAGCTTTGAAAATTAAAAAGAAACACTACTTGATTTCTCTTAGCTTGTTTTCTAATTCAATTCAACAAATTTAAGCACATACAATGTTTCTACTAGGCAGTAGATTAGGCACTGGGAGAGGAATACTAAACAGTTCTGGCTGCCCCCAAGAAGTTTATATTCCACTGATCTGTTAATCTAGTGTAATGGAGATAATTAAAGAGCTCCCTCTGATTCCTGGGCAGAACATTTCTCATGGAAAGGGTGTGCACTTGATCTCTTCCTTTGAAGACTTGCTCATCTGTTAATGTTGTTGATGCGGGATGAGAGAAGAGAAATTCTTTCCCTCCCCCTTTGCTGGAATTCCAAAAGATAGCTGTTGGAGAGAAAGAGATATTTACTCCCTAGATGGGTGTGAGAAAATGATATCCCCAGAATCCATTTCCTTAGGATATTGAGTAGCTTTGACACAAGCCTGTTATGCGGATATAAGTGAACTATCAGGAGATGCTGTATCATTTCAGCTAAATGAAGGACTTATATTCTAATAAGAAGCCAGATCCATGATGTATGTTCTATGATTCATCCCTGTGACTCTGGAAAATGGGGATAATAACACAAATATGACCTCTCACAGTGCGCTTGTAAGGAGACTCTATATCTTTTGTAAACCTTCAATACTTCACAGATAAATGACTTTTTTCCTTTTTAAAAAAGCTTTTTGTTTTCAAAATATATGCAAAGATAGTTTTCAACATTCATCCTTACAAAACCTTGTGTTCCACATTTTTTCCCTCCTTTTCCTCCACCCCATCCCCTAGATGACAAGTAATCCAATATATGTTGAACATGTACAATTCTATACATATTTCCACAATTATCATGATGCTCAAGAAAAATCAAGTCAAAAGGGAAAAATGATAAGGGAAACAAAATGCAAGCGTGCAACAACAAAAAAATGAAAATGTTATGTTGTGATCCACATAGTCCCCATAGTCCTCTCTCTGGGTGCAGATGGCTTTCTCCATATGTTATTTTTTGGTACAGAGTTATCCTTTCCATATCACAGGATTAGGGGAGTGTGCTCCTGTGAACTGGAAAAATCTGTATACAATTTTTTGGCCCTCCCTTTTTTATCAAAGAAGTCTGAATTTTTTTTCTTTTATGGGGTATTTACAGTACCTTATTATATAATTTGGGTTAAGTATTTAGTCATAGGTTCTGTGTCTTTTGTGGTTTCTGCAAAACTCTCCCTAAATTCCCATTTAATTTCTTATGCTAACCCATGATAAATAGAAACTATAATGGGAAAGTTGTGATGTGGAAGGGATAACTATAAGTACTCATTCCACTAATAAGCTCACATTCACTCTATATTTGGGGAAATAGCCTTGGAAATCTATGAATGAAAAAATTAGACTCTTACACTTACCCTAGTGCTGATGCTCTTTAAACTTACCCAGGTCTTCTGATGACATATACACAATCCATTATAAGGCTTGGACTTGAAATCTTTCTGGCATGGTACAACTGGCCACACCTTTTGCCCTACTGGAATGTACTTGAAGAAATCCAAGCCACAATGAATGTTAAACAAGAGTCATGAAAGCTAGAGTGGAAAACTGTACATGATTGGAAGAGAGAAGACCTGGGTTCTAATCCTGCTCTTTTCACTTATAGCCTGTTGTGTTGGATAAGTCTCTTTATCTCCCTGGGTGTCCTCTTCTGTAAAAAGAAGGGATTGGATTAGATGGCCTCTGGGATCCCATCCAGCTATAAATCAGTAAGTTTCCTGGTCAGGTTTTAATAAGAGACAAAACTTGAAAGGTTCTATAAATGTAAGCTGCTATTGCTCTTATTTAGGGTTTTGGCAGGTTGTCTACAGAGCAATCAGGCTTCCCAAAACAGAGATTACAGAGACACAGAGGATCTGCTGTTGTTCCTTTCTCTCTCACTGAGTTGGAGAAACAGTTTGGATATGGAAGGGGGAAAGTACGAGCTTAACAGCATTCATTTTTCATGTTAATGTTAGTTGTTGGAAGCAGGGTAGAGGTTCAAGTCTTCCCGGGCCCCTAAGCTCAATTGGTTTTTCCCTTGGGTTGATTTTTTTCAGGTAAAATAAAAAAAAGCCGAGAGACTCTACCCAAGAGCATTAAATGTCTGAATGACTGCTACCTGTTTGGGGACAATATTCAGAGCTCAATAAATTTTTGTTTTTCAGTTGTTTTCGAGCTTGTATGCCTCTACATGACCCCCCTTCTGGGGTTTTCTTGGCATAGATATTGGAGTGACTATTTTTTTCTAGCTAATTTTACAGATTAGGAAACTGAGGCAAATAGGGTTAGATGACTTGTCTATGGTCATACTGCTGATAACCATCTGAGGCTAGATTTGAACTTTCTGTCTTTCTGTCCCCAAGGCCAACAGTTCTTCTATTCCCCAGTGTCACTTTGCTGCTCCTGCTTAATTTACCAAGGTGCATATATTAAGTATTTATTATGTAGGGAGCGCTACTAGGTACTGGGGATGCACATAAAAGTGAAAAAATCCTGATCTAAAATAACTTCTATTACAATGGAATATATCTTTATTCATTACATATATACAAGTTACATAAAGTAGAAAAAAGGTAATTCTGGATGGAGCGGTGTTAGCAGCTCAGAGCATCATGCTTAACCATGAAAACTAGCAATCATCTCTTAAACATTCATCCAGAGCCCAGCTGCAAACAAGGTCATCAGACATGACCTGTTTCTGCTAGTAGCTTATGCTCTGGGACAGAGAGCCTGACTTGTTGCTATCTCAGTAACTCAAGGAACAAGGTCAGACATTAAATAAATTGTTCTTTTTCCCATTAGATTCCCTGAAAAAATAGTTCATTTTTCAATCATTCTTTGACATGACCCCGATATAGTCCTGTCTCTATCATTCTTCTTCTCCCTTTTCCTTAGAGTAGGTCAGGTCTAGCCTACATCTGTATCTATAATTCTAATTTAGCCATGCAGATCAGCTTCCTCCCTGGATATGACAAATGAATGAATGCCCACAATTGGCTTCCCATTGTCTACCAGGTAAAATCCAACTGCATTACTTGACAGTTCAAGACAGTCAGTCGATAAGTATTTATTAAGTGCTTATTATGTGCCAGGCATTGTGCTAAGGCTGGGGATACAAAAAGAGGCAAAAGATAGCCCTTGCACTCTAAGAATCCAGCAATCTAATGGTGAAAACAAGAAGCAAACAAATATGTACAAGAAAGTTTATACAGGATAATTAGGAAATAATTAATAGATGGAAGATACAAGAATTAAGAAAACTTGGGAAAGACTTCCTAAAGGGCAGGTCACATCTCTCACTCTCTCCCTCTTATAATATAATGACTTCCAATTTCCACTAGGATAAAATACAAACTCTTCTGTTTGACATTTAAAGCATCACAATCTAGTTTGTAATTGTTTAGTCATTTCAGTCATGTCTGAACTCTTATGACTCCATTTCGGATTTTCTTGGCAAGATTTTGGAATGTTTTGCCATTTCCTTCTTCAGCTCATTTTACAGATAAGGAAATTGAGACAAATGGGATGAAGTGATTTGCCCAGGGTCATACAGCTAGAAAGTGTCTGAGGCGGAATTTGAATTTGTGTTCCTGACTCCAGGCATGGGGCTCTCTCCACTGTACCATCTACTTACAACATATCTTTCCAGACTGATATCACATTTCTTCAATTCATACACTCCTTATTTAACACTCAGCATTCCTTCTACTGTCCTTTTCTCTTTGCATAGTCTTGGGTCTTGGAGAGCTTTCCCTCTTCAGCCTTGTCTCCCAGAATCCTGAATTTCTTTTTAGGCTCATCTCTTAACATCACCTCCTGCAAGAGGTCTTTCTTTCTTTCTTTCTTTCTTTCTTTCTTTCTTTCTTTCTTTCTTTCTTTCTTTCTTTCTTTCTTTCTTTCTTTCTTTCTTTCTTTCTTTCTTTCTTTCAGACAATTGGGGTTAAGTGACTTGCCAGGTTAAATATTAAGTGTCTGAGGCCATATTTGAATTCAGATCCTCCTGATTCTGGGCCAGTGTTCTATCCACTGCATCATCTAACTGTCCCAAGAGGTCTTTCTTAATCCCTGAAGTTATTGATATCTAGAAAGGTAAGCTAAGTGGCTAACTGGATAGAGTGCTGGGCCTGGAGTAAAATCTGGCCTCAGATACTTATTATGTGATGGTGGGCAAGTCACTTAACCTTGTATGCCTCAGTTTCCTTACTTGTAAAATGAATTGGAGAATGAAATGACAAATCACTCCAGTGTCTTTGCTAAGAAATTCCCAAATGGGGTTATGGAGAATACTCAATAACAGAACAATAAGAAATTAAGCCAGAATGGACAAAGTTTGTATCAACTCCGTGGTTAGTTCTTCTTCTACTCCATCAGGTCTTCTCAGTGATGATGTTGATGATGATAGCAATAGTAATGATGACTGATATTAAAATTTGCAAAGTTATTTGATATATGTAATCTTATTTAGTTTGCCTTTTAAAAGGCAAAAAGACCTCATAAATCTCCAGTCCACCAAGTAAATTAAATATGCTTTGCAATCAGTTTTTGTCTCTTTAAGTTGTTAGCCACAGAGACCATTATGCAAAGCTGGATAATTCTTCTTCCTTTTCCCCAGAAAACAAACCACCAAGGACTGTATATTATACCTATCTGTATTCCTTGCTTTCCACTCCCTGTAGCCTCTTTGTCCTGTGGAGTCGGACCTGAATGTTGCAGGGTAGGGCTATCATGTTCCAGAGAGCAGCCCCTTCCTGGGACTGATGAGGTTGTGGTCTCTGTGGCAAATCCCATTGAACTGACTTCTTTATCTTGACTATAGAAGGGCCCCTGCATAGGTCAGTTCGGATGCAACTTAATTCAAATTGACATCCAAAATGACAAGCATTTCTTAAGCACTTACTATGTGTAAGACACTATGCTAGGCTCTAGGGATGAAAAGGAATTGAATCTATGATTTCACTGGTATACAAAATGCCAAGGTCAGGAAACTCCTTATATCAATGAAAGTTAGAGACTTCTTTATAATTTAGTGGAAGGGAGCTGCCTGGTGACACACAAAGAGAGAATGAGAGGGAGGGAAGGAGAAAGGGAGGAAGGAAGAAAGGAAAGGAGAGAGAAAGAGACAGATAGATAGAGACAGAGACACACAGAAAGAAGAGAGACAGAGAGAGAGAAAAGAGAGTCAGAGAGACAAAAGAGACACACATACACACATATAGACAAACACACAGAGACAGAGACAGAGAGAAACAGAGAGAGGCAGAGACAGAGAGACAGAGAGAGACACAGAGAGAGAGAGACACACACACACAGAGGGTAACAGTGAGACTAAGCAGGATCAGAGACTGTTGGTTGATGGGTTGTGTATAGGGCGTGATGCTCCAAGGACACTGACCAAACTTTCATTTTCCAAATCCAATTTTTATGTTTCTGCTCATCTTTTCCTCTCCATCTCTGCTTCCATGCCCATGTTGGCATTCTTCCTAGATAATTTTTATCTCTAATTCTTTTCTCTGCTCCCTCAGTTCTCTGGAGGATTAGTCTCCTATATTGACGGATCTCTTCAGAATGCCATCTTCATCGATTCTCCTTTACCCATTTAATTAATGCACCAAATAATCTTCTTTCCAGGTCATTAGCAAGGAAAACAAATGAAGACAAAGCCTTGGGTGCCTGCCTCCCAGACTTTGGACTTTCCCTGATGCTTTCCTGTCACCCCATCACCAGTGATTATTGCGAGGAAGAAGAAATGTGGTATGGAAAGAAAACAGGTTTCAAAGTAAGTTACTTACTATTGGTGTGACTGTGGGTCACTTAATCTCTCAGTTTTTTCAGTTGAAAAAGAAGAAAGGAAACAAGCACTCATTAAGCACCTACTGTGTGCCAGATACTTTGCTAATCACTTTACAAATATTATCTCATTTGCTCCTCCCAACAACCCTGGAAGGTAGCTGCGACTTGTCTTGCATCGCATAGCTAAGTGTTTGAGGTCAAAATTGAACTTAGTTCTTCTTGACTCCAGGCCCTATTCTTTACAACTATCTCTAGGGGATGAGAATGGATTAATGCTAAGATCATTTACAATTTCAAATTTTTTGAGCCTAAGATCCCAGGTTACTTTTCATTGATTGTTATTTGTCCTTTGTTTTTAAAGAAGACCATCTCACCAGGGAGGTGATGCCATGAAATGAATTGGATTTAAGTGAAGAAAAACTTGTACAAAGTCACCTGCCTCACTTTCTCATCCAGAGCCATCTAGGTTCAATGGCCAGATATAGATCAAGATGACTGGACATGGCCCTGACATGAAATCAGGAAGGCCAACCTTAGTTATCTTAACCATGAGATCTGAGGGGACAATGGGAAGGTCCCTACCCCAGAATAATACTTTCAATGGATTCCAAGTAACTACCCAGCTTGGCTGTGGCTAATGCCTGAAAAATTCCATTATTTCCATTGATTTTAGCCTTTCTCTCTTGCTCATTCTTTTTGAATTGTGCTTTTTTGGAAAAAGTGACCCATTGAATGGCTGGGAGCTCAGAAAGTTGGTTCAACAGGTCCTTTTATGAAGGATAAGAGGGAGAGGCTAGCCCCTGGGAAGCGCAGGGTGAGTGAAATGGAAAGGAAGGAAACCAAAGAGGAAGTCAGTAGGGATGGTGAAAGAAACTTATCTGAGAGGCAGCTTGGTGTAGTGGAATGAATCTTGGAGTCTAGAGAACTAGAACTATGTGACTTTGGGCAAGTGATGTGACCTCAGTTTTTTCATCATAAAATGGAGACAATAATATGAAAGGTACTTTATATACTTTAAAGTGTTATATAAATATTAGTTGCTACTCCTAATCCACCTCAGAGAGCTTGGAGGAAAGTGCTTTGTCAAACTTAAAGTCCTTCAAAAAAAAAAAAAAGAGCCACTATTATTCTTATTTCACATTTACTTCACACACCAGGGAACTGACCCTGGTCAGAAAAGATTGAATGGGTCATGAAGACATGTGGCTGGGATTTCTGTCATGCATACAGAGATGCCTATCTGTAGATAGATTCTAAAGCAGCTAGGTGGTTCAGAAAATAGAGTTCTGGGTCTGGAGTTGGGGTGATTCATCTGGTCTCTGACACTCACTAGCTGTGTTTCCCTGAGCAAATTACTTAACCCAATTTGCCTCAGTTTCCTCATCTATAAAAGGAAAAGGAGATGACAAACCATTACACTTATTTTCCTAAATTCAAATCTGACCTTAGATACTTATTAGTTTGTGTGACTCTGGACAAATCATTTAACTCTGACTCAGTTTTCTTGTATATTTCAAATGAGCTAGTGAAGGAAATGGCAATCCATTCCAATATCTTGGCCAAAAAAATCCCAAATGGAGTAATGAAGAGTCAGACATGACTGTAAATGTATGCCTAAGAAGGCTGGGCTTCTTAGATAGATTACCCTTCTGATGCAGATCTTGAGTCTTTTCTGACTTAAGAGAATTTGAATTTTATTGAAGGCTGAGACATATTCTGAGCATTAATTTTTACTGTGGCCACAGACTTACAATTTTGGGCAAGTCATCTGTGACTAAGGCTGTTAATGTGTGTAAAGCTGTCTCTTGTCCCTTACTTTCCTCATTGACTTTTAGGAGAATAAGTAAAATTTAAGGTCATAGATCTAGTGATGGAAGAGACCTTGGAGATTTTTTATTTTATAGATGGGTAAATTGAGGAACAAGGATGTTTCTTGTCTTTCCTGACATCTCCTGGAACTTTTAGTAACTATTAGAGCAGGAACTTAAATACTTGCCTCTGATTTTACAGCCAATGCTCTTTCCATATTACCATCCTATTGTACCATATCTATTGGAAAAGAGGCTGTTGAATTGCAATTCAAGATACAGTCACTTTCAATTATCTGTGGGTAGATTATACCCTATGGATTATATCTTTAGCGACTTTTCCAATTCAATAAGCTTTAATGTAGGAGTTAGTATCTTAGACTAGTTTTCCTTTGAACCTCCACATCCCCTCTTGTCAGTCAAGTGCACATAAGAAATATATCAACTGAATATAAGGCTGAGTAATTTTAGGGAAGGGAAAGAGGCAGCTGGATGAGACAGTGGATAGAGCGCTGGGCTTGGAGTCAGGATGAGTGAAAATGTGACTTCAGACACTTACTAGCTGGATGACCCTGAGCAAGTCACTTAACCTTGTCTGCCGAAATTTCCTCACCAGCAAAATGAACTGGAAAAGAAAATGGCAAACCATTCACTATCTTTGTAAAGAAAATACCAAATGGGGTACCAAAGACTCAGATATAGCTGAAAAATGACTGCCTGAAATGTTAGAGGGAGAAATATGCTATGGGGAAAATAATATAATAATAATTCAAAATTTTATGACTATAAATCCTAATAGATTGTAAGTACTTTACTCATAGTTCTGTGAGATAGGAAGCTTCTCATTTTATTGATGAGAAAATTGACATTTAGTAAGAGTGAGTGACTTATCTTGAGTTATATAGCTAGTAAGTGCTAGAGATAGTATTTAAGACAAAGTCTCTTGATTTCCAAATCTTATGCTTTTCCTATTGCAACACACTGCCCCATGTAGAGCATTTCAAAGTAAACAATAACTGACTTTGAATTTGCCCATTGCTCCTTTCTAGCAGCATGGAAAATTCAGCATCGACTGTGGTCTATTAAATATGTATGGAGCAGGCTCAGCCTGAAACTCAATGCCTGTGAGCTTTTATCTGCTCTCCTCACCTCTTGACCTGGATAAACACAACACACTGGTTTTTGTGTGTGTGTGTGTGTGTGTGTGTTAAATTTCCTTATCTACCACCCCCAATTCAGACCCCATAGAATTTTGATGCTAGAAGAAAATTTAAAAATCTTCCTCATATTAAGGATGAGGAAACAGGTCTTGAAAAGAAAAATGACATGACAAAGGTCATGAGATCAGTTAATCAACACCATTTATTAAGTGCCCACTATGTGTCAGTCAGTGGGTCAAGAATTAGATGACTCCTATCAGCAAGGAGCTTCTATTTTAAGAGGGAAGCTAACATGAACATTTAGCAAAGGCAGGAGTAGTTGCAGGGAATGAGGAAAGACTTCATCAAAAAAACTACAGTTGAGCTAAGTATTGAACAAAGCCAGGGGTTCCAAGCTGTACACATGAAGAGAAAAAGCTTTCATGAGATAATGCATGTGACACCAATATCATTTATTGCTATAAATATTTATTACTATTATAAATATTTTATTACTTATTATTATTATTATAAGTAATTTATTACTATAAGTAATAAGTAAATTACAATGTCATTTATTAGTATAAGTGACTGGGATTTAGGTCTCCTGACGCCTAGCCTAGTCGGGGCTCTTCCATTCCACCCAATTAGGCTGTTTCACCATGTTACTCCCAGATTCCTGTTCGCAAGCCCTTTTTCCTATTACTTGGATACTTCATTGAGGAGAAGCTCAGTGTCTTTCCTACTCCTCCCCTTTTAATTTATGCTACTATGATCCCTCTTTTTTTCCTTTTAGAATGAAGGTTTTTTTTTCACATTTTAAGAAATTTCAGAGAGCAGAGCAGGTGAGACAGGCATTTGGGTGGGGCAGAGGAAGTAATTGCTCCTAAAAATCACAACTACCTAGCAAGATTGGCCCTAGCCAAGACCTGGGAATGCCTCACCCCACAATGCCAATGGACCAGATAGTGGCAACCTCTCATCTCTGAACTTGCTCTCCTAAGAAAGTTTGAGCACATCATTATTAAAGATGACAGATTCTAATTCCAGGCAATGTAATGGAGTTACTGGTTTCAGAAGCCTCAGCAGGAGGTACCTGGTGTTGCTCCAGAGGCAAAAGTTTCCAGAAGGTTTCAAAGGAGGGAAAGCATCCAATTTCCCCTTCCTTTCTGCAGCCTTCTCTCATCAGCCTTACTGGGAGGATAGCCAGGAATGAAGACTACACCACTAGGTCTGACCCACAGAACTGTCATCCCTCCAAAACCATCCCTGTATCTACAGTGATTGTAACCAAGCCTTTAAAGGTAGGGGAGTCATGGGCTATAATGATTTAGAACTGTAAGATGAGTCATAGAGGCAAGCAAAGGAGAGGAAGAAACTGACACTTGGTCTTTAAAAAAGAAAGAAAGAAGGGAGAGAGAGAAGAAGGAAGGAAAGAAAAAAAAGGAAGCAAGGAAGGAAAAAAGAAAGAAAAAAGGAAGAAAGAAACTGCTTTCTTCTGCCCCCCCCCAAATCCAACAACAAAATCAACACCTCAAGCCCTTTCAATCATATCTCATGTTTACACATACAATTCATTCCTAATTCTGCCACAGTTACTAGGGCAAACTAGGATGAATTGCTCATTCCTCCTTTCCCCATTACCACCAGTCGTGTTTTGTGACTCAGCCCAGTATTATAGAATCATGAAGTCTCAGAATTGAAGAGGGCTTCAGAAACTATCTAATACAATTCAGACCAGGAAAAAAGATTTAGACAGCAACATCCCCAGTGAGTGATGACCTAGGCAATGTCTGAAGAGCTTCAGGGAATCCACAACCTCTAAAGGCAGCTTATCCCATTCCACTTATGGACAGCTTGAATTGTTTGACAATTTTCCTGACATGAGCCTAAATTTGTCTCTTTGCACTTTGTACCTGGATATGCCTTCTGGGACCAAATTAGATGGATCAAACCTTTCTTCCACATAACAACTTTTGTAGTTCTTGAACCTGGCTATCATGTTTCCCTGAACCTTCTCTTCTCTGGGATAAGTATCCCCACCTCTTTTAATCTTTCATCCACAATCATGATTTTGGTTGTCCTCCCTGAGATGTTCTCCAAATTATCAATATTCTTTCTAATACTCCCCTCTCTCATAAATAAATATCCTATTAAAAGAATTAATTATGGTCTAGACTAGTGAATGATAAGGGGCAAAGGAAGGGAAGAAGGGTTGGTTGTCAGAACCAAAACATATGTGACATGTGGTAGCAGGTATCCTTTGGGGATGAGGTAAATGGTGCCATTATCACAATAAGTCAGAATGTTTCAGCACCATGGAGCCAGAGGTTAGAAAGACACTCTGGTCTTTCAAAGGTCTTCCAGGATCAGTTCAGGAACATAGCTGATTCCCTGAAAAACATGAACCTAAATCACAATTCTTCAAAAAGGGAAGCTTTTCATCTTTCCATCTTATACCATCTCTACCCCCTCACCCTTCAGAAACTCTTAGAGTCATCTGAGTTGGTGGGTACTGGCCAGGTCAATTCCAGCTGTGTACTTCTTCTCTCCTCTGCTCTAAAGAACACACATTTTTATATCATTGAAATCTGACTAAAATCACTCTCAAAGAAGGAGAGCAAATATAACTTGGCATGGTGAAATAATTACTGGATTTGAAGTCAGCAGACCAAAGTTCAAATTCCCCTTCTTCTACTGACCATCTGTAACACCGATCAAAACAATTCTTCTACCTTTATGGATCTCACTTTTTTTAATTGTGACATGAGGGAGGTTGACTAGATAATCCCTAAAATCCATGTCAGCTCCCTCTAGAGAAAAACAGGTATTGGGAATTTCAAAAAAAGGGAAGAGAATGGAATCCATAAATTATAGCTGTGTCCTTGACTTCATTTACTGGCATATTCTAGATTATATTAAAGAAATGGTGAGTAAATATCTAGAAAAAGGAGAAGCAATGATCATGAAGAACCATCATGATTTTTATTAAGAACAGATACTTTTGCACTTTTGTCCTATTTTGGCAGCATTAATTAAAATGCTAAAATTACTAAATAATTTATACTACAGGGAAATCTCATATATAGAGTTTACCTAGATTTTAGAAAAGCCTTTGATAAAGTATGTCATTTAGCCAGTCCAGAATTCAGTTGATAGCACCATAATCTAGCCCACTTTCTCCATCTTCACAAAAATCAAATGACTGAACTGAAAAAGTAGCTCTTAATAGTTCAGGCCAATTAAATAGTATAGTGGCTAGAACACCAGTTCTGGAGTCAGGAGGACCTGAGTTCAAATTTGACCTCAGATACTTAATAGCCTCAATTTCTTCATCTATGAAATGATCTGGAGAAGGAAATGCCAAAGCATTCTTTTATTTGTGTCAAGAAAATCCTAACTGGGTTCATGAAAGGTCAGACATGACCAAAAAAACTAAATGTTTTAATGCCAATATGGTGAGGCGGTCAGTGGAGTGCCTAAGGGATCTTTCCTGGGCTCTGGACCATTAAACATCTTTCTCAACAATATGCATAAAGTCATAAAGGGCACCCTTATCAAGTTTTCAGGTAATGCAAAGCTGGAAGGGATGGCCAACTTATCTGATATCAAGATCCAAAAAAATACCTTGACAGGCAAGCACATTAAGTTGACTTTAATAAGGTAAAATTTAATAAAAATAAGTAACTGCGATCCTACACAGAAGCCCAAGAAGTTGATTTCACAAGTACAAGATAGGGGAGGCATGGAAATTAGATATTTTATCTGAAAAAGATCAGAAAGCTTTGGCAGACTCAATAATGACTCAATTTTTTTTGACACAACAGACAAAAACACTAATTCATTCTTGGGTTGCATTTGAACAAGGTGTCTAAAAATAAGAAAGTGAAAGCCCTATTGTACTCTCTCCCTACCAGACCACAACTGGAGTGTTATGCCTCAGTTCTAGGTTTCATATTTTAGGGAGGACATCAGTAAACTAAAAAAAACACTGAGAGCAAGGCAATGAGGATGTTAGAAAGCCTAGAGTTTGTTCCCTGTGAGGACTGGTTGAAAAACCTGGATATTGTTAGTTTAGGAAACAGAAGATTTAAGGGAAGGGGAAAGGGAAGAAACATTTATTAAATGTTTACTATGTATTAGCACCTTTCAGTTATTACCTCATAAGATTCTCACAATATATCTATGAGATAGATACTATTATTATCCGTATATTTTAATTGGAGACACTGAGATAGGCAGAAATTAAATAGCTTTTCCAGGATCAGTGAGTATCAGAGTCTAGATCTGACTCTAAGCCCCGCTCCCTATGAATTTTAGGGAGAAATATGAAAGCTGTCCAAAATATTCAAAAATTTGTTTGATGGAAGATAGATTGTTCTGCACTATCCCAGGGAACAGAAGAAAGGACAATGATCAGATGACCACTTGTGGGGCATATTATCGATTCAATTGTGGGTCAGGTCTAAGATTTCCAAGATACTTTTGAACTCTTAGATTCTGGGAATCTGTGAATTCAACTGGATATCTTTTAAGAGTTCTAAACTAGAGCTACAGAAGGGACTATCCTTTTCATCCTAACACAGCCCCTCCCACAAAAAGGATGTCATCTTTCTTCCTAAGTCATCCTCTACATATACCCAAGCTACCATTTCCCAGTCACTAATTCCCTGTGAAATTAACTTAATTGTGACCCAGTTTATTTATCCAGGTTGTCATCCCATGTTTCCTTTGGGGCCATTCAAGAAGTTTTTTGGATTTTTTTGTTGCTTCAATCATATTTTCTGATAAACAAAGTATCAGAGTGTTAAGATACTTTCTGGTAGTAGAGTGTTAAGATACTTTCTGGTAGTCACACTGGACTCATACTCAGAAAGGCCTGAATTCAAATTCAGCCTGAGACATTACACACACACACACACACACACACACACACACACACACACGTATATAGTATATGTATATATGTATGTATGTATGCATGTATGTGTATCTTTAAAGTCATTTAGCCTGTCTGTAAAATGGGGATAATAACAATGTGCTGCCTCTGTCTCTTTAAGGTTGTTGTGAAGATGAAATGAGTTAATAATTGTAAAAATGCTTAGCGCAAGTACCTGGTATATAGTAAATGCTTTATAAATGTTAGCAATGATGATGATGATGAGGGTGACAACCCAGGATTTCTGGCTTCAGATTTCTCATTACACTGCCACATGAACCACATAACAAGGATAGTAGTATAAATTCCTTAAGTACAAAGAATCCTTTCTGATGATTACAAAGATCTCCCTCTTCATCACACTCCTTTTTTATATTAAAAAATATTTAATAGTATATATATATTTTTCCAATTATATGTAAAAGTGTTTTTCAATTTTCATTTTTGCAAGATTTTGAGTTCCAAATTCTTTTTTTCTTTCCCTTGCTTACCTTTCCCCTCTCCACACTACAAGAAATTTGATATAGTTTAAACATGTATATTCATTTTTAACATATTTCCATATGAGTCACTTTGGAAGAGAAAAATCAGAATAAAAGGAAAAAACGTAAGAAAAAAAAGGAGAAAAAAGAAAAAAGTTTTACCACACTTCTTCCCCTAGTTCTTAAGACCAAGAACTATGACTTCTATTACTTCTTATATCTCCCTGGCTTTTTGATCCAATTTCACCTACCTTCAGGACAAGGCTGGCAGCCTGGGTCTCCACCCAAGGAGAAATAACCAAGAGGACAGAGGACACAGCCTGTGAGTTGAGAATTTGGCTCCTGTCCTGGTGGGCACCTCTAAAGAGCAATAGAGAAATGTGAAAAGGGAAAATTAATTATCAAGGACATGGTAATGAAAGAACTAAGCTGTCAACTAGAATTTAAAGTGTTGGAAGCTCTGATTTCAGCTTGATTGCTCACTCATTGGGGGACTTTGAGAAGGGTACTGCTTAATCTCAGAAATGTGCCCAAGGTCACTTGGTTGGGGCAGAGCCAGAATCTGAACTTGGGACTTCACACACTTGGTCTAATACTTTTGCTGTTGGCTTTTTAATATCCCTGTCTTCTTTGCATATCTTTAGTCTGATTCTTCTCTCTTGCTCATAAACCCCATTGAAAGATGTTTAAAAAGGAAAAATCTCCTTGTAATTTCTTCCCTCTCCTCATTCTTTATTCCCTTCTCTCTCTGACTAGGCTGACAAACTTTTCCTATTGAGTTAGGCAGACAGGTGAGAACAGAGAAGAAGAAGGAAGGTCACAGTGAGGAAGAGGAAGGAGCTAGGTAGGAAGAGATAATAGACATAAAGAGACCTTCCCCTCTATGTTATAGAGAAATGAAAAGTCAAGAGGAACTTAATTACATCTACTCCTTTCAGGGTTGCCATTGATACAGGTACCAATGAGCAGGTATCAGGTGCCATGTCTTGGGGGAGTTAGGACTACTGGGTTTTTAAATCTTGTTTCTCTACAGAATGGGTAAATGACTTTATGACCTCATCATTCGCACCCTGACCCTCTGGTGGTGGTCAGTATGCTGCGCTGGGAAGTAGAGAAGAAGGATGTCATATTGATCAGACAACTGTCAATTATAATGCACAAGGCTTTTTACTTAAACATCAATGCTTATTGATCAATAAGTAAAAAAAATGTAAAAATGTACATATACCCAGTTTTTTTCAATTTCTTATTATAAATGATTGCCTTAACAACTAGTACTTCTTTTCACCATATAAGTACTTTTAAACCCAAAGGAATCACATAGTCTATAAGTAAGAACTTCCCAATAGTTCTGGATTGGGAAGAGATGGGCTTAAGCCAAAGTATGAAGAATTTCATTTGGTTGTAAGGAAGAACTTCTAGACTGTGAGATTCTTGGCAATTGAAGAAAGAAGTTTCTCCCTGGTTTTCACCCATTCAGAATAGTGAAGGGTTAGAATTGCCTAAGAACATAAATTTGACCCAGATGACCTTCCAGGTCTGGGGTTCCCGTCATGCTGGTGGGATTTTTCATGGACATCTCTGCTCCCAGGTATATATACCTCTCTGATCCTTCCATCAGGGCAGACATGAGCAGCTGGACACGGCTTACACCACAATTCCCCTTCAGGAGAGTACTCCCCAGGCCTACAGCTTCTCAGTACCCCAGTATGGGAGTCACAGGCATAGCCATCTGGACAGGCCCAGCAATGGCTTCCAGTCTCTGAGCTGATGTATCCTGTGGGACAAACCTATGGAAATGAGAAAGGGACAAGATGTCTGGTCACATAGAATGGGAATGAGGCATTTGCATGAGTCAGAAGGGATCTGAGAGATTCTCTGACCCTGTCTCTCCCTTCTCCCCACCTTCATCCCATTTTTCAGATGTGGGGAATTAGACCCAGAAAGGAAAAATAACCAACCTCAAGTTAAACAGTTAATAAATACAGAGTCACCATCAAGGGAGTTCTTTGTGGGAGGGACAGTGGGAAGATGATGGATTGAGAACTTCCTCTAATCTCCTTTACCCACTGAGTCTCACTGCTTTAACATTCGCCAGGGCGTTAAAGCCCTGTAGTGGTTTATGAGTTGGAGGACAAGACCAGGGTCACATCCAGGGGATAGGAAGAATAAATGGAAGGCAAATTTGGAAGGAATTTTAAGAGGTGATCTGGGCTATTCTTATTTGGAGAAGCCATAGAGGGAAACCAAAGCATAAAGGTTTGAGTGCTGGTGAAATTTGAGATTTGTCACGGTGCTAGCTAGGTGTGGCAACTGATGCCACAAGAGATCCAGTCTTGTCAGGATGGAGCAGTATCAGAGTGAGGAGTCCCTTTTTGATACCCACTCTAGCCAAGGAGTTAAGCTCTTCCATTGGATCATTGAAGTAATAACCAGAAGCGCTTCAAGAGAAGGAGGATCACCTGGCAGCCTGTGATAGCCCCAAGACCAGTGATTCTGCTGAATGTTCCCGCCGGGCACACTCTTGGAGCCGTCTTGCCTCCTAGGCAGCTAGAAATGCATAAAGGAAACAAAAATGTCAGGCTACAGCCACACGTGGCCTCCAGGATTGCCAAAGGGCAGCTGCTGCTTCCCAGACCAGTAGCTACACACATTAGAATGTTCTTTCCCCACAAGTGACATGAGCTACAGCAGTAGATATGGTCAATGTCTATGATGAAGGGAGGGGAGAGACAGACCCTCAGACCTTTTCTGGTTTGTCCAAATATTAATGGTGGAAGGAGATAAAGGAGAATGTGTAGTGCAGTTTATTGTAAATGCAAGGGCTTGTAAATGTTGAAGGGCATTTCTTCCTCCTCTGTAGATTTTGGGGACATACTGGGAAGTCAAGGACAGAGTCCCATGTAGACAGAGCAATTTGTTAGACTCTAAGGGTGGGATTTGAAGCATTTCCCACTTTAACCAGCCAGAGTTCAGTCTTTGGGACTAACAACAAAAGGGCACATAACTATTAAATTAGGACTCAAGAGAGTGAAACTGGGGGACTGAACAGAGAATTACTTATTCAGACACTTAGTAGCTGTGGGCAAATGACAACTTCTGTCAGCCTCTGCTTCCTCAACTGTAAAATGGGAATAACAATAGCACCAACCTTCCAGAATAATTATGAAGATCCAATGAAATATTGTTGAAGTTCTTTGCAAACCTTAAAGCCTAGATAAATGTTAGTTTTTGTTATTATTAACTATAATTATCAGCTCATCATTTTTTAATTTATTGCTTAGTTATAATATTAATTTATACTTACATAAATTAATTATAACATTATTGCAGCTGCTTATGATTAACCAAGGACTACAAGGACTTTTCCTTTCCTGTTAATAGGACCATTTTTTAATCTTCCTAGGTGGGAGAATTGCAGCTTCCTGCTTGGAGGTGGGGACAGGGGACAGACTGGCCAAGGTAGTAATAAAGCTAATATATATATATTATATTATAAAAGTTAACATATATATTATATTATAAAATACTAATATATAATATAAAGCTACATGCCAGGCATTGTACTAAGTGCAATATTATTGTATTTGATACTCATAAGAACCCTGGGAGATAGATGCAAATTATTGGTCCTATTTTAACAGATGATGAGACTGCAACAAAGAGTGGTAAGTGACTTGCTTGTAAGAATCTGAGGATTGGATTTGAACTCAGGAAGATGAGTTTTCTGACTCCAGGCCCAGTGTTTTATTCTGTCCCCAGTAATTCATAATGGATAGATGCTTTGCTCTCAGCTGCTAGGGCCCTCTGTAAGACCAAGATCTAAGGAGGGAAGTTCTTGAGTATTCCTCACTCTTGCAGGGGTAGCCAGGGCACTAGCTAGTTTTCCATTGTCCTCAGCAGATTATCACACTCTGGATCTGAATATGTTGCAGTCTGGTCTAAGTGTCAGTGACCCCTCAGAAAGTAGATCCCTCAGCGTGATCTCCTTCAGCTTCCTTCCCTCTTCCCTAGGGTCCAGAATACTCGTACTTACTAAAAGCCAACAGGGCACTCAAGGCAGTTCCCTGAAATGTAGTGGAGGCCAGGAGGGCAGTCAATGAGGCACTGGGTGTGACAATCAATCACCTGGGAGAAGGCTGCTCTTTCTGTGAGAGACCAAAAGAAAGGTTAAAAACCATTAAATAGCAAGTGGAAGACCAGCACACACCAGCTCCAAGCACTCTCTGTAGAAAGATGATTTTCCAGGTATTCTCAAATTATTATTCTATCATGATTGTGTGATATTTCTGATATTTTAATTATTGATAAACAGTGGTAACAAAAGGCAGTTTGTTAAGATAAGATAAGATACATTGGATTCTGATGAATCCTACATATAATGAGAGGATGGGCAATGGGAACCCCTCCCTCCACAAAGACTTTGGAGCCCATGCTCCATAGTTTCTCAACTACAAATTGCAAGGTGAGGAAGAGGAGACTTGGCTTCTGAGCTGGGGCTGAGTGTTTACAAATGTCATGAACCAGACAGTTCGATCTCTGTTTCCTGGCTGCTTTCAGGGAGAAAGGCGAAACTGTTAAAAGCTTCTGGGTAGTGAAAGAGAGGGCTTGGGTCTTTATCTTCAAGCAACCCCCTTCTGGGATTGCTATTACTCAGTGATTTAAATATCATGAGTGTCATCTAGCATGGGACAGTAGAAGAGCTAAGATCTCTTCTTCTACAGGGTGCAGTATAAAACTATCATTACCATGTGATGGCTATCTATTTTCTGTTCAAAGATTTCAAAATGTCTTCCAATCAGTTCAGGAAGGGCTTAATTTTCCCCATCTAATTGACAAGGAAGCTGAGGCTCAATGAGAATTTATATGTTGCCCAAATTAGTAGTAGTTGTAGAATCCCAGAATTATAATTTTAGAGATGGAAATGACTTTAGGGATCTCCTGGTCCAGGTTCTTCATTTTTATAGATAAGGAAGCGTATACCCACTGAAATTTTATGACTTGTTCAAGTCTGATAAGTGGCAAAGCCTAAATTTCAGCCCATCTCCAGAGTCCTACTGGAGGATCTTTCCATGTTATCCCCTATTTCTATGGTTATAGTTTGTGAGTGCTTTTCTCATGAAAATCCTATGAATAAGTACAATTCTATGAAGTATAAGTGCAATCATCTTCATTTTATAGGTGAGAAAGCTGAGAAGGCAGAGAAGTGAAGTATTTGGCAGATAATCCCAGTCTCCTGAGATCCAAAGTTATACAGTGATTTTGTGTGTGTGTGTGTGTGTGTGTGTGTGTGTGTGTGTATGTATGTGTGTATGTGTAGACTAACAAGAGGAATGCAGTGCAACAGGACAAATATGGAAATATGTTTGAAAGGATTGAACATATATAACTGATATAATATGGCTTGCTATCTCGGGAGGGAAAGAAGGGAGGGAGAAAAAATTGGAACACAAAATCTTACAAAAATGAATATTGAAAACTATCTTTATGTGTATTTGAAAAAATAAAGTGATTTTGAAAAAAAGAAAAGAGAAGTGTCATGACAATTAGGTGACAGAGAATAGGGAATCATCCTTAGAGTGCAGAAGGACCTAAAGTCAAATCCTGCCTCAGATTTATTACCTGTGTGGTCCTGGGCAATCACTTAACCAACCACACTTTGCCTCAGTTTCCTCAACTGTAAAATGATGATAATAATAAATAATTTACTTCCTAGGGTTGCTGTGAAGCTCAAATGAGATAAATAGTTGTAAAGTGCTTTGCAAATCTTAAAGTGCTATAGAAATAGAAATGTTAACTATTATAATTATAATTATTTCTCCCTTCGTTTTCTCGGTGCACTGCCAGATAGGCAGTCCATCAAAGGTGTGTTTCCCTGAACAGATTCCCAGGGCACAGAATTTGTTATGAGGAAACTGGATGTGGTGCTTGGAGCTTGATTATTGTTATTCAGTTATTTCAATCTTGTCTGACTCTTTGTGACCCCATTGGGAATTTTCTTGGCAAAGATTCTAGAGTTGTCTGTCATTTCCTTCTCCAGCTTATTTTACAGATGGGGAAACTGAGGCAAACAGGGTTAAGTAACTTGTTCAATATCACACAGCTAGGAAGGAGGTATGAGACTGGATTTGTACTTATTTTCCTAATGCCAGTGATTTTTATTTATTCTTGATTCTCTATGCCCTGTGCTACTCAGCTGCCTTTAGAGCCTGGAGAAAGGCAAAAGGTTTCATTGTGGAGGAACTGTGGATAGTTAACTATCCTTAATCAAATTAATTAAACAAGAAATCTTCACTGACTGCCTCCTCTATGCTAGGACTTCTACCCTGTGCTGTGGTAGGTAAGTAGGTAAGAGAATAAAAGAAGGGACAGTGAAGTCCTTGCTTTCAAGTAACTCACTGTGTATGGCAGAAAGGAAGGATGGAACGAAATATCCATGAAACAACTAGAGAGTTGGAGTGTGGACTGAGTGTGGAGTTCAGTGCTTGCTTGTGAGCTACAAATGATAAGTACAGAAGAAGTTTGGTTCATTAGGAGGAGAAGAGGCACATTGTGATATGGTAGAAAAAGCAGTAGACCTGGATTCTAGGTTCAACTCTTCTATTAACTAGCCTGCATGTGATCTTGATCAAGTCATACCATCTCAGAATCTCCAAGGTTCTTATCTAGCTTTAAATCTATGATCTCTCGGTACAATGGATAAAAGGGAAAGTGAGGCTGAAAAGTTGTTTCTTTTGGCTCTTGATTTTCCCTGATTGAGAATTATACCCAAACTACCATTTTCATTGACTCTAGAAAAAGGTGTACTAATAAACTACTCTTTTATTTCACTTGCATCTCTATGATTTCCCAGATAAGAAGGCCTTTCCCTGGCCACATCACTGCCCTATATGAATAGTATCTCCTGTTAGAATTTAAGCTCCCTGAAAACAGCTGTTTTGATTTTGTATTTGTATCACCAGATAATAGTAAAAACTTGGTTAATGCAATTAATTAATTAATGATTAATTCTATGAGATTAGTCAGGGCTGGAGTGATCAAAGGAAAGTTTCCCAGAAATGGAAGGTCTTAATCGGATGAGATTTGGATTAACAGAGGGAATAAGATCATTCCAGTTTGGAGGACCAGGAGAATGAGAACTTTGAGATAAGAAAGAATGCTAATGGGCAATAGAGACTAGAATATTATAAAAGAGGATAGAATGTAGGTATAGCTCCCACTCCAACCCCAGCTCAGCTTTTAGACTCACAGGTTACCTGATAATGTAATTGTCTTTTATAAAACCAAAGCTGATGCAGTCTATAATGAGGATGAAAAGGCTAGTGACTACTCTCCTGTCTCTCCTTAGGGTGCCTATGTAAACATCTGTCACAAATTTCAAGATGCTCTAGGAAGAGTAAAGAGTAAGGCAGCAACAAAGCCATCTACCTGAGAGGATGAAAGTTTGAGATCATCCTTTTATTAAGAGGCAGTACATGAACTCACCAGTCTTGAAGGCAGCAAGGAGAGATACCAGCCTGAGCCAGAGTGAAAACGGAGGCATCCTGGAGCCTTGACAGCTGAGAGGCAAGTCTGAAAAAGAGTTTGCCGGAAGGGTGACTCTGATGCTAAGGAGGGAGGGTCTAAGACTTCTGTGACTGTAACCAGATCTTCTGGAGCCTGACCTGAAATGGACACCAGGCAAGGGGAAGAAGAAACCAGACAGAGAATCCTCCTCCTTGTAAGGTTTTGGCATGGAAATTCTAGGTCCCTGGAAATTAGATTAGAGAAGTGATGGGATGTGGTAGACAGAGATCTAGCCTTGATGTCAGGAAAACTTGGGCTGTAGTACCATTTCTGACCTGTAACTTCCTTTAGGACTCTGGGGATATGACTTTAGCTCTCAATGCTTCAGACAACTCTGATTCTAAATTGCAGAGAAGATTCTGATCTTCATTTGTAGAGAGGGTTGCCCATCTTCCTCTTTGGGAGCTTCTTGCATCAGAGATGTCGACCGTACAGCCACCCTCTCAGCATGGAAACAGACTAAAATACAATTAGAAAATATTTAACAAAATAAATAAAAACACAACAGGACATAGATAATGTCAAAACATAGTTTTCAAAGTCAGGATATGGACATCAGTGAATTTTATGTACAGTTTAGTGGTGCTGTTTTCATCTGACACGCCTACCCTCTGTTAGTAAAATCACAGGTCTGTTCAAAAAAGAAAGATATATTAGGGCAATAAAACCCCAGTCAGAGCTTTAGTCCAACTTTAGCTGTCTGGGACTTGGTAACAGAATCTGAGCTCGTGTCAATTTATTGTGTCTTTTCTCTCAAGACAACTGAGGTAGTTAGGTGAGTCAGCAATATCTGAGTTCAAATTTGACCTTAGATAATTATCTGTGTGGTCCCTGCTATGTAATTTCTGTTTGTCTTACTTTCCTCAATTGTAGGAGGATAATAACAGTACCTACTTTCCATGTTTGTTGTAAGACTCAAATAGGATAATATTTATAAACAGCATTTAGCACAGTACTTGGAACACAGTAAGTCCTATATAAATATTTATTCCCTTTTCCCTCCTCAACCAACTTCAGTAAGTATTTTTGAGACCTGGTTTCAAACATCACACCTATGCTTTGGCCAGATAATATTGAGAAGTATAAAACATTTTCTGTCTTCAAGATGCTTTTAGTCCACTTGAAGAGGCAAATCTAATAGCAACAATAATAATAGCTAACATTTATATAGTACATTAAGGTTAGTATAGTGATTTATGTATATTATCTCATTTATTATGAGATAACACCCATTTCTCTTGGCCTCAACTGTAAAATGAGGCTAATATTCTCACAGAGTTGTAAGGATCAAATGAGATAACATATAAAACACTTTGTAAACTTTAAAGCTTTATGTAAATGCTAGCTCTTGTTATATATGGCCATTTTTCATCTGTAAAATAGAAATAATGGTATTTCTTTGACCTTTCCATAATACTTTCATGACTTCAGTCATGACTCTGCCTCTTCTTACCTCTGGAGGATCTGCTGTCTTCTCATTCCAGAGATTTTTCTGCTCCTACTGCCCCTTCTTCTTCTTGGTCAATTCCTTTCAGAACTTCCACTTTCAGGAAGTGACCAGAACAGTCTTCCTTCACTCCTTTCTCATTCTCACTCCTGTTTTACCTGTTTGTCCTCCCCCCACTATGATTTTTGTCTCCAATTTCCAGCTTCCTTTTAGGGAAAAAGCTTTTTGAAGATAAGTTTCTTGAGGGAAGAATATTTTGCTTATATTTGCATTCCCAAAGCTTAGTACAAAGCTGGAACATACTAAGAGCTTAATAAATGCTTGTTGACTTGACTATATTACATTAGTATTATGAGGCTATAATTATAAAATATATTATCAATAATGTTTCGTAACCACAAACCACTATATGTAATCATCATCATCATCATCATCATTATAATTCAGGTTGAAGACCATTGTTGGCCATGCTTGGGCAGTAACAGCTAGTTTGTATAATTTTTTTCCCTCTGGTCAATGAGGATCACTCTCAGGAAATAGCTAATATCTAATGGAACCATTTTGCTTAAAAATCTCCATTTGCTTTTTGATGCTGACTAAAATTATTGGCCATAGAAATCAAGAATGTAAGGATTGAAAAGAATAGTGAAACATAATCCTTTTGTCTGCAATTATTCCCTAACACAATAAGATCCAGGTGAACTCTGGCAACTCATCATTGCTCTTGCTTATTATACCAACTCAGCTGACTGTAGAGGAGTTACCAATATGTCTTAGAAGTACACAGGCCATCAAGGCTTAACTCATGAATGGTTTTATGTATAGATTCAGGAATACAGAAAGACCTTGCATCCAAAGTACATTCTATCAGAAAGTAGCTAGGTGGCATAGATATGGAATAAGGAAGACCTGAATTCAAATATGATCTCAGACACACACTCTGTGACCCTGAGCAAGCCATTTAACTCTTATTTGCCTCAATGTTCTCATCTGTAAAATGGGAATAATAATAACATTTATCTTTTGGGATTGTTGTAAAGATCCAATAAAATAATAATTGTAAGTGCTTAGCACAATTCCTGCCACATAGTAGGCACTTAATAAATCTTAGCTCTAATTAGCTATCATTTACCAAATAGGGACCCAATCTGCAATCTGTACACTTTTACTGGCTTTCAGAATTTCTTGAGTAAGGCTGCAGTGTGGTTCCAGGGGCTGCTCTTCTATGCTGGTATCACCCTGTGACTTTTGCCTCTGTGGATATTACTCTATTTCTAAGGCAACTCTTACCTTCAGTGTCCCCTCACCTCATTTCATTAATCATTGCTCTGTCACTACCCTCCACTAATCTATTTCTTATTATTCTTGTCAGGTCTGGTAAGTGGCACTCTTCTCATGATCAATCGGTCAAGCTTATTTTATGCCAGACTCTGTGTCAAATGCTGGAAATATAAAGAAAGGCTGTTATTTAAAGGCTGTTATTTTATATTTTTATGACTATTTTCCTCATCTGAAAAATGGAGATAATAGTAAAAACACTGTCCCTAATCTTAGGAAGCTCAATCTTAGAGAAAAGGGACTGTAGTTGAAGGAGAGGGTCAGGAATTTCCTTGGCTCTTCTTGTTCTCATCTTCCAGCAGATGACACTTTCTCCCTTTCCCAAGGGACCAATTTTCTGACAATTTTTCTGTAGAGGTAAGAAAACCCTCCAAAACTTCTGTCTCCGTCAAATATCTTTATAGCTCAGGAGTGAACAGATAGAACAAAGTGCCTCCATTCTTCTGAAGCTTTTTGTATATGTATTCCCATTTATGGATAGTATTTTTAAAAACAGCTGCAGTGTTTCTGAAATTTGACCAGCTGAATTTTTATTCACATCCCATACAAGAGGTTTCCCAGGGAGCTAAAGAAATGTTTTTCCTTTACACTATACTGGTACTCTCCCCCTTGCCCCCCACATTTTACATAAGTATGTGGTAGATTTGTATTTGTATCTTCCCTTCTATGGAATTTGGGATATGAATTTCCTACTCATCAGCAATTTTTGCTGGGCCTTGGAGCCAAAGGAGAAGTAGCTCACTTGCTCTATGAGTTCCTCTACCTTCCCCTTCCCCTGGGGTCATTAAAATTATGCATCCTTCTTTCTGACACATTTAAAAGAAGGGTCAGTCAGGGATAATATGCTTCTTTAAACATTGCATATCTGCAAGATAAAGATCTATAATCCCTACTGCATTATCCAGCTTACTTATTATATAGAGGAGCAAACTGAGGCTCAGAGAAATAAACAGATAATAAGGAACACAATGAGGTCTAACATCTAGGTCTCTTGATACCCACTTCAGTTCCCTTTTCCCTACACCAGAATGATATAATTATTTAAAAAAATAAAACCAGGCTGATGCTACCCATATTGGTCATCAAGAGGTTGGCATGGATACCCGGGCTTTGGGACTGCCATCCTCACACCTGCCACAAATTCTAGGCTCCTTTGATAGTAAAATGGAGGCAGACACTAGCACCAGCTTTAGCGCAGGAGTTGGTTCCAAATGGCGCCATGAGTGAAAATGGAGCTGGCAGAAACGAATAGACTTGTCTGATGCTGGGAAATGCCATAGAAAAGCTCTGCCCGGCTAACTAGCAAGGTACCATCTGTTGCACTTTGTAAAGTCTTTAATTAAGCTCCTCCAGTAAAACTCAGATGAATCTATTTCTTTCTACTCGGCAAACAATTTCTGGGAATTTCTGCAATTACTTTCCATTATAGGGAAGAATTGCCAATTAAAACTTAATCAGCACAGTGCAAAGTGAGGCATTGGGCCAAGTCTGTCAGCTCCCAGTCTTTGTCTGTTGCCAACACGTGGACACCTTGGATTGCCAGGTGTCAGAGTGGAAGGTGGAAGGGGAAATCAGTAAAATGTGAGATTTGTCTGAGTAAAGAGGACACACAGGTGGTTCAGGGAGAGGTGAAGGTCCTAGTCAAACCTCCTTGACAGGACCCTTGGGCTAGCAGAGACTATATAGTGACCACTCTTCAGAACTCTTACTTGGTCAGGCACTTAAGCTTCTGGCTAGTTGCAGGAGAAAATTAATAAGGACTCATGTTTTTAAAATTGACATACATGTATTTTCAACTTATCCCATTTTAATTACTCTCAGCTGCAGGCTTGGTCTTTAACCATAATGAAATCTGGATCCTATCACTACAGATGGAAGGAAATGGTGAGTTGGTGGCAGATGTTCTTAGGGAAAGGCAACTTTTCATTAAGATAATGTCTCATTTCAGCCAAGGACCCCCAAATGTGCAATACCTGTGAATCAGGCAGTGTAGTCTAGTCACATGTCTCCAATATAAGGAACACCAATGCCTGAGGGGGTATATCAGATCCCAGAGAGGGACTATGAAAACCACAGTCGGCTGTGAAGCTGTGGGTGACATTAGGAATGAAGAAACTTTCTCTCATTTAGCAAAAATAGCGGCTTTTTTTTTAGATTCCAGGACTAGGATGCAGAAATTATTAAGAATGCTAGTAAACGAAAAAAGGATACCTATAACTTCAGATCCTACCTGCCACACACACACACACACACACACACACACACACACACACACAAAATTACTTGGATTTTACAGGACAAAAGCAGATATCTGTCTTCCCCAAACTTTTATCTGGCATGTTAGAAACAAAAATACAATAATAGAAAGGCAGCTTAGCATAGTAGAGGGCCAGCATTAGAGTCAGGAAGACTTGAATTCAAGTTCTGTCTCTGACACATACTTTCTGTAAAGTGGAAGCACCAGAAAGTCGGTTAACTTCTCAGAGTCTCAGGCAATTTTCTAGAACTACAAATTACAGAGGTGTTGATCTGAATAGGTAGAGAAATGGCCATACTGAAAAGCTCTCTCTAGTAGAGAAAGCAGAAGTCTGGATATATCCCCTTACTCTCACTCCAGAAGAAATTCAAAATATTTAAATTTTAGGTCATTAACAAACCTTCCATCAAAATTTTGTGTAGGATTATGGATAGATTAAAAAAGTTTCTTTTCTTGAAACTTAATCTGATGAATTCTTTTTTACTCATCCTGACTATCCCTACTAAAAATATTTTCACCTCATTTCCCATGACTCTCAAATTCTGTTATTCTTCTCCAAATTGTAAAGTAGTAAATAGTGCTAGATTTGGATTATGGAAGGTTCAAATCCTGCCTCTAACACTACTTGTGGGTAGCCATGGAGAAACTTCTCAAAACATCACTTTTCATATCTGTATAACAGGTATATCTTTACCTGGTATATCTACCTCACAGGGTTCTTGTAAAGTTCAAATGGCACGTAAAGTGCTCTGCAAATGCCAGTTATCATTATTATTGTCATTGATATTATTGACAGAACCAATGACACCATAGTTGATGTCTTGACTTGCTTGTGAATTGAATTTAACTTAGGTAGAGTTCCACAAAGTTGTCAGCCTCACTTTTTCTTCCAGAATTGTTGAAGTCTAGTGCCAAGAGAAAAATCAAGATGACTGGCAATGGCCCAGAATGTGGTGGATGACCTCAACATCTTTGAAGCTCGACCAAGTTCTAAGTGCTCCATAGCACCTATTTAAGCCAGCTTCCTGATCATTGGTAAAAATTGTTCTCATCTGCCCGTTCTGCTGGGGAAAGTTTTCACATTCTTAGGGTGGATATCTCCTTAATTCACTAATAGGTTTGAGGTCTGTCAGGCATCCTTAACCTGGTTTAACTCACCTGCTAAGATTGTTTACCAAAGTATGTCCATTATGCATGCTACAGCCTCTTGGAGCCACAGATGGGAGTTGGAACACTAGCTTAAGATAATTTGCAGATGTGACAAATAGGTAGAGGTGGTGTGTAATAACCGAGGCACTGTACTAGTATAATTAGCCATTTGTATATTGTCTTTCTTAAATCTATAGTAAAACAAGGTGTCAACTTATTAATAACTCAAAAAAGTTATACAATATTTGAGTTGCCTATCAGATGGTCCTTTATATACTCATGCCATCAACCAAGAGTGCCCATCAAAGTTCTGAAATCAGTAGGTAATAGTGTTCCTTAAAAGATGTAGCATTTCCACAGTCTACCATTTGGCCTATAAACATTTAGACAGCTTCCTCTAACCTGTAGGTCTTGAAGGGTCAAAGTTGAAGTGGGGTAGAGGTGACTCTGACCAAGTTTTGAATTTAAACTTATAAAATGATGAAATGTTGTTTAAAAATAAATCTCTTTCTGACTCTAGTCCCCACCATACATGTGGAATTTACCTTCTCAATCAAAGAAACTCTTTAAGGTCAAAGTTGAAGTGGGGGTAGAAATTCTGTTGTCAATCCCCAGGATAGCAGCTGGAAGAATGTGTTGTTTCTAAAAGCTATTTTTATTTGCCCTCATAGTGTGTAAGTTTAGCACCTTGGCAATTCTGATGAAATTATTTTTATGAATCTAAGCAATAGATAGATGGCATTGTAGGCTGTCTTTGCTCAAAATTGTTGTGATGATTACCTTGGCACAGAGAAAATTGTTATGAATGATCTCCTTATTGTGGTATCATAGGAAAACAAGTATTTCTGTGGGTACAAGATACAACAAAGTAAATCAGTCACACCAATAGCCAACTATGTATTGATGTAGATGATGATGACCCACCAAAGTGGGCAAATCACAAGTGTACATGAAATGGATGGAATTGGATGTGAATACTTTTACTGTATTTCACTACTATGTCATAACAATGTTGAAAACAGATCTTACCAGTTCTGGGCAAGATCTTCATACTGATTTTTGTCAGTGCTGTCCTCAGAAATATTGTCAATCAGTGTAGGGCAATTCAGAAATAACTATCTCTAAAATCAAATTAGATTAAATAATAAATGAATTTAAGAAGATACTAAAATCCAAAGAAGGAAAAATTGAAGTCAATGAAGTCATTAAAATTCTTTATATAAACTCTAGAAACTATACTGAATAGTTCAATGGATGACAAAAAGCAGCACTGACATTTCAAATGATTTTAGAAAGGAGATAGGCAACCTTAGAATGGAATTCTGAAAAATTGTTGTTGAATTTGACATGAGCCCAATTTGCAGACTAATTATATAAAAACAGAATTATTAAAGTAACTGGTATCTTTTATAATCACCATGAGCAAAGGCATTACTCTATCATATTTTATAAACTTGAATTTTGTACCCACCAGTGTATGGGGCAGCCATTGTCATAACAAGAACTATAGGAGAAAAGGTAGCACTATTAAGGAATATTCTGGAGGAGACATATCAAACACTGCTATGGTAGAAATAATTTCTAAATGCTATTGGAAATCTCTAGGAAGATAATGGAAAATTGTAGCACTATCTCAGTGTTTCACAGAGTGGAAAATTTGAATGCCACATTGTCTAAGTAAAAGCTACAGAAATAAAAACATGTAGCAGAGAACATGGAAAACAATAGCAGACTTTTGAAATTTTCTGTCTCTCTCTATATGGTTATAAGGTATTCATCACAATAAATAAGCAAGTTGGATTAAATAAGAAATCAAAAGCATATGTACTATTGATGTGATAAGTAATGGAACAGCTATGCCAAATGGGGGGAAAGGAGAGAATTAAAACACTAGTTTCTTTGCAAAACTAGAAACCAGGAATTATTTTACCAACTCCCTAGATACACGCCTGATCCTATTTTTCTTATCAGGAGACATCATGTATCTAACACATAAAGATGAGAATATCAGTAACCTCTCCAAATATTAGTCAATTACATGTTTATGTACTTTATAAAAAACATTCATAACTTGTATCACTAAAGAAATTCTATAAATACTTACAAGAAAACCACAGACTAGCTGAGAAGGAATTAAAAAAAGTTCCACAAGTCCCAAGGATGTAAGAACAACTTATTATCAACTTGGTAATGATTGAACAAGATGCTCCAAAGTGTCATAACATTTACATTGCTTTTGTTGATCATAATGAAGCCTTTGATTCAGTTCCACACTGATAACTTATTCATATGCTACAAATATGTAAAATTCACCTAAGATGAATATATTATGAGAATTTGATGTTTACATAGAAAAGTTTCATATTTAAAGCATATCACCATTGGAATAATATACAGATTAATTCATATAAAATATGATATTTTTCAGAGAGACAGTTTAAGCTCATTATGGTTCTGTACAGCTTTAAATAAAGAGGAAATCAATCCAAAACATCTTATTTGATGTACATGATGAATATCAGTCTCCATGGCTCTCCTCAAAATATATCAAAAAACTCTTTTATTTTATGGACTTTTTCTTCAGTGATAGCAAAGAACATTTTGACTCATTAAATTTAAGATTCCTACCAGAAAAGGAAAGAAAGCTGGAAGCTTTGAGCTTGAATCTGCGGTTCACATTGAACCAGTGCATGAAAGCCATACCTACAAATACCTTGATCTTCTCTAGTCAAGATACACTGAGCATATTTCAAAAAATTTTCTTTCCATATTACTTAGAAATTAGAGAAAAGAAGAGAAGGCTGTGGCTGAATGGATTAAGAGACTTTCTGGCATCCTGAAATCAGAGCTGAATGAGAAAAAAATTTAAAATAATCAATATCTATAAAAAACCCGTTAAATTAAGCCAATTATAGAAAATTAATTCTTCCTTTCTCAAAAGGCCAAGAAGATTGCTAGACATTTGTAGAGCATATATATGATCAATAGTTCAAATACCTACAGAAATACTTTTGGAAGCAGACAGCACTTTGAACAATAGTCAAAGTTAAAAACCAATATATATCTTTCGATTTATCAGATATAACCAGAACCTTTGGAGAAAAGCTCTGAAAATTTAAGAATATTCAAAAGATATGTGCTATGGATGACATTTACATGAATTCACATGAAAATGGGTAATTTAATAGAATTTGTTTATGGAAGTATAGGAGTTTATGATAGCAATTCAGGATTATGTCATTGCTACTTGAAACTACAGATGGATTATCCCCATAGGTTTTGGATTTAGTAATCAATGTAGATTATGCAAAGAAATTGTAGAATCTGCAACACATCTCTACAACCCGGACTGTAAAAAGTTAGCATATGCCAAACACTTGGTAAGTAGAATAAAAGTTTAACTATCTTTTATAAACTCCTAGAACAACAGTTTTCAAATATAAACCTCTTAAATATGAAGAATTCAATGAATAAAATGTATCAGAACCATACTATTATCACAGACCAAGCAATTATTTTCAATTCAAGAGAAAGAGGATCCAAAATAATTGGAAAACAATGTTTTTAATGGATAATGGCACACCAAATACTGATAATATCTAAGTAACATTGAAAGAAGAGTTTTTGAAATATGGAAACTTAGCAAAAACTTTTAAAATTAATTATGTGGAAACAGAATTCAGTACAAATTTTATCATATCATCTTTTCTTCTTCTGAAGATGTTTTGTTATTCAATCATTTTTATTATGGCCACCTTTTTGTGATCCCATTTGATGTTCTCTTGTTAAAGATACCAGAATGGTTTTCCATTTCCTTCTCCAACTCATTTTACAGATGAGAAACTGAGGCAAACAAGGTTAAGTGATTTGCCCAAGATCACACAGCAAGTAAGTGCCTGAGGCCAGATTTGAACTCAGAAAAATAAACCAACCTGATTCTAAACCCAATGCTCTATCCAATGTGCTACTTAGTTGCCCATTTTTGGAGGTATACTGAGGATGTTTTCAGAGAACCTACAAAAGATGTACATTTTAAAATTATTTATTCCCCTATAAAAGATAGTCATTTCATCCACCTATAAAATAATCTATAGAACTTTCAATGTAAAAGCATAAGAGTAAAATGTCAGTTGTCTCAAGACTTTCTATTTGAGTCCTTTTGAAAGAAAGATAAGGTAAATGAGCTAATAGTAATAACTCTTCAGGCATCTGCATTTATAGTATTAAATTTTATATTTATATGATTCACAGAACTAATACAATTCCAGTATAGGGGTCATAAGTTGTTTTTCATTTCTATTGAGTACTGAACTAGGGAAATTGCTTTGAATTGCAGCAGAATTGAAGTAAAAAATACGGAAACATTTCTAAATTGTAAGATACTGAAATATCTTAGTCAAGAAAGAGATTTCATGGCTTTTTTTGTTCTTTTTCAATTTTTCTTACTTCAGAACAACTCTTCAATGCAATCATCCTATGCCACTTAAGTACTTAGAGGGCAGAACCACATTATGTATATAGTTGATGCATCTCCCAGAACATTTAGTACTCAGGAGTCACCTGATTGGAAAGCTGAAATTAACTAAGAAGCCATGCATGCAATCATTCATCCAAATACCTATTTGTTGCATTCCTTCTATATACATAGTATAATTTACTTTTCTAAAGCAGAGTTCTTATTCACTAACCAGGAAGATAATAAAGTTGGCAGGAATGTTCACCCAGAGCTAGGCAATATAGGAAACTATGCTATCAAGTTTCCAGAATGAGAAAGAAAGAAATATGAAGTTCTAACTTGGGCTTAGTAAATTTGGTATTGGGCTCCATAGTAGAGGAACATTCTAGGGGAAGTAGATTGTTCACATCGCACACATTAGCTTCACAGAGTGTGAAGGGAGCCACTATCACATTTATTTATTTGTTCTGCACAGTTGCAGGAAGTGGGAGCCAAATAATAATAATTATAATAGCTAGTGCTCATATGATGCTTTACAATTAAAAGGGACTTTATATCTATGATCTGATATGATGGCCACAGCATCCTTTTTGATAAATAGTGCAAAGACTGTTTCTAACTTACAGAGGAGGAAACTGAGGCTTGTCTAAACTTAAATAGCTAGTAAATAATGGAACCAGAACTTAAAACTATTTTTTTTGACTCATAGTACAGTGCTTTCTCCATTTCTTCATAGAAGAAAACAAAACAAAACCAAAAATATCTCATATGATTATAGGTCTAGAGCTGGTAGAGACTGTCTGGTCCATTATTTAATTTTATATAAGAGGAAATGAGACCTTGGTGGTCAAATGACTTGCTCAAAGTCCAACAGGTAATGTATGGAAAAGTTGGGATTCACATTCATATCCTGTGATGCCCAAGTTCATTGACATGCTCTTCCCTACTATTGCCTCAGAAAGATACCTGACGATATTTGTGGTGATGTTTCTAAGGCTGCCTTCTCCATGCTCCTTCCTGATCCTCCCTCTTCCTGGCCCACTGTCAAAGGGGAGATTTGAATTCATTCCACCCAGTTTGGCATGACACTAAGTTCTGCCTTCTAATGATAATGATGATGATACCTAACATTTATATAACATTTATTCTGTGTCATTCACTCTGCTAAGTGCTTTATAATTATTATACAATTCTATCCTTACAACAATCTTGGGAGGTAGATGCTGTTATTATACCCATTTTATAGATGAGGACACTGCCCAGGTCCAGTGTTCCATCTACTGTGCAATCTAGTTAGAGTATTACTCACTAAAATCGGTTTGAGAACTGAGACTTAAGGATTTGATTCTAACTAAACATAATCATCCCTTCTTTTATTACATACTTTTTCTTTACAGCTAGGAAAAGGGAATTAAATTACTAAATAATTAAAATACTAACCCCTTAATAGGAATTCACTTTTATCTTTCACTCTGGGTCCTATGAAAACAGCAGTTATAAATTGATAACCTTTTAGCAATGGATGGATAGAGCAGTGACCAGTGTGCTCAATATTCATTAGCCTTCATCTCTGTAGTTATTCTAGTTGTTCAGTGATTGCAGTCATGGTAGGCTCTTCATGAGCCCATTTTATGTTTTCTTGGGTAGACACTGGAATGGTTTGACATTTCCTTCTCTAGCTTTATTTTATAGATGAGAAACTGAGACAAATAAGTTTAAATGATTTGCTCAGGATCACACAACTAATAAATATCTAAGGCCAGATTTGAATTCATGAAGATATCTTCTTGACTCCAGCCCCAGCACTCTATCCACTGTGATACCTAGCTGCCTCTCATTCTCAGTCCCTAATCTGGGACTAATTGGATGCCCTCAAGAATCTTTTCCTCACTATGTTTGTTTGTTTCCATCCTATCATAAATTTAAAGCAGGAAGGTATGTTAGAGATCCATGGGTCCTGGCCTCTTCATTTTACAGATTGAGGAAATTGAGTCTCCAAGTGAAGAATGAGGAAACAGAATCAAAATGACTTGCCTACACCATTCAACTAACAGGCAGCAAATCAAGATTCAAATATGGGCCATATGACTCAGAA
This sequence comes from Antechinus flavipes, assembly GCF_016432865.1. Classification (NCBI taxonomy): domain Eukaryota; kingdom Metazoa; phylum Chordata; class Mammalia; order Dasyuromorphia; family Dasyuridae; genus Antechinus; species Antechinus flavipes. The sequence continues at coordinate 467,260,388 of NC_067400.1, forward strand.
TTTAATTCTCTTTTTCACTATACAATGTTATTGCCATTTTCTCACTCAAAAGGAATCAATACCATGAGGTTGAGAGAAGAGTGGAAGTACTCCAAATTAACATATGAAAATTCCTAGTAAATTTCAATTGAGCCCCAGTATTTTGGCTTGTAAAGGAGTCATGTGGAAATCAACAGTTTGGGAATGGTGTTTCCTCTCATTCACTTCTCTGCTGCTGCCGAGAATTATTTTCCAGGAGTAAAGTGTAGAGAACTGAAGATGAATGCATCTGTGCCTATCCTGTTGGCATTGCAGAGCTATAATTAACAAACCTTCACCCTGCTAAGAAGGAGGTAGAGCAACTGTATAAACTGGATTGGATAAAATGTCTGCAAAGTGCCTTATGAATTCCATGATGGGTGTGAGAGTAGATATTGCACCCTCTAGTTTAAAAGACTCAGAACTCTTGACAGGAAAAGATGGATTCCCAAGGGGCAAGGAACAAAGGATTGCTGTAATTTTGGCCTCTCTGTGGCATAAATGAATCAGAATGGATCCATTTCAAAGTTATAGGTGGGTACTGATAAATGAGAAATGATTTCACTTACCAAAACCAGGTCAAGCATCTGCCTACCTCTAGGAAGTCCAATTTTTTCCTCTGTCACCTTTCCCAGAGAAATAAATCTCTTTACCTCCCTGTGGGAGAGCCAGCAATCACCCACAACACCACCAATCTACAATCCAACATCTTTCATGACTGCTGCCTCCTGACCATCCTTTGCCAGCACTGATATATTTATGAAAGGATAACAGTTATCTTAAGAAGGCAGAGAAAAGTCCCAGAGGTACAAGAAGCTTGCAGCTGAAACTTGAAAATGACATATAGTGAGTCTAGGAATAGGCTGCTGAAAATGTCATCAAAGATCATGGAATGTGTGTGGCAGAAGGGTGACTCCTAACAAAAGATGGATTAATATAAATTCTTTGTTTACCATACCAAATGAAAGACTTTGAAGTTTAGAAGAAAGGATTTTAGGTAGAGTTATAAATCTAGGGTGACTGAACAATGGACTGGGTCCCTGAAGGAAATCCTTAGTCAATCAATAAACATGTATAAAGTGCCTACTATGTGCTAAACACTCTGCCTTGGGATATACAAAAAGAGAAAAAAGGCAGTCTCTTCCCTCAAGGAATTTATAATTTAAAGGGGGAGACAATAAACAAATATGCACAAATAAGCTACAGTGTAAATAGGAAGTAAATAAGAGAGAAGGCAATAGAATGAAGAAGAGTTGGAAAAGGCTTCCTGTAGATAATGGAGTGTCTTGTTAGTGAGACAGCCAAGAAGCCAATGTTTCTGGATTGAAGACTGGATGGCAGGTACTAAGGTATAAGAAGACTAGAAAGATAGGAGGGGGTTACATTGTAATAGGCTTTGAATGATGAATGGAGGATTTTGTACTTGTTCTGGGAAGTAATAAGAAGCTATTGGAGTTTGTTATGTAAGGTGAGTAACATGGTCAGACCCAAACGTTAAGAAAATCCCTTTAATGGCTGAATAGATGATGGACTGGAGTGAGGAGAAGCTTAAGAAAGCAGACCCACCAGTAGCTATTTCAATAGTCCAGGTAAGGAATGATAAGGACCTGCATCAGAGTAGTGGGGGTCTTAGAGTGGATTGTGAAGATTGTGGGATATCCTTTCCTAGAGAAAATGAGGGCAAATTCTCAACAGTCTAATATATAAATAAAATAATGGAATTGGACTCAGCAGGATCTGGATTCAGTTACCATTTCTAACAATGACTATCTGGGGAACACGGGCAAGTCATTTAAATTCTATAAGGCTTAGTTTCTCTATCTGTGAATTGTAATACTAATCTGTAAAAGGTAATTCTACAGTGCTGTTGTGTGACTCAAATAAATTATGTATATAAAAGGCTTTGAACAAGGAAACTGAGATCTTGCTGTTGAGCGGTTTCAGGCATGTCTAACTTTTTGTGATCCCACTTCGAGTTTTCTTGGCAAAGGTACTAGAAAGGTTTGCCATTTCCTTTTCCAGCTCATTTTGCAAGTGAGGAAACTGAGACAAACAGGATTAAGAGACTAGTCCAGGATCACACAACTAATGAGTGTCTAAGGTCAAATTTGAACTCAGGAAGAGGAGTCTTCCTGATTCTAGGCGCAGCATTCTACACACTGCAACACTTAGTTGCTCCACTGAGGTAGAAGTTTCCAACTGAGGCCTCGCCTTCTGATTGGCTGATTTCTCCAAGTACCTCCAGTTTTAAGGAGGAGTCCCCGGCCAAGTATCTCCCTTCTTCTCTAGGCTGTACTGCTCATCTCTACAGGACTTTCTCTACCACACTGGAGCTGAATATCTTCTCCTCTGCCTTTATCTTTTCAAATCCCTTTCATTATTATTTTCTTCATTAATTAGAATGTAAGATCCTTGAGGAAAGGGACAATCTTTATGCTTGCATTGTATTTGAAGGGCTCAGTACTGTGTCTGACACAAAATAAATCCTTAATAAATGTTGATTGACTGACTGAGCAAGTTCACACAGGTAGTAAGCATTAGAGGCAGAATGTGAACTCAAGGTCCTCTGACCCCAGAGTCAGTACCTTTTCCATCACACCACATTGCTTTGTCTACATCACATATAAGCACTGTCTCCTGGTGAGCTTTAGTATCTTGATTAGTTCCATGAAGGTCTGATAATGGAATAATCATTATAATGGATTATGGATGCTGGCCCCTTGAGAGTAGAACTAGAATACTGGGCAGAGCATGCAGAAGGGTGAGGGTTTTTAATTTCCTCTAAGTGTAAAAGAAATAAATGGAATGATTTGCTTCCCAGAATAGGCTTTATTACTGCTGATCATGCATGGATCTTGTAGAATTTATTCTGATTCAGGAATAGGTGGCTTATGAAATTTCTTCCAGTTGAGATTCTGGCTAATTTGGTGCCTGTAAATAGCAGTTTGTCCCCTCATTCAAGAAGAGGGCCAGTCAGTGTATGTACCAGAGGTGGCAAATAAATGCATTCTCTTTCTTTTACCACTTCTAAGAGCCAGAGTAGAAAAACATGTGAGTGAGTCAGTAAACTTCCATTTATGAGGTTGAGTTATAGCCTACATGCAATTCTAGCTCCCAGGTCTTCTTGGAGGATGAGCTTTCTGAGGGGAGCCAGTAGCCCTGTCTGGAGTCTGCTTATGATCATGGAAAAAAATATCCCTTCCAGCATCAGTCCCCACAACTACTCAAATTAACTTTGATAGCAGGCACAGATCCATGTAAACATGTCTGTGTTGAACACGTCCAGGAGGTATTTATTGAAGTGATTATGCAATTACATTCCAATTAATGGAAATTAGACTCTAGTAGCAATTTTGAGAAGGAATCAGGACCCCTATCTCTCAGTTAGACACCCCCAAGGGGACTCTTTTTCACGACTGCTTCCTCTTTTCTGGGGCCCCCTGGCCTTCTGCTGGGCCTTGGCAGTAGACTCCTGGAATTCCTCCAGCTGCCCCAGATCCAATCAGGGGCCCACCAGTGTGGGTGCCAAAGCAGATCAGAAAACTATGCTGATGGCTAACATTGCCTTCATACACTCATCTGTGGCTGCAATATTAAAAGTGACCTGAGGGGATAGGAGGGAGAATTAATAAACGGGATTTGTGCATTGCTCAAAAGTAAATAAATAGATGAAAATGTAATCAGGGATGTTGACTTAGTGCAATATTGCCTGGTGCTTCAGCGGAATGATTGGATTTGTAAACTTGGTGAATCAGAGCTGACTCTTCTGGAAATGAACCCAGAGGAATTGAGAGCCGAGTACAACAACCACATCCATCTAATGCCAAGTTTTCAGATCTTGTGAAGGGCAGGAGAGAAACACAGAGAGAGATACAAAAAGCAGCTAGATCAGAAATGGCCCAAGAGGGTCACACTAAACTGTTGGTGTTTGGTGCCTCCTTCTACATTCCCTTCACCTGTCCTTTCTCTTTTTTCTTGTGCTCCCCAGTTCACAAAGGAGCCTCGGTAATTTTGCTATACAAAAGGAAGCATGATGTCACAGGTCAATGCAATTATAAACATGCTAATGATTCAACTCAATCTATTGCTCTCAGGAGTGAGATGCTGACACTTTACAACCCAGAGGAAATGCAGATCCAATTGAATTCCTGTTGTAGGATAAAGGTGGGAACCATAGAAATTCAGTCAGGAAAATATTTATTTGGTATTACTGAGTGTGGGCTCAGGCTCAGGTGCTAGTGGGGCAGTGTGAACAAAAGAAACAGACATCTTAGTCCCTGCTTTCAAAAAGTTTATAGTCTTTTTGGAGAGATTACACACACTATTATAAACAATGAGTCTAGTGACCAATTTTCTAGGCTTCATTTTAATCTTGAGGGAGACTGTCTGGAGAATGATCTTATACTAAATATTTCTTTTCAAGGTCTGAACAGTTTTGGGGCAGATGTCTGATCACAGGGCTTTGGAAGTAATTGAAAGATAGGACTCAAAGAGTAATGGTCAATGGGTTAACATAAACCTAGAAGAAAGTCTCTAGTGAATTTTTTCTTTTCCATTTATTTGAGTAAAGGCATAGATAATGTGTTGTTGTTCACTCATTTGAATTATGTTGGAATCTCCATGATCTCAATTTGGGGTTTTCTTGACAAAGACACTTCAGAGTTTTGCCACTTCCTTCTCCAGCTCATTTTACAACTGAGAAAATGGAGGTAAACAGAGTTAAGTAAGGGTCATATAGCTAATAAGTGTCTGAAGTCAAATTTGAATTCAGGCTGATGAATCTTCCTGACTCTAGACCTGGCACTCTATTCGCTGTGCCATCGAGGATGGATAGTAGACTTTTCTAATTTGTGCATGTCAGGTTAAAATGATAAATCAATGCATCTAAATCCTCTAGAAAAGTTAAACCGTGTTTGTGGCATTTGGTGGGCCAGTACTTACTCAAAGCAGTAGTTTATAAGCCCCCATTGATGTATTTACTTTTACCAGACAGCCAGAGACACAATTCAAAACAACAAAACACTTATTCAAATAGCATAGCAAATGAAGTGACAGATATTCCTCAAAGAGCAATTGTTGGATCCTTTTTCATAAGTTATTGCATCACCAAGAGAGGATTTATGTAAAATGTGGCTGGGGTAACACACACTCAGGAATTATTTGACTATAGGACTATTTAGAAATCTTACTCTGCAGACCTGCCGATATCCTCTGATAATATCCTTACACTGCTTTCTGCTCTTCTCTACTGGGCATTGTGTCTCTGCCCTCCATTGAGTATATTGTCTCTATTTGCCACATCAACTTTAATAGATGTTGTGTTTCCATTGGTTTTCCAGGAGCCAAGGAAATAAGAAATTTGTTTAACATTTGCTGAGTCTCCTTTACCCTATTTAGAGCTAGATACTCTATAACAGAAAGGGAAGCAACAGCGAGGAACCCTCTCTTCAGTAGAAAGAGTTGGGACAGTGCCCACCAAAACCAGTCAAATAGCAGTCAATAAGTTAGCAAAATGCCCTAGGCTATGATTATTTACTCTTTTTTATTTCCTATATCTGGTATTTACTTGAACTTCATGGTCCTTACAAAACTATCTGAATAGGTAAATTTCTTATACTTCAAATTATTTTCCTGATTGTGAGCTTATATTTCACAAATTTATTTTGAAAGCCTTGCTCAGAAATCTTCTGAGATGCTATATGTAAGGTGAAGTGTTAGGGGAACTTTGCTTCTGGGATCCTCTTTGAATTGGCAAACCAATGAAGTTAGAATCAGAATAAAAACTAGGAGGAAAAAAAAGTGAAAATACAATATTCTATCCCCTTAGGCTATATTCCTGTTTTAATTATACATATCTGGCAACAACAAAATCTTTTGGTTATCTTTTACCTACCTCCTATAAAACAAAAATGCAATCTTTCTGTGCTAATACGGTAAGATTTACTAGGGATAAATGTTAAGTCCTATACTTAGGCTTAAAAAATCAGCTTGATGATATAAAAGAGGGGATGGCTTGACAGTGGGTCATATCGGGGGAGGGGAGTCAATATCTGAGGAGTTAGTGGATTACAAATTCAATATGTCAACATAGTGGCTTTGTAGGCAATAAAGCTAAGGTGGCTTTAAATTGCATTTAATTGAGGCAGGTGGTCCAGAAGGAGAAATGTGACTGTTCACTATACTATACTAATCAGATCTATCTGGAATGCTATGTTAAAATGTGGGCACCATATTTAGTAGGACATATTTAGCTAGTTACGTTCCAGTCAAGTGAGAGAGACCCAAACTAAAAATATGCTATGTGATAATTGATTGAAGAATAGAGGTCAGTCATCTTGGAAAAGAGGAGACTTAGGTCTTCAAGAACTTAGGTTATAATGTGGAAGGATTTGTTTTATGTTTATTGACCACTGAGGGAAGAACTCAAAGTAATGAATGAAAGTTGTTGAGAAAAAGATTTGGATTTCATATAAAAAATATTTTTAACAATTGTTGTTCAACTAATGCTAAGTGAAATGAACATAACCAAGAGAACACTGCTCACAATCAAAAGATTCTGTGATGATCACCCGTGATGAACTTGGCTCCTTTATACAATGAGGTGATTCAAGGCAATTCCAACAGACTAGGAATGGAAAGTGCCATCTGCATTCAGAGAAAGAATTATAGAAACGAAATGTAGTTTGAAGCATAATATTTTCACCTCTTTGTTGTTGTTTGTTTGTTTGTTTTTTCCTTCTCATGGTTTCCCCTTTTGATCTGATTTTTCTTGTACAGCATGACAAATATGGAAATATGTTCAGGAGATTTGCACACATTTAACATATCAGATTGCTTGCTTTCTAGGGGAGGGAGGTAAAGAGAAGGCAGGGAGAAAAATTTGGAACATATGGTTTTGCAAAGGTGAATGTTGAAAACTATCTTTGTCTATATTTTGAAAAATAAAATACTATAAAAACCTCACAACTGTTATTCAATCATTTTTCAATCATGCATGGCTCTTCACGGATCCATTTATTTATTTTTTATTTTTTGCAAACATACTGGAGTGGTTTGCCATTTCCTTCTCTAGCTCATTTTATAAATGAAGAAACCGAGGCAGACAAAGTTAAGTGACTTGCCCAGGGTCACAAAACTAGTGAGTGTCTCAGGAAAAGGAGTCTTCATGATTCCAGGTCCCACATTCTATTTAATGCACCACTTAGATGTCTTTTTAAAAAATTAGAATTCTCAAAAAATAGAATGGATTCCCTCAGAATAATAATAATAACTATGATAGCTAAAATGTATATAGCACTCTGAGTGCTTATATGTGTAAAGTGCTTTACACATCTTATCTCATTTGATCCTCACAGCAACTTTGTGAAGTAGATGTGATTATCTCTTTTTTATAGATGAGGAGAAAGCCTGCAAGGAGTTATATGACTTTGCCCAGGATTATCTGGGCAATATGTCTGAAGTAGAATTTGAACTTATGTGCCTGACTTCATGTTCTATTTCTTGCTCATTACTCCATTAAGTTCCCTCAGACTAAAGATCTTCAAGAGGAGCCTTGATAACAACTTCTTAGGACGTTATTATATAGGGATAGTATATAGGGATGAAGAGATTCCTCTTCAGGTCTGGGCTAGACCCCAGAACCTCTGAGGTCCCTATTACCTCTCATATTTATGATACTATAGTTTATTATAACATCATAATTTATTAAATTTTATTAATTTATTAAAGTATCTTTTATTTTTTTAATTAAATCTAGTAATAATAGTCTTGAGATGGGGTAGTTAAGTGGTACAAGGAACTTGGGCAAAAAATCATTAAAATTTTTTCCACTTTAAAGTCATTTCTGATTCACAAGGGCCCAAAGGATATGAACAAGAATTTCTCAAAAGAATCAAATTACTTATAAATATAAACACGCATACTTTAAATCACTAACAAGAGAAGTAAAAATCAAAACAGCCCAATTTTTTTCACACTTTGGAAATTGTCAAAGATGATAGAAGGTGGAAGTACTCTTTGTTGAAAGATTGTTGAAATAAAGATACAGGAATGTATTGTTGCTGGAGTTGTGAATTGTTATAACCATTCTGGAAATCAATTTGGAATTATGCAAAGAAAATGACAAAAATATCATTTTTGACCCAGAAATACCACTATCACAGATCTATACTGCAGAGAAGTCAATGGCAAAAACAAAAGATCCTTTATATACTGAAATGTTTATAATAGCATTTTTGTGGTAGCAAAGAGCTGGAAGCAAAGTAAATATACTACAACTGGGGAATGACAAAATAAATTGTGGAACATAAATATAATGGAATATTACTCTGCTTTAAGAAACGATGAATGTGATGAATAAAAGGAAGCATGGGAAAGCTTATATGAACATATGCAAAGTGAATAGAACCAGAAAAATATATACTCAAATAGACTAGCTTATAAGTATTTAAACTAATAAGTGGGGGAAAAACCCAAACCAAAACAATTTAAACTAATTACTGTGAAATTATAAATACCAAACTTGACTTCGAAGAAGAGATGCAAGAGTAATCCTCCAGCTCTACTTCTGAATTAAAAAAGTGGAGTACAATGGATTTAGGCCTTTAACTATAGCATGATACTTTTTTTTTTATCATTTAGTTTTGCTGAAATTTCCCCCTTCCTCTTTCCTCCCAGTCCTTGTTATAAAGGATCACTCTCTAAATTGTGGTATATGAACGTTATGGAATATTATTGTTCTGTAAGGAATGACCAGCTGGATGAATACAGAGAGAACTGGCGAGACTTACATGAACTGATGCTGAGTGAAATGAGCAGAACCAGGAGATCATTATATACCTCAACAACGATACTGATTGAGGATGTATTCTGATGGAAGTGGAACGCTTCGATAAAGAGTGCTAATTCAGTTCAATTGATCAAGGATGGACAGAAGCAGCTACACCCAAAGAAAAAACACCTAGGAAATGAATATAAACTGCTTGCATTTCTATTTTTCTTCTCGGGTTATTTATACCTTCTGAATCCAATTCTCCCTGTGCAACAAGAGAACTGTTCGGTTCTGCACACATATATTGTATCTAGGACATACTGCAACATATCTAACATATATAGGACTGCTTGCCATCTGGGGGAGGGGGTAGAGGGAGGGAGGGGAAAAATCGAAACAGAAGCGAGTGCAAGGGATAATGCTGTAAAAAATTACCCTGGCATGGGTTCTGTCAATAAAAAGTTATTAAAAAAAAATAAAGGATCACTCTCTGGAAGTGTGGAGGGGAGGAATGTAGGTGACGTAAAAAGAAGAATTATCAATAAAAATTATTTAAAAAATATTTTTTATGTCACCTCTGGAGTGGCATAAGAAATTTCTAAAATATATAAAGGAAAAAAAAATAAAGAGAAATAGGAGAGGGCTATAATGAAAAAAGATCTAAGAGGAGAAGAAGAGAAAAAAAAATCAGAGAAAGGATAGTTTTTTAAATTTAGAAATGAGAACAATACAACTCAATCCCATGAAGCTGATTACTAGATTCCATATTAAACTGCCAGGCATTTTACTCCCTTCTCCATTACTCCTTTCACACAAGGCACATTCTTCCCTCAAGTGGGCTGTTATCATCCACATAATGGTGAACTATCAATTAAACAGGGAGGGGGTGGATGATTGCAGCAAGTATGTAAGTCCAGACAGTGTCCCTCTGCCACCCATTGTGCTTATGTACTATTTCTTCACCCCACCCCCCATCCCATCAGATTTTTTAAAAAATCAAAACAAAACTATAAGCAATTTATTATACATCTGAACAATTCTTCCTTCCCTAAAGTTTGAATGGGTGGGTATTCTTAGGAATCCAGTTATCCACTACCAATCTCCCCCTTACCTCCCCAGCCCCCCAGTCCCAGCACACACACAGACACACATAGATATACAATACACATACACACACACACTCATATTCATACGGTGAGTCATAGCCCAAAATTCTTCTAACAAGGGCTGAAAGCCCCCTGGAACATCCAAAAAGCTCTGAAAAGAAGACTTGCTTTTGTCTGAATTCAAGGCCTCCCTTGACCATCTTCTCAGAATGTAGAAACACCATTGGGTCAAAAAACATATAAAGCCTCATTTTTTAAAATTAGTTGAGCAATGAGTCACTAGAAGAGCTGACCTTGCACCTACTCTGATGAAAAACTTAGACATTATTTTTTTGTTTGGCAAGAAAAACAAATCTTCATTCATGCACAGAGCTCTGCTCCTGATGCCTGAGGTCTTGTAGGAGTTTCATTTTTTTAGTGAATCTTTATAGCTGAGTGATAAAAAATAACCACTTTTATCTGACTTAGGGAAGAAGTTTATGTGGAAACTACAGAGAGACTCTTAGCTCTGCCATGTCTTGGGCAGTCCTTTAACATATTCTCTCCATTTCCTTTGATATTCTAGCCCCCTTTGTTTCACCCCAACATGCTTCAGACATCCGGATCCCCCGCTGTACTTCTTTGGAAACAAAGTGTGACTACGCCACTGTATTTATTGACTGGCTCCCTGTTCTGTAGATGCCCTCATGGAGAATGAACCTTGGTTAAGTGAAGCTTTAATCCAGTGTAGAGATGTGGTTTTAATGGACAGATACCCTATTACCCACAGGCAGGCCTCTCAATGAATCACTGACCACCACAAACTATAAAATAGTTTAAGACGGACATAATAAGAAGCCGAAAACGAGCTGAAATGGGGCTTAACCAACCTCGAAGTGCTATTGTGGGACTCCTGGAACCACCGAGAACAGATGCCCGAGCTGGTTGCACTTCACACATCCCTAAACTAAAAGGAAAGTTCCCAGGCATCCACATGTTATGTTCCTCCCCCGTCTGGCTCTCCTAGCACATTTTCTCTGGCAGAAGGGGAAAACAAATCTCTTGGTTAGGAGGAGGGTGGGGGGATGGTGATGGAGAGGGACTCCCACTTGGTTTCTTCAGAAGCAGATGGGAGGTTTTGTAAGGCACACACTTGCCTCAGGTAAGCTGTCGCCATCAGCATTATTATGAACTCTCAATTATCCAGGGAGGAGTTGGTGATCCACAGCAAGTATGTAATTCAGACTAGTGCCCCCCTGCCACCCAATGTGCTTATGTACCATCTCCTCCCCCTGTCAGATGGTAAGTTCTCAGGAGATGCCAGCTCATTTTAATATTAGACTAAGAAAAACATAATTAGAAATGTAAATATGCTGGAGAAAAAATATGATGATCCATAGGTTCAAATATAAAGGAATTTGAATTTATCTCCTTTTGGTAGAATCTATGGCACTTGGTCCTCATGTACTCTGTGCAGATAATGGAAAGCTGAGTAGTTATGCAATGATAATGTAAATATTATAAGCATGCACCCAAAAGCCTCATGCTGCAAAGTCTCAAGCAGCTCCAGAAGGACTTGAATAGCTTCTCCTTCCATTCAAAGGACAGTCAGTCCACAACAGCAATTAAACACCGATTATATCCCAGGCACTGTGCTAAGTACTAAAGATATGAAAGAAAAAAAAGAAAGGCAGTTTCTGCTTACAAGGCCCTTATCGTCTAATGGGGAAGGACAGCACATAAAATGGAGCTGAAGCAGGAAGGGTAGGTACAGGGATATTGAAATCCAGGGGAGTAGGGAATGAAGATATGGCTGTCCTGGGCAGACTCTTTAAATGGTGGTTCTGAGAGGAGCTTGCCAAATTCTATTGTCTCTAATCAGAAGGAAGGACTCAAGAGAAAGGAGGGATAAAGTATGAATTCCAGGACTGACATGATCTTTCAGGATGATGATGTTCCTGGGGGCATAAGAGCAAAGTCCAGAGGAGTCCAGCTAGTTGGGATAATCCATGGAGCTTGGAGTTCTCATTCCTTGTGCAGATTATGGAGAGATGAGTAGTTATAAAGATAATGTTATATAAAATAATGTAAATGTAATGGACATGTACCCCAAAGACTCATAAGATCTCAAGCAGCTCCAAAAAAGCTTGGATAGTTCCTTCTCCTCCCCTACAAAGGATAGAAACAAATTGTAAGTGATTAGAAATGGGCAATATACAATTAAGAAGGAGAATACTTATAAGGAATGTGAATCTCTTTGGAAGAAGTGAACTCCAAGTAGGTGAATTCTGAGATACTTCAGGGCTAAGACAGTCAGTCAACCAGCATTTATTATGCATTTTCTATGTGATGTCCACTGTGCTAAGAGCCAGGGATATGAAGAATCACAAAAACACAGGTCTTTCCTTAAAAGAGCTCACATTCTAATTCAGGGGATGACATGCTGAGATATATGTGCTGAGATATATGCAATGTAAATGAGAGGTTCTTGTTTTTCATTTTTGGAGAGGATCACAATGATACCAATGTGCAAGAGCAGAGTTACTGTATACCTGACTGGTTGATCAGACCAATAAGAATTCAGAATGCTCAGGTTGGATACAAATAGTCTCTATGAACATTTGTGATGGACTTCCTAACTTTGCTCATCTTATGCTTCTTCCAAGCTAATTCAGTTCTGCACAGTACCTTCTCTGATCAGGGCATGTCTTGGTAGGAGGGCCTGTGCCAGGGTCTCCCATGTCATACAATCAGTTCCAAAGTTCTTAAGAGAGAGACCTTTAGAGTGTCTTTGTATCACCTTTTCTGACCACCCTTGTAAGAACTTTCTCTTTGTGAGTTCACCATAAAATAACCTTTTTTGACAAGCTTATATTTGGCATCTAAACATTATGGCCAACCCAATGGAGTTGTGCTCTCTGCAGTAGAGTTGGAAGTTCAGTTTGAGAAAGGACCTCAGTGTCTGGTACATCATCCTGTCGGGTGATCTTCAGAATCTTCCTAAAACAATTCAGATGGAAATGATTCAGCTTCCTGGCATGGCACTGATATCCTGTCCAGGTATACCACAATGAGGTGAACAAAACCGTTCTGTAGACCTTCAGTTTGAAAGTCAGTTTAATCCCTCTCCTCTTCCAAGATGAGTAAATTTCAGAAGAAATTTCCTGGGAATAGGAAAGTGGGGTGAGGTGGGTACAGTGACTACCAAGAGATGAGGTAAGAAAGGAAGGCATTTTAGACAGGCAGGACAACCACTGAAAAGGAATGAATTCCAGAGATGGAGCATTCTATTAGAAGAATAATAAGAAAACCAGCACCATTGGATCCTAGAACACAGAAGGGAAATAAAGCATAAGAAAATTTGAGAAGACAGGAAGGAGCCAGATTGTGAAAGACTTTGGAGTTGTGAGGACAAAACAAATGGAACTACTGCACAGATCTCCATGGGAGTTATGACTGTGCTGACAGATAAAAAAATAGAAGGGGGAGGAAGGAGGAAGGGAAGGAAGGAATAAAGATGAGAGGGAGGGAAAAATAAAGAGGAAGAGGAGAGACAGAGATAGAGAAAGATAGAAACAGAGAGACAGAGGGACAGATAGGGAGATAGAGACAGAAAGAGAGAGAGACAGAGAAATAGACAGAGACAGAGAGAGATGGAGACACAGATAGAGACAGAGAGACAGAGAGTCAGAGAGACAGAAACACAGGAGATAGGCAGAGAGAGCAGACACACACACATACAGAGAAAGAGAGAGAGAGAAACAGAGAGACAGACAGACAAAAAGAGAAACAGAGAGAGAGACAGAAATAGAGGCAGAGACAGACAGAGACAGACAGATTCAGAGAGAAAGAGAAACAGAGACAGAGACAGAGAGACAGAGATAGAGACACACACACACCAGAGATAGAGACACAGAGAGAGAGACAGAGAGTTCAGCAATGGCAATGGGTACATGAATGTCAGAATAAGGGAGTAGCATGTCCCAGAAAGAAGTGATCAAGATGCTATTTTTTGTTTGTTTGTTTGTTTTATCTCAAGGCTTTTGATTCTGCTCCTATTTTAGAGATACAAAATCCTATACCGAACATTTTTTTTTTTTTGTAATCTGTGACTTGAATCTATAGGGGAAGGAAAAGTAGTTCGTAGGAAATGGGGCTCCAGATTCATGACCTCTTTGAACCCCCATGACCTTAAGCTATCAAAGTGACTTGGATATGAGTCTTTGTTTGTTCTTTACTACCTTTAATAAACCTCCTTCTCTGGTTAATGTTTTTGTTAATCTTAGTTCCTGCAGGAATCTGATAGGTCTCTCTGAAAGCCAACTTCTGACCTCAGAGAAACTGTGCATATGAACAAAATGAGTCAGTGATTATTAAAAGAGAGTTCCCCAAGAAAGAACCTGGTACATCTGTCAGTGGTCAGGTTCTGGCACTTGGGTTCACATATATTTGGTTCTATTTGTGTAATATCAGCTGGAAGTCTCAACTTCTAACTGATTCTCACCTCAAGAATAAGTGATTCTGTCTTGTGGTTTGATATTAAAATCTTCATTTGGGCCTTTTTCTCTTTAGCTAAGCAATAGCTCTGCCAAATGGCACCATCTATTCCAAGTTTCTGTATAACAAGGTTTCAAAATAACTGACCAGTCCCCTAAAATGAACTTTGTTCATCCTTATGGGTTCATAATATTTACTGCTGGCTGCTTTATAACAATCCACATTTCAGACCAAATTTTTTATTTTCTGAGGAGAAGGGAAGGTACAGCCATCATGAAGGAACTTGCTCCATCAGAAACATCATAAACTGGGGTCTTTATCCTTGATATTCTCAGCCTCTTCATTTTGAGCTGCTTTCTCCTCGATTTGGCATCCATCCTCCACACTCAGGTACCTTTGGGTTCTTTTGTTCTTTTTCCCCTTTTCCTAACACATAGTATTTGGGACTGAGGGGGAAGAGAAGTCCTCTCAGTCCTTGAAAAAATGATACCACTTGGGTAGTTTTCCAATCTATTAGATCATCCTAGCGTAGGAAAGCAGGGGGAGCTCAGTTCACTTTGAACAATTGTTCAATTTTCTGAGGAGGACCTGACTGGCTATCCTTGCTTGTGACCTACCTTCCTCACCCTCTATATCTTTTTTAGAATACCATAACCTTAACTAATAAGAACTGTCTTTTGTGTACACTGTTGTCATAGCATAAATCATTCTCTTGGTTCTGTTCATTTCCCTCACATCAGTTCATATAGGCTTTCCCAAGTTTTCCTGAAGTTCTTCCCATCTTAGCTTCTTGTGGAACAATCACATTCCATCACAACAAAAAGAAATAACTTCAAAAGAGTTCAGAACTTTGACCAATTTCATGAGCAGGAATCCATAGAACCAGTGATGAAAAATGCTACCTACTTCCTGAGAGGTGACAGGCTAGATATAAAAAGTAAGACTCATTTATAGCTCATGTAGGAATTTGGATTGTTTAGAAGCTGAATCCTGAATGGATGCCCATCAGTTGAAGAATGGCTGAATAAGTTATGGTATATGAATGTGATGGAATATTATTGTTCTATAAGAAATGACCAGGGGGATGATTTCAGAAAGGCTTGGAGAGACTTACATGAACTGATGCTGAGTGAAGTGAGCAGAACCAGGAAATCATCATACATGGCAACAACAAGATTATATGATAATCGATTATGATGGACATAACTCTTTTCAACAATGAGGTAATTCAGGCCAGTTCCAATGATCTTGTGATGAAGAAAGCCATCTACATCCAGAGAGAGGACTATAGGGACTAAGTGTGGATCACAACATAACATTCTCATTCTTTTTGTTGTTATTCAATTGCATTTTGTTTTCTTACTCTTTTCTTTCTTTTTTTTTTTAAATAACTTTTTATTGATAGAACCCATACCAGGGTAATTTTTTACAACATTTCTTTCCTTTTTTTATATGATTTTTCTTATGCAGCAATATAATTGTATAAATATGTTTATATATATTGGATTTAACATATATTTTAACATGTATAACATATATTGGGTTGCTTGCCATCTAGGGAGGGAGTAGAGAGGAAGGAGGGGAAAATTTGGAACAAAAGGCTATGAAATCAGTGTTGATTTCAACATTGAAAAATTATCCGCGTATATGTTTTAAAAATAAAAAGCTTTTAAAAAGAAGGAATTTGGTTTGCTTAACTATATTTGTAATTGGAGTTTTCTTTTCTTTCAGTGAGGATGAATAGGAAGAATAGGAGATAAATGCTTGTAATTAAAAACAAAAACACAAGTTGTTCCATATCCCAGTGAAACTGTGACACTCAGGAAAAGTAAAAGAGCCCTGGTTTACTTGCTCTATGCAAGCATGTGGCATTCAGGTGTGGTTAAGTGAAACTCTTCCTTTCCATAGTTAAAACTGAATGAGAATGGGTATAGTGAGGGTACTTCTTTTTATAACAGCTTTTGGTTACAAGAACTATAGACTACACTGTGTAGCTACATACTTCAAACTTTCCTTTTGAGACAAGTTTTGTGATAATACATAAACCTTTTAGACATATATCTTCTTAAAACCTTAATGAACTTCCATTTTGTTTCAACATGAAACACTGAAATACAAATCAGACATGTGTATCATTAAGGCCTGTAGCCAATTCTTTTGAAAGTTACTATGGCCTAAAGACAGATAAACAAATGTAAAATGACAAGTTGTCAAATAAGAACAGAATCCTAAATTTATTTCAGCAATATGTTTCTAGGTTACTGTGGCAGATAGGCAACTCCTTGGAAGACAGAATAGTGAACTCTAGGGAGAATGGGGTTCATGTCTGCATAAAACTCTTCATGTGATTCTCAGCAGTGCCATGTGCAATTAAGTTCCTTAACAAATGACTCTTTTGTGATAATTTTTTTTTTATTAATTAAGTTAGGAATTATTTTCATCAACTTGTCAATTTTGGATTTGACTTTTAAAAAGAAGAGCAGTCAAGCAAAAAGAGAATTAGAGCTGAGATGGCTGTAGAATAGATAGACTGACATATATAGACTTCAATTCCCTTGTGTGTACATGTGGCAAAGGAAAATTCTGAATTAAGTGCATTTTGTCTTCTTGAGCTCCCTCATACCTCCTTTTGGTGTTTTTCTTTCTTTCTTTCTTTCTTTCTTTCTTTCTTTCTTTCTTTCTTTCTTTCTTTCTTTCTTTCTTTCTTTCTTTTTTTTTTTTTTTTTGACTTCTTAGTTTACTGGTGTTGAGTGCTGTCATACTATTCTTTTTTTTTTTTTTTTTTGTCAGGCCTTCTCTCCCTGGGCAGCACTCTGTAGTCTTTGACAGTTCCCAGTCTGGTGTAAGAATACAGGGGAAGATGGCAATTATATGAATTTGAAAAGCTTTTGCATGAGTAAAATCATTGAAACTAGGATAAGAAAAGAATTTATGGATTGAGAAAAATTTCTTTAGCGTAAAATATCATGAAGGTCTTGACATCCAAAATTTATCTAAAATATGTGACTAAGAACTCTTCCTCAAAAACAATTCGTTAAAGGATATTAAAGTTCTTATAAGAATTGCAAACTCTACACAAGCACATGAAATATAGCTACAAAACACTATTAATAAAGAAATGGAAATAAAATCAAAATAATACAGAAGTTCTACTTCACACCCAGCAAATTGGCAAGTATGATAAAATATGAGAATAATAAATACTAGGGAGATTGTAGAAACACAAGGACATTAATACATTATTAGAGGATTCATCCAATCATTCCAGAAAATAAATTGGAAAGATGAAGAGTTGAAAAACCTGGATTTGCCAGAAGTAAGGAAGTTAGGAGGAGAAGAAGTTGGGGGATGGAGTAATAAATTCTATTTTATAGGTATTAATTTTTTAAAAATATATTTTATTTTTTAAAATTATATGTAAATTTTAACATTCATTTTAAATAAAATTTGAGTTCCAAATTCCCTTCCTCCTCTCTTCCCTCATTGAGAAGCAGTTTGATAAAAGTTATACATATATGGTCATGCAAAATATTTCCATTTTAATCATATTATAAAAGAAAAATCAGACCAAAACAAAATAAAACACTCAAGAAAAATAAAGTAAAACAAAATATTCATAGATCTACAATCAGACTTTATCAGTTCTTTCTCTAGGGATGGATGGAATTTTTCATCATGAGTGTTACCATTGTACAATGTTCTTCTGGTTTTCCTCAATTTATTTTGCATCAGTTCATCTGTTTTCCCAGGTTTTTCTGAAAGCTTACTGCTCATCCTTTTTTATAGTGCAATAATATTCTAGCATAAACATGTAACATAACTTATTTAGCTATTCCCCAGTTAATGAGTATCTCCTCAATTTTCAATTCCTTGCCATCACAAAAAAATCTGCTATATTTTAATATAAGCTACCACCTCATTTTTTCCTTTTATTTTTTCATTTTCTTTTTTTTTTTTTAAATTTTTTCCTTCTTTTCCTTTTATTATTTATGTGACAAAAAATCTGTTTGGGATGCAGAACTAGTAGTGCTATTGCTGAATGAAAAGATATACACAACTTTATAGCCTTTTGACCTTAGTTTCAAATTATTTTCAAGAATATTTGGATCTGTTCACAACTCTACAAACAGTGCATTAATGTCCCAGATTTTTCACATCCCTTCCAACATTTGCACCTTTTTTTCTCTCATATTAGCCAGTCTGATGTGCATAAGGTGGTAGCTGAGTTGTTTTTAATTTGTATTTCTCTTATTATTCCTGATTTAGAGCATTTTATATGATTATAAATAACTTTGATTTCTTCATCTGCAAATTGCCTATTCATATCCTTTGACCATTTATCAATTGAGGAATGGCTTTTATTTTTATAAATTTGACTCAGTTCCCTGTGTATTTGAGAAATGATGTAAAGACATCAGAGAAACTTGCTGCAAAATTCTGCATACCTTTCTCTTTCTACCACCCATTTTTCTGCTTTTCTTTTAATCTTGTCTGCATTTGATTATATTTGTATAACCCTTTTTCAATTTCACGTAATCAGAATTATCCATTTTACATCATACAATGCTATTTCTTATTTAATCATAAATTATTCTGTTCTCCAAGGATTTGAAAGATAATCTATTCCATATTACCCTAATTTATTTATGGTATAACCTTTTTATGTCTAAATCATGTATCCATTTTGACCTTATCTTGACATATGGCAGAAGATAGTGGTCTATACCTGATTTCTATCAAACTGTTTTCCAGTTTTCCCAACAGTTTTTGTCAATAGTAAGTTCTTCCCCCTTTTCCCCCCCACCCCCTCAACTTGAAACTTTGCATTTATCAAACAATTTAGTATTCTGGTCATTTACTACCATATATTGTATACCCAATTTATTTCACTGAGCCCCTCCTGTATTTCTTAGCCAGTACTGGATTGTTTTGATGATTACTGCTTTGTAATACAGCTTGAGATTTGGTATTGCTAAGATGTTTCCTCATGTTTTCCCCCATTGATTCTCTTTGATATTCTTGACCTTTTATTCTTCTAGATGAACTTTATTATTTTTTTCTAGTACTACATAACATTTTTGGTAGTTTGGATGTATTAATTTTGAGGCTTATAGGATATACAGGTAGAAAATTTTCTGCAGGTGATCTGCATAGGATTTATATTTAGGAGCAGAATTCTACAACTAGATACCAGCCTAAGAATGACTAGATGATTGGTGAATCTGATCAGAACTGCTATATCACCAGACCTCTCAGCTATGCTGCTCACTTCCCTCTTGTCACACTCTCTAGACTGCTCCACCTACATATCAGCTGCTTTTCCTCATGCTAGTTCTCCTCAACCCCACCCAACTCATTCCCTTCCACCACTTTATGTATTATCCTTTCCAAGTTTCTTCCATGTGAAGACCATCTTATTTTCTTGTTTTTGTATACTCAGTACTTAGACAGTTCCTGGTACATAGTAAGTATTTAATACATGTTCTGTGTATCCATCTATCTATCTATCTATCTATCTATCTATCTATCTATTTCTGTCTATCCATCTCTCTCTCTCTCTCTCTCTCTCTCTCTCTCTGTTTCTCTCTCAGTAGTGAGTGTATGAGATGGGGCTTGAACTCAGATTTATATATAGGTGTATACATACGCACACATACACATAGGGAGTAGCTAGTTAGTTAGATGGGGCAGATAGAAATAAGAAACAGAGACAGAGAAAGGCAGAGAGATACAGACAGAGAAAGAAAAAGAAAGAGAGAGAGACGCAGAGGGAAAGAAAGAGAGAGGTAAGGGAGGGAAAGGGAGAGAGAAAGACACACATACAGATAGAGACACAGAGAATGACAGAGAGAAAGAGAGGGAAAGAGAGAGACAGAGAGATAAAGAGACACAGACACACAGAGAAACACAAGCGGAGAGACAGACAGACACACACACACAGAGAAAGAGAAACAGAGAGACAAAGAGAAACAGAGACAGAAAGAGAGAGGAAAGAGAGAGAGAGAGAGAGAGAGAGAGAGAGAGAGAGAGAGAGAGAGAGAGAGAGAGAAAGAGAGAAAGAGAGAGAGAGAGAGAGAGAGAGAGAGAGAGAGAGAGAGAGAGAGAGAGAGAGAGAAAGAGAGAAAGAGAGAGAGAGAGAACAATTCTCTCTATGTATCTATAACGGAAAGATAATCGGGATTTATAGTCAGAAAACCTGGCTTCACTTCTAGTGCTTGTTTACAATTACTTTGTTTCTCATCTGTAAAACAGAGGGCTGAGCTAGCTGGTCTTTAGACTCTTTCTAGCTATAGGTACCATCACATTTACCAAGGTTGTTGTAAGGTGAGTACTTTGTATACCTCTAGGCTTCCATAAAACAGTGAGTTATTATGATGTCACAAGTCAGCCTACGATTCATTGCCAAATGGATCACACAGACAATGGTGCCATTAGAAGCTGCAGTTAAGCTTCCCTGGAGTGCATTTCTGGGAGGGCATCCACTTCTCCTATCCATTCTGGCTGACGAGACCTCCAAGGAAGAATTTTCCCTATAGAACTGACATTTACTAGCTTTTGACCTTGGAAATGTTACTCAGTCTCCTCTGACCTCACTTTTCTCACCTGTACAATAAAAGGATTCAATTAAATGAACTCCATCATAGCCTCAGATATATGATGCCCTGGGTCTATGAATACCCCTATGCTGATACCAAGCCTTGGCATTCTCTCCCCCTATATTTGTTCTGGAATTCCATTTCCAAGTTTAGTCTGGGAAAAAGAGGCATGACTTCCACTGCATATTATACGTCAAGAGGCAACAAAGTATGGGGGGAAGAGAACCAGAATTGGAGGTAGACATCCTGATTTCAGATCCTAAGACCTATCACTTACTCTCTGGATAATCTTGGGCATATCATCTGTTTTGGCTTTAGTTTCTTCACCTATAAAATGACAGAATTGGATTAAATGACCTCTAAGGTTGCTTGCAAATCTAAATATATAATTTATTACAAAGGCTGGTCCTCATCTTATGGCCTCCAATCCTGATGCATGGACAAAAATGCTAAAAGACTGTTGAGAGAATGAGATGAAGCTGATTGTGCACACCTGTAATCCCAACTAGTGGGGAGACTGAGGCTGATGGTCTTATAAACTTAAAAATTTTGAGCTGCACTATGCTAAAGGTGATCTAGTTTCTATACTATTTGGCATTAAACAGGGAGTTAGTAGGTCATCTAAGGCAGAGGTCAAAGCTTCTGTGTTGATCAGCACTGGAACCTGGGTACTTCTAACCTGGGTAAGATAGAGATCCAGTCTTTACAAAGGGGGGAAAAGGCTTTTTTTCTTTTTTCTTTTTTCTCATTTATTTCTCTCACATCCAAGTTAAAACAAAATTTAAAACCTTTTTTCAAAGTGTTGACTTCCAAATTCTATTCCTACCTTTCTTTTCTCCCTCTTCCCTGACACAGTAATCTGACATGTCACACATCTGCAATTGTATAAAAACATTGTTTTTGTTTTCAAAAAACAATGAGATGCTAAAAATGTGAGGTTTGAAGGTTCAGAAGATTTTGCCTTTACTGTGCTGTACCATCTTTCTCAATGAGATAGTAGGTGGGAGCTCATCCAGGATTTGGAAAAGAAGTTTTTGTTTACTTTGACACAGCTACATGGAGTTTCTTGTACCTAAATAAGAGATTCTTAACCTTTTTTTTCAATCAAGGATCCTTTTGGTGAACTGATGAAACCTATTTACCCCTTTTCCAAATGATGTTTTGTTGCTTAAATTTACAATGGAAGGAAACATAAATTACAGTGAAAGGTTAATGAAAATAAAGATGTCATGTGTTTTCTACCCAAGTTTGTGGAAAATTTTTTGAAATCTCTTTATAGACCCTTCAGTAAGAAAATCTGTTCTAAATAATATGGAATTAACCTAGACATACAGGGCCAGGAGGAAGAATATAAACTAAAGAAAGCAGGTAGAGGAAGAAAACTGTGAAGGGTCTGAATTATGGGATGTACTCTTGATTGTTGTAGCAATAAACCAGGGGAACTGGACCTCAGTCCCATGCTCCTTGCCCAGCTAATGACAATGGTGGTGGGGAAGGCCTGAAAGTGCCAAGGGGCTATTAGCCAGCTCCCAGATGAGAGAGAGCTCCACTGGCATCCAGAGAGGAAAGAAGGTCAGTGGCTAGACAAATCTTACCAATGAGATGATTTATCAAAGATTCTATGTGTGACATTAAAAGGCTTTATAGAACTTGTCCATCCCAAGCAGTAATGATTTCTTGGGTCTTTTATCCTAAAGCTCCAATAAATTAGCAGCCTCTAATATCTGAATCTAAGGATCCCATTAAAATGATAAATA
Organism: Antechinus flavipes; assembly: GCF_016432865.1. NCBI lineage: Eukaryota > Metazoa > Chordata > Mammalia > Dasyuromorphia > Dasyuridae > Antechinus > Antechinus flavipes. The sequence continues at coordinate 467,283,111 of NC_067400.1, forward strand.
GCCTCTTCCAGGCTCTGTAACTTATAGGGCTAGATCAAGGTGCATCTATGTGGCTGGCTCAGCAGACGCAAGATTTGAGGCCAGAAAAATGCTTTGGGAACTCAACTCCAAACCAGAATAGATTTCTGATTTCTAAAGAACAAGCCAAATCAAGCCTCTGGCTCATGTTATATATACCAGAACATACCAGGGTTTAGCAGGAAAAGGAAGGGATTTCTTTTTTGGGAGTGGCCTTTAGTTCCCATTGTATCATGTGATGGAAAGAGAACCAGGAAATAATCAGGAAACCTTTATTCTGGTCTTACATATCTAAAGAGGCTGCTGATCAATTATCCATATAACCTGGGACAAATCATGGCCTCTATTTGCCTTATTTTTCTTATTTGTCAAGTAGAGATAATGATCTCTCCTTTCCTTAGCTCTTAGGATGGCTATATGTGAGAAAGTGAGGGAAATTATTATGAAGAATATAGAATATAATCCTAGGTATGATATTACTGCTATTGCCATTATTATTGTAACCCATTCTGACAGCAAGGCAAGTTGGCTGCTATAACAATTTGATTTAGAGAGTTCTTTTCTGAGTACAATGATGAAAGGAGAAATGACCTTGGAGGTTTCTGTCAACTCTATATTTCTATGATTATATGATCAAAGGAATGCATTAGGATGTTGCTTGTCCACTGAAAAGAGCACCAGATTTGGATTACAGTCTTCTTGACTTTAAGACCAATTTTCTAATTATGAGGCAACCTAGCTCAATGAGTTTGTTAGATTCAGGGAAACTGGGTTCTAATATTGGCTCTTTAGCTTATTACTTATATAAATTTCAGTGAATGACTTCACCTCTTTAGAGCCTTACCTGTAAAGGGAGGTGATTAGACAAAAAGGCCATTTCTAACTCCAAACATCTCTTGATATATGAGCACTCTGTCAGAAACATGTCTGATGGTTTGGGGTATGGAGAGGAGAACCACATCACTCTCAATTTCCCAATCTATAAATGAGGATTTTGAATGGGCTTCTAAAATCTCTTACAGTTCTCAATCTATGAATCTTAGAAGCAGCTAAATAAAAGAGTGGTCAGGGAGATCTGAATTCAAATTTGACCTCAGATACTTAGTAGCTGTATGATCCTGGGCAGGTCACTTAAACTGTCCTTGTCTTGGTTCCCTCAACAAAATGAGGACAATAATGATACCTATCCTTCAAGAGTTGTGAATTTTATAAAATGATTACGTCTGTCACATACTAGGTACTTAATTAATGCCTATTCCTTTCTTTTCTTTCACCTTCTAAATGAAATGGTATTTCTTGGATCTAGATGGTAGCTATGAAGTGAAAACAAAAAGACTGATTAAAGACACATTAAGAAGGAAAATTCAAAAGGCCTTGATATTTAGATGTCACCAAAGAGAGGAATAATAAGAAAATTAACTAGTATTTATCTAATGTTTTAAGGTGTGCAAAATATTTTATCTGTGTTGTTTTCCCCCTCCCAACAACCTTATAAGGTAAATCCAATTTTTATACCCATTTTACAGTTGAGGAAACTGAGACAAATAGAGTTGAGTTGTCCAGTGTGATATAGCTAGTAAATGTATGTGGTAGGATTTGAATCCACATCTTTTTGATTCCAAGTCCAGAGCTTCATCTACTATTTCATCTGGCTAAGTGAATTTATTGTCACCATGTGTGTGTTTCTCCTTGTTCTAATTCCACTCTGTATCAGTTTATAGAAATCTTCCAATATTGCTCTGAATCCATCAATTTTTTCATTTCTTATGTAATAAAATGCTACTACATTCATATAACACAATTTGTTTAACTATTTCTCATTGAGAAGTACTTTTATTTCTTATTCTAGATTTTATTTCTTGTTCTTTTCTTCAATAAACAAATAGGACAATTTTGTTAATATCATTAATAATTAGTATCATTTTAAATTATACCCATACACATATATGTATGTTCATTTACACACTTGTGTGTGTGTGTGTGTGTGTGTATACTTTAAATCTGTGTAATACTGTAGGGCAAATAGGTGGCACAGTGGATAGAGTGTTAGACCTGGAATCAAAAAAACTCCACTTTCTAAGTTCAAATATGGCCTTCGATTACTACCAACTGTGTAACTCCAGACAAATTACTTAACCTTTTTGCATCAGCTTCCTTATCTGTCAAATGATTGGGAGAAGGAAATGGCAAATCACTCCAGTGTCTTTGCCAAGAAAATCCCAAATGGGGTCTTAAAGAGTCAGACATAACTGAAATGACTGAACAACAATAAATATATTATGATTATTATATTCAATGTGATATATTATTTATTAAACATAATTATATATTTAATATATTATATTCACTACTTATTCATGTTCTTTGTATAATGAAGTGTTTATGTTTGCTGATAATTGTAAGTTCATCATAAGAAAGGAAATTTAAAAAAAAAATGACAGAGCCTGAGTCAGTAGGAGATTGGTAGTGCTACTATGAGAAATAAGGGCAATAGAAGTAGGAACTGGTTTGATGATAATTCCTGATTTAGCCCTGGTGATTTTGAAGTTCTTGTGAGAAAATTCAAGGGGTTGGGGGAATGATAGCACCTGTGTAGAGCCAGGGAACAGTATTTATAATGGAGATAGAGATTTGTTTATATTTATAAAAATTTTACCATTGGGTGGCTCTGCTAATCACTAATATGATTCTATTCAACAGTGAATATAAGATGAAGGAGTCCCACAGTCATGCTAATTGGTTAGGTGCTCTACTCCACTGGGAAAAATGTCAACCATTCTATAGTTTTTAAAAGAGTGAACAAACTACTAGCATCTAGTTCAATTCCCATCTGGGAGGACCCAGGCTACTTTGCTATCAAGAGAGTCTGGATTAGTGTGAATTTACCCATCAAGAATCAGTGCCAAGCTTCCATCATATTAAAATTCTGCTTTTTTCCAGGTTCTTTCATTTCCCTTAGTCATGAGATCTTGGCATAATGGCGCTGTTGTTCCATAGTAATGAACAATTGAAAATTGTTCCTCAAATCCAAATACAGCACTGTTGACACAGAATCAATAAAAACAATACAGTAATACCTAATGACAAAACAATACATAATACAATATCTAGTTCTCAGCTGCATTTTTGAAGTCTCTCCTACAAAGAACATAGACCACTATGAAATCAGAAGTTCTAAAAAAAATATATCTATCAGGGCCAGTCTTCTCATGAGTAAACAAAGGAATATGGACAATACAACAGAATTTATCAACTATTGTTCAACGCATATCCAGCAGGATCATTCTTTTAATTATTTTTTTTTCTAATTTGCAAGAATTTATTTTTCTCTTCCTCTCATCTGTTCACCTTGACTAGAAAAAATAAAAATGAAAACAAAATCTTTGTAACAAATGTGTTTTTGATGAATCAAGCAAAGCAAATTTCCATTTTGGCCATAGCTAAAAATGTGTCTCAATCTGCATATTTGGTTCAATATCTCTTGTCAGAAGGTGGGGAAGATTTTTTATCGATAGTCCTTTAGAAACATAGTTGCTCATTGAGTTGATGAGTTCTTAAGTCACTCAAAGTTGTTTGTTTTTTATAATGTTGCTGTGATTTCATAAATTGTTCATCTGATTCCACTCAGGATATTCTGTTTCAATTCTTACAAATTTCCCTAGGTTTTTCTGAAAACATCTCCTTCATTGTCCTGGAGCACAGTAGTATTTTTCCATATTTTATAGCATAAGTTGGCCAGTCATTTCCCAATTGATGGGTATCACTTTAGTTTTCAGTTCTTTTCTACAAAATAGCTGCTAAATTATGAGATTTTTTTAAAATTTTTTTTGGGGGTGCAATATAGACCTAGTAGATGTATAAATTAGCTAAAGGGTATGCACAGTTTATTAGGAGAGATAATGAGTCCTTCCTTTCTCATTGATGTTAAGTTTGAGATGCTCTGGGGATGACATGCAATGTCCAGCAGGTAAATAAAAATACTTGGACTGGTCTTAAGTAATGGTATTTATCGACTCAACTACACAAACCCAGGTTCTCTGACTCCATATCCATAATTCTAGTCTTAAGTTATTGTAGTTATTATCTTGTCCATCTTCTGGTTCCTTCTAGAATCCCTCTCTAATTGTTGTTCCTAGAGTTGCTAAGTGGAGATTCTACAATACAAATTCAATCCAATGAATACTATTGAGGCAGCTAGATGGCATAATAGATATCATGTCCACACTGGATGTTCTTACATTCAGGTTAAACATGCCAAGTTCCTTCATCTCATACTCATTTGTCATGAACTCAAGGTTCTTCACTACCTTGTGGTCCTTCTTTCAGAACTTTTCAGCTTATCAACAGCTTTTTATTTTATTTTTTAACCTCTTAATAGTATTTTATTTTTTCAAATATCTGCAAAGTATTTCAACATTCACCTTTGCAAAATCTTGTGTTGCAAATTTTTCTCCCTCTCTCCTTCCCCCCAATCCTTCCCCAAGACAGCAAGCAATCTGATATAGGTTAGTCATGTGAAGTTCTTTTAAACATATATCCATATTCTTATTCATGCTGTGCAAGAAAAATCAGATCAAAAGGGGGAAAAAAACTGTGAGAAAGAAAAAAATCAAGCAAAAAAAACCAACAACAAAAAAGTGATGATACTGTTTTGATCCACATTCAATCTCTATAATTCTCTCTCTAGATGTGGATGACATCTTCCATCTCAAGTCTATTGGAATTGCTCATTTTAACATCTTTTTTAAACCACATTACTCCAAGCTGAACATAATTCATGAGGTATGACAAGGCTAGACAGCTAGAAGGCACAGTAATCAAGAAGACCTGAATTCAAATCCAATCTCTGGATTTGTGACTGTGTGTCCACAGAGTCTGTGTGACTCTGGACAAGTTATGATCTCTATTTGCCTCAGTTTCCTCATCTGCAAAATGGGGGATAATAAAAGCATCTACTTCCTAAGATTGGTTTGAGGACCAAATAAGTATATAGCACAAAACCTGACAATACCTAATACATAAAAAGCACCATATAAATGTTAGCTATTATTTGTGAAGCATTTAGCAGTGTTTGGCACTTAATAGGAAACACTTAATAAATGCTCATTCTCCCAATCAGTTCTTACAAAAAAGTGTAAGTATCACTTCCTTATTCCTAGAAATAACCCAGATTTAGGAATAGATAATTGATAATATTCCCACGTTTCTGTCCTGTTCTTTAATTCCTCTTCCATTTTAAAGTTGCACAGATATTTCTATCATTTTTCCTGAAGAAAACAGAATTTCCCATGTGAAATCATATCTTCTTGGTCCTTCATGTTAGTAAGGGCTAATCTAGCCATAGTCCTTTGCAGCACTGCCAAGCCTCTAAAATCACAACAATAAAATTAGGATCTGTTTGGCTTAGAATCTTCATTCCATATGTCATCTGTGGAGAATGAAGGGCAATGAAGGAAGTGGGAACTTGAGGAGGATGAAAAAGGCTCAAAATGTTTATTGTATAAAGCGGCAAAAGTAATTAAATAATAATTGAATTAAAGAACATGACTCAATAATCTTATAGTAATTCAGGAAAAGAGTAAAATATTGGAGCTCTTTTTAAATGTCCTCCATGTCCTTTCATGTCATTTTCTCTCATTGGTTGGATAGAGCATAGAAGGGTGAATGAAATTCTAGATCTGAAGTCAGAAAGACCTGTGGTTTGAAACTTGATACTTGCTATTGTTTGGGGCAAGACAGTTTTCTTACTGGTACCAGCCTCTTTTGGTATTATGAAACTACAATGAGATAATATATATAAACTGTTTCATTTTCTTTAAGGCACTGTTACTGGATTCATCCCTTCCTGTGTTTGTATGTTGTCCCCTCAAATGTATGGAATCTTGCATTGTGGTACTTGCTCCAGGATTTTTCTTCATGGTAATATTCCCACATTTCTGTCCTGTTCTCTTATTCCTCTTCCATTTTAAAACTGCTGTTTGTAAACCCACCTCTCAGAGTAGTGTTCATGAGGAAGAGATTAAATAAACTCTTGATAAAGTCTTCAGGGGTTATTCATTCCATGTGCATTTGCATTTTAAAAGAAGAGTCTCAGATTGGTGACTAAAGATAACATTCTAAGAGTAAAATTTCAGAAATAGCCGTTTGGCCTCTGATCATATCACGTTGATTGGGTTATACCCACACATAAGGTAGCCTCACTCCCCCCTTGGCACTGTTATTTGAACAATTCCCAGGAATTCACCTAAGTGAAGAGTCAATGACCTTTCAGGAATGGCATCCAAGTATTCATTTATCATGCTGATCTTTTGCCAGGAATTCACTGGAACATCTTGAAGGGCTCTTTAGATAGCTTTCTCTTGCTTAAAGAGTAAAATACAGACTCCTTAGTCTGGCATTTAAGATAATCACATTCTGGCTTCCACCTACATCTGCATCTGATTTCATACACACACACACACACACATGCTCTCTTCACATGTTCTGTGTTTTAGCCAAGTTGGATGACTAGTTATTTGCCATTCTCATCCTGCTCATCCAGTCCAGGCCTGGAAAATACTCCTTTTCATACAGTCAAGCCTCAGCTCAGGGACCTACTACTCCAATTAAGTCCTCTGAGATTTCTTTTCCCTACTCTCCAATCACGTGACTCAGATTTTTATTTACTTATTTTTTTCCCCCTATAGCTCTTTGATTGAATTTTCCCTTCACATTTTTAGGCTTTAGGTTATTTACTTAGGCTCAATTTTCTTCTTTATTTTCCTCCTTTAGAATGTGAGCTCCAGGAAGACAGACTATTTAATTTTTATCTTTGTGTTGCTATGATTTAGCACTATGCTTTGTATTCAGTAAATGCTTAATAAATGCTTATTTATCAATCGATCTCACTATCATTTGTTTCACAGAATATGATTGTCATTTCTGCCATTTATATTGCGATCTATTTGAGAGTCTACTCTGTTATACATATCTTTTTATCCTATTGCTAACACAGAACTAAATAAATGTTTGAATTGAATCCCTACTTAGCTCCCTGACCCACTTCCTTATTGGATGAAGAGGTTTAAGGCAGAAACTTTAGATTTATTTTCCTCATCTATTTCTATTACACATAGAAGAGACAAATGTAATTTCTAAGTAATTAATAATCAATTTATTAATTAGGTTAGTAAATAATAAATCGATAGTTTCTTTTGGTTGGTGGTTATTGTCCTTTGTTCTCAAAGAGGATCAAAATGACATCCCTATGTTAGAATCAAATTACAGTATGCCTGACTGTGGCTGATCAGACAAACATGAGCTCAGAAAGCTTTGCTACAGATTGGACACAAATAGTCACTATGAACATTTGGGGTAGCTTCTCTAACTTTATGCTTCTCATGTGGTTTTTTTTTTTTTTTTTTTGGCTAATTCAATTCTGCCTTGCTTATAGAGCATAGCACCTTCTCTGATGAGGGTCCTCCATGCTGGGGTGTTCTGTGCCAGGGTCTCCTATGTCATGCAATTGATTCTACAGTTCTTAAGAGAGACTTTGAGGGTGTCCTTGTATTGCTTTTTCTGACCACTCTTTGAGAGTTTGCTCTGTGTGAGTAGTCCATAAAATAGTCTTTTTGACAAGTGTACATTTAGCATTTGAACAATGTGTGTACAATACTGAAGCAAGTTGGGGTCCCTTTAAGAAACTGTATTTCCTATTGCTCTGTGATTCCTTTCAGAATCCCAGCCCCTCCTGGCTGAGGCATATGCTCCTCAGACAAGTTGTCTTTCCAGGATGCCAGAGCCTTTGATTCGATTACAAATCCTGGTCAAAAAGCATCTCTTTGAATTCCAATAAGAGATTTGGGCTGTCCCAGACCCTACTGGGTCTGAGCCAACTTGGGTTCTCCCTGCCCCCACTGGTTCTGATCTGTTGTCTCAGTCCCCACCAAGACACCCAATATAATAAGCTTCCTAAAGTCTTTGCAAATGGACCTTGGAAGCTCCATTTGCTTCCAGGACTTTCTGTCCACTGAACTGCATTCTCAGTGCAAAATTCCATTTTTCTTAGATCTGCCACTATAGAAGTCAGTCTCTTGGTAAACTGATTTCTATCTAACAATAAACTTTCATTTTGCAACTAATAATTCGGGAATGATGAATTCTTTCATTCCTAAAACCTGCAGCCGATTTAAAGAGGATTCTTAACAACTCTCTTATATTCACTAACCTTTAGACCATCAGGAATCTAGATCACTCAAACGGCATCAATACCATGAAGATCATCAGTGTTTAATATCTTTGGAAAAGTAAATGGCCTTGCTACTGGGTCTGTATCCCAAGGAAATCATAAAGGAGGGAAAAGGACTCACATGTGCAAAAATGTTTGTAGCAACCCTTTTTGTGGTAGCAAAGAATTGGAAAATGAGTAGATATCAATTGGGGAATGGCTGAATAAGTTATGGTAAATGACTGTAATGGAATATTTTTGTTCTATAAAAATGATGAACAAACTGATTATAGAAAGACCTGGAAAGATTTATATGAACTGATGCTGAGTAAAACAAGCAGAACCAGGAAAACATTGTACACAATAACAACAAAAATATGCGATGATTAATTATGAAAGACTTGATTCTTCTCAGTGGTTCAATGATCCAAGTCAATCCCAATAAACTTTGGATAGAAAATGCCATCTGCATCCAGAAAGAGGACTATGGAGATTGAATGTAAATCAACACATGGTATGTTTATTTCTTTTGTTTATTTGTTTGTTTCTCTCTTGTGGTTTTTCCCTGTTGTTCTTATTTTTCACTCCCAAAATTTTTCATAAAGAAATGTGTATTTAAAAAAGCTAATATACATGAATAACCAGAAAAAACCCAATTAAATAGAAAAAAATAGAAATCAACTCTGGTGAACAATTAATGAGGAAGTAGACAATTAACAATTAATCAATCAATTAATTGTCAATTAAGAGGTGGGCCAAAAGTCTTCAGCTACTCCTGCTGAGAACTTGACTTGATCATAAGACTCAGCTGCCTCCATTTAAAAAAATCCATTTCTGCCAAGACCACTTAAGTTGAACTACAGAGTTTCATGGGCACGATACTCTTTAAGGTAGGAATTTACCTAGATCAGATTCTCTTTACCCTTTAATCAGAAATAAACTCTCCTAACTGGGTAGCATCTTGTCCAAGACAGAAGTTAAAAGTTTTGGAGGTTAGATCATTCTTGTTGTCTGCTCTGTCCAAGGAGGCCTTGTCTTACAAGGTCTGGGCTTTGAATGAAGAAGCCAAAAGAAAAAAAATCCTGTATCACCATATTAATAAATGCTTATTAATAATAATTTCTCTCATTTATGAAAAATTTGGGGGAGAGAAAAGAGAAGATAGAAAAGGGAAATCTTTTCCAGCAATGAATGTCATGATTTAGTAGTTTTCCGTCTGACTCTTTGTGATCCCATTTGGGCTTTCCTTGTGTGGAAATGGAATGATTAATGACTTTACTAATAACCTTGATTTGCTCAAGTTCCCTTACTATTCAGAGGAGGCCAGACTGACCTGGGAATCAGAGAGCCTTTGCAGTGTTTACTTGCTGAAGCTAGAATTCCCTCAGTCATGCCAGCAGTCACAGAACTGTCTCAGAATGGCTCATCTAGACCCACTCCCCAAGGAACAAAGGGGCCTTTTGGGACCTACTCTGACCTATTTTCTTGTACTCAGAGGATGTCTTGTTACCTTGAAGAATAACCCAGCCCAGTGGCTGGACCTGATTAGGCCATGATACAATTACAATCCCATTCCCCCTAAATGGGATAACCCCTCTTGCCTAAACCCACTCTGAACTTAGTTCTAACTGTAGCTCCCATGCTTGCCTGTCCACTTAAGAGGAATAAAAAAGCACTCATATGACCTAACTCTGTCCTTCTTAGACCTATCTCTAAGAAAACATTGACACTTGGTAAAGATACTGGATTAGGTTACTATTTCTTTCTCTGGCTAATTTTTTCAGATGAGGAAACTGAGGAAAGCAGGGTCATTGAGCTAGTAAATATCTGAAGCCAGATTTAGATTTAGATTTTACTGACTCCAGATCTGGCTCTCTATCCACTGTTCCACCTAGCCATTCAGCAATGAATAAAGTAATTTAAATAATTCTTGTCCATGAAACATATCTTTGTGAGATATGGGATAAATAAATTTAGATAGGATTTTTCTTTTGGAACAGATGTTCTTAACTGGGGAGCTATGAATTTGTTTTCTTAGTATTTTGATAATTATATTTTATTATTATTCCTTTCTTTTTAATCTATATTCTAAGAAAGAATCTATACTCTTCCCCAGACTGCCAAAGGGGTCCCTAACAAAAAAAAAAAAATTAAGCATTCCTTCATTAGAATTTTTTTTGTCATTAATTAGATGAATGATGTCAGAGTCTCTCAAAATTATCACTCTCCATCCTTGACCTGGGTCCCAGAGATTGCCAACTCCTGTTCTGAGTAGACTTCTAATAGTCTTAATTTTTTTACATTTATTTTCTTTTCTAAGATAGTCTTAATGCAGCTTAGATAGATAAACACCTTTTTCCAGATTCATGGGCAATCAAGTATAGATAAGAAGCTTTAAGCTTCATGGTATCTGAAGTGCAGAATCTTTAGTCTGTTAGGAAATCTTGAGAGGTTTTTTTTGAGTTCATTCCCCTGCCTCCAGGCATGACTGACTGCATTTAAACCTCAAAAACATCTATTGCAGAAGAGGTGATTCCACAGCCTCCCCCAGTCACCTACTCTAATGCTATGATGTTAGAATGTCCAGTTATCAATTCTATAAATGTAACTTGAACTCCAGGGTTCAAAAATCAAAGGTTCAAACCCATAATTTCCTCCTTTCAGCTCTAAAGATGGAAAAGGACCCATTCTCCTATGCCCTTAGGACAAAGAGAATTTTCCTTACACACATCTCTTTAAAATTGTATTTTCTAATCAATACAGAAAGTCAACCCATTTAGTAGAATTGAGGGAAAAGAAACACATTTGTTAAAAAACAACAAGAAATAAACAAACAAAATACTTCTTCCTGATACTTGATTTTATTCTTTGCTGAAAGCCAAATGCCTTTTTGAAACACTGCATGGAATTCTCAAATAGAAGCTTAAACCATCCCACAGAGAGACTGGGCACTTTTATGGAAAAATAAATGTATGTTTATATGTTTTGCTTCTTTATTTTATGGCCACCCCAAGTGTCGGATCTATCTTTCCCATTTCTAATATTCTCCTCTGTGCTTCCTCTTTCCTTTGCTCACTCAAATGTAACCAAGTTGGTTGGTGTCTATCCTTCAGCAGCCTGCCGGGTGAGCTAAGGCATGACATGATGTATTTATCATCTCAGGATGTCTCCCATCAGATATTTAGTTCTCCCTGTGACCTCGGGTTATTTTTGTTAAAGTGAATGAATTTTCAGTCATTGCTAAAATTAATTGACTTTTATTTTAAAAAAATAAATCAAGGCCCAGGTTATGAACTGGACTACTAAATACATTTATTATTTTATCTCTTCTCTGTTTATTCTAGTGTGAAATTGTTTTGCAGGTAGTGATTATTTCTTCTTTGCCCATCCACCCCCTCTGCCTACAGTTGGGTAATTTGTGGTGTTTGGGAAAAAAGATGCTAACTGTGCAGTCTGTTATCAGAGGTGTCATTACATTTTTGTCAGACATCAGTTCCAGTATTGTCTTCTGTCACTCACTTGAGTCTCTTGTCCTTTTTTCATTTTTTTGAGCTGGTTTTCATATGGGGAGCAAGCAATTAACCTAACAGCTTCTCTGAGATGAAACAAGCATCCTTTGAAGAAAAGATATGAAGAGGGATTCCAAGGTGAGAGGTGTACAGGAACCATGTCTAAATCACAGGCAGTGACTAAAAGGATCTTTTTATTCATGTTTCCTTAAAAAACAAACAGAAGAGAACAAACCCCCATAGACTTTCCTCAAGATCAAGGCAAGGATGGGGACCTGACAGATCCTTCAAGAATAGACAGAACTTGTAGTGGTTTACAGTCACCTGGGACTGTCTGCAGATTCTGAGACTGCTAAGGCAGTGACTTCTATTCATCAGCTGAGAGTTCTCTGGCTTTTATAGAGCCTCTAATCAAGAGATGTCAAATGGGTACTACTGATAGTAATATCAGGTAGCCTGAATCAGATTAAAATATAATTAGGAAATATATAACAAATTTAATAAAAATTCAATAGAACATAGATAATAATGATGATATGTTGTTTTTAAAGTCAATATACAGCTTACAGGGACACTTATGTGTGGTTTTTAGCTTCTGTTTGAATTAGAGACCACTGCTTTAAACAAATTCCATCTCCCCACCAAATAACCTGGTCCTGCTTCCTAAAGCTTCAACCATCTGGGAGTACCACTAGGAAATCACTGACTAATTGAGTAGGTGGTGCATGGTTTGCAAACAGGCTTGCAAATAATGAAGCTCAAAATATTATAACACTAATAGCTGATATTTATATAAAACTTTAAGATTTGCTAAATACTTCATATACAGTATCTCAATTAAGTCTTGCAATAACCTTTTGAAGCAGGTTACATATAAATTACTATTCTCGTTTTATAGATTAAAGAACTGACCTCAGAACTAAGAAGACCTGGATGCATGTTCCTTCTGACATATACTGATTGTGTGATTCTGGGCAAGACAATTCATCTTTGAGTGTTATAGGTAGGTCTTCTTAAACTTCTTCCACTTGTGACCACTTTTTTGTCTAAGAAATTTTTAACATGACCCTGGGTAGAGAGGTATATAAAATAGGTATACAAATCAAACATTTATTTATAAAAAACTTTAAAATAATTCTTTAATTTGTATAATTTTACCATTTATTAAAGACAAAAGCATATTTTCAAACTAATGAAATGGATGTGTTTATTTAGTTTTACATAAAGAATTAAATTTAAGGTGGAATAGTTGATATTTCGTGACATAGAGCATAGAATCTTTTGCTGTTGCCAAATTTTTCACGACTATCACATTCAGTTATGCAACCCCATATGGGGTTAAAAAGCTTTCTTCTAGATAATTTTCTAAGACTATAAATGACAGAGAACGTGCCCAGCTACATTGGTAAAGAGAGTGTCCTCATTTGGGAGCTTCTTGTAATAACAAAATCTATTATCTACTAATATTTTATAGAGAAAATTGAGATTCAGAGTTGCCCATGGTTGCATAGTTAGTGGGTGTCAGAAACAGATTTCATAGGGTCGCACTTCTAAACCTATAAATGACCTCAAAGGTCATATAATCCATCTCCCTCTTTTTATAGACAAGGAAGCTGAGGCCCACCAAGGTCACACAGATATCAAACATCAGAATTAGGATCTGAACCCAGTTGTTCTTAACTTTAAGTAGAGCAGGAAGTCCATCAGTTGGAGAATGGATGAATAAGTTATGGTATATTCATGTTATAGAATATTATTGTTCTATAAGAAATGAACAGCAGGATAATTTCAGAGAGGCCTGGGGAGACTTAGATGTACTGATACTAAGTGAAGTGGATAGAACCAGAAGATCATTGTACACAGCAACGGCAAAATTATATGATGACCAATTCTGACGGACATGACTCTTTTCAACAATGAGATGATTTAGAACAGTTCCAATGATTTTGGGATTAAGAGCTCCTTCTGCACCCAGAGAGAGAACAATGGGGACTAAGTATGGATTACAACATAGTATTTTCACTCTTTTTATTATTGTTTGATTGCATTTTGTTTTCTTTCTCATTTTTTTCCTTTTGGTTCTTATTTTTCTTGTGCAACATGATAATTGTGGAAATATGTGTAAAAGAATTGCACATACTTAACATATATTGGATTACTTGCTATCTAGGGGAAGGGATAAGAGGAAGGATGGGAAAAATTTTGGAACACAAGGTTTTGCAAGAGTCAGTGTTAAAAATTATCTATGCATATGTTTTGAAAATAAAAAGATTTAATTAAAAAAAAAACTTTAACCATATCAGCTTATTCACTATAACAAGGAATCATGTATAATTTTAAGACTTAATAAAAACCATACACAGTTTTATTGTGATCTTGACTAGGCTTCTTTTTCATTTCTGTTCAATTCAATAAACATTTATTAGGTGCCTACTATGTGTCAGACACTGTAAAATCACTGGGGATATAAATGAAAAGAAAGACAGTTTCTGCCCTCAAAAAGGTTACAATCTTATGGGAGAGGACAACACACAAAAGGAAGACAAAAATTGTATTTGTTTATGTAAACCAGTGTTTTTGGGCATGATGTTCTGTGGAATCAAAACTACAAATGGAGATGAAAAATGGAGACTTAGCTGGAAAGTTCAGAAAGTTCTGAATCCTTCATAAAATAAGGATTTGAGAGTTTACTGTTTAATCTTCAATTCTTCCATGAGAAAGGTGGTGCAACTGAAGGTTGAGGTTTTTAGTATTGAAAACTGAGTCAATCAGGATGGTGGTGAGATTTTAACTTTTCCTCAGCCTGGGTGACAAGTTTTCCTAAGAATAGAGATTGGATCTCTGAAGTGCATATAACTTCAGATATGCTTTCCTGAGCAATTTTGTCCTTGCATTAGCTGTTGTCAGATCCTTTTATGCCTAGTGTCATAGTTGTTTTTGGCCAGTATTCTATCCTCTGGTTCAGGAGAAACATATCTTGTTTACTCCATCTGTGGGAAACTTGAATTCTCTGCTAGAATCTCACTAGTTTCTTTGTGATGATAGAGTTATTCAGAAAGGTGTCCTGATTAGGCTGAGTGAGATACTAAAGATAATCAAAATTTGTCATCTTGGTAGACAGGGAAAATATGGAAAGAAACTGTCATATTTGTCCAATGAAAATTTAGGATGATATAAGGATAGTTAATGGACTTGAGAATGAATACCAGGGGTTAAGAGTGGGGTGGAGGAGTTGGAAGAAGAGTTGTGATTACAAGGGATAGCTAGACTGTTTTTTCCAAGCTGGCAACAGGAGTCAGGAAATTAAGGTTGAAGCAGGGTACTATAGATAGGGGGAAAGCAGCACAAAAAAGGTCAGGGAACATTATTAAAGGGAAACAAAATTATCAGAGACTGAAAACTTGTCTCATAAAAAGTTTCTAGCTGAGATACCATCTTCTTATGGTTCTGACATTTAAACTACACTCTCATCTTCCTCTGTTGCAATAATATGCCAGGCTTAAGACAAGCTAGTATTTCAGGTTTCAGAATGAAACTAAATGAAACGTCTGTGCAACATTTCTTGTTTATCCATTGTTTCACAGAGTACCAATGACATCATGGGGTGATGTCTTAACTTAGGAGGAGGATTTAGGTGAAACACAGTTGCATAAATTTGTCAGCCTGGTCTCTTTTTCTGAGTCATTATAGTTCTGTGGCAAGACAAGTCAGGATGACTAGTGATGGCTGAAGGTTCAGTGGTAATAATTTATCAAGCTTTAAGGGCTCTACAGCATTTGCTTCAGCACCTTCATGCTTTTGCAACAAGTTTTTCTTATCTACCCATTCCTTGACAATCTTTGTGCACTTGGGGTAGATATCTCCCAAACTCACTGTTGAGTTTGAGAACTTTTGATAACTCTTAATCTGATTTAATCCATCTGCCTAGATAATGTGGTCATTATGCATGCTACAGCTTCTTAGAGCCACAGCTGAATATTGAGAGAGAAGTGAACAGTGAAAGTGAATAAATAGCCCTTAAAAGGGCTTGGCAAGCCCCCACACTTGCTAGTCATCCTTGAACACTCCATAGTAGTTAACAAAAAAGATTATTTAGTGATAGCAGTAAAAGAAATGACTTTCTAGTGTTGGTCATACTTCTGGTCTGTTGGTCAGAAATTTCAGGCACAGCACGTAGTTCCTTTTGCCTTGGTCCCTTTGTACTTTGGTGTCAGAAGTTTGAGTCTTTAACCTCCTATTCCATGAAAACTTTTTAAAGTTATTTAAAAAAATTTTTTTCAATAGTATTTTATTTTTCCAAATACATGTAAAGATAGTTTTCTTTTTTGTTGGAAATTTAGTAGAAATATGACTTTATTATATATAAATTGTTAATGTTTAGTTGTTGAAGGCATCTGATTCTTTATGACCCTATTTAGGGTTTTGTTGACAGAGATATTGCCATTTTCTTCTCCAGCTTCCTTTTTCCCCTCTATTTTATTTTAAAAATATTCAATAGTATTTTATTTTTCAAATTCAAGTCTCCATAGTCCTCTTCTTGCAGATGTCATTCCCCCCTCCCCTCCCCCAAGTCTGTGGGAATTGTCTTGAATCACTGTATTGTTGAGAAGAGTCAAGCCCATCACAGGTGATAATCACATAATCTTGTTACAGTGTACAATGTTCTCTTGGTTCTGCTCACTTCACTCAGCATCGGTTCATGTAAGTTTTTCCAGGATTTTCTGAAATCATCTTGTTCATCATTTGTTATAGAACAATAATATTCCATTACATTCATATACCATAATTTGTTCAGCCATTCCACAACTGATAGCATTCTCCTCATTTTTCATTTTCTTGCCACTACAAAAAGAGCTGCTATAAACATTTTTGCACATATGGGTATCCTTTCTTTTTTTATGATCTCTTTGTGATATAGACCTAGCAGTGGTATTGCTGGATCAAAGAATATGCATAGTTTTATAGCCTTTTGGGCATAGTTCCAATTTCTCTCCAGAGTGGCTGGCTCATTTCACAACTCCATTAGCAATGCATTAGTGTCCCAGTTTTCTCACATCTCCTCCAATATTTATTGTTATCTTTTCCTGTTATATTAACCAATCTAAAAGATATGAAGAGGTCAAAGTTGTTTTAATTTGCATTTCTCTAATCAATAGTGATTTAAAACATTTTTTCATATGATTGGAAATGGCTTTAATTTTGTCATTTTATAATTGTCTATTCAGATCCTTTGACCATATATCAATTGGGGAATGGCTTGTATTCTTATAAATTTGAGTCACTTCTCTATATATTTTAGAAATAAGGCCTTTATAAGAAGTTCTGGATGTAAATTTTCCTCCCCTCTCCCCCGTATCTTTCTGCTTCCCTTCTAATTTTGGCTGCATTTGTTTTGCTTGTACAAAACCTTGTTAATTTAATGTAATAAAAAACCTATCCAGGTTACATTTCATATTTTTTTCCCTAGTTCTTTGGCCCAAAATTCCTCTCTTTCCCACAGATCTGACAAGCAGACTATTTCTTGCACTATTAATTTGCTTATAGCATCACCCTTAATGTCTAAATTCTGAACCCATTTTGACCTTATCTTATTATAGGGTATTAAATGTTGGTCAATATTTAGTTTCTGCTATACTATTTTACAATGTTTCCAGCAATTTTTGTCAAATAAGAGAGTTCTTATCCCAGAAGCTGGAGACTTTGGGCTTATGAAACCCTAGATTACTATAATCATTCATGATTATGTCTTGTTTACCTAACCTATTTCAATGATCCACTACTCTGTTTCTTAGCCAGTACCAAATGGTCTTGATGATGGTGTTTTATAATGTAATTGTAGGTGTGGTACAGGAAGGCTAACATCTTTTGCATTTTTTCCATTAATTCCCTTGACATTTTTGACCTTTTCTTCTCTCAGATAAGTTTTTTTCTACTTCTATAAAGATTTCTGGCACTTTGATTGATATAGTACTGAATAAGTAGATTAATTTAGGCAATACTGTAATTTTTGTTATATTAGCTCAGTCTCATGAATAATTGATATTCTTCCAATTGTTTGTCTAATTTTATTTATGTGAAAAGTGTTTAGTAATTGTGTTTATATAGTTCCTGGCTTTGTCTTAGTAGGTAGATTCCCAAATGTTTTATTCTGTCTATAGTTATTTTAAATGGGATTTTTTTTTTCCTATCTCCTTTTTGATCACTTTTTCCCCTGTACTGTAGTAGGTCTTTTGTGGCTTTTCATGAGAAGTAATTTACCTCATTGTATCTCCCCTTTCTTTTTCTCTCAGTACAATCCTTTTCCCATCCCTTTAATTTTTTAAAAAAATATTTTCACATTAAAGTCAACTTATACCCAGATGCTCTGTCTATGTCTACTCCTTCTAACTACCCTGACAAAGATGCAGTTTTCAAGAGTTACAAGTATCATCTTCCCTGTAGGGCTGTAAACATTTTAACCTTTAAAAATAATAATATAATTAATAAAATTAATAAAAATAGTTTTTTCCTTCACTATTTTCCTTTTTATGCTTTTCTTGAGTCTTGATTTTGAAGATCTATTTTCTGTTCAGTTCTGGGTCTTTTCATAAAAATGATTGAAAATCTCCTATTTCATTGAATGCCCATCTTTTCTTGTGGGAGAAAATGCTCATTTTTGCTGGGTAATTGCTTCTTGATTATAACCCAGTTTTCTTTTAGAATATCATATTTCAGGATCTCTGGTCCTTTAATGTGGAAGCTATTAGGTCTTAAGTAATCCTGATTGTGGCTTCTTGATATTTGAATTGTTTCTTTTTGGCTGCTTGTAGTATTCCTTGATCTGATAATTCTGGAATTTTGCTATAATATTCCTTGGAGTTTTCATTTTGGGGTCTCTTTCAGGAGGTGATAGATGGATTCTTTCAAAAACTATTTTACTCTTTGGTTCTAATGTATCAGGGAAGTTTTCCTTGATGATTTCTTGAAATATGTTGTCCAGGTTCTTTTTTTTTTTAAATCATGGTTTTCAGGTGGTTCAATAATTTTTAGATTATCTCTTTTGGATCTATTTTTCAGGTTGGTTGTTTTTCCAATGTTATATTTTACGTTTTTTCTATTTTTTCATTTCTTTGGATTTTGTTTGATTATTGATGTCTCATTGAGTCATTCCTTCCATTTGTTCAATTCTAATTTTTGGTGAATTGTTTTCTGTGGTTATTCCCCTCTTTTAACCCCCTTTTAGATTTGGCAAATTGTACTTTTAAAGGAGTTGTTTTGTTCAGTGAATACACACTCCCATTTCACCAATCTATTTTTTAAAGAATTGTTTTCTTCAGTATATATTTTTCCATTTTTACCAAATTTATTTTTAAGGAGTTCTTTTCTTTAGCAAATATATATATTTTTCCATTTTACTAAATTTATTTTTAAGAGTTGTTTTCTTCAATTTCTTTGCTTCCTTTTCAAGCTATTGGCTTTCTTCCCCACCCCCACCCCTCAACCCCTTAAAAAAACAAACAAACCCATCTTCCTTTATAGCTCTCATTTCTCTATTTTTCTTTTATCTCTCTTTTAAGATCCTTTTTGAGCTCTTCCAAGAGTGTCTTTTGAGCTGAGATGAGTTTATATCCCCCTTTGAGGCTTCACATGTAGATATTTTGACATTGCTACCTCTTCTGGGTTTACGTTCTGATTTTGTTCTTTTTGCTTTTTTGCTCATTTTAAAATTTGAGCTTTCTTCTTAGGGCACAGGGGAGACTGTCCCAATTTTTTCTTCAGAGGGATGTAATGTTCTTCTCTAAAATATAATATTCTCTGGGAGCAGGTTTCTTGGGGGGGTTTCTGGAGGCAGCCTTCATTTCAGTTCACCCCAAATGCAGACAGGAGTTGAAGTCCAGATCCTTTATTTTTTCTTTCCTTCACTTGGGGATTGGCTAGCTTTCTGGAGGCCTTCTGGATCTTGGATCCCACAGGACAGCCTGCCAACACTTCTCTGTCTTCCTTCCTTTTGCCCAACTGCCATCTCTGACTTGTGAATCTCCTCAACTTAATCCTGACTTGTGAATCACCTGAAGTCCCCACCCAGCACAAAGGTGGAAGTTGAAATGAATTTGACTCCACCTTGGAGAGAGTGGGCTTATGGGCTTCTCCTTATACATGCTCTCTTAAAAGTGTGAACTCTAATAAGTACCAAGTACATAATGATTGTTTCTATCAATTCCAGTGACTTAGCACCTTGTTTCAAGTTCTGGCCCATAACAGAGAGACAGGAGTCTCTTCCTGTCTTTTCATTGCATTGAGATTGGTTGTGCTGCACAGGCTTTCCCACTATGCAGGTTGGTCTAGTCTAGTTCTACCTGTTTTGCTGGAGTTCAGGGGCTCACAATTTGCTTTTTGTGACTATATTGGAGATCTCACAGCAAACTGCTGATCCACTGACCCTCTGAACCAGGACAGAGTAGCCAATATTGCTATGCTTTGGCTAAGATCCTCTCATTTGATTCCCATGTCTAGCCTCCCCAATGGGCCTTCTTGTACTACAACTGCACTAGCTGCATTTCTCTATGCCCAGTTCTGATTGACCTTTCTGGCTGTCCTTCCAACATATCTTAAAAATGGAAAATTATTACAATCTGAATGTTTGTGAGTTCCAAAAATCTGTTCAGAGGCTTGATCTAGCATTGATTCTAAGGGAAGCTAAGGAGAGCTCAGATAATGTCCTGACTTCTCTCCACCATCTTTACCAATGATGTCTTGAAAATGGCTTCAATACATTTTAAGGAAATACTAGCCACATTCAGGAGTGTTAGAGCCTTAGGAAAAGAGCCCTGTGAGCTCCAGAAAGCTTTATGCAACAGTTTTGATGTAAACAATCTGGACACACTGTATGCCTGTTTAATTTATTTGGTTACTACCATTCCCTTCTATTGGTCCAAGATCTTGGGTTTCATCAATTTGGGACTTTCCCAGGACAAATATACCAGAATAAATGGCTATCCATCTTGAAAATGCATGATGAAGGGCTCTTTAATACCTGCTGATGAAGCTATATATTAATATAACTTCAGGGAAAAGTTTATTATTATGGTTTATAAAAAGGTGAACAAAATGTCCCTACTTTTTGACTCAAAGATCCTACAACTGGACATACATTCTAAGTAAGTTAATGATAGAATGAGACCATATACATTTAAATATTCATAATAGTACATTTTTTAAGAAGCAAAGAATTAGAAGCAAGGGAAATTGTTACTGACTGGGTAATGATTAAACAAATTGTAATGTATGATATAATGGAATATTACTATAAAATAAGAATATGAAGGATATACAGTAACATGAAAATACTTAATATATGAATTGATGCAAAGAAGTAAAGAAGGTAATACACATGTGACCTCAACAATGTAAATGGAAACAACAAAAGAAATTCTAAACTGAATTCTATTCAAGAACAATCAAGTTTGGCCTGGAGGAGGAGATTTTAAAAAGTATGTCTTCTTCCCTTCTTTGTAGAGGTTGGGAACTAAAGGTCCTGTAGAGCAAAGTTCCATAAATTTTGGATAGTGTAACTGAATGTGAGGATCATGAAAAATTTGGCAACATTAAAAGGTATTCAATATTCCACCAACATTTAATTCTTTATGTAAAAATGAAGAAACACATCCATCTCATTAATATGCAATTTTTCTTTCATCTTTAATAAATGGTAAAATTATACGTATACCAAAGAATACATTTCTTTAGATTTTTTTTTAAATCAAGAAATGTTTGAATTGTGTAATTATTTTATATATTTACACACCAGGATTTATGTAAAAATTTCTTAGCCCAAAAGATGTTGTGAGTGGAAAAAGTTTAAGAAGCCCTGCTATGGATCACTACATATACTAATATGCTTCCAGGTTAATTTTATTTTTTCTTTATTCCTGTATTTTTTAAATGAGGAAATGTGGTTATATGATTTGCCCAGGTTAACACAGAGAGTAAATGTCAAGTATCTGAATTTAAATTTGAACTCAGGTCCTCCAGGGCCTCCAAAATGCCACCTAGCTGCCCCTCTTTAAAAAAAAATTTGTTTTATTGCAAAGGATGACTTTTTTGAGGAGGGAAATGGGGAAAGATTTAAAAATAAGCTGATGTAATAGTAAAAGTTATAAGTAAGAATTCAAAAATTTAATGTATTTTAAATTTAAATTTATAAATATATATTTATATCATAATATATAATAATATTATGATTTGTAATAATAAAATATAAGTATAAAATAAATTTATAAAATAAACATTTAAAAAGACAATGTATATTGTGGATTGCAAGTAAGACTAGATAACAAAGTATAGGTAGATCTATCACTATTCTTAGAAAAATAATTTAAAATGTATGTTCTATTGATTAGAAGGAAGATTAAAATTTTGATTGCTAAGTCAGGGCATGTGTGACAGTCAAACAGGGCTGGGCAGAAAGGCAAGGGCTGGGAATTCGATTTGACCAAAAATGTCTAAAAATAAAGAGCTATGATGAGCCTGCTAGGTGACTGGTGCAATGCTAATCTTGGAGTTAGATAGACCATATTTGAAATATAGCCTTAGATGATTGCTTAGCCCTTTCTCAAGCCTCCATTAAGATACATTAAGATTTCTAGGGAGGAAAAGGACAGTTGCCAGACTGGTCAACTAAAGCTTTGAGAAGCAGATGTATGTCATTTTTGTGGGCTCCAAAAAGCCATTCAAACTAAAGTGTGCAGGAGGTGAGAGGGCTAATATTAATAAATCGAATAACATATCTATGAGGTACTTTTCAGTTTACAAAATAATGGTTGACAACAATCCCAGGAGAAAGATAGTACAAATATTATTTCCCTCATTTTACAAATGAGGAATTTCAATGTTAAGGAGAATCAATCACTTGTCAAGATCAGAGTTAAATGTCAGTCAGGATTTCTCATTTCAAATACATTGTGCTTTCTACCACACTGTGCTGCTGAAGGAGCACTATTAGAGGGTTTCAGGATGGCTTCATTATAGAACATAAACACTGAAAGGATCTAAGGGATCATTAAGTCACATGATTAAAAATTTGTTCTTCAAGGTCTCCAGAAATTAACTAGTTTTTGCTTGAAGACCTTTGTTAATGTGGAATCATCTTCTTGAGGCAACTTCTTTCATTTTGGAAAGCTCTCATTATTAATGACTTTACAAAAAAATCAAAACTGCCTCTTTGGAGTTTCTTGTCATTGCTTGTGATTCTGTTCTCTGGGTCTGTGCAGAACAAATATACCCTTCCACTTAAAATAACTCTTCCACAAAAATAACTCTTCCACTTAAAAATAATAGCTAGCACTACATTGCATTTTGAGCAACTAAGTAGCACTTATGGTAGAGTGCTGGGCATGGAGTAAGAATTCATTCTCCTGAGTCCAATCTGGCCTCAGACTTACTAGCTGTGTGATCCTGAACAAGTCACTTAACTATGTTTGCCTCAGTTTCCTCATCTGTAAAATGAGCTAGAGAAAGAAATGGGAAATCATTCCAGTATCTCTGCCAACAAAATGCCAGAGGGGATTTCAGAGAGTCAGACATGAGTGAAACACAACAAAAACATATCACTAATGTTTACAAAGTACAATACAAATATTATCTCATTTGATTCTTACAAGAATATTGTGAGATAGATACTATCATTAACCCCATTTTACAAATGAAGAAACTGAAGTCAAGAGAAGTAAAATAACTTGGCAAGGGTTATACAGGTAAGTAAATGTTTGAAAGACTAGATTTGAACTCAGAAATTCCCATCTCCAAGTTCCTTCACTATATCACTTAGCTTCCTCATGATAATTTCTTCAAATATTTGAAGACATCAACAATTGATGGTTCAGACCAGTTCCAATGGTTCTTGCGATGAAGAGAGCCATCTATACCCAAAGAAAGGACTGTGGAAACCGAGTATGGATCACAACATAATATTTTCACTCTTTTTGTTATTGTTTGCTTGCATTTTGTTTTCCTTCTCATTTTTTCCTTTTTTCATCTGATTTTTTTTTTTTTTTGTGCAGCACTATAATTGTAGAACTATGTACAGAAGAATTGCACATGTTTGATATATATTGGATTACTTGCCATCTGGAGGAGGATGTGGAGGGAAAGGCAGAGAAAATTTGGAAAACAAGGTTTTACAAGGGTCAATGCTGAAAAATTATCCATGCATGTGTTTTAAAAATGAAAAGATTTAATAAAATAAAAAATTGCAAACCCCTCTAAATATCTGTTCTCTCAATCTAGGTCAGGCCAGAAACACCCAATTTTTTTTCAACAATTTCTTAGATCGGCAAAGTCGCTTATTATTTTGGTCACCCATCTCTGGGTTTATTCTAATTCGGTTTTGTTTGTATATTTCCTCCTTTACCAAAGTTCTTCCCATCCTCATGTTCCTGGATTTCCTCTCATGTTCTTGTACTACAATATTATGTTATTTCTTCTGTTACTTTTCCATAAAACATACTCTTGCAAAGTCTCATACTGGTCGGGATTATCGCCTAATGGACTTTCAGTAATATCTATGAGTTCAAATTTACTTATTTTTATTAGTCTCTTCTAGTTCTCTCTGTTTGTTATCCATACTTTGTGCATTTGTCCTGGAATATTAGACTGAAGTAATGGACTTTTATTACTGACAGACTTCTTGGATACTGTATATTGTGAATTAATAGTGTAGTCTTCTATTATTATTGTTATGTTGTGCCTGAATCTATGATAAAAGACTTGACAAATCTATGTGAGTTTTCAGAGTTCCTCTCTGCCTTTTTAAGTTTAAACTTAGATTCCAGGTAAAATTATTTTGTTGTTGCTGTGTTGCTGTTGTTTTTATTAGTCATTATTAAGTACCCTGACCAAGAATCTATCATTCCTATTTTAACCAATGGTCTAGGAATTCAGATATTGTTCTTGGCTGTCATAGTTTTGGGTAGCTAGTCTCTTTCTATATCCATTTTTCCTCTTTTACTTTCACATGGCAATAGTGATGGAAATAACACCTGCAATTTTAATGTTTCCAGTTTTTTGCTAGGTCTTACTATTCTTAGCAATGTTTTCTAGATTCTTCCACTGGTATCATTTGTTCACATGAGCTACACAAAGAAGTTGGATGTAGTGGCCAGCATCTTAGAAACATTAGAATCAAAGATCTAAAACTGAAAGAATATTTAGAAGTCATCTAGATTAGCCCCTATATTAGTTGGGACAAATTTCAAGCGAGACTTTACATCACATTTCAGACACATAACAAATCTCTGTGTTGTTTATATCAGACCGACAAAACCTTGCCTTGCTCAAAAAAACACTGTTTATTGGCCACAGGAGTAACCTCACTATTGCTTCTCTGACCATTATTGGAAGACCTCCTCAATTTATGACATCTGTGGGTCCACATCATCATTTTTAAGGCACAAGAAGTTTCTTCTTTTTCACTTGGTCCAGCTTCCCCTTCTACAGGAAGAATACTTTACCTGTCATCTCTAACTGTTCAGTGCTCCTTCTTTCCTTCCTTCTCTGTCCTGTTTTTTCCACTTTATAATCCCTTGATATGAGTTAGGATTCCTATCTTCTCTCTTCATGTCCTTTTTTCTTGTTTGTTTGCTTCTAGAAGCATTCCTTCTATTCTTTCAAAGAATAAATTCATTCCTTCTGACATTCTGGGGTGTAGAGAAAAGACACTTGGTATGAGGTAGAGCTAAAATGGCAGAGAGTACACATGTTCTTTCTGATCTCTTCCCACAACCCTCAGACTAATTAGCAAACCCAGTCTCTAAATTAGTTCTGGATTGGCAGAGCCCACAGATATTGGGAGTGCAACAAATTATCAGCAGACAATAATTTTGAAGCTCTCCAGAAAAGGTCTGTTTCAATCAGGCACAGAGGGAGGCAGGCCAAGCACAAGCAGGTCAAGCATTGACACCAGTGCAGGGAGTGCATAGTCCTGGGGCAGTGTGAGCTTCGCGCTGCTGGAGAATCTATGGGAAGGAATCTACAGCAGTGTTGGCCACTCTGCTCTGGTTGTAAGTCAGTAGATTAGTAGAGAAGTTATAAAACATCCAACACAAACACAAAAGATCAATAGTGAATCCCAAAATGCCAGAATTTCATGAGACCTGGCCATGTCCATTCAGCATCAGAAGCCAAGTAAGCATAGCTGCTGCTACTTGTAGAGGAAGCTTGGACAATCACCCTTGCCCTAAATGCAGATCTCAACTTTTAAAAAAATGAGTAAAAAAGCAAAAAGAACCCTGACCATAGATAGTTTTTATGGTGAAAAAGAAAAACAGATTTCAAACCCTGAGGAGACTAAAAACAAATTGTCTCCAGACAAAGCCACAAAGGGTGATATAAATTGGTCCCAATCACACAAGGCTCTTCTAGAAGAAATTATAAAAATAAAAGGACAGATTAATAAAATTGAAAGTAAAAAAAAAAAAACTACTGAATTAAAATAAAAGTAAGAGTTGGTTTTATGAAAAAACCAACAAAATAGATAAACCTTTAGTTAATTTGATTAGAAAAAGGAAAGAGAAAATCAAATTGTTAGTCTCAAAAATGAAAAGAGATAACTTTCCAACAATGAAGAGGAAATTAGAGCAATAAATAGGAATTATTTTGTCCAAATTTATGCCAATAAATTTGATAACCTAAGTGAAATAGAAGAATGCCCAGATTAACAGAAGAGGAAATAAATAACTTAAAAAGTCCCATTTTAGAAAAAGAAATAGAACAAGCTATTAATCAACTCCCTAAGAAAAAAATCTCCAGAACCAGATGGATTTACATGTGAATTCTACCAAACATTTAAAGAACAATTAACTCCAATACTATATAAACTCTTTGAAAAAATAGGGAAAGAAGAACTCTTACAAAATTCCTTTTATGACACAGACATAGTACTGATACCTAAACCAGGTAGGATGAAAACAGAGAAAGAAAATAATAGAACAATTTCCCTAATGAATATTGATGCAAAAATCTTAAATAAAATGTTAGCAAAGAGATTACAGAAAGTCATCCCCAGGATAATACATTGTACCAGGAATGCAGGGCTGGTTCAATATTAGGGAAACTATTAACATGATTGACTATATCAATAACCAAAGTAACAAAAACCATATTATTATCTCAATAGATGCAGAAAAAGAATTTGATAAAATCCAACACCCATTCCTATTAAAACATGAGAGACTTTAGGAATAAATGGACTTTTCCTTAAAACAGTCAGTAGCATCTATTTAAAACCATTAGCAAGCATCATATGTAATGGCGATAAACTGAAACTATTCACAATAAAATCAGGAGTGAAACAAGGTTGCCCACTATCACCATTACTACTTAATATTGTATTAGAATTGCTAGCTTAGGCAATAAGAGAAGAAAAAGAGAGTAAAGGAATTAGAGTAGGTCATGAAGAAAGCAAATTATCACTCTTTGCAGATGATATGATGGTATACTTAGAGAGCCCTAGAGAATCAACTAAAAACTATTAGAAATAATCCACAACTTTAGCAAAGTTTCAGAATACAAAATAAATCCACATAAATCATCAGCATATACATCACTAATAAAGTCCAACAGCAAGGGACACAAAGAGAAATTCCATTTAAAATAACTATCAGTAGTATAAAATATTTGTGAATATATCTGCCAAGGTAAAGTCAGGAACTATATGAACAAAACTACAAAACACTTTCCACACAAATAAAATCAGATCTAACCAATTGGAAAAATATCAAATGTTCTTGGATAGGTTAAGCGAATATAATAAAGATCACAATACTACCTAAACAAGTCTATTTGTTTAGTGCTATACTAATCAAATTCCCAAGAAACTATTTTAAAGACCTAGAAAAAATAACAACACAATTCATATGGAAAAACAAAAGATCAAGAATTTCAAAGGAACTAATGAAAAAAAAAAATCAAATGAAGGTGGCCTCGCTGTACCAGGTCTAAAACTATATTATAAAGCAGTGGACATCAAAACCATTTGGTATTGGCTAAGAAATATAGTTGATCAGTGAAATAGATTAGATTCACTGGACAAAATAGTCAAGGACTATAGTAATCTAAGGTTTAACAAACCCAAAGACCCCAGCTTTTGGGATAAGAATTCACTATTTGACAAAAACTGCTGGGAAAATTGGCAAATAGTATGGCAGAAACTAGGCATTGACCACACTTAACACCATATACCAAGATAAAGTTGTAATGGATTCATGATCTAGACATAAAGAATGATATCATAAACAAATGAGAAGAACATAAGATAGTTTACCTCTCAGATCTATGGAGGAGGAAGAAATTTGTGACCAAGAAGAACTGGAGATCATTATTGATCACAAAAGAGATCATTTTGATTGTATTAAACTAAAAAGTCTTTGTACAAACAAAACTAATGCAGACAAAATTAGAAGGAAAGCAATAAACTGGGAAAACATTTTTAAATTCAAAGGTTTTAATAAAGGCTTCATTTCTAAAATATATAGAGAATTAACTATAATTTATAAGAATTCAAGCCATTCTCTAACTGATAAATGGTCAAAGAATATGAACAGAAAATTTTCAGATGAAGAAATTGAAACTATTCTTATGAAAAGGTGCTCTACATCACTATTGATCAAAGAAATGCAAATTAAGACAACTCTGAGATACCATCACACATCTCTCAGATTGGCTAAGATGATAGGAAATGATAATGACAATGTTGTAGAGGAAACCTGGGACACTAATACATTGTTGGTGGAACTGTGAAAGGATCTAACTATTCTGGAGAGCAATTTGGAACTATGCTCAAAAAATTATCAAACTGTGCATATCCTTTGATCCAGCAGTGTTTCTACTGGGCTTATATGCTAAAGAGATTTTAAAGGAGAGAAAGGGACCCACATGTGCAAAAATGGTTGTGGCAGCCCTTTTTGGAATGGCAAGAAACTGGAAACTGAATGGATGCCCATCAATTGTAGAATGACTGAATAAATTATGATATATGAATTTTATGGAATATTATTGTTCTGTAAGAAACAAGCAGCAGGACAATTTCAGAGATGCCTGGAGAGACTTAACATGAACTGATGCTAACTGAAATGAGCAGAACCTTGAGATCATTATACACAGCAACAAGAAGATTATACAATGATCAATTCTGATGGATGTGGCTCTCTTCAACAATGTGATGATTCAAACCAGTTCCAATTGTTCAGTGGTGAAGAGAGCCATCTATATCCAGAGAGAGAATTGTAAGAACTGAGTGTGGTTCACAACATAGTATTTTCACTCTTTTTGTTGTTGTTTGCTTGCATTTTATTTTGCTTCTCTCTCTCTATTTTTTTTTTTACTGGTTTGATTTGATTTTTCTTGTGCAGCATGATAATTGTATAAATATTTATGCATATATTAGATTTAACATACATTTCTACCATGTTTAACATATATTGGACTACTTGTCATCTTGGGCAGGACATAGGAGAAAGGGGTGGGAAATTGGAACACAAGGTTTTGCAAAGGCTAATGCTGAAGAATTGTCCAAACATAATGTTTTGAAAAATAAAAAGCTTTAATAAAAAAATACTTGGTATAGAAAAATAATAATTGCTAATATTTCTGAAGTGCTTTAAGGTTTGCAAAGCACTTCACAAATATTTCATTGAACCCTCACAACATTGAACCCTCTGTAGCAGCTGGTATTATTATCCATATCTTACAGCTGAGGAGACTAGGTTTGTACAACTATTAAAATGTCTGAGACTGTATTTGAACTCAGATCTTTCTAATACTAAATCTAGCATTCTATCCATTGTTCCACAGAACTGTAAATGTAAGTGTTATTTGGTACTAGCAGGAACTACTTTTTTTAACTACTGGTTTAAATTTTTTTTGAACTCCATATTCCTTCTCCTTCCCCTTTATTGAGAAGGCAAGCAATTTAATAAAGATTAAATATGTGCAGGCATGCAAAATATTTTATATTAACCATGTTGCAAAAGAAAGCACAGATACACTTCTCCCCTACAAAAGATTCAGGAAAAAAATAAAGGAAAAATAGTAAGGTTCAACTTGCATTAAAATTCTCAGCTCTTTCTCTGGAGGTGGAAAACATTTTTCATCATAATTCCTTCAGAGCTGTCTTGGATCATTTCATTGCTAAGTATATTTAAGTCCATCACAGTTCTTCATTGAAAAATATTGCTGTTATTATGTACAATGTCTTCTCCTGGTTCTGTTCACTTCACCATGTATCAATTCGTGTAAGTATTTCCAGGTTTTTTTTGAAATCATCTTGTTCCTCATGTCTTATAGCCCAGTAGTATTCCACATCATATACCACATATTTGTTCCACAATTTGATTGATGGTCACCCTCTCAATTTCTAATTATTTGCCAATACAAAAAAGAACTCTGACAAAAAAAAAACAAAAAACAAAAAAAAAAGTTTGGTAAATTCTTTACAAGTCAGTGAAAAATTCTTGCTCTCTATTGCTGCTTGAAGTGAGATTCATTGGCCTTTTGTTTTATATTTTGTATTTATTTTTAATAACTCTCTTGGCTAACTCTTGTAGTTAACTTCTATGCCAAACTTTCTATTTGCTTTACTTGTTCAGGGCATTGAGAACTCAGTTTCTGGGGCTCCTAAGTGAGGTTTTAGATATTTAAAGCTTCTCACTTTCTCTAGCAATATAACAATGCAGTCTGCTCAGATTCTTCTAACCAGTAGTTATCATTTTCTAGCCACACTCTAATTGAGACAAAAGAAAACTGAAGAACTTCCAGGAGAATATTGAGTCTCTAAGTAGATTTACTCTTCTCCCTAGATTTACTTCTTTAGCCATTAAACTCACTGTCCCTACATGGTGAAGGGTACAAGGTTTACCTTATCTAACAGAAAGAAAAAAAGATACATCAATATACAAGAAAACAAATTATAAGAGATATATATTCTTCAAGGCAGGGCTATCAGTACACTGTGAGGGTTGAACAGGAATTTTAATTGATCTTTTCTGTGATAGACAGACTGGAAAGACCTTCCCAACTTTAATATAAGTAAAGTCCTTAGAACAGTGCTTGACAGATAGAGGAGCCTAATAAATGTTTATTCCTTGAGTATATTAGCTAAATGGCAGGATACTAGACAAAAAATGCAAAACTTCAAATTATTGCTGTTCTTTCTCTCCCTCCCTGCCACCTTAAAACATATGAAATTCAGATTCTCCTCCCCTACCATATGGCCAATGGGAATTTACTGGATTATTCTCCTACTAATCTTTCATATTTTTAAATCTATAGAGATACTTGAAATTTAAGGATTAGCCAGGAAGACCACTTGAATTTGATTTGTTCTCGGGACAAAAGTCCAAGGAGATTCAATGGAAGTGATGTAGGAAGTCTATCTGCATAATGGTACAATCAGAATATTGATATCTGAAGGATACATGCACTTTCTTCTTGGGAATGAGAGGTATCACTTGAACTGTGTATATTTTCATTAGAACAGACAGTAAAATCAGAAAGAGGGATTTTATTTTATTTTATTTTTTATTATAGCTTTTTATTGACAGAACATATGCATAGGTAATTTTTCAACATTGACCCTTGCAAACACTTCTGTTCCAACTTTTCCCTTCCTTCCCTCTACCCCCTCCCCTAGATGGCAGGCAGTTTCATATATGTTAAACATGATGAAGTATATCTTAAATATAATGTACGTGTACATATTTATACAGTTCTCTTGTTGCACAAGAAAAATCAGATTTAAAAAGGTAAAAATAACCTGGGAAGAAAAATAAAAATGTAAGCCCACACTCGTTTCCCAGTATTCTTTCACTGGGTGTAGCTGGTTCTCTTCATTACTTAACAATGGGAACTGATTTGAATCATCTCATTGCTGAAGATAGCCACATCCATCAGAATTGATCATAATACAGTATTGTTGTTGAAGTGTATAATGATCTCTTGGTTCTGCTCATTTCACTTAGCATCAGTTCATGTAAGTCTCTGCCTCTCTGTATTCATCCTGCTGGTCATTTCTTATAGATCAATAATATTCCACCACATTCATATACCACAATTTACTCAGCCAATCTCCAATTGATGGGCATCCATTCAATTTCCAGTTTCTGGCTATTACAAAAAGGGCTTCCACAAACATTTTTGCATATACAGGTCCCTTTCCCTTCTTTAATATCTCTTTGGAATATAAACCCAGTAGTAACAATGCTGGATCAAAGAGTATGCACAGTTTAACAACTTTTTGAGCATAGTTCCAAATTGCTCTCCAGAATGATTGGATCCATTCACAACTCTACCAACAATGTATCAGTGTCCCAGTTTTCCCACATCCCCTCCAACATTCTTCATTATCTTTTCCTGTCATCTTAGTAATTCTGACAGATGTGTAATGGCATCTCAGAGTTTTCTTAATTTCATTTCTCTGATCAATAATGATTTGGAACACTTTTTCATATTTGATTTAATAAATTTCAATTTCATTATCTGAAAATTTTCTGTTCATATCCTTTGATCATTTATCAATTGGATAATGGTTTGATTTCATATAAATTAGAATCAATTCTCTATATATTTTGGAAATGAGGCCTTTATCAGAACCTCTAACTGTAAAAATGTTTTCCCTGTTTATTGCTTCCTTTCTAATCTTGTCTGTATTAGTTTTGCTTGTACAAAAGCTTTTTAACTTGATATAATCAAAATTTTCTATTCTGTGATCAATAATGATCTCTAATTCCCCCTTGGTCACAAATTCCATATCCCCTCCGACATTCATTCATCATTATCTTTTCCTGTCAAGATAATGTGTGTAGTGGTATCTCAGAGTTGTCTTAATTTGCATTTTTTTGATCAATAATGATTTGGAGCATCTTTTCATATGACTAGAAATAGTTTCAATTTCTTCATCCAAAAATTGTATCCTTTGACCATTTGTCAATTGGAAAATGGCTTGATTTCTTATAAATTAGAGTTAATTCTCTATATATTTTGGAAATGAGGCCTTTATCAGAACTTTTGACTGTAAAAAATATTTTCCCAGTTTATTGAGGGAAGCTTTTCTTGATGATTTTTTGAAGAAAGCTATCCAGGCTTTTTTTTTTTTTTTTTTTTTTTTGCTTATGGTCTTCATGTAGAACAATAATTTTTAAATTGTCTCTCCTGGACCTATTTTCCAGGTCAGCTGTTTTCCCAATGCAGCATTTTACATTCTCTTCCATTTTTTCATTCTTTTTAGTTTCTTTGACTGTTTCTTAATATCTCATAATGTTATTAGCTTCCATTTGCCCCATTTTAATTTTTAAAGTACGATTTTTTCAGTTAGCTTTTGTATCTCTTTTTCTATTTGATTAATTCTACTTTTCAAAGTATTGTTTTCTTCAGTAGATTTTTTTTTTTTTTTGCATTTGGCCAATTATGTTTTTTTTAAGGAATTGATATCTTCAGTGGATTTTTTTTTTTTTTTTTGCATTTGGCTAATAGAATTTTTTAAGGAATTGTTTTCTTCAATGTTAGTCCTTCCTTTTCCAGGTTGTTGGTCTCTCTTGCATACTTCTCATTTCTTTTCCCATTTTTTCCTCCTACCTTTGTTATTTGCTTTTTACAATCCCTTTTAAGTGCTTCTAAGAAGGCTTTTTTGGTATTGAGACCAATTCATATTACTCTTTGAGATTTCCTATATGGACATTTTGTCTTCTTCTGAGTTGGTGTTTTGGTCTTTCCTATCACCATAATAGCTTTCTATGGTTAAGGTTCTTTTCTATTGCTTGCTCATTTTTTTCATTCTTTCTTTTTTTCTTTTTTCTTCTTCTTTTTTTAATTTTGTGACTTTTAAGATTGAGCTCTGCTCTTGGGGTATGAGACACTATCTCAAACTTCCCATACAGCTAAGACTAGGCTTTGAGCACAGGGATCCTTTGTGTTTGGTGTTATACTCACAGCAGGGAGTAGTCTTATTTACTCTTTGCAGGCAATAACCTGGTTTCCCAGGCTGTAAATTTGCCTTCTGTGTTGGGACTAGAGGTTGTCTCATTGGTCTGCTTTGCTACTGAACTAGGACCAAGAGTTCTCAATTGCTGATCTGCTGTGATTAAAAATCCTCTTATGAGGTTTCCTGGACCCAGTTTCATCTGGGCTGAACACTCCTTTCACTCTAGTGAGACTGACTTTTTTTGAAGTCTTTCTAATCTATCTTGAGTTGGAGAGTGGTTTCATTCCATTAGACTCTGTTCAGAAACTTTGTTTCATGTGGTTTTCAAGGAAAACTAAAAAAGCTCAAGCAGCTTCCTGGTTTCGGTCCATCATCTTGGTTTCTACTATTGCATTGTTAGTAGTGCAATATTTATGGCAGCTCTCCTTGAGAATTAGAATTAGAATTCAAATTAGAATTAGAAATCGAAATAATATGCATAAGTTAGGGAATGGCTGAACAAATTGTGGCATATGAATGTAATGGGAAAGTATTGTAGTATAAATGATGAGCAAGCAGCTTTCAGAAAAACCTGGAAAGATTTACATGAATTGATGGTGAGTGAAGTGAGCAGTGCACATTAATAGTAACACTATGCAATGATCAATTTCGATAGAATTTGCTCTTCTCAGCAATACAATGATCCAAATCAATTCCAAAGACTTATGTTATCTGCATTCAAAGAAAGAACTATGTAGTCTGATTATACATTGAAGTATACTATTTTCATTTTGTGGGTTTTCCCTTTTGTTGTGATTCTTCTTTCACAACATGACTAATGTGAAAATATATTTAATATAATTGTACATGTATAACCTGTATCAAAATGTTTTCTGTTTTGGGGAAGAAGAAAGGAAAGGAGGAAGAAAAAATGGAAATAAAAACGTTACAAAAGTAAATGTTGAAAACTACTTTTCTATGTAATTGGAAGAAATATATTACTATTAAATGAAAAAAAAAATAAATATAGTGTTTGGTTTTATTGGCCTTCTTCAAGATTTAGCTCAAACATCATTTGCAAGAGATCTTTCTCATCCCTCCAGCTACTAGTACTTCCTCCTCTCTCTCAACACTGTATACATCTTACACAAATCTATTTACATATTGTTTTCTCCATTAGAATGTAAGTTCCTTGAGGGCGGAAAATAGTTTTACTTTTCTATGATTTCCCAGCACTTAATATATAGCAAATAGTAAGTGTTTAATAAAACTTCATGAATTGAATGACTGTTTTGCTATAAACTTCAATTTTTTTACAGGCATTTTCTTGCTGAATCAAGTTGTAAAAATTGTAGCCATTGTTAAGGATGAGTACTTAAAATATAAAGTAATATCTGAAAATATTTGAAAAATGGATCTTCTTTTTTGTGTGTCTACTGGGAAAGCACTTCCTTCTGATAAGAAACCAGTTCTGGACCTTTTTTTTTGGTTTTCTCAGTATATACACATATTACAAAACTTTAGCGCTGTCTTTCCCATTTACTTCATGGGAAGAAGGATGAAGAGCCTCAGAGGGAGCTTATCCCTGTGGGGAATGATTTCAATTGTAGGCTGTGAGAGAACAACAAACATTTATTAAGTGTCTGCTCTGTGCAATAGGTGGGGGTACAATAATGAAACAAGACACCATCTCTGCCCTCAAGGACATTAGAATGTAGTACAGAGAAAGACAAATACACAAATAACTCTAATACAAGTTATTGCATGATAAGCTCAAGTGACGGTGGTATACTGGTAAAAACAGAGGATTTGGACTTAGGAAACATGGTCCAGACCTGGTTCTTCTGTTTACTACCTATATGACCAGGTGTATCCTGTAATCTTTTAGGGCATTGGTTGTCTTCTCTATTAACAAAAAGGAGTGGATCAGCTGATTAACAAATTTTTTTCAATGGCTAAATCTAACAATCCTAAGTACACAAGGAAGATCAAAAATGGGAATACTGGGAGGAAAAAAAGAAGAGATCTCTTATAATGGCAATCATGGGAACATTTATAGAAAAGATAGTGTCTGAGATGAGATGAGTTGAGCTTTGAAGGAAGAGAAGGAATTTGACAACTGGAGATATTGGAAAAATCCATTCCAGTCATATGCCATGAGATAGGCTCCCACAAAGAGGTGAGAAATGACAGGATAAGATCAAGAAAGGGCAAATAATTAAAGTAGTTTAGGTTGAATGCAGTGTACATGAAGGAGATTAGATACTGTAAGACTGAGAAGATAGATTGAAGTAAGATTGTCAAAGTTCTTAAAGGCCAGAATAAGGAGACTTTATTTTATTGATTAAACAATAAGAAGTCTCAGGGGAGAAAAGTTTTTGAACAAAGGAATGATCCAATCTGTCATGTGTGTTTAGAACATAAACTCTGAAAGAAATGTGAAGGATTGATTAGAAAGTGATTAACTATTAAGAATCAGAGGGAAAGAGATGGAGCCAAAATGGCAAAAAGTAAATAGGACATCACCCAAGTTCTCCCCAGCTTCCCTCAAAATTAATGTTAAATCAAGTCTCTGAATAGATTTTAGAATGACAGAACACCCAAACATTCAGAATATAATAATTTTCTGGAATAAGATATCTTGGAAGGACTTCAGGAAAGATCTGTCTCAATTGGGCAGGAGGATATGGACTCTAGTGCAGGAATGGCACAGGGAATCCAATGGGAGGCTCTTAGTTAAAATACAGTGGCATTGGCTATTCCATCCTGGTTCAGAAGGCCAGTGGATAAGCAGAACAGCTATGAAACCTCCAACACAACAAAAAAAAGGCAAATTCTGAGTCCCTGAACCCCAGCATAACAGGTGGGACTTGACTACTCCCACCCAGTACCTGTAGTACCTTTGGTCCCAGCACAGTCAGTGAGAGGTCCCTGTCTCCCTCAAAAGAGGCTTGGGACAATCTCCCCTGTGACCTAAGAGCAGAGTTCAACTTTTAAAAATGAGCAAAAAAGCATAAAGGGCTCTGAGTATAGAAAGTTACTATGGAGACAAGGAAGAATAGAACACAACCCAGAAGAGAACAGCAATGGCAAAATGCCTACATGTGAAACCTCTTTTTTATATTATTATTTTTTAAAATAACTTTT
The DNA here is from genome assembly GCF_016432865.1 of Antechinus flavipes. Taxonomy (NCBI): domain Eukaryota; kingdom Metazoa; phylum Chordata; class Mammalia; order Dasyuromorphia; family Dasyuridae; genus Antechinus; species Antechinus flavipes. Next base: position 467,319,919 of record NC_067400.1, read on the forward strand.
TATTGACAGAACTCATGCCAGGGTAATTTTTTACAGCATTATCACTTGCACTCACTTCTGTTCCAATTTTTCCCTTCCCTCCCTCCACCCCCTCCTCCAGATGGCAAGCAGTCCTATACATGCTAAATAGGTTACAGTATATTCTAGATACAATATATGTGTGCAGAACCGAACAGTTTTCTTGTTGCACAGGGAGAATTGGATTCAGAAGGTATAAATAACCTGAGAAGAAAAACAAAAATGCAAGCAGTTTATATTCATTTCCCAGTGTTCTTTCTTTGGGTGTAGCTGCTTCTATCTATCCTTGATCAATTGAAACTGAATTAGCTCTTTTTATTGAAGAGATCCACTTCCATCAGAATACATCCTCAAACAGTATCGTTGTTGAGGTATATAATGATCTCCTGGTTCTGCTCATTTCACTTAGCATCAGTTCATGTAAGTCTTGCCAGTCCTCTCTGTATTCAAACAGGGCTGCCACATTTTGGCACATACAGATCCCTTTCCTTTCTTTAGTATCTCTTTGGGGTATAAGCCCAGTAGAAACACTGCTGGATCAAAGGGTATGCACAATTTGATAACTTTTTGAGCATAGTTCCAAATTGCTCTCCAGAATGGCTGGATGTGTTCACAACTACATGTGAAACCTCAAAGAAAATGATGAACTGGTCTCCAGCTCATAAGGTTCCCATGGAAGAACTCAAAAAGGATCTTAAAAGATAAAAGAAAAATGGGGAAAGGAAATGAGAGCTGTGCAAAAGAATTATGAAAGTTTTTTGGGGAAAACAACAGCTTGGAAAAGGAAGCACAGAATTGATTGAAGAAAACAATTCTTTAAAAATGGAATTGGCAAAGTGAGAAAAATATCCACTAAACAAAATAACTCCTTTAAAAGTACAATTGGTCAAATTCAAAAAGGGGTAAAAAGCTAACTGAAGAAAATAATTCTCTAAAAATGAAAAAATAGAAGAAAATTTAAAATATCTTATTAGAAAAACAATCAACCTGGAAAATAGATCAGGAGAGATAATCTAAGAATTATTGGAACATCTAAAAACTATGATGAAAAAAACCCCCAAAACCTGGACAACAGCTTTTAAGAAATCATCAAGGACAATTGCATTGATATCCTAGAACTAGGGGGTAAAATAGTCATTGAAAGAGCCCACTGATCACCTCCTGAAAGAGACATCAAAATAAAAACTCCAATATCTAAATTCCAGAATTAAAAGGTCAAGGAGAAAATACTGTGAGCCGCCAGAAAGAAATAATTCAAATATCAAGAAGCCACAATCAGGACTACTCAGGACTTAGTCTCTTCAACTTTAAGAATCAGAGGATATGGATTATGATATTCTAGAGGGCAAAGGAGCTTGGACTACAACCAAAAATCGACTACTCAGCAAAATTAAGCATTATCTTTCAGAGGAAAAGGTGGACATTCAGTGAAATAAAGGATTTTCAATGATTTTTAATGAAAAGATCAGAGATGAACAGAAAATTTTATCTTCAAATACAAGATTCAAGAGAGACATAAAGTGTAAATGGAAAAATAATTTTAAATTTATTTTAATAGTATTTTATTTCCCCAAAATACATGCAATGATAATTTTCAACATTCACCTTTGGAAAATCTTGTATTCCAATTCTCTCCCCCTTCCCCCTCCCCACTCATTCCCCTATATCTCCCCGCTCAAAGACAGAAAGCAATCCAGTATAGGTTAAACTTGTGCAATTCTTCTAACTATCTTTCTATATTCATCATGCTGCTCAAGAAAAATCAGATCAAAAGTGAAAAAAAAAATGAGGGAAAAAAGCAAACAAACAAACAACAACAAAAGGGTGAAAATACTATGCTTTGATACACATGTAGCCTCCATAGTTCTCTCTCTGGATATGGATGATACTTTCCATAACAAATATTTTAGAATTGCCTTGATTCATTGGAAGATGATATGTGTAACTCTTAAGAATTGTATTTTTGTCAAGGCAGTTAGAAGGGCTATATTTAGAGGGCATGGGTGTAAGTAGACTTTAATGTGATGAAATAAAAATGAAATTAGGGATAGAAAAGGGATTATACTGGGAAAAGAGGAGGTAAAATGGAGATAACTTACAAAATACATACAAAGACCTATCACAGTTGAGAGAAAGAAGGGAGAGGGATCAGCATTGTTTGAACCTTAATCTCATTGTATTTGGCTCAAAGAGGAAATAACATGTGTAGAAATTTGTCTTACTCTATAGGGAAATAGGAGAGAAGGGGAAAAGGATGGGGGAGACTAATAGAAGGGAGGGCAAAAGTAAAAGGAGAAATGGATAAAAAAAATAGGAGGCTGAAAAAAGGGAGGGCAGATTAAGGAAGATGGTAGTCAAAAGGAAAACACTAGCCAGCAGGGAAAGGTGAAAAGAGAGAAAAAAGTATAACCTGGGGAAAATAGGACGATGGGAAACACAGAGTTAGTAATTTCTCTATTAAATAGGGATAATACTAACACTTGCTTTACAGGGTTATTGTGAGGATCAAATTAGTCAACATATGTAAAGCAATTTGCAAACCTTACCTAATTTTTTGGTAATTTTTTGTTTTAACTTTTTTTTAGGTTATACATGTATATTCATTTTTTTTTTTACATATTTACATGTGAGTCATGTTGGGAGAGAAAAATCAGAACAAAATGAAAAAAAAAACATGAAAAAAAAGAGATGAAAATAGCAGGTATTGCTCCAGTCTCCACAAGTCTCTTTCTGGAGGCACATGGCATTTTCCATCCAAAGTTTATTGGGATTGCCTTGGATCACTGAATTGTTGAGAAGAACCAAGTCATAGCATAATAATCATCACACAATGATGTTCCTGCTATGTGCAATGTTTTTCTGGTTCTTCTTGCTTCTCTCATCATCAGTTCATATAAAATTTTCCAGGTTTTTCTAAAATCAGTTTGTTCCATCATTTTTTAAAATGACTATATAAATAGTTTAGTTCTTATTTAGTATTTCAGTTGTGTTTGTATATATCCCACTCTTCCTTACTCCTTTTTGGATTTTCTTTGCAAAGATACTGGAGTGGCTTGCCATTTCCTTTTCTTTATATAAATACTACTGCTTATTATTATTATTGGTATTGGTATTTGGGATATATGAAATCATGATGATTCCAAGATTTTGAGCCCAAATTGCAGAAGGCTTGGAAGAAAAGATAATGAGTTTAAGATGGCAGGCTATGGTAGAGACGTCTAGTAGACAGCTGGAGATTTGGAACAAGTCTCTGAAACAAATAGGGTTGGAGTTATAAACTGGAGAGTAATTTGCATAGAGGTGATAACTGAAGCTATTCAAATAGTTGAGATTAATACAGCAAAGAATAGGAGATACCTTGTATGGAAAGAAGAAAATATGATGGTGATGGAGTTATTCAGACTATTAATCTAAGAGTCTGAAATCCATTATTTGGAGAATAATTTTTTCTTCTCCAAAAGTATGATTGTTAATAGTCAAATAAAAATCCACTAGTTTTGAAAATTTTGAAGTAATTTATTTTAAATGAATTCAGTAGTCAAAGAAGAGAAGAACTATTCTTTTATAGCTCAAAATGGATAATGACACAGTGGTGGGGAAAATAGGAAAATGGGAAAATGTCCCTGAAGTGACACACAGCACATTTTTTCATCATGACATTGTTGAACCTTTTTTTTTCTGCTCAATTCTAAAAGGATAGGGGAAAAGGAGAGAATGAGAGAGTCATCTTTTAATGAGGTCAAGGAAGGAGAGATTGCACATCTGAACTTCCTGATACATGCAGCTAGATTAAATTTGTGATTTGAATCTGAATGTCAAATAGAATGTGCCTTATGGTTCAGCTAATGTACCATTTGGAGCCCTATTATCAACCATTGACTATGTACTACCTGAATAATGCTTGATTTTGAACCTCAGGGTCAACACATAATTCACTGTAAGAGACTCAAGTTTCAAAAATATAAATTGCAACAATTGTTTGTTGTTGTGGCTACTGGCATCTGCCATTTTTCGTGGTTATGAGAATAGAGAGAAATATCATTAGATATGAGAAATTGCCAGAGACATTGAATTCAAGAAAATATGAAGTTTCAAAGCCCTGTTACCACTCTTGGGAGGGATTTCAGTTAAACAAGGAATTAAAATGAGCTAGAAAACCAAATTCTAATTAAAATCTGTTTCTAATATTTGGGTTAGTTAGTCATGATTGACAATAAGTTGAAATTAGTCATACCAAATTGAATTTAGATTTTTTTTCTTTAAAAGCTTGTTTCATATGTAAGATCTTTAAATAAAGTGTTTAATGATATTATTTAAGCTTAGCTGCATTAATACTGCTATATTTTTATCAATGAGTGGAAAATTCATTAATTTAATCTGGATCACAGATAAGATCAATCTACCAACAAATATTCATTAAGAGCCTACTATGTGCCAAGCATTGTACTAAACCTTGGGATATAAAGAGGTGCAAGGAGGTCACCATCTAATTGGGAGGACACCAGGTAAACAAATGTATATAAAATGAGCTATATATAAGATAAACAGAAAATAATTAACAGATGGGGAAGGCACTAGAATTAAGAGGGGTTAGGCTTGACTTCCTGTAATGTTGTGCCACAGTTTTCTTTTATTGTCCTGACTCAGTCCCTTATTGTCTTGACTCAGTTTCTTTAATTGTTCTGCCGCAGTTTCCCTAATTGTTCTGCCTCATTTTCCTTAATTGTTCTGCCTCAATCCCCTTAGTTGCAAACACCCCCCCACCCAGTTCATTAAGACTGGTATAACTCAGAGGTAATAAATTGTCAATATGTAAACTCAAGATAAGTCTATCTCAAATACTTAATTGCTATCTTTACTTCTGTTTTTTTCCAGACTTTCTGTCTCTAGCTAGATACTTTCTTACTTCCCAGTTTGTTTGAATTTATGATCTTACCCCCACTCCCCACCCTGACCTGCCTGGAGATTCCTGCTCACCAGATTTTGGACTCCAGCCTCCTGCCTTTGTTTAGCTACTGTGTATAAATATGTCATTGAGAATTCACATTCACTGCTGCATTCTTGGAGACCATAGTCTCATTCAGCCCTCGGATCAAACCATGGATCCATTTGGTCCCAGTAAATCTCTCCCTTTCAAATAAAATATTAAAAACTCTCTAGTCTCTATCTTGCCTCAATTTCTCTGGCATTACAGTAGAAGACTTTTAATTGATACTTAAAAGAAATCAGGAATATCAGTGATCAGAGTAGAAGAGGAAGAGTATTTCTGATAGATTGTCAAAGAAAGTGGCTGAAGCTGAGAGAGATGGAGCATCTTGTTCATAAAATAGCCAGAAGGCTAGAATCACTGGATTGAAGAATACATTGTGGGGTGTAAAGAATAAGAAGACTAGAAAGATATGAAGGTTATGAATGTCAAACAGAGCATTTTATATTTGATTCTGGAGGTGATAGAAAGTCATCGAGGTTTATTGAGTATAGGATTGACAAGATCAAATTTGTGCTTTGGTGGTTGAATGGAGGATGGTCTAGAGTGGGAAGAGACTTGAAGCAACCAGACCCACCAGCAGCTATTGCAATGAGATCAGGTGGTGAGAGCCTGCACTAGAGTCGTGGAAGTGTTAGGAGAAATGGGAAGCAAATTCCAGAGATGTTGTAGAGGGCTATAACCAATTTCAAGTCTTTATCACATCTTGCTTTGACTTGTCATAAAAGCATAAATCTTGTATTGGAAGAGGTATCTAGTTAAATTTTAATACAGTGAGTATTCTATAGAGCCAGCATACATAATCTGGGGTCAGTGAATTTCGTTTTATATAAAAACTATTTCAATAACCATATTTCAATATAATTGGTTTTCTTTGTAATCTGATGTATTTTATGTTGTGCAATTTCAAAATATTTTGAGAAGAAATTCACAGGCTTCATCAAGCTGCCAAAGGTGTCCATGGCACAAAATATAGTTAAGAAGGGTTTGCAGAGAGTTCCTATATACTAAAATCTTACTTCTCTAAACCTCAATTTTCTTTTCTATGAACTAACAAGATTGAAATAGATCAAGGTTTTTAACCTAATTTGAGTCATGGACCCCTTTATCAATCTGGTAAAAACTTATGAAATCCTTTTCAGAATAATATTTTTAAATAATTGAAGGAAAGGCTAAATTTCAGTTAGAAGTTGTTGAAAATAAATATGTATTTTTTCCTACCTAAATTCATGCTCGTTGCTCCTCCTCTCTCTAAAAACCTATTCATAGACCTGAAGAGGGTCCATGGTTAAGAATCTTTCATCTAGATAATCTCTAAGATTCCTTCCAGCTATCAATCCTTCCTTTGTACTATAAGTGAAGTCCACCTTATCTGAACTAATACAGAAGGCCTAATCTTGTTGACTTAATCAGTCATTCAATGAGAGGAACAAATTAGTTATGAATACATGCTTAATCATTTTGGAAAGAATAAAATTCAAGAAAGGAAGAATTGATAACTGGACAAGAAGAGGAAGTGTACTTGCCAATTATCTATTTCTCAAATCAACTAATCAGTAAGTATTAATTTTATATATGCTATGTACCAAGAATTATGCTGCTTAGTACCTTATCAGGTAGTAGTTCTTGTCCCAACTTTATAGGCAAGTTTTGAGATTCAATTTTTAACGTACTCAATTTGTATTTTCACCAACAAAACATTTTCCCCTCTTTTCAGCCAGGTCACCTTCCCTCTCTTGGGGCCATGGCAACCTCTCCCCTTCCCCTTTCCACATTCAGAGAAGGGGCATTGACTGTCTCTTCCATCTGAATGATATGGCTGGAGACTGTAAACTCATTGGGTCTGGATTTATTGGTCTAATCTCTAGGATATGTCACCTAATTAGGTATACCTAAAAAAAAACCTTTTGGATGATGAAGAATGATAATGATGATGTTGCTGCTTCTGTTGATGACGACGACGATGATGATTTTGGGGGAAATTATGCCTTTTCTCCTTGTTTCTCAAAATTCTGCTCAAAATCTTTACCTCTACGGAAAATGTCTGAATGACTTGAAACTCTGCCCTCTGAGTCATTGCACCTTTTCCCCACATATCTTTTTCCTGAATGTGCTTTCTTCCCTGGTGGAATATAAATTAATCAGATTAACAGCGCTGCTATTGGGTTATCTTGTGCTCCCTGGTGATAAGTGGATATAAAGAGTTGGTCAATTGAGGGGTCTGACCAAAGCTGCTCTAACAAAAGATGCATTCCTCCCCTTCTCACCCTCCTCCTTCTCCCCAATCTTTTTTGTTCACCCTCATTAGTCACCTCCAGACAAAGGAGATGCTAGAGCATCAGCAGAGTGTGCTTTATTTTAAAGCACACATACACACACCACACACATATACACACAATGTGCACTGCTACTAATGGAAGCATTGCTATCCTAATGACTTACAACATTCATATTGCAGACCTTTTCCATCACTAACCCCCACCTCCCCCAAATCCCTTAAAGTTATCTCAGGTCATTTTGTACTAAGTCTATCTCTCTTCTGCCCTGCCCCTCTTCCCAGCTGCCTAACATACTTGTCAATGGCTTCACTATTACACCAGGCACCCAGACCAATAGTCTCTGGTTCAGCTTTGACTTTTCACTTCACCTTGGCTCAGTGTATAACTAGTGACCAAATCTTGTCATTTCTGTCCTGCCTTCTCTACTACACTGCCATTTCCCTATTGATTGGACTATTGAATTGGAACTGGCATCTAGTTCAACTCTGGAGGCCCAGAGAGGCAGTGCTATGCCCAAGTTACATGGTGGTAAGCTGAAGCAGTAGAATTTGAATCTTTGCCCTCTGACTCAAGAATCACTGTATCATAAAGACATACTCACTCTAATCCCTCAGTTAGTTGACAAGAATGTATTAGTCTTTATTTATTAGTATTATTAATTTATTAGTACTATTAAGTACTTACTATGTTCATTTTCTAATGGATGTAACAACACATAAATGACTAGGTATGTATATGCTATATACAGGGTAAATGGAAAATAATATAAGCAGGCACGAGTAGTTGGGAGAAACAGAAAAAGTAAAGGGAAGAGAGAGAGCATTCTATATATGGGATTCAAACCATGGAAAAGAGCTAAGAGAATAAGAGAAGACATTCAAAGAAGAGAAGGGAGATGAAGGGTCCTATATAAAAAACATTGAAAAGGTCAATATAGTCACATCATACAGTGAGTACATAGAGAGTGGTAAAGTGTAGGAAAGTGCCAGTCTATGAAGCATAGAAGTAAAATTATATTTGTTCTGAAGGTAATACCCTACTCACCACTCCCAAATTAATCTTATCTATTGATTGCACAGTTCTTATCACATCACCCAATGAATTTGGAATCAGAGATCTTGATTCCAATCTTAGCTTTGATACTTGTGTGATGTGTCACCTTGAGCAAGTTACTTTCTCTCTGGGTCTAAATGTCCTCATTTGTAAGATGATGATGTTGGACTGATTGACATCTAAACATTCCTTCTAGTTGCAAATTGAATGGGAAATATACTATATTGGTCTGACATTCAAGACAACCCACATTTCCTTCTTTATTTCCCATTGTTTTCTTTTATAGACTATGTTCAAGCTTTCAAACAGATCCTGGATTTCTCACCTTCTGTGATTTTCCTGTGCTTTGAATGCTTTTCCTTATATCTCTCGTAGAGGTCTAGCTTGAATGCCAACTTGTCCATGAAGCCTTTATTGACTCTTTCCAGCTAAAAATTGTGTTCATCTCATGTGAACTCTGGTAACAACTTGTATGTAGTTCTCTACATATACTTTAAAGAACTATGTATTCATTCATCTTTGTCCTTTGTAATTGAAGAGGACTACAATGACATCACAATGTTTCAGTATTTGTACACTGCGTCTGACTGTGGCTGAATAAACCTTTTTGAGCTTGGAAGTCTCTACCACAGGTTGGGCACAAATATTCCATATGAAAAAATTGAATGCAGTTGTCTCTTAATCATGTATTTCATTTTACTTTTGAGCTACTGCAATTCTGCTTCTTTGATGGAGGCACTCTATACTGAGTGGTCCTGTACCAGTGTCTTCCATGGCTCACAACTGATTCCAAAGTTCTTCAGAGAGAGCTAGGGAGTGTCCATGTATCACTTCTTCTGAGCATCATGCGACTGCCTGCCTTGTTTGAGCTCTCCATAAAATAGTCATTTAGGCAAATATACATTTGACATTTGAGCAATGTGCCCAGATTGTCAGAGTTGCACTCTCTGTAGTAGAGTTTGAATCTTTTGACAATTCAGCTCAAAAAAGGACTTATCTTATTATCTTCAGAAACTTCCTAGAAACAACTCACTTTTCTGGCAAGACACTGTTACATGTTGAGGTTTCACATACAAAAATGAGGTCACTTCAACAATCCTGTAGCTCTTCAGTTTGGTAAGAAGTTTAATATTTCTTCTATACAACACTTTTTTTCCAGAGCCTCTTAAATGATGAGATAGCTCTGGCAATGTGTGCATCTACTTCATCATCTCCATATATATCCCTGGAAAGTATACTGTCCAGATAAGAGAACTTATCCCTAGCATTCAGAATCTCTCCATTTGGGTAGCTGATGATTCTACATATAGATAGTGTAGTGTTGGCTGGAGAATCTTTGTTTCTTAGGTGGTCAGGCCAAAATTAGCACAAGTGACAAAGAATAGAAACATATTTTGGTGCATCTCAGTGTAATTATCTGTGAACAAAAAAATCACATCGGCTCTCCCTCCAGTTTAGTGTTGACTTTTAAAGTTAAATAATTTGCCATCAGTGTAGTAGTTTACTTTGATGTCATTTTTGTCATTGTTGAAGGTGCCTGATGACATCACTGAAAAAGAATCAATCATGCCAAAAAGCATGGGAGCAAGCACACAGTCCTGACTCCATTGGTGAGGGGGAAAGTGTGAGAACATTACCCATTATTCAGAATCTATGTAACCATGCCATCATAAAAATAGTATACAATACTGATGAACTCCTCTGGGCAATCACATTTTTTTTTTTTTTTTTTTTTTTTGCTCAGGCAATTGGGGTTAAGTGACTTCTCCAGGATCACACAATCAGGAAGTGTTAAGTGTCTGAGTCACATTTGAACTCAAGTCCTCCTGACTCCAGGGCTGGTGCTCTATTCACTGGGCTGCCCGTGGGCAATCATATTTTGCCACAGTCTCTCACAAATCTGCATAACTGACAGTATCGAAGGTTTTGGTTCTGCTCTTGCCATTCTTCCTGAAGTTTTTGCACTTTATAAAACCACCCTCCTCTCAGGTAGATGACCATCTCCTGGGTGTGGAAAAAGCTTAAAAAGGAGGACTCTGGCAAAAATCTTTTCAGCAATGACTAAGAGAGATCCCTCTGTCATTATCATAGAATAGCCTATTTTATTTTCCTTTACTGAGATGCACAATGGAGGCATCCTTACTACCCTGTGGGTTAATGCAGAAGATACCAGTCAGCTTTTGTGTGGGCATTGGAGCCTCTCCCTTGTAGATGTCTGCTGGAATGTAATCAGCAGATACCTTACCACCTGAGAGGAGCCTCTTCTTAGTTGGATGTTTGGCTAGAGAGGCATTGACTGCTGTGCCACAGTTCTCTTTTAGTGTCCGGACTCAGTTTCCCTAACGTGTTTTGCCTAAGTTTCCCTAATTGTTCTGCCTCAGTTCCCCTAATTGGTCTTCCATGTTTCATTAATTGTTCTGCCTCAATCCCTTAGTTTCAACCCCCCTTGGTTCATGAAGACTGATATAACTCAGGACTATTTGCTTTAAAGTTATAAATTGTCAATGTGTAAACTCAGAAAGGGGGACTCCAGATATTCTCTCTGTAGCCAGACACTTTCTTAATTCCCAGTTAGTAAGAATTTATGGTCTTACCCCCCTCAACCTGTCAGAGCTGAGTTGATGGTTCCTACCTGGAGATTCCCGCTCACCAGAGTTTGGACTCCACCCTCCTGCCTTTGTTTAGTTACTGTGTATAAATATGTCACTGAGAACTTGAATTGGCTGCTGGATACTGGCTGGATGCTGGATTCTTGGAGACAACAGTCTCATTCAGCCTTGGGACCAAACCATGGATCCATTTGGTCCCAGTAAATCTCTCCCTTTCAAATAAATTATTAAATACTCTCTAATCTTATCTCAGTTTCTTGGGCATTACATTGACTACAATTTGAAGTATATGATCAATGAGCTTCAGTATTGGTTGATGATGGTCTGTTAGAGCACTAACATCAAAGGCCCCTAAATAGCCTTCAGGTATTAGTAAAAACACTTCACATTGTTACTATCAGTATAAAACTGAATTTCTCTGTCTTCTTATTGAGGTAAGAATATGGCCTAGGTTAGGCTTTGCTTCCATTTTCCTTTTGATGGAGTTTAATATTGCCATTGTACAAATGGATAAGCTATCCTGCTGGTAAACCCGATGAAGTTCTCATTTTTTATTTATTAACTTCTTAATTTCCCAGCCATTTTCATCAAATCAATCATTTATGAGCATTATGATTAGATGAGTAAATACAGTTCTGCACACCAAATCTCTGAAAGCTGCTCACTCCTTTTCTGCTCTATTATTGTCAAGCATGCATTGGCTTACCTTTTCCTCCAAGACAGCAACAAACTGTTTATGCATGGACAAAATCTCTAATCCACTGACATTAAGTCTTCTGGTAGTTGAATTGCCTTGGGGCCTCCATTTTTGTTGAATGAAAATGTTTAGCTTGGAAAGAATGAGTCTTCCATCAATCCAGCACTCTGCACCACACATTGTCTTCATCATATTCACATTCTGTCTGTATCTTCTCCTTACAATGATAGATTCTATTAAATGCCATTGTTGTGGCAAGAGTGCATCCATCAAGTTTTATTGCACTTAGGTAAAGAGAAGACAGTGTTGATAAGAAAGTCATAAGATATGCAAGTCTTCGGTAGTAAGTGATCATTGTTCCTGTTTCTAACTCCATTCCTCCCAAGAACTCCCTGCCATATCTAAGAGTCCATGTCTTCTCTGGAATTAAATACAATTTTGTCTTTTTTGGGTACATTAATGATAAATGTCTCCAGATCGTCATAAAATTTTTCTTGGACTTCATCAGGGTTCATCCTGGTGGGAGCATGTACACTGACGATGATAGTATGGTACTTTCCTGCAAGTGGCAGTCAGATTGTCACGACCCTATTGAACACTTCTTTTGGGAGGCCTATATGTTTGTTGACTAAATTAGATTTAATTGTGAAACCTACACTAGCTTCATAGTGTTCCTCATAAAGATGGCCGCTTAAGAAAAAAAAAAAAGATGTGTCCACCTCTGACTTTTGTAAGCTATCCTTCATTTGCCAGCCTTGTTTCATTGAGGGCTACTACTTATATGAAATATATGCTAAATTATCTTGAAACAAGAGTCACCCATCTTTCAGGTCTACTGGAGTCCATAAGGGTGTACACTTTCCATGTCCCAGTGGTGAATGAAATCATCTTCATAACAATTTTAATTCATTATTTGTGTTTCAGTCACAGGGTAGGATTTCTGCCTGTCATAATAAACAGGTCAAAGTTAGGTGAATTGGACAATTTTTAGGGCTCCTTTTCTAGTCCCTTTCAGAAACCAGGAGGTAAGCAATGTAGTCCTTTTAAAAGGTTGCTTTGATATTCATAAGCTGTCAAATCCCACTATTGCTTTAGTCCAATAAGAAGATGACCCTATGTTGTTGGCCTCCCATGTATTGAATTGTGACTCTAGTTCCCAGTGAATCTGCACCTGCTGCTTTATCATTAGCCCATCTCCATAGGGGTTTGAGATAGGCAAAATAATAAAATAGCAACAAAGTAAGGTAATAAAATAGTTAAATAGTAAAATAATAAAATTTTTGAATAGTAAAATAATGAAGTAGTAAAATATTATGGATGATGTCTCGATTTGCACATAAATTGGATTTAAGTGAGGCAGAATTGTGCAAAATCATCAAGATCACTCTTCAGTCTTCAAAATCCAGTGACAAGACAAAACAAGTGACTGGTGATGACCTGAGATACAACAGATAACCCTGGTGTCTTTGATATTGGACCAAGTTCTAAGCACTTCACAAGGCCAACTTCAGCCACCTTCATGGTCACTGGAAAAATTGTTCTCATCCTTCTATTCTGCTAGGAGAAGTCTTCACATGCTTGGGGGAGATATTCTTCCTGATTTGCCAATGAGTTTGAGGTCTGTTAGTTACCCTCAAACTAGGTTAACCCATCTGCTGAGACAGTTTTACGGGGATATGGCCACTGTGCACACTCTAGCTTCTTGGAGCCATAGGTGAGAGTTGGGTGAGAGGTAGAGACGAAGGTGAATGAGTAGCCCTGAAAAATGTCTTGGTAAGCTCTCACCCCAAAGGTGAATACTTCATATTCAAAGGTATATAAATACTCCATATACTCTTACATGGATTTATAGAATTCAAGAGTGTCAAGGGGCCTCATAAGCTATCTAGTTCCACTTGTACCTACAATATTCCTGATAAGTGGTTATCCAGTCTCCACTTAGAAATACTGAGAGGTAGTGCATTACTTTTGGAGACAACTGATGCTCTGCACAGCCTTCAAGTTGATATTACTAAAACATAATTCTGATCATAACACTCCTTTACACAAAAGTCTCCAATGGTTCCAGTAAACACAAAATCTTCAGTGTTTTTTAAAATAATATTTTATTTACCATCCTTCCCAATTATACAAATGTAATCTTTAGGATTCTTTTTAAAGTTTTGAGTTCTACCAAGAGAACATTGTACACAGTAACAAAAATATTATGTAATGATCAACTGTGATGGACTTAGCTCTTTTCAAAAAAGCAGTGATTCAAGGCAATTGCCAATTACTTGGGATGGAAAATGTCATCCTAATCCAGAGAGAGATCTATTGAAACTGAATGTGGATGAAAGCATAGCATTTTCACCTATTTGTTGTTATTTGTTTGCTTGTTTTTTTTCTTAGCATCTCAGTGCCTAGCACATGGACATAACAGGTAGCAAATAATGTCTCAAACTGAATCCCACGATCTCCAAAGTATCAAAACCACAGGTGATCCAAAGAACTATATTCACAGGTGATGGCTGTAAATAGGCTGCCGCATATTACCAGTGATGGTTTTCATAAGAAAGGATAATAGAAAACATGACCTCTAAAAGAAAGGTAATCACAAAAAAAGGTGGGCTGGTCTTATAAGGAATTAGGAAGGATAATAGTTGGACAGTGAATTACATACATACATATTGATGTCAGTGTAATATTGAAGGACATAGAGAAAGACTTTCAGAATTTTTAATGGACCCTTATGAAGAATTTATATAAAACATATATGTATATATGTATGTATGTATGGCACAACCTTAGAAAGTATAGATGGGGTTGTAATCAGCACCAGTGTTCACATCAGTGAAATAACTAATCTAGTTTAGTATTTAAGAAGAACCAAATGGAAATTGGTATTTTAGGGAAGCTAATCTTTACATTGCTAAACATGGAATCATATACTCTTAGGTAGTGAAATTGCTTTTTGATAGGGATTATAGTACTGTCCCTTTAGTTTGTTGAGCTCTGTGAATTCTTTGGGAACAAGAATTGTGTTTTGCCTTTTGTTTTATCCCTAGAACTTAACTTACTTAGGAAACAATTAAAAAATGCATATTGACTTGGCTTGATATGAGTTTGCCCCAAGTTTCTTGTATCAGAGGATAGTAAAAAAAATCACTGCACTTAGGACCAGAAAAGGAGACTGAATTCTGGCTCTGATACTTCTTATTGGTGTGACCAAGGGGAAATTTAACTCCTCTGAACTTCAGGTTCTTTATCTGTAAAATAGAAAAAAAATAGTCCTCATTCTAACTATTCAATAGGGTTTACCCTGGTTTTAAGTTAGGTTAGGTTCAGGGCTCTTTTTGACTAAGAGTCAGGAATCTGATAGAATTTCAGATTTGCCATTGATATGCTATATGCCCTTGTACTTTTTTTCCATTTATAAAATGGGAATAAGATTCACCCATGATTCTCAGATTCTAACACAGAGATCGCCTGTTATCAGTATGTTTTCCTGTGATTCATCATGTCTTATGTGGACGGCTTACGAAGTACTTGGAAACCATTGACAAAGAAATGAGTTATTGGGATGGAGTGGTGGTATTTCTGCTTTCCAACCCCAAAGGGATCAATAATTCATATTCAGAAGACCTGAACAACACCAGCTGTTCATATACCAAACCAAATGAGCTCCCTAGAGCAGCTGGCATGGGATTTGTAATCACTCAGGTACCATGTGATTGGCACACTTACTCATTCTGTAATGCTGGAGAAACTGAGGCAAGACAGAGATTGGTTTTTAATATTTTAACTGTGGAGAGTTTAGACCAGCCGGTTGAATGGGACTCATGTCCAAAAACCATTTGACCCTGAGCAAATGAGGAGGGACCTTTCATAGGTTTTTTAGCTACACAGGAGTGAGTGGCCTGAGTAAGGCAGATAAGCAGGGTGAGGTCAAATGGATGGGTGGACAAGTCATAATTCCAGATCATAATTTAGTCCTGACAGGATGGAGGTCAAAATAAGAAGTTCGAGGGCAGGAGACAGCAAGGCAAGGGACAATACTCAAAAGGAAGGGGAATTATCCCACCAAGGATTGAGATAAGGCACCTGGAGTTTTATGACTCAATGGTATTTCAGGGCCTCTTTTCTAATTCAGTTCCCCCAGTTCTAATGGCAAGGAACAAAAGAGTAGGGCTATAATAATTTTATTCAGGGCATAATAATTCAGGGAAACTGAGGCATAACAATTCTAGTCCAATCCAAGACCTGAAGAAAAATAAGAAAAGGGGAGGGGAGAAAATAGAAGGAACCAGGTGGTATGTTGTGGCTGAGAGAAAGGGTCATTTTATAGAAAACTGAGGAGAGCTGGTTATAGGCCTATTTCGCTGCTCACTTGATGATTAAATAACTCCAAACAAATGACATCAACTCACTGTGCCATAGTTACTCTTTTTATAACAAGAAAGGATAACAGCATTCTGCACAAGGAGGTAGTGAGGCAAATAAGATCAGAGATATGAAGACTCTTTGGAACCAAGATAAGACAGGAAACTTTAGTCTCAGGGTGGCAGAGTTAACAATGGTTTAAATAAAAGGTATAAAAGTTTGGATTATAAGAATTTGAGGGCCCTCTAGCCATCTTGGTGCTTTTCTGCCCACTACTCCATACCACTTCTGGTTTTTCTTTTTCTTTTTTAAAAAAATTATTAATAACTTTAAAGAGGACAGGAGTAAGTTTTGTCACCAAGAAAATGTATAATATGAAGATGGGCTAGGTATGTGGTGAGGTTTAAAATAAAAGGTAGATAACCAAAGTATTTCATAAGCATTCATGATTTCAGAAGGAAACCTTCCAGCATGTTGAATCATTCCCTCCCCCATTCCAACTCCCCCCATTACTTTCCCCTCTCCTTTCTGGAGAACTTATGGTAGCATACAGATTCATTTGAATTTTTCAGATTTTTTTTTCTTGTTGTGATGAAAGAAAGTCATAATAAAATCATGATTCAGTGTTGTGTCAAGGAAGGCAAAGGTCCTCAAGTCTCTATTCTGTTCTGAATTTTTAAGCAGTAAGAAGAATGAACAAAATGGATACCTGCCACCCCTCTCCTCCCCATAGAGATAACAAATTCCAGACCAATAAGACTTTTTCCTGCCAACACTCTCCTAAGCTTCTGCTCTTTCTGGCTTGTTGGAGTTCTGAGAAGATGGCTTCTCTGAAAAGCTTCATCTTCTCCTTTGTCCTGAGGATACCTCTCTGTTAATCTGGATATAAACTCTCCTTTTAGGAAAGCAAATAGTTCTTCCTCTTAAACATGATTAAGGCAGCAAATCTTATGCTCATGGCCTGATTCTTCAATCTTACTTTCTTCAAAACCTTTACATTAGCTATGACCTGGTCAGATTGATGTCTCTTCATAGTTCTCCAATTTTCCTACTTCTTTGTCTGTCCACTTTTTTAAAAAAAACAAAAAGCAAAAAACAAACAAACAAACAAAACCAAAAAACTCCATACTCTTATCTTCTTATCTTAATCTATTTCCTTCTCCATATAAACAAAAAAACAAAACTAAAACAAAACAAAAAACAAAAAATCAGCTGAAATTTTACCTCCTCTGTGAAGCCTTCCCTGATGGCTTATTCGTTCTTTCCTCCTTTCCACCTCTCATGAGAACGTCTATAGCCATTTATAACTGTGCCATTTGAGTACTCAGTTCTAATCTAAATGGTATTATTTAAAAGTTTTCTTGTGCATCTATATTGTCTCACCAACTAGAAATCTTACATTTCTTTTTTGGTCTTCAAGTTCCTAGCAGGAAGTTAAACATAAAATAGGTTGAATGGGTTCATATAACCTTCGAAGAGAGAGAAAGAGTCTATGGTGGAAATGGATGATGGAAACAGATAAGCTCCCTGGGTTTTAGTTCTGACTCTTCCATTATTTAGCTGAACGATATTGGGCAAATAATTTTACTCTAAAGTCTCCAGGTCATTTGTAAAATGGGAGAATTGAAGTAATAATCTGTAAGTTTCCTGTTGGCTATGAAATTCCATGATTCTATAATCTGGTCAGTTTCCATGTTTCCAGGTAGCCTTGATCTAAACCAATCTCTAGGAAGGAATACCAGCAAATTTCCTCGTGTAGGTCTTTCTCCCATTAATTTCCAACATTAAGACTCCTTCCCCCCCAAAAAACCTAGCTGTCCTTTAACTCTTAAGATTTTCTTTGTTTTATAAAGTGCTCCAGCGAGAAAATATAGAGAACAATGATTTCTTCTAGACATTTTTGCTACCTGAGATAAGATTTCCATTGAATTTCCACTAATGAAGTGAAGGGAAACCTGTTTGGGCCTCTGAATTATATAGGTCTATTTACAGGGATCTCAGCAGCAAACAGCCTCAGACATGTACCAGCTGTTTGATTTTTGGCAAGTTACTCAGCCTTTGCCTGCCTTAATTTCCTCAATTATAAAATGGAGATAATAATAATACTTCCTGAATTGTTATGAAGATTAAAAGAGATAATATTAAAAAAGATAATGCCAGTGCCTGGTATATAATAGGTTTGTATTCCATTCTATTTCCTTCCAACAAGCTAACCCTATGACCAAATTAG
Source organism: Antechinus flavipes (assembly GCF_016432865.1). Taxonomy (NCBI): domain Eukaryota; kingdom Metazoa; phylum Chordata; class Mammalia; order Dasyuromorphia; family Dasyuridae; genus Antechinus; species Antechinus flavipes. Next base: position 467,338,154 of record NC_067400.1, read on the forward strand.
GTCAGGAATGTGAATAAGGCACAGATAAGAGTAAAGGGAAGATGTACCTGGTTGAGGGAAGAATTCAAGTCTACACTTGTCAGAAGATGGCTTAATTTCATATCACCACTTTGGCCCCTGTATCTCTCATCACTGATGCAAATTTTGGACAACAGGTGGCTGCAGTCACTGACACCATGGCATCTGCTTTGCCATCTGGTGTTTCCATGTGGGTGACTTCTGATCACTTGCAGGAGGTTTCTTGATGGGGGGCACACTTTGGTGCCAGGGCAGGGTAGAGAGATCATGGAAATGTGGCATGTAAATGGCAGAGAACTGGGAAAACTGAAAAAAGCCTGAGTGTGTATGGGAACTAATTATAGGGTGGGTCTAGGGAGGTGTTACCAATCAATTGAGATTAAACAATAGAAGGCTAGTTTCTTTCCTTGCCAGGGGCAGGTCTCCAAGGAGCTGGATGCTCTCTGTGTGGCCTCCTTTTCCCCATTTTCTAGGTCTCTACACTTCCCAAAACAGGCTGAGCAAATTTCCAGGGTGCTAGGTCATTGGGTGCAATTGTCTCAGATTTCTGTTGCTTTCTGGTTCAGCAAGGACAATGTTATTGTCATTCAGTTGTGTCTGATTCTACATAACCCATCTGGGGTTTCTTGGTAAAGATACTGGAGTGATTTGGCATTTCCTTCTACAACTCATTTTACAGAGGAGGACATTGAGGCACATAGGATTAAGTGATTTTCTCAGGGTCACACAGCTAGTTAGTAACTGAGGAAGATGAGCCTTCCTGGCTCCAGGGCCCATGCTATATTTAGCAGCCACCTAGCTGCCAAAAAGGACAAATTACCCTATGGGGCCCATAGCCAGGAGTCCTTTGGGAGCGTCAGGGCATTTGGGTGTGTTTCATAAAATGGCTCACAAAACCCAAAAAGGGCAATTCAAAGAAAAATCTTTTGAGTTCAGCTGCCGTAGTCAAGAAGCTTTTATTGGGCTTCAAAGCTTTATATTGGGCTTTCAATTTCAGATGAAATTTCTAGTAGAGCTGATGGTTGAACTAGGGACCTGAATGCTTGGCCCACTAATACTTATAGTTTCCCTTCCCTTTTCCCTTGTCCAGATAGCATTTGACAAAAGACCATCCAACTTCTGAAGCTTTGGCTCAGTGAAACTGGCCTGTGAGCTGGCCACTGAGATGGAAGAGGGAGCAGGCTCTGAGCTTGATTGGCTTGCATTTTAAACCCTTCAACAAAAAGATTTCATGGACATTGAGTAGGTTTAGAAATGAAGTTCCAGGATATAAAGAATCACTTTCACTCATTCCTTGGGATTCCTGGGAATAGTCTTATAAATAAAGTCTAATAGACTTCACAAAGAGAACAACAAAAGGTTACTTTTGAGATAGTGAGTGGTAGGTGGTTGAGATAGGGCAGGAAGAAGCTATGAGGGGAGGGCTCAATGGGAGAAACTGGAGGAAAAACACTTAAAATGAAAATTCTCTTCCTCTACAGCTTTTTTCTCCCTTTATTTCATATGGGTACAGAAAGAACCAGACAACCATCTAAGATTTTTTGCTGTGAGCAAGTAACTCTACCTTTGCAAGGAGCTAAGTGAATCATTAGCTCCTAATTCTCCAGAGGTTTGGATCCTTTCTGTAGCTTTTAGGAGTAGGAACCCTTTATCTAAGGGAGTGATTTTAGCTAAAAGATAGATCACCCCCTTACTCTCAATTATTGGGAAGCCATTTCTTATCTCCACCCCCTCCCCCAGTTGTTGGTAGTCTCTCCTTCATTTATCTGTGTGCTTGGGACATACATTAGAACATAAGCTACCTAAGAGCAGGCAGTTTCCTTTTTAAGGCCTTACAGCCCTAGTACCTAGCATAGAATCTTTACGTTCTCAATCATTGATTTGAAACTGAATTGAGCCTGGAAAAGCTTTGTGGTATAGATGGCCATTACAAGTAAAATGGTAGTAATTTTAGAATTTCAAGAATGACTTTGCCCTAAATATATATCATTTCTTAATTAGTCACAGTGATTGAAATGACCACTTTCACAGCTTCATTCTTTTATATTGTGAAGACTGTTCAGTCTTAGTAAATTAAGTAACTTATCCAAGGGCAAAGAGCTTGAGTGTGGTAGTTTGCTTCAGTTTTCTCATCTGTAAAATGGAAATAATAAGAGCTCCTATCTCCCAGGGCTATTGTGAAGGCTAAATGAGATAATAATTGTAAAGTACATTGTAGAAAATCTGCCACATAATAAACATTATATAAATATTAGATTTTTATTATTATTATATATGACTGGAATCAGTGGGGATTTATGCTTTATGGAGGTTAGACCAGGTACTCCATTAATTCTGAACCTGTGATTCAGTTTTAACCCAATTATCTGGATTTTATTTTCAATTTTTCCAAATTTTTTATTTTAAGTTTTGAGTTCTAAATTCTATTCCTCATTTCCTCCCTTCCCTCCATTTTCCTGAGATGGTAAATAATGAGAAATAGATTATATATGTACACTTATGTAAAATATTTCCATATTTGTTATTTTGTGCAAGAAGACAAAAGAAAAAGATTAAGTGAAAAATAGCATGCTTCAGTCTGTAGTCAATCAATATCAGTTTTTTCTCTGGAAGTGTATAGTATGTTTCATCATGAGTCTTTTTGGGATTGTCTTCTATCTTTGTATTGCTGAAAATAGTTGTCATATACCATTCTTCATTGTACAATGTTGCTGTTACTATGAATAATGTTCTTCTGGTTCTGTTCACTTCACTATGCATCAGTTCATATAACTCTTTTTCTGAAATCATACTACTTATTTTTTCTTATAGCACAATGATATTCTGCTACAATGATATACCACAATTTGTTTGGTCATTCCCTAATTGATGGGCATCCCTTTGATTTCCAATTCTCAGCCACCACAAAAAAGGCTGCTAAAAATGTTGTTGTACAAATAAGTCTTTTCCCCACTTTTTTTGATTTCTTTGAGATACAGACTTAGCAGTGATATTGCTGAATGAAAGGGTAGGCATAGTTTCCCAGCTCTTTGGGCATAGTTCCAAATTCTTCTCCAGAACAGTTGGATCAATTCACAACTCCACCAACAGTGCATTAGTGTCCCAGCTTCTTCACATCCCCTCCAAAATCTAATTTTTTTTTCATTTTTTCTATGACTATAGATAACTGATTTCTTTGAAAACTACCTGCTCATATCCTCTGGCCATTTTATTAATTGGAAAATGAAATGTATTCTTATAAATTTGACTCAATTCTTAGTATATTTGAGAAATGAGGCCTTTATAAGGGAAACTTTTTGCAAAAAAATCCCCCCCCAGTTGTTTATTTTCCTTTTAATTTTTGCTTGCATTGTTTTTCCTTGTGCAAAACCTTTATAATTTTCTATAATGAACATTATCATTTTATATTTTGTAATGCTCTATATCTTTTTTGGATCTGAATTCTTCCCTTATCCATAAGCTTATGACACCATTCTTTATGTGTAAACCATGTACTCATTTTGATCTTACCTTGGTACACAGTGTGAAATGTTGGTCTATGCCTCTTACTGCATAGTTATAGTTTTCTAGTTTTCCCAGTAGTTTTTGTCAGATAATGAGTTTTTGTTCCAAAAGATTGGATCTTTGGGCTTATCATATACTAGATTATTATGATTATTTATTATAATGTAATTTATGCCTAATCTATTCCACTGATCCACCATTCTATTTCTTTGGCAGTACCATTTTTTCATTGATTCTCTTGATATTGTTGAGCTTTCTTTTCTAGCTCTATTATATATATATATATGTATATGTGTGTATATATATATACATATATATATATACACTTACATATATGTATACAATTATATATATATATATATACACACACTTATATATACATACATACATACAGACATACATATATATCTATATATATATTTGACAGCTTGGTATGGCACTGAATAAATAGATTAATTCAAGTAGAATTGTCATTTCTGTTATATTGTCTCATCCTACTCTTCAACAATTAATATTTTCCCCAATTATTTAGAACTTATTTTGTGTAACAAGTGTTTTATATTTGTGTTCATATAATTCTTGGATTTGTCTTGATAGGAAGACTCCCACGTATTTTATAGTATATAGTTATCTCAACTGGAATTTCTCTTTTTATCTCTTGTTGCTGGGCTTTGTTGGTAAAATACACAAATACTGATGATTTATTTTGCATTACTTTGAATCTTATGATTTTGCTAAAATTGTTAGTAATTTTAAGTAGTTTTTTTAGTTGATTCTCTAGGATTTTCTAGATATAACATCATAACCACAGTGATAGTTTTGTTTTCTTATTGCATAGTCCAGCTCCATTTATTTCCTTTTCTACTCCTATTGCTATAGCTAATATTATTTTAGAGGTGATAATGGGCATCCTTGCTTCACTCCTGATTATATTGGGAAAGCGTCTAGCTTATCTCCACTACAGATAATACTTGCTGATGGTTTTAAATAATTATTTTTCATTGTAATATAAGCTCCATTTATTTCTATGCTCTCTACTGTTTTTAATAGGAATAGGTGCTAATCATATTTTATCAAAGGCTTTTTATGCATCTATTAAGATGAGCATGTGATTTCTGTTGGTTTTGTTATTCATATGGTCAATTTGATTGATAGTTTTCCTAATAATGAACTACCCCTACATAAGTGGTATAAATTTCACCTGGTCATGATCCTTGTATATTGCTGTAATCCCTTTGCTAGTATTTTATTTTAAAATTTTTGTATTAATATTCATTAGGGAAATTGGTCCATACTTTTTTCCTTTGTTTTGGCTTTTTCTGATTTGAGTATCAGTGCTATATTTGTGTCATAAGAGAAATTTGCTAAGACTCCTTCTTTGCCTATTTTCCTAAATAGCTTATGTAATATTGGTAGTAATTGTCCTTTAAATATTGGTAGAATTCACTTGTGAATCATCTAATGCTGGGGTTTTTTTCTTAGAAAGTTCATATTTGGCTTGTTCAATTTCTTTTTTTTCCCCTAAAATTGGATTATTTATGTATTTTTATTTTTTCTTCTGCTAATCTGGGTAATTTATATTTTTATAAAGATTCATTCATTTCATATGTATTGTCAAATTTATGGGCATATAATTGGGCAAAATAGTTACTGACAAGTGTCTTAATTTCCTCTTCATTGGTAGTCATTTTACCTCTTTCATTTTTATACTATTAATTTGCTTTTCATCTCTCTTTTTTAATCGAATTAACTGATGGTTTAATCAGTTTTCCACAGTTTTCCCTTGTTCACTTTGTTTATAGAGAGATAAGGAGGACAACAAATGGCCACACACTTATGTTACATTACAGAGATAAGGAGGAGAACAACTTGCTATACATGTATGTCATATTAACCCCTGTGTGTGTGTGTGTGTGTGTGTGTGTGTGAGAGAGAGAGAGAGAGAGAGAGAGAGAGAGAGAGAGAGAGAAATGGATAGAAAGATGTACTTAGGATAGATAGAAAAACAACATTTATTAAGTCATTACAATGTGCCAGACACTGTGCTAACTACTGGGGATACAGATGTAAGCAAACAAGATAGTTGCTTACCCTCAAGAAGCTTACATTTCTAAGAAGACAAAGAATATTAAGGAGAACTTGAAAGGGAGGGGGATAGAGAAAATGCTGGCAAAGAGCTGGAAACTGAATGGTAGCATGAATGTGAATTGGGTTCATCATAAAAGGACAATCCAGGTTAGGAACTAGGAAATTAGGATATTGTCTTAGGTACAAGATTCATGTGCTCTATAACTCATCATTTCTGTATCTTGTTGGGTTTGTTTTCTATTCTTCCCCTTTTCTTTTGTTGCTAGTAAAGTCCTTTTTGAAAAACCAACTTCTGTCTCAGATGAAATAAGAGTAAGAAAAAGGATGTCTAAATTTAGGTCAGATGAATTGTGTGTAAGTGTGTGAGGGTGGGGGTGGGATGGATTTGAGCTTTCCCAGAGGCCAGACATCTACTTGGCATTAGATCGACAGAAAGAGCTACCACTCCACCATTGTGGGAGATGCAGACCCAGTGGTTCCTTTCTGATTAGGACTTTTTCACCAAATAGAAACAAGGGCAACAGAGGGGATTCAAGGTCATAAACATAAGAAATGAGAATCAGCGGGAAATGAAGATTGTTTTTTGTTTGTCCTTCTTTCTCAAAGGGACCCAAGGAGTTGAGGAGACTAATAAACTAAGAAAGGACAACTTAATATGGGATGATTGAAAATGGGGGAAAAAAAACTGAGGACCTGAAAGACCCAGCTGCCCTGATGGTGTTTGTTTCCTCCTTTAGCTCATCCTTTTCCCCCTGCTGTGTCTCTGCTAGGTCTGGACAAGCGATACAGCAAGAGGATAGAAATGTACATTATCTTAATCCTTCTATTTAGGGGATTTAAGCAATATTACAGCCAAAGAGGAAGAGCTGAAATAGTGACCTCATTTCTCTTTTAGAAAACAAAAAAGAAGAAACCTGATAGATGTAAAGCTTTGCTGAGAATGGCTCCCCCTGTGCCTTCCTTGCCTGCTGTTATTGTCCTTTGGGGGGCCATTGAGATTCACAGCTGGGCCACTATGTACATTATGCCCCCTTCCTCTGCATGGGTGATGGAGTTTTCTGCCTCTTCTGATCCCCTCCAAAGAGAACCTTGCTAATTATCAGTGTTTGGCTGAGCCAGGAGGAGAGAGACAGTCGCCTTTACCTTTCTCAAAGGCAGAGAGGGCAAAACACTTTTATCACTAGAAATGTCTCCCTTAGTCAACATCAAGAGAGAAATAAAGCAGGCTCCCTTGTGTACAGCATACACTCACACACACACACACACACACACACACACACATAGATGTCAGCAAATAATTCAGCTGCAAACTAATGCACATAGTACAAGCTGTTGTTCATGGGAATTTTATTTTATTTTTTTGTGGCATTAACACCTTTCTTCATCAAAATGACTTGCAAGTCTGTTGGAGAAAGCATTTTCTGATATGAGTGGAAGCAAAGGCAGTCATTGGGGAATTCCCTTAATTTTGAATTGTCCTGAAGTGGAAAAAAAGAAAGAATAGGAAAAGGAGAGAGAGAGAGAGAGAGAGAGAGAGAGAGAGAGAGAGAGAGAGAGAGA